>NC_141152.1:46581912-47206912 GCF_053477565.2 Lygodium microphyllum | reverse complement strand
GGCTATGCAAAAACTCTTAATGTAGTCAGGAAGAGCTATTATTGGGAGAGGCTCAAAGGTGACGTCCTCAAATATGTCACCGAATGTTTGTCTTGCCAACGTATCAAGGCTGAACATGTCATGATGCCAGGAAAATTGCAACCACTTGACATTCCCCAAATGAAATGGGAATTCATCAGTATGGATTTTGTGGTAGGCTTACCCCAAGTCCAAGGAGGATACAACTCCATTATGGTTGTAGTTGACATGCTTACTAAGGTTGCACACCTGATTCCGGTAAAGACAAACTATAAAGCTTCCGATATCGCAAGAGTGTTTATCAAAGAAATATTCAAGCTACATGGTTTACCTAGAAGGATCATTAGCGATCGAGATTCTCTTTTCACTTCTCACTTCTGGAGAGCTATCTTTGAAGCTATTGGGACTCAACTCTGTTTTAGCACTGCCTACCATCCCCAAACAGATGGACAAACAGAGCGAGTAAATCAAATCATTGAGGATATTCTTAGGGCTTACTGCTGTCGAGAGCCAAAGAGATGGATTCAATACTTGCCATTAGTAGAATTTGCTTACAATGCTTCTTATCAGCAGAGCATTCAAATGACTCCTTTTCAGGCATTGTATGGTCATGATTGTCGAAGTCCTCTAAATTTTTCTGATCCTACCCTGAGAGTGGAAGCCTCAAGACAAATGTTGGAGGACATGGATGACCAAATAAGGTCAATAAGACAAGACATACAAGCAGCCAAAGATAGACAAAAGGCATATGCAGATTTGAAGCGCCAAGAGCGGATCTTCGGAGAAGGAGACATGGTCTTCATTCGAGTACGGCCGAAGAAGAGTTCTTTATCTCTAGGTAAATGCAAGAAGCTAAGTCCAAGGTATTGTGGTCCATATAAAATCCTCAAATGCCTAGGACCCAGTGCTTATAAATTACAACTTCCGGATAACCTAAAAGTTCACAATGTATTCCATATTAGTCTCTTGAAAAAGTATGTACCAACCCAAATCATGTACTTGATGATCAACAAATTGTAATTCCTAGTCAAGGAATCCTTGAACTAAGGCCGGAAAAGATTTTAGATGTCAGGGAGAGACAGTTGAGATCTAGAACCTTGAGAGAATGCCTCGTCCAGTGGAAAGATTATCCCGAAGAGGATGCTACCTGGATGGATGAAAGCTCTCTCAATCTTCAATATCCCCAGTTTATCTCGAGATGAGGACATCTCGATTCTTCTAAGGGGGAGAGAATGTAATATTTCCATGTACCGTACCGTAAATATTACTTCCCACACGCCGTGCAAACCCTGTGCAAAGGGTATCCCTCGCATTGAAATTTATTGGCAGTATAATATGTGACCCCCGCGCGTGAAATAGGGTCCTCCGCTTTGGTAAATCAAGACCGGGAGATCAAAACCGCAAGCCGCACGAAAACACCCTCTTGGGAGGGACAATTTTAATTGAATTACTGCAAATTTTTTTACTATTAACCCTTCCCCCAGCCGATGCATGGCTGGAGGAGAGGGAGTGTGGAGGGGTGGGGATGGCCAAGTGAAGATTGCATGGGGAAGCTCTCCACGTGGGAGGAGACCCTCTTCCCCACCCCCAAGGCCTATAAAAACACTCCCCATCAAGGGGGTGTGCTAAGGAGAGAAGGCCTGTGAGAGAGGGAGCAAGGGAGAAGCTATCGGGCCGTGGAGGAGAGGGACGTGAGGTCCGTGCTGGTCGCCGCCGTGTAGGAGATCGCCCCAGTCCGCCGCCAGCGCTGGTCCGCCAGCCAACGCCATCGCTGCCGCCCGTCCGCCCAGCCACCAGTCATCTGCACCAGCCCGCCGCCACACTGTTCAAACCCCCCCACGTGCTTCTCTGAAGCAGAAGCTTCTAAGAGGGGCCTCCTTAAAGGCCCTTCCCACCATTTTTCCAAAGGCCTTCCCAAAGACCCTTTCCCGCCACTTTTCCAAGAAGATCCATTAATACCCCTTCTCGGATTTTGGAAGAGGGGACCGTGAAGCCATAAAGACCCTGCATGACCCATCGAAAAGGTCCGCAAGAAGATTTTAAGCCGCTAGCCGTCCGAGGTTAAATTCCGCGCCAATTCGAGCTTTCTTGAAGACTCCTAAGCTTCCGTCGCAAGCACCATCCCGAAGAGGAACCCTCCCGCATACAAGGATAAAGGCAGAGGTCGGAAGGCCGTATTCCGAGAGCCGTCACTCCGTGGACCACAAAGGCAAATCGGAAGTCGAATTTACGACTATGATGGCCCCAAAACGATCACAAGAGGCGACCGGAGGAGGCTCATCTCCGAATATACAAGTGGACATCTCCCCGACTCCACAAGTCCAGGTTCTTCCGTGTTAATTCCGCATAAGGAAATGATTAGGCGCACTTAGCCCATAAAAGGAAATTGCATTTTTCGCTTAAATTTCAAAGCATATGAAAATTGGAAAGAAATACATCTCTTGAACGTTAGGTAAGATTGAAATTGTCATGAATTTGAACGATTAGAAGGTTAGATGCATGTAGTTTTGGTACCGTTTCAAGGTAGTGAGTCTAAACCTAGGCAAAGAAATGGAATTTATAAGTGCATTATCTTCATCCTAGACATGCTAGAAATAAGCGTATACTGCACATTAGGTAACATACTTCTCATAATGATTTCATAGGAAAAAGGTTAGCATCATAAGGTATCATTCGGAAAGATTTAATAGAGTACTAAAGTGTACGTATGGACTTGCAAGTAGCTTGTAAGATGGAATAAATTAACACTAGTTTTGCATGAGTTAATCGACTACTTCGTAGCTAGGAGGATGATGTGTATTGTGTAGTCGTCATGCGAAAAATGACATCGTTAAGAGCTGCATTTAGGAGTCAAAGCATAGTATTCAAAAGTATGGACTACAAGTAGTAGGCATGATTAATTGGTAAATCCTAGTAGGACCTAGGGAAGTTAGCGTACAGATTAGCAAACATTTTACCTTACCAAGGAAAGATAAAGTTATCATGGACTATGTGTTGCGTGAAAACAATAAACCGCATGCTTACGCGTATTGGTGGAATTGTATCTATTGTTCTCCGTTAGATTTAGTTTACTACTTTAGAAAGATCATCCTTGTCGCAAGACAAGCATAATTGAATTGGCTAAATAATCTAAACCACAAGGATTCGTGGGACATGATTGAGTCAATATGATAGGAATCCTAAGTGTTGACTAGGGTTTAGTACAATAATAATTCGACCTAGCTTTAGACGGAAACCGTGAATCTAAAGATCCTACACACGTTCACAAATTGTCGAAACAATTAGATGTTCATACATGAAATGATCTAAGGTTTTATCCTAAGGATCATGACGAAACTCCGACGGAGTTGCATATTTCTGGAACCATGGGCCAACCTAATTAGGAATGATTTGGAGGATGTCTAATCATCCTGTTACTCACTTTTGGAATAATTTGCCAAGGATAAGGAAAGTTAAGTACTTGCCTTGAAGCAAATGACCAGACTATAAACCAAAGCGACATGGCCGCTGGAACCTACCACAACTAAACACTAAAGTATGGGTAGGGTATGACCCTAACCCAAGAATGATCGGAATCTTGCCAAGTTGCAATTGATTCCGGAACGAATGCGGATTGCATTCGGAGGAAAGGAAGTCACTCCTTGACAGTTTGCCAGCCACAAAGACCATTGGAATTTGTTTGTGTTTGTAACCATTAGAAAAGCACTGTTTGCATTGTTTGCTCAATGAACTAAAGGAGGAAAACATATCTAAATACTTCAGGTTGAAGCCTGAAGGGAGAGGCAGCTTCAGTTACCCCCGACTGCCTGCCTAACCCTAACCAAGGGGGTTGTGAACCGCGCCGGGAACGTGGACCGAACCCGCCGTGAGAGGTCTCTCCGTTGAGTTCTACTTGGAGCAGGAGGACGCTTGGGTGCCAAGGGGGGCTCTGGCTGTAAATCCCTCGCCTTCCCGGCCCTGCACAAGAGACTAACGTGACTCGGGATTGGATCTCGAGGCCCGCATACTAGTCTACGGGCGGAAACTTGGGATAGTAATCACTGAAGGATTACTGGATAGCCTTCGGGCGGATTATGAATACGCCTATGGGCGGGAACTCCTTGTATTTCAAAGATAAAAGGATAAAATGATAATAAAGGAGTTGTTTGGCATTGTTTTCTTTATGTCCTGTGATAAGATTACGTGAAGGAACCGGTGCATAACAGGGTTAATCAAAGAAGCTGTTTGTATATGTCAAACTAATGTGGTAGGTAATTACATAACTAAAACAAACCGAGGAAAGTGCGGAGGATGGACCATGGGTCCGTCCTACGGATGGGTGGTCCCGGTTAGCCGGGAACTTTTCTCAAGATCTTCGATGGACAGAGGATGATCGTCATCACCAAAATAAGCAAGGAGAACAATGACTTGGAAGTACCGATTACCTGATTCAGGCTGTTTTAGGGGAACGGAATGGGACTATGCCTTTTGGCAGAGAGGTCGAGCCTTGCATCCCTCTCGTTTCCCATTCTCCTTGAACCAAGTGCAGCATGAATCCGCTTCAGACCAGGCGTTCTGCGTAAAGTAGTTCGATCAGGTCTGACGCTAGTCGCTGTTAGTAAATGACCAACAATTCCAGCCGATCCTAAGTGGGAACGGCCAGGACGCTTCCGTTACGTGGCAGACGCGGAAAGTCCTAGATGACAAAACCCGCAACATTCCATGGGAGTGCCGGGTGGAGTTTTCTAGACAACCTTTCCGATGGACTGCTAAGACGTGTCCTAGAGGGTTCCAGTGGACACATTACAGCAGAGAAGCTGTGCAGGTTCAGAGACCTGCTTGGTGTGCAAGAATTAGGATTGAGCTCGAGGGGGAGTGTTGAGATATCAAGATCCACTCGTGATATGCCAAGGTGACCGTTGTGCATTTATGTCACCGACTTGTCAGTTGTTGCAGATGCGGTTGGTACACCACCCATGAATAATAGCTAGATGACAGCTATCCTTATCTACTCTAGTTCGTGGCTCAGTTAGTATGCCACCTTAGTTAGTTGAGTTTGGTTTGAGACCCATATATAGGGTTCTTCTATTTCTATGTACTTGAGTTCTTTTAGCTTACACAACTAAGAAGAGGAAAACTGTTTTCAGCCTCCATCTTTGTGTGTATTCCCCCATTGTGCAAGCAAGAAAGCTACAAGTGAGACTCCTTCCTTCTCTCCCATAATCTTGACATTGAATTCCCTGCTCTTCTTCCCTGCTTGATCTACTCCAGATCTTCCATCCATTGATCAAATGCTTTGAAGGACATCATCAACACTTGCCTACAACAAATCTTAGCTGGAGGAGAACTCTGATCATCCATTCCTTTGCTCAAAACCCTAAAATACAGTACGTCAGTCATAGCCACAGATCTGGAAGCTCAAATTTCTTCAAATTTTGGACTTCTCCGACCTCCAAGGCTTCTCTAATGCTATGTATAAGTCAGATAGACTCCAAGATTGAAGATATTGAGGATATTTCAGCCCGTGCATGACATCTGGGAGCTCAAATGGAAGGATTATTTTGGGGCTTTTCTTCAAGAGGCTTGAATCTTTGATATTCAAGTATTCAAGCAAGGTCGGGGCATTGATTCTTCACAGATTTAATCATATTGGAGCTTGTATGGACTGATTCTATGGAGATTTCAAGCTTTATGACGGATTTATGATGGATTATGAAGAACTTTTACATCAATGGGATTGAAGCTGACATCCACCATATTCTTCAAGCTTAATTGAGGTATTTCTTTTACTAATCTCTGAAATCTCTCAATAATCCATTTGCTATTGCTTTTCCACTTGTCGATGGGAGATTATTGATCAATTAATTCACTGAATTGATTAATAGATCAGAGATTAGTATTAACTCTCATTGATTTTAGCCTATTCCATTGAATTTCATCTTGATTCATTCATTACTTCATCATAGATATCATTTGATCAGCTTGATGCATAACCTTGATTTGTTTTGGCTGAATTTTTTTTACCCAAGCTGAAATATTGTAAAAGGGTAAGTACTAGCAATCAGTGAGTCATGGAATTGCATTGGTAAGACCCTTTCCTTATCCAAGCTTTCAAGATTCCACTCAATTGCATCTCATTAAAGGCTGAATGAATATTTTAGAAATGCATCTCATGCTGATTGATTAGAATACTAGCCTCTGCCATGTTGATATACCCACCGAGGAAAAAGGTGGATGCCGAGGGAGATAGTGGGACAAAAGAGAGGTGACCCTCCCTCACTATCAAAGATCTTGAAGGGGTGCAACCAACCGACCCGGGGGGAACTTTGCCCACCTCCCGGTGATTCGGAGCCCGTGTAGGGAGCCTGTCATGTCGTTTTATCCCTCAGACAGGTATAGCGAGTGGAGAATTGAAGATTGAAGACTTTCCCAAGGCTCAAGTACCTACAGGTCCAAAATAGGATAAAACAGGGAATTTACAGGGCACTTATAGGGTATTTATAGGTGGTTACAGGTATACCCTTCATTACTGAAGTACAGGTGCAGGTACTACAGGGTACTTACAGGTCCTATACACCCTTTTACAGGGTTTGGTAACCAATCACATTCCAAGAGATAATATTACCCTCACCGCATGAGTCCCCAAACAAAATGATAATACTAGACCAACAACTTAGGGAACCTCACTCTCAACATGGGTCAATCACTTTAAAAAAAGTTATATGTATCTAGGAGATAATTCTCTTGATACCACATATGAAAATGTTTATGCAAAGTGAATGCCACATGTGCTCAAACAAGTAAACTTATAGATCAAATACTGTGTATATGCACAAACCATTCTTTTCATGACTTCACTCTAACGCATTGCATCGTTACTAAGGCAGCACTGAAATAATATGTAATAATGCCCTTCTTTTAAAGACTTAGAATAATTGGATCTTATATATCAAGATATGCATAAAATTAGAATTCACATGATAGTTAACTTTTCACAATCCCTTCCCCCTTATCGTTTAGAATTTTGCTTGTGGTGGTATAGATATAAAGAGCATTTTAAATATGTTTTTAATGTGAAAAGCAATAAATACACACTATAACATAAAAATGGAGATAAGTTGAGACTAAACCTCATGCCCTAGCCCCATCATATATTCACAGATGTATTCCTAATTTTTAGTAATTTTTTCATGTGTACAATCTATTTTTCTTATTTTTTTTCATGATTGATCTTATTATTTATTATTGATTTTTCTAATTTTCAGACATCTAAAGCTTATATGGATCAAGATACAACATTGTATTCCATATGATCCCATATGAACACTATAAGAATCATAAAAACTCATAAAACCCTCAATTATTCTAAAATCCCACAAATCTAGCATTGTGGATTTTCTTAATTTTTATTTTAATTATACAAATATTTAACTAGTAATTATGATTTTTCAAACAATTAAAATCATTTTAAACCATTTCCCATAAGATGCACAAAAGATTCATCATAAAACATCAAAACCGGGTACTTATACGATTAATCTCATACAAATCCACATCCATTTCAAAGTCAAGAAGCCAATGACTCTCTTCTATGGCCACTAATGCATCATTAATCTTTGATCTATGCTCAATGCTTTAGCATCATTGCACATCCAAAATCTTTCACCTCAGCCCACCCCTCTCTCACATAGAATAAGCTATGGGAACAAGGTGTAGAGAGGAGAGAGGAGGAGAGAGAAATACTAAAAGTAAAAAATTCCATTCCTTGTATTATTTTCCATGTGCATACAATAAAAATGGAGAGCCTTCCATGTAGATCAGACCCTTGCCTTCCATCTTTGATGATATTGATCGATGAGGAGACCGTCAGAAGACATCATACGGACCTCAAGGAGGAAAGAAAGCTGGCACGAAAGGCCTTGCAAGGCATAGCATCATACAACTAGTAGTGGTGAGATTGCGATAGGACATCGAAATGCAAGAGGTAGCCCTAGTGAATAAAAATCAAACAGGACCAAATGGAGAGAGGGAAAGAGCACTAGAGGCAGACTTGACGCTGAGGGAGCTTCTCACGAAGTGACTAATAGTAGACAACTAGAAAAGTACTAGGGATCCTCAACTCAGATCCTCGAGGAGCTCTGCAGATGTGCTTTGCAACTACACTGATCCTTGTGATTGGCTCTTGGAGCCCTAGGTAACAACTAGTCGAGGATCCTTGTAGTTGAGAAAAAACTAGACAAGTACCAACCAAGCAACAACCCAGACAATTTTTAGAGTAGTTTGAGCAGGTGTGCGAGCCTAACGGCCTCATAGATCTCACTTAGCGCTCACAAGCTTTCAGAATTTTCCTAGGAGGCAAATGAAAAGATATGATACACTAGTTTTAGGCAATGCTAAACGCAATGACTTTAATACCCTCAAGAGTCTCTTCATCAAGAGATTCTTTGAGGCGGGATACTCTAACAACCTCATTGTTAGATTGATGAACATCAATCAGAAGGACAAGGAGGATATCTAAGACTACGTCACCCATGTGCGGAGTCTCTTCAAGAGAATCCCAACTACAAGGAGACCTAGCCAATTAATGGTCCCCATTGTGTTCATAAGTGGAATCCGAAGTGAAGAGCTTTACAAAGCCTTGGTGAGAAACTCAAACCTACAAAGGGATGTGCTAGCTAGGGTCTTCAAAGAAGCCATATGAGTGCATGATCTACTCAAAGAGAGGAGCTCAAGACCCACTCCGAGACATCACCTCCCCCAGAACCTCAAAATGAACTCCAATTGCTACTGAGGGATCTAGCCAAGGCACCCAAGATAAGGGAAAGAATGTCGATCAAAGCTAGGAGTTGGGAGATGTGAAACTAGAGTTGGCTAAGCTGCAAGAGATGATGAGAAGACCTACGCGGTCATAAATCCAATGCATGTATTGTGGAACCCACCTTTGAGCTGAGTGCTAGGACCCTAGGTCCCAACCTTGCTTTAATTGTGGAAGGTTTGGTCATGATGCAATGCACTGCAGATTGCAGCGGAGACTCCTATACTCACAGCCTTACAACCAGTCTTACCTAGGGAATAGGCCTCCAAATTTCTTCGGGAGAAGTGCCCCATTGGCCCTCCCAATGTCTAACGATGCAAAGCCAGCCATCCCTAGGATAGAGATCAATCCCACAAGCATACCCAAGCCGCCTGACCAATCCACCGCGAGCGATGCTCCAGTCCACTATGTGGAGGAACCAAACGATGAGGAGCCTTACATGAACCCCTATGCCTTGTATGACAAAGAGAGAAATCCAGTTCTCATGGACTATCAACTAGTGTTGGTGATGGTGTTAGGAAGAGGGAGAGGCAGAGGCTTAGGAGGGCATATCTAAGAGCTGATGTCTTGCTAGACTTCTTGTCAATTAGTTCCATTGGGGTTTTTGAGTGTCGAGACACTCAATGGGGAGGCCACGCCCATCCCACTATATGTCATGACATGCACGCACACGAAGCAGGCCGCAACATATAATTGCCATGGCCTAGTAACCTAGATGCAACCTCAATCGAAAAGAAAAGTTGTAGGCAAAGAAAGAAGAAAAGTGAGGTAAAGGTCACATTGAAAATTGAGAGTGCAACAACACTACCTATTAGAAAGAAAGTCATGGATGTTGAGGTAGAAACATCAGCTCCAAAGACGGCCAAAAAAGAAAGTGCCAAGGTAGGGGAGTGTCCCAACCCGAAGCACTAACTTGCAGCCATTGAAAAGGTCAAGGAGTGGGTGAGAGAAGCTCAGGAACACTTAAAGGATGCTAAGTCCATTTGGGAGGACGAGATTGATGATCTCTCAAGTCTCTCTAGCATGAGCATGCCAGTCTCTCCCACACGATCGAGAGACGTGTCCGCAACTCAAATTGTGCCACCAAGACAAAGCTTGAACACCCCGAGCCAACAAACTGATCGAGGCCATTGGCTAAGAAGCGTAGAATTAGGAGACAAGCAAGTAGCTAGCAATCTTCTCACAACACTAGTGACCACCCTTGTAACTTTGAGCCTAGGAGATCTGCTTATGCAACATTTGACACTATGGCAGGAGCTAAGGTAACGGGTGGAAGGATCGATGGAGCAAGCTATGCTGCCAGCTTGCAAGACCACGAAACAATAATGCAAATACCAAGCCTGATGCTGCAATTAGTGCCTAAGTCCTTGCACATTAATGCTTTTTGGGAAGGCACAGAGATGCATATGATCTTACCTATCCTAGCTTTAAGTGATACCACGAGGAAAGGAATTGTGGACACAGGAGCTGCAGTCATTGTACTGAGCCATGCAATACTCTAGGCTTGGGGTAACCCACCTATTGAGGATGCCAGGTTCAACATCATATTGACCAACAGAATGAAAGTGAAGCCATCTAGAGTGCTAAGAAATTGGCCATTGAAGATCAAAAGATTCTGGTTCTTTGTGGACTTCATAGTCATGAAAGAAGTGGACTACGACATCTTGTTAGGCTGACCCTAGATGTGCAACACACAAGTCATAGAAGATTGGGGTATTGGTCTGACCTTCCTAGGCAATCAGACTGAAGGAGTAAGAGTGGAGATGGATACTTGGAAGACTACACCAGTCAACCTAGACACCATCTTAGCTATGCTCAAGGGCAATACTTAGGTCAGGCAGTCTTATGGCCCACACTGACTAAGTATATCCCTTGCCTTGAGGATGAGTGGAATTGGATGCATGTGCTAGCAACAATCGATTTTCCATTCTCAAATAACTAGAAATATGAGCAAGCCGCTAGGGCAGTTTGTAAGCCCAGAGACACACCCTCAGCACCAATTTGCATGATGGCTAGGAGCTCACATGGGCCACATGTCTCGATCACATTTTGCATCTCGAACAACAAACGAAACCTCCATGGGATCTTAGAGTATCTAATGGATGAACTAGCTGGTAACCCAATTGCAAATCTTAAGCTACTTAAGGATCTCTTGGATGAACCTAAGTGGTGATAGATCAAGGTGCACAACCTAAACTTGACGTACAATTGAGCCTTCGCCACCATTGATAAGGAACATCACTCTCAGGAGATGACAAGCAGTTGGATGAGGACGACTCCGATGATGAGTACGAAGACTATTGTTCCTCCAATGACGAGAGCAAATCTTCAGAAGGAGTCACGCGAATGGGTTGCGATTGCACTTGGTTGGAGCACATAGGAGCGATTGATTATGATGAAGCAGGTCTTTCCCAACCAACTATCGCACCAATACTTAGGATGGAATCACCATCGGAGCTATGACCCCCAAGGGAGACTTCCTCTTCTAGCAAAGATAGAGATTTTGATAGTGATCCTAAGATACCTGACCATCTAAGACCAAACTCACCAGAGGAGACCTACCAATCCACCTAAGACCAAACGCACTAGAGAAGACCTACCAATCCACTTGAGGTGCCAAAGGTTGGAAGAAAAGAGGAATGAGCCTAGCGATCCACAACAAGTAGAGGAAGCTACAAGACCTGCCAAAATGATTCACCAAATTTAAGAAAGGCGAGCGACCAGTGGTCTTGCTAGGAGCCAAAAGACAAGGGCAAGTGAGTGAGCCTATAGAAGGACCCGCCAAAGTCAAGGAGGTCAATCTAGCTAAGGAAGGGGAGATGCCACGACCTATTTTTAAGGCCGATGACTTAACTAAGGAAGAGGAGGCAACTTTTTTTCTCTCTTACAAGAGTACATAAAGGTATTCACTTGGTCCCTTGATGAGATAAAGGGGGTAGATTTGAGTGTAGTGACTCATAACATCCCCATGATGCCTGATGCAATACCGATTAAGCAACAATTGTATCCAATGAATCTTAAACATGCTCACACTGTCAAGGAGGAAATCAATAAGCTACTGAGAGCAAGATTCATTTATGAAATTGAGCACACAGAACGTGTATCACCTATAGTGATAGTGATGAAGAAGAATGGAAAAAGTAGAGTGTGCATCAATCACAAGAAAGTCAACACTACCACAAAGAGAGACAATTATCCACTACCATACACTGAGCATATGCTCGAGAGGGTGGCTAGTAAAGAGGCTTGCAGTTTTCCGAATGGATTTTCTAGGTGCAATCAAGTGCAGGTACATCTAGATGATAGGCACAAGACCGCTTTCACTACCGAGTGGGGCGTCTTTGCCTACGTAGTCATGCCCTTTGGGTTGACAAACACACCAGCCACATTTCAAAGGCTCATGTATACCATTTACAAGGACATGCTTAGGAAAGTATTAGAGGTATTCCTTAATGATCTATGTGTCCACTCTAATTGGAAGGCACACCACGGCAAGCTCAAAGCAGTCTTTGAAAGATGAAAAATGTATCGTCTCTCATTGAACCCCTTGAAATGCCAATTTTGGGTGAAGCACGGATGCATCCTAGGGCACATGGTGTCACAGAATGGCATTGCCATCGACTTCTCAAAAGTTAGGGCTATCGTTGATCTTCCACCACCAACCAACTACAAGGGAGTTTAGTCCTTCCTTGGCCATATAAGGTGCTATCGATGATTTTTGTTCAACTATGCATTAATTGCTAGGCCTCTATACAATTTATTGGTAATATTTGAATGGACCAAGGAATGCCAATGTGCATACGAAGAGTTGAAGAAGGCTCTAACCACAACACCAATCTTACGAGTCCTAGATTGGACCATAACCTTCCACATTCACATTGATGCCTTGAAATCAGCCACCATGGGGGTTGTGTTGTGCCAGTCGGGTGAACACGATTTAGACTATCTAGTGAGCTTTGCTAGCAAATAACTCACGGATACCGAGATAAACTACTCCACCATGGAGAGGGAGGGGTTAGCCATGGTGTTTGCTATGAATAAATTTTGGCATTACCCTTTGGCCACACCTTTTGTCTTCTTTCTTGACCATCAATCCTTGCTTTATATTCTTGTTAACAAATCCTATGCTATGGGATGCATTGCTCGATGGTTACTTCTCCTTTTGGAGTTTTACTTATTTGTGGTTGTATGCAAAGGGAAGGAGCACTACATGGCTGACCATATGTCTCGCATACCCAGAGGAGAAGCCGTTGGATAGGGCATCATGGACGACTTGCCAGATGCACATCTATTTAACCTATCCCGCAAAAGGGACTTGTTTAGAGCGGACTTGATGCCTTACTGGGCAGACGACATAGCCCAAGAACTTGAACACGGACTACCCAAAATATCTACCGACTTCGATGACTCATCCTTAACATACAACCCTATCACTTGATAGTAGGACAACTCTATAGGTTAGGGCATGATGGATTTTTGTGTAGATACATATGCAAACATGAGATGCATGATGCACTTATAGAAGCACACGATGGAATTGCAGGAGGGCACTTCAGTAGGGACATGATAGCCGGCAAGATGATGCACTCTCAATTGTGGTGGCCTACTCTTTTTTGAGATGCAGCACAATTTGTAAAGTACTACAATGAGTGCCAACGAACCAAGATACCTGTTCCCAAGGACAAAATTGACCTAAGCCCAATCTTTGCAAGACAATCGATAAATGGAAAATTGACTTCATCAGACTGATTAGCCCAGCAACATAGAGTACTCAAAGGCCAAGTACATCATCGTTGCTACAGACTATCTCACCAAGCAGACATAAGTGCAAGCCATGAGGAAAAACAATGCTAGAATCACTACTAAGTTCCTTTAAGAGTAGGTGATCTCACGCTTTGGCTGCCCCATTGAACTAGTTAGTAATCAAGGCAACACATACTTCATTAATGAAGTGATCACACACCTCCTGTTGAGCTTTCTTATCATCCATTGAAAAACCTCACCCTACTACCCTCAAGAAAACAACCACACTGAGTCTACTAATAAGATCTTAGTGAACGTCCTGACCAAACTGGTCTTTGCCTCGCACAGTGACTAGGATAACAAACTGATGGCAACCTTGTGGGCCTACCAAAATACCTATAAAACAATTGTAGGATTGACTCCCTTCAAGTTAACCTCTGGGGCTGAAGTCATTCTACCTATAGTGTTCCTTGTCCCAAGCTTGAGAACAGCCACCCAAGAGAGATGGGATGGAAAGGAGGCATGGAATTTGAGCTAGAATGCTTATTAGACAACTTTTAGCCACCCATGCATTGATTTGCAAAAAATCACGTTGCAAGAGTTGGTTTGACAAGCACATCAAGCAGTGAAAATTCGAACAGGGTGACTTAGTGTTGTCATACTCAATAAAAGGTCACAAGAAGGAGATGAAGTTCAGGGGATTAGGACCTTTTCGAGTCTGCAATATCAACCAAAATGGTAATGTAGAGCTCAAGTCCCTAGATGGAGAGGGCATAGGCTTCTTTAACAAGAGCCGCATAAAGAAATACTACCCTCCCATGCATCCACTACATGAGCCTCCCATGCTAGAGCCCCTGTGAAAGTGTGAGTAGCCATAATAATGAAAATTGAGGTGGAAGATGAGGAAGCAGTGGCTCCCGCATACATGTGCATAATGGTCACTGCCCAACAGACACATACCTTTAACACATTGATCGATGAGGGAGCTAATTTCAATATCTTAACTCATGATCATTGGAATCAAATTAGTTGTCCATAACTACAACCTACCAATGCCAAACTTAGCCCATTTGGGGGTCAATCGTATGCTCCTTTAGGAAGGTGCAAAGTAGTAGTCTCTATCAAGTCTGAAAGCATACCCATAATCTTTTATGTATTGTCAAACACAAAAGATGTTGGTCAGGAATCGCTATTAGGACGCTCATTTAAAAAGAAAGAACATTATAATGTTGACTACAAGGTACATCATATTCACATTGCTATCAGCAATGTGCAAATATTCACGGCTTTCAGCAAGGTAAGCACAACTCCATCAAAGCTCGTGAGGCCACCGATAGAGAAATCCACCACCAAGTCTAAGGGGGGGTTTGAGACTTATCACAACCCGCCACGCCACACCATCAACACGTCCCTCGAATCAAGGCTAAGGCCCCTAAACCACAGTTTAAGTTGGTGCCTAAACATAAAGAACTGTGACCTAGGAGCATGCAATCATGACCTCGCAAGCCTAGGAACTCATACTCAAGATCTAGAAGGCAAAGAACCAACTATAGGCACTCGACGAATGGTCAGCCGCCGCAATGGGTCCCCAAGACCTTATCAATAGTGCAAGGCTAAAGCTAAGTTGGCCAGCAACACTATTCAAATTCTACCTTCAAACCCAACTATATAGAGCTACATAATAGATTAGGGACTAAGGCTGCAAAAAGCTCAAGTGGTAAAGCCCACAACATCGTTGACCCAAAACCTCAACATGTCTATTAACCTAAACTGCAGCTTGATGATGACTCCAAAACAACTCAACCCAATGCTTTAGTGCTACTCAAGCCTCACAAACATCTAGTGGCACAAATTTAGAATCGCAAACCAAGCCTAGTGCACAAGAGGCCAAACCACACACTCTAGAGCAGCCACAACCACAGACATTAGCCACAGAGCTATCGAGTCCACCAACCCCGAGCATACCTTTAACCTTCTTATGAACAATGTTCGATTCTTACCTTAGCTGCAAAATTAGCTGAAAATATAGGGGATCACTTAGTTGGTTGCTTTCGGTGCTTGGATGCCACATTTACCACACTTGCTAAAAACTATGACTGATTAGATCTACGTCTCTTAGACAAGCTTTTAGCAACAGAGGTACGCAAACTGCCTTGCTCATGGGAAGAATCATAATTTTTGTTCATCAAGGCTCCCCAGATAGTCGCAAAACGCATTGACACTGAGAATTCCCGTGAACAAGCACACAAGAAAACCTCTCATTACATCTTACACCAACAAGGGCACAGTCCTTGCCACCACCGAAACCAGGAAATTGCGAAGTTCAAACGGCTGACTGCTAACAACTCCTCTTTCTTGCACCAATGGTATGCTCTCAAACTCTGTTGAGTGTTGAAATGACTTGTTTTTTGGCTGATTTTTGTTGTTTTTGAGAGCTGAATGGTTGATTTTATGAGATGATTGATTGATTTGGAAGTGGTTTGAGAGTGTTTTAGATGATATTGATTGTGTTTTGGAAGTTCATGATGTTTGTTGATGGTTCTGTGATGTTCTGATAGGTTCTGAATGGTTCTGTATACCTTCTGTTTTGTTCTGTTTTGGTCTGTTTTGTTCTGATTGTCTTCTGTAAGGAGGGAAGGAGTATTGATTGATGAAGATTGAGATATTGTGAAAGCTTATTGAATGGTTTGTGAGAGTTTGGAATGATTTGAGAATGAGTTATGTGGTCTTGATAACCTTCTGTAACCTTCTGTAGGTCTTCTGTAGACTGTTCTGCTTTTGTTCTGTCTCTGTTCTGTTCTGTACTGTAGCTGTTTTGGTACTGTTCTGTAGACTGTTCTGTATGCTTCTGTAAGTGTTTTGTGGAATGTATGTGTGACTTTGTGAAAGTTTTCTAGCCTTGGAAAGAGGTGAATACAAGTGCAAAAGAGCTGAAAGAAGTGGAAGAAGTAGCTGCTGAAGACTCAAGAGAAGACTAGAGTGAAGTGACAGTAGTGAGCTGTGAAGAGACACTGTAGTGGCTCTAGTGACCCTTCATATCAGACATACCTCTTGGGAGGGGTATCCACGACCTAAGAGTGATTACTGAGAGTAATTTTGAGAGATTGTAGTGAGGATATGATGTATTATTGATGGAGTGAGATAGAGAGAGAGTCAGAGATAGCCAATTCTACTCAAACAGAGTGATTGTATATGAGAGATTGAGAGAGAAGATTATGGAGATATTGAAGATGAATACTATGTGATGTATTTCCATTCAAAGATGGTGTATTCCTTTGCTTTCTTTATTCTATTGATGGACTTTATGAAGATATTGAAGAATATGGTTAATTCTATTAAAATCCGTGGGAGATCTACATGATGCTGTATGAAGATTTGTTGTGCCTGGTGTTCTTTTCTTCATTGTGATCATATGAAACATGATAAACAAGCTTGTTGATGTTACAAGATAGATTTTCTTGCAAGAGAATTCCCTTTTCCTTGGTGTTCCTCTTGGGGCTCCATGTTTTTGGTGCGCAGCCGGGGAAACTTGCCATCAACAAGCACCAGAAGATGCTGAAAATGAAGGAAATGGCATTGCCAAGAAGAGAAGAATTCAATGGATGTTTGTAAAATTCCTTCTTCCACTGAAGAGTTGGAATTTCTCATAATCAAAGCCACTTTCCACAAGAAGTTCATCCCACAATGGCGAAAACACATCACCATCATGATGCATGCTCTATGTGGTGGACAGTTTCCTCTTCCTGTTGAAGCAGCAGAAACTTGCATCTTGGTGGCAAACTGTTTGGGAACAAACTGAAGAGCAGAAACAGAGAGAATGACCATCCATGGAAGATTTGGCATTCATTGAAAAGTTTCCAGACAACATCAAGTGGGAGATTGTGAAGAAGCTTCAGGAGTCTTGGTCTGTAGAGGTTCACAGGGACAAGAAGGAAAAGAGTTGGAATTTGTTCGTGGATGCTCAACATCAAGATACATGGGATGCTTGGTGTACTGATAATCTTCTGTTTGTTCAATTAGCAACCCACTGGAAGTTGGTAGATAGAGTGTTTTTCACAACATACACTGTTGAAACCATCAGAAGCTGGCATTATTATGATGATGGCACCACCACCATGCTCAGACGTATGCATTTTGACACCTTCAGAACCGAATACCTTCCTCTGTGCAGTGGCATGAAAGCAGAATTCAAGGACGTTGAAAAGAAAGAAGTAGAAGAAATGTTGGCAAGAGAGTCCTCCAGAGACTGAAGCCTTCTGTTAACCCTCTGTGGAGCACTAACAACATAGTGGAGCCACACCCCTGATGAATGACGCAATAAAGAGGCAAGCGTTAGAACGAGTCCAGAGGTACGTGAGAAGAGAGAAAGCAAGAACCAGAGCCGAGAGCAAGCTCGCAGCAGAAGCCGCCTTTGACGCCCTTACGGAACTCTTTACAGAAGTCCCAATGGCACATCAAGCCCTTCCTCCTCCTGCTGGAGGTCCACTTCCAAGCCAGATTCGTCCTGGAAATATTGATGACAGGCCAGCGAATGTAGTCCCATTGCCAGTTTTTAAGGGAGAGTACAATGAAGACCCCGATCTTCATGTAGCAGAGTTTATGGTAGCGTGTGTGGCTAACAATGCCAGAACCCCTGAGCATTGGTTAGCGATATTCCCCGCCACTTTCAAGGGCACGGTGTTTCAGTGGTATGAGAGACAAGCAGCAGGAACTTTTGGCACATGGGACGACCTGAAGTTGGCCTTCCTCACTAAATTCAGGCGTGAAGGTTTTGAAGAGCGGATGAGAGAGGAATTTATGAACCTAAGTCAAACCTCTGGAGAAAGAGTAGAAGCCTATGTCTCACGAATGGAATCCATCCTGAAGAGATGGACTAACCATAATCTAGATGATGGCATTCAGAAGGGGGTGTTTCTCAGAGGATTACAACCAGAAGTCCGTAAGTTTGTGGAGCTGCAAAGACCAGCCACACTACAAGCTGCAACAGAAGGTGCAAGACTGTACGATGAAGTGGAAGCTCGATTAGCGATGAATACAGGAAGAGGAGTCCTACCTCCTCTGGTGCTAGGAATGATGTACCCACCAAATGCAGTTGCAAGGACTGTTCCCTATCCCTACCAACAGATGTCCCCAGTATCACAGTACAGTGCACCAAATTCACAGTGGCCACAATCCATGCCTCAAATGATGGCTCAACCACAACAACAATGGTCCCAACCAATTTCCTCAATGCCAAATTAGCAGCAACAGTGGAACCCTACCAACTGGAACCAACAGCCAACAGTTCAAACAGGAGCACTGAATCAGAACCAGAACAGAGACCCCT
The DNA here is from genome assembly GCF_053477565.2 of Lygodium microphyllum. Lineage (NCBI taxonomy): Eukaryota > Viridiplantae > Streptophyta > Polypodiopsida > Schizaeales > Lygodiaceae > Lygodium > Lygodium microphyllum. The sequence continues at coordinate 47,188,031 of NC_141152.1, read as the reverse complement.
CTGTACCAGCCCAACCCGTTTATGCAGTGATTACAGAGACTCCTCAAAACCCTCCTGCCAGTACGTCCGGAGGAGAAAGCTTGAAGGATTATTTATCTAACTCAGTTGTAAACATCAAAAAGGAGTTGATGGATGTGATTACAGAACAACTACAGACGCTGAAAGTGAATACCACTAGCATATCCAACGTTGCAGGAGCAGGAAGAGATGTGATGCGGTCAAACACTTGGTGTGGTAAGTGTCATCAAGCAGGCCATTTAGCCACTGAATGTACACGAAAACCTCCAATTTAGTGGAATTGGAAGTTGCTGCCATCACGCGTGCAAAGCAGAAGGAACCGCCTATCCAGAAGGAAAATAACCCTCCTGCCAGATCAGTGAAGTTCAATATTCCACCAGAAGAACAGAACAGAACAGAGCCTAACAGTGCCGTACAGAGCACTACAGTGCCACAGAGAGTTACAGAGACAGTTACAGAGACAAGACCAGAGGTCCAGGATACAGAAGAGGAAGAAGTGCCACAAGTGGCAGAAGAAGTTCCTGTAATTCCTCTGATGGAAGAAAGAGGGAAAATGAAAATGGGTGTTGCCCCATTCCCTAATCGGTTAGAGAAGCCAGTGGATCCTATTAAGGAATATGATCTGGTCAGAGATCTAGATACCTTTAGACCAAACCTCACATTCTGACAATTATTGTTGTTGTCTCCCAGTTGCCGGAAAAGATTCAAAAGTATACTGACAAAAAGACGTGGTTTAAGGATTGCTCCCTCAACAGTGACAAAGTCCAACAAGGCTCCAGAGCCTGTAAAAGAAGTGGATGTAGCTAATGCTTTCCTAGATCCGGGTACCCCAGAGACTGGTGTGTGGATAGAAGGCTGCTTCATTGCAAATGCACTGATTGATGGAGGTTCATCGGTGAACATTATGACGGATGTTACAATGAAGGATCTAGGCCTACAAGGTGTGCAACCAACCCAATGGCTCATCAGACTGGCGGATCAGAGTAGAATCAAGCCTTTGGGCATTCTCCCATATGTGAAGACTACAGTGGCTGGAAAAGATTATTGGCTAACCTATCTGGTGGTGAAGCCAAACTCTTATGGCACATCCTATCCTCTGTTACTGGGCAGACCATGGCTTTTTGAAGCCCGAGCAAGGACGGATTGGTTCAAAGGAACCTTGACCTTGGGCAGAGGACCCAATAAAGTGGTGCTGAAACTGTATGGTTCTCAAAAAGGACATGGATCCACCTCCTTGGAATTAACTTCTGACTCCCCTAATGAGGCTACAGATGGAACATCAGCAGACGAAGATGCTGTCAAACAGATCCTTCCCAAGAAAACAGTGGCACATTCCTTAACAGTGGATGCTGTAAGCCGACTTCCAACAGATGCAAAGCCATTATCAATGGGTGAATACTTCCTGCCTGAACCAGGAATGACTTCTGAAATCACTTCTGACAGTGAGATAGAAGCATGGATGTACTGCTCTCCCTGTTACATGGCCACAGCAGAAGCAGAAGCAGAAGCAGAGACAGAGGCAGGAGAGGAAACAGAGAATCTGTTCTTCTGTTACAGAGCTCCTACAGAGGCAGAAGCAGAAGCAGAAGCAGAGACAGAGACAGAAGAGGATGGATATGATATGGACGAAGAAGATTATGAAAGTGAAATGGAAGAGTCTATCTCACCTGAAGAGGATACATTTGAGGAAGAAGTTCCAGAAGCATCAGAAGCCGATGAGCTCATGCTATGGGACAGAATGGCGATGGTACCATTCGGTCTGGTAAATGGATCTTCTCATATGCAAAACCTTTATAAGAAATGGATTAAGAAGAGCAAGCAGTCTTTTAGTAGTGGCTCATGCCGTCCTAACCCATCTTTGCCAAAGAAAGATGATGATGATGCACCGTGCCAACAAACACCAATCCCACAAACCCAACAGGCATCAGAGGGTCCCTGTTATGTGACGTTTCTGGATGTATCATCAGAAGATGAGTCTTCAAGCCAGGACGTAATCAATCTCGAAACCAAACCCGAAACAGCTCTAATCCCATTTCAACATCTTAAAGAGCAACCTAAGTCTCCACCAAAAGAAGAAATTGGTTCTAGTGGGACATCAGAAGAGGACACCACTCCCTTGAAGGAGTCGGATCTCTACCCAGAAGCAGTCCGTGGGACCTTCATCCGTGAAGTAGAAGGTGAAAGGCAGTTAACCTTCGTGGATGCAGAAGGCACTGAACGCCACTTGAAGGTGGGTAGCAGTCTCCCAGAAGAGGAGTTGTCATCCTTGTGCAACTTGTTGAAAGAAAATTTGGACGTGTTTGCATGGTCTTACAAAGACCTAAAGGGGATTGATCCCACAATATGTCAACATCATATTGACTTGGAGCCTGATGCCAAGCCAGTACGGCAACGACAGAGGCGAATGAACCCGAATTATTCCACATTGGTGAAAGCGGAGCTGCTGAAGCTTCTAGAAGCCGAGTTCATCTATCCAGTGGCAAATAGTGAATGGGTTTCACCCATCGTGGTTGTACCCAAGAAGAATGGAAAATTGCGAATATGTGTGGATTTCCGAAAGCTCAATTCCAAGACGAAGAAGGATCATTTTCCTATTCCTTTCACAGACCAACTGTTGGACACAGTGGCAAGACATGAGCTTTATTCCCTTCTGGATGGATTCAGTGGATACAATCAAGTGCAGATTGCAGAAGAAGACCAATCCAAAACAACCTTCACCACAGAATGGGGAACCTACGCTTACCGAGTGATGCCATTTGGGCTCTGCAATGCCCCTGCTACCTTCCAACGAGTCATGATGGCTGCATTTCAAAATCATCTACACAACTTTATTGAGGTATATTTGGATGACTTCTGTGTCTATAGCTTGATCCGTGAACACTGGGAACATCTGGAACAATGCTTTGACCGATGCCGGGAGTATGGGATTTCCCTCAACCCCAACAAATGCATCTTTGGGGTCTCTTCTGGAGTCCTGTTGGGCCACATTGTCTCTGCACAAGGGATATCAACAGACCCTGCAAAGATTGAAAAGATCGCAGCTCTGGCAGCACCCACCAACCTCAAACAGTTGAGGGGATTCTTAGGCCATGTGGGTTACTACAGAAGGTTCATAGCCCATTTTGCGACAAAGGCAACCTCCTTGCACAAGCTCCTGAGGAAAGATGCAGAGTTTACTTGGACGGAAGAATGTGACAAAGCCTTCCACACTCTGAAGCAGTGTCTGATTGAGGCACCCATTCTGCAACCTCCTGATTGGACGAAAGAGTTCCATGTACACACTGATGCATCTATTGAAGGCTTAGGCGCAGTCCTATGCCAGAAGGGCTCCTCGAAGTTGGATCAACCGATCTATTATGCAAGCCGGAAAGTCACTGATAGGGAACGGAACTATACAGTGTCAGAGCTGGAGTGCTTGGCAATGGTGTTTGCCCTAGAGAAGTTCCGCCACTACCTCCTATCCACCCACTTTAAATTTTATGTGGATCATGAGGCCCTGTCCTTCCTGATGAACAAAGTAGATGTGAAAGGACGAATGATGAGATGGCTCCTTCTATTCCAGGAGTTCGACTTTGAGGTGATTACTAAGCCTGGTCGTTCCCATGTTCTGGCTGATCATCTGTCGCGTATCCCACAAACTGCAGACGAGGAGCAGGATGATCCAGACCTCCCTGATGCTTCCCTGTTCTTGGTAGAAACTGTCACTCCCTGGTATGCAGACATTGCCAACCTGCTGACAACCCAACAGTACCCTCCTGGTATTTCTAGTCGGGGGAAGTGCTCAGAAGATGTGTTGCAGGAGAAGAGATTGGGATTGTTCTGAAGGCTTGCCATGACGAGCCATGTGGAGGTCACTTTGCAGGAGAAGCTACAGCCAGGAAGGCTTTGCTAGCAGGATATTGGTGGCCTACCATCCACAAAGATTCCTATGATTACTGTAAAAGATGTGATGCTTGTCAAAGAATGGGGAAACCCACGAAGACAAGTGCCATGCCATTGCAACCTATCCTTCCCTTGAAGCCGTTTGAGAAGTGGGGCGTTGACTTCGTAGGTCCGATCGACCCTCCCACCAGAAGGAAACAGAACCGATACATCCTCGTATGTACAGATTATGTCACAAAGTGGTGTGAAGCTAAAGCCCTAAAGCGGGACGATGGTAACAGCGTGGCCCTGTTCATGTACGAGAATATCATCACCCGTTTTGGCAGTCCCTTAGAGCTGGTAAGTGATAGAGGCACTCATTTCCTTAACAAAGTCATGGAAGAGTTGACAGAGTTGTATAAGATCCGCCATCGCAAGTCCACTCCTTATTACCCCAGAGCCAACGGCCAAGTCGAAGTCACCAATCGCATCCTCTGCTCGATCCTGACAAGAACAATTGCCGCACATCGTCGTGATTGGGATGATCGACTTACAGAGGCCCTCTGGGCGTACAGAACCTCCCATAAAGCAGCAACATGACAAACACCCTTCCAGCTGGTGTATGGTACAGAAGCTGTTTTTCCTGTTGAACTAGAATTACCCTCTTTGAGAGTGGCTATCAAAGAGCGTTTGGGAGATGATGATTCACTGCAACACCGTCTCCTGCATTTGGACTGTTTGGATGAAATTCGCAGGATGGCTCTACAGTGCATGGAAGCCACGCAAGCCCGACGTAAGGCTTACCATGACAGTTTCATCAAGCACAAAGAGTTCAAAGAAGGTGATTTGGTCCTAGCCTATGATTCACGATTTGGCAAGTTTCCTGGCAAGCTCCAGCAGCGGTGGATGGGCCCCTATAAGGTACTTGCAGTCAACCCTAATGGCTCTGTTCAAGTGCAGACCGTTGATGCCTCTGATGATTCCTTTCTGATTAATGGATATCGCCTGAAGAAGTACTTCCCTCCTTGGGGATCTTGACAATTACGGACACTTGATCCTTTCCCTCGTTGGCGCGGCACTGTACTTCTTATGATGATACTTCTGTTAGCCGTTCTTCAATCACTCCTGATGAAGTGGACGCAACCCTCTATCTCCTCAAACCCCCCTTCTAGCCTTGATCTCTTATCCTCTATTTTCCACCAGCGACAGTGGCGAGGTGGGTTCTGACACATGGTCTTTCCACCATTCCCTTGTTCAATTTGAAGAAAAGAGAAAAAGAGAAAAAAAAGACAAAAAAAAAAACATATCGATCATGGGAGAAAAGGACTAAGGTCCCTGTCATGCCGACCTATTCTTCGAGAAAAGGTGGAAACACCCTCGGGAATAGGAAGAAAAAAAAAACAAGAAAAAAAAAACAAAACAAATCTGTTATGAGAGAAAAGGACGCAATTCCCTGTCATAGCAGGCCTCATTCCAAGAAAAGGTGATAAACACCCTTGGGCGGGAAGCTGGCTGTGGAAAAGGTGGAAACACCCTCGGGAATAGGAAAAAAAAAAAGAAGAAAAAAAAAACAAGAAAAAAAAAACAAAACAAATCTGTTATGAGAGAAAAGGACGCAATTCCCTGTCATAGCAGGCCTCGTTCCAAGAAAAGGTGATAAACACCCTTGGGTGGGAAGCTGGCTGTGGAAAAGGTGGTAACACCCAGCAGTCCAGAAAGTGGATTCATTAATTGATATCCCTAGGATCCAACTCCGACACTACCTCCCTTGGTACGCTGTGTCCTGGGACTCTCTGCAAAGTGACTACCTGCCCTCTAGCAGACAACATGTTCCTATCCAATACAATGTTCGATTTGATGGCTACCTCCCTGGGTACGCCTCTTCGACAACTGACGAAGCGATCTTCATCGACAAACAACAGAGTGATGAGAGCTTTCATCCTAACCGGATGGGGAAGTGAGTATGGTTGCCCTCTGTATCTATCAACAACGAGTGAGACAGGGGGTGGGGCGAGAGACCAGTCTTTTCCCTTTAAATCGAATGAGAGGTGAGAAGTGTGAATGAAGTGTTGCACGCACGGGATGGGCCTCTCAATGCACAAAGCACAATTTGTTTCTGTGCACTACACCATAAGGCTCCCTTGCCTTCCTTCTCGCACCGTATGCCGGCACAGGGCGGGATGCACAGTTGCACCATCAAATGCGCACAAGGCATACAACCTTTGCACAAGTGACTGTGAGGATTACATCAATGGGTTTCAGGAAAAGGCTGCCCTCCTGTATCTATCAACAGAGAGTGAGACAGAGGGTGGGTTGAGTGTGACTGGAGTTTCTTCAATCAATTACCGAGAGGTGAGATTGAGGGACGTTACGACACTTGGAGTCAGGTATGTTCCCGTTTCCCTATGCACCCACGGGATAGGTCTTTACCGTCATCACAAGACACATCACCCTGTTCTGTACACTGCACTGTAAGGCTCCCTTGCCTTCCTCCTTGCACTTATGCCAGACGGGTTAGACGCACTAATGCACCATCAACTGTGCACCCTGGCATACTCCTTCCGCACCAATTCCCCTTGTCGATTCCTCAACCGAGTATGAGATATGGGTTTTAATCATTCTTCCTTGAGTGATATTAGTCATGGGGCGAGTGACTATTCTTTCATTTCGTTTGAGTGACTGTGAGTTGAGTGTAGTATCCCTCATCATCGACGAATTTCCTGTGATCCCTTCCATCAGCTACCTCCCTGGGTACTGTCATGTGGTCCCTGCTATGAAGGACGTGCGCCGAGAAGATGCCTTGGTCCCTCCAGCACCGACAACCACACTGGACGTGCCGTCGACACTCAACCTTGCTTTCTGACGAAACGGGCCAAGTTTTTCTAACCCTACACCTTCTGTTTCTTCGTGACGGTTATGTTTTAAGTGTGGGGACGTTAGCGGATGGTCTGTGGCGTGGTCCTAGGTCCCTGTTGCTCGGTTAACCCTATCCGTTAAGGTCTTAAGTGTGGGGACGCGTCCCTGCGCGTCTACCGTACATACCTTTCTGCATATGCCTCAACCTGCTCATGCATGTCTGCCATGCCTCGCTTTTACCTTGATGGGGTCCTTTCCCACCCACCCGTTTATGTTCCACCCACCCTTGGGGCTGTTCCCTTGCAGTTTTCCTTCATTCCTTGATTTTGAGGTCCTGCCATGTGAATGCACCCTACGTTCACCAAAATCCAAATCCAACCTTATAGCCCTGTTCCTCTCATTGAACGGTCCATTTTTCCTTTTTACCTACCCCTGTTCCGGTGCACGGTTTTTGAGTTATTAATTTTGAAGCATTTTGCGTAATTTAGCCGGTTTTTCCATGTGAACGCATTTTTCTTGCTTCCGAATCATGCTCTGACATCATAGCCCTGACCACCATTTTTCCCCTGACATTTTTCCTTTTTCCTCCGCATCATTCCGATACACGGTTTGTCCGTTATTAATTTTCCGGGTTTTCACGATTTTTTCATGCGTATTTTTGACATTTTTCCATGTGAACCTGCCCTTTTTGCATTGGAATTCCAATTTGATTTGACAGCCGTGTCCCTGTGCCTTCCCCTACCTTTTTCCTTTTTCCTCCACCCTTTTTCGACTTTCGGATTTTTACTTATTAATTTTTAAATGAGTTTTCGGGAGTATTTTTGGAGTTTTTCACATGTGAACCCCTCTTACTTCCACCAGAACTGCGGTTTAACGTGATAACCCTGTGCCACCCCTTCCTGCGGACATTTTTCCTTCTTACTGCATGTCATTCCGGTGAACGGTTTGTCCGATATTAATTTCCGATCCCATTTTCGGGATTTTTTTTGGGTTTTTCCCATGTGAACGCGTCTTATCTCTGTCGGAATTATGTTTTGATGTGATAGGATTGTTGGGGACATCTTTTTGCACAGTTTTCCTTTTTTCTGCACCTCGTTCCGATGCATGGATCTTTCGATATTAATTTTTAATTGCATTTTTTGGTTCATTTTTTATGTTTTTTGCACGTGACCGCCTTTACCCCTCCCGGAATCTCTGTCATATATTTTTCTTGTTTTCCCCCTGTTGTCCTACCCACTTTTTGTTTTTACGCTATTTCGTTTTGATGTCCAGATTGGAAGATGTTACAGACATCAGCGAAGGCATTGGCCACAAGTGGAAGACCTGCGGGGACAGAGTCTCAAGCCTCCAAAGCTAGGAATTCGTCATCATCAAATACCTCTACCATCGGCTTTGGAGGGGTCTTGAAACGGCCATTATCAAAGAGGCCTTGTTGGGGGAAGTGCAGGAAGTTGATAAGATGCGAGATAGGTCCCCTCCCTCCATACATGAATAGGAGCAATCCAGCAAGAGGATGGTGAGGGAAAAAAAAGGAGAGTGGCAAGCATAATCTAGCCAAAGAGGGGCCAAGAAGTCCAAAAAAAGTCTCCACAGAAGAAGGTTGGAGAAGAGAGCAGCAATAAAGGAAAAGTAGATCTGCCAAGAGCCAAAAGTGAGTCCAAAAGTGCCAAAGAGAGAAGAAAGAAAAGGAAAAAGGAGGAAACAAGAAGAATAAAAGAGAAATCGAGGAAGGCTAAAGAGGACAGGATGAGGAAAGCAGAGTAAGAGGCAGAGGAGCTAAGGAGGAAGGAAGAAGAAGACCAGCCCTGGCCATTTGCCTCTCTCAATAGAGCAGCCTTCAAGGTAAGAGGAGCCGGGAGCCATGAGCCCTCACAAAGAGGAACACCCAAGCACAAGCTTCCAAGCACAGAAAGACATGCCACCTCTAGTAGTAGCCCAGGGAAAAGGCAAGGGTCTAATTAACCCCATCCCACCTATCCTAGTACCCACTACCCCGATCTTTGCACCCACCCAAGGCTCATCTACCATGGTGGATGTTAGCAAATGAAATTTTTTGTTAACAAAGAGATAGTTCAAGGAAAAAGTCGAGGTGACTCAAACAAAAAGAATGGTAGCTACGGATGCGGAGTCCAGACAAGACCCCAAAAGGCAGAAGATAGAAGCATCCACAACAACTACTCCTATAGTGCTTTTGTTGTCTACACATTACGATGACTATGTCAAGAAAATCCTGTTACAGTTGGAGAGGGGAAAGTAGAAAAAGAAAATCTCTATTGCTAAGCTTGAGGTTGAAAAAGAGACCATGGCAATCTTCTAGCTAGAGAAAACACACGAAGTGGCATGCTACCAGAAGGAAATAGGTGAGTTGAAAGCAGAGCTCAAGGCTAAAGAAGGAAAATAGGATAAGTGGGGGAAGGGGCTTGAGGAAGAGCATTAGGACCTGATTGTCCCGCAAAGGCAATACAAACTCCTCATAGTGTAGAATGAAGAACTAACACGGCGAATGGACAAGATCCAACAAGCCATGGATCAACTCGTAGTAGTAGATGAAGTAGCAAAATCCCTAGAAGGGGAGGAGTAGCAAAGACAAATTGATGAAATGAGTGGTAGGCTAATGATGGAAATGGAAGAGCAAGGGAGGTTAGAGAGAGAGGTCAGATATTTGAAGAAGAAAAAGGAGACAGTAATTAAAAGTGAAAAGCATAAGAATTGATCATAGTGGCCCTAGTGCGAAGATAGAATCAGAGCCTAAAGGAGATGCAACAAAAGGCGACAAATGGGTGGCAAAGAGTGAGAAAAGAGTGAAAGACATGGCAAGACGCCTGGCCCTTCCAAAAGGAAATAGAGTGGTTGTGGAGAGCAAGGCATGCCGCACATACAATGCTAAAAGCCCAACAATGTGCCTTCCTCAACACTTTAATGGATGTTACACGGTCAAAGGAGGAGGAGGCCTGTGAATCACTAAAAAAAACATTGGAGATTGCCCGCATAGCAATAAGGTATGGGCTGTGTGCTCAATGGCAAGAAGAAGGGACTAGCATAAGCCAACACAATCAAAGATATTATTTGCTAAGGGCAGGGCTAATAGTACAAGAGGCAGACCTACTAAGCTTCAAGGAGAACCACAAGAACCCAGGAGTGAAGCTGAAAGGTAGAGGCCACTCCCAAAAGCCAAGCTAGAGTTTGAAATGGGATAGCAGGAAGAGGAACTAGTATTGCAACCTTCCTCTCCACAACTAGAAATGCAGCAAAAGAAGTGGACACCACTGTTTAGAGAAAAGCACAACTCAAGAAGAAAGGGTGAGGATGTTGGAGAAGGCAAGAAGAAGACTAAGATCCCAACCAACAATAGCCCTTAGAGGGCCCATCCCACCATGAGTGGATTGCTTCCCAGTGTTTGGAATGCAGAGCTCATAGTATGGGAGAAAAAAGAAAATGGCCACCAACCCTTCGACTTCACCTTCAAATTCCCCTCCACATTTTACAGAGTGCTATTGACCAAAGTGGTGGAGGAGGTAATAAGCATGGGAGGAAGGCTTGGCAATACGTGGAACCAGGAAAGGGAGAAGAATCTGACATGATGGGGAGCACCTGAGTACTGGGAAGGCAATCTCATGGAGGTGCTCCGAACAGTTCAAGGCTACGAGTCCCAACCAAAGTGGCGAAGGAGAATCTAGGATGACAACATGGATGCCTGGATGTCATTTTGCAACACACTACCTTTCGAGAGAAACAACCCCACACATATGCAATATCCAAGAAGGGTAGGGGTGGATTTTAATCCTGACATCCATGGTAGATATGATTTTTCAAAGATATATAATGTAAATGCCACCAAGTCGAAGGACGCTTGACCTTCTCTGAAATGAATCTATGGGACTCAATTGCCCATTTTCTCAATGAGTTCACTTTTTTCCCAAATCCTGCCTTTATTACTACTTGTAATTATATGAGATTACTTAGGGTAATACTTAGATAGGAGCCTATGCTACAAGAGCTCTACATCCCACCACTCTTTTTTTATCTCAATGCTGGCATAGATAGCTGTGCAATTGCTAGGCTAATGATGCATGCTACCCACTTGCCATGTTTGGCATAGCCCTCTTAGAGGATATGAGCAATAGCCGTTTCACTAGCTGCAACCATCCCTTCCTATCTACCACTCCTCTTAACGCTCAAATAGGCCTAAAAGGATACATCCAAAGTAGACAATTTCTTAGCAAATTCATTAAGCCTCCAACCTCCCCCTCTCATCACTCCAAGTTGAGAAAGACTCTGGAGTAGCCACAACCACATATGTTAGCTGTTGAGCTATGAGTCCACTAGCCATGAGCATGCCTTTAAGCTTCTTACAAATGATGTTTGACTCTTACCTTGGCTGCAGACTTAGCTAAAAGTATAGTGGATCACTTAGTTGGTTTCCTTTGGTTCTTGGATGCCACGTTTACCGCAATTGCTAAAATCTATGACCGATTAGACCTAGGCCTCTAAGACAAGCCTTTAGCAATAGAGGTACGCAAATTGCCTTGCTCATAGGAAGAATCACAATTTTTGTTCATCATGGCTCAACAGGCAGCTAAGAAACTCATAGACAATGAGATTTCCTGTGAACATGAAGAAAAGAAAACCTCTCATTACATCTTACGCCAACAAGGGGATGGTCCTTGCCACCATCGAGACCAAGAAATTGCAGAGCTGAAACAACTGACTACTAATGACTCCTCTTTCTTGTGCCAATGGTATGCTCTCAGACTCCAATGGACGAAAGAAGGCTACCAAATTATAATCAATGTTGAGCAGAGGCATGCAATGCAAACCTCAGAATATGACCCAACTCATGTAGCCCCAACCTCCTATAGATTGTTGACCACCATGTGTAACCGGCCCTTCAAAGAGACCATCATGACTCACCTCTAAGATTGCATGTTGAGCGAGGAGAAGCTACACATTGCCAGCCGAATGGACTCCCAGGATTTTCTCACGGATGTCCTCACTTACCTCACCCACGTTAGCATCCGACCTGTCAACATGGACCATTATGCTCAAATGGAATACAACCCAAACTTCTACGCTTGGCTCATGCGAAGGTGAAACACATAGACATGCATTAAATGGTCTCCACCCTTCAACCTCTAATCCTAAAAAGAATTATTCTCATCTTGGGGAGGAGCATCAAAGACAAATGGATGAAATGATAGGTAGGATAATGATGAAAATGCAAGAGAAAGGGAGGTTAGAGAGTGAGATCAAATATTTGAAGAAGGAGAAGGAGAGAATAATTGAAAAGTGGAAAGCATAAGAACTGACCATATTGGCCCTAGCGCGAAGATAGAATCAGACCCTAAAGGAGATGCAACAAAAGGCAACGAATGGGTGGCAAAGAGTGAGAAAAGAGTGAAAGATGTGCCGAGCCACTTGGCCCTTCCAAAAGGAAATAGAGTGGTTGTGGAGAGCAAGGAAAGCTACACATACAATGCTAAAATCCCAACAATGTGCCTTTCTCAGAACTTTAGTGGATGTCACACAGTCAAAGGAGGAGGAGGCCATTGAATCACTAAAGAAAACATTGGAGATTGCCTGCAGAGAGAAAAAAGGTATGGGATATGTGCTCAATGGCACGAAGAAGGGACTAGCCTAAGCTGACACAATTAAAGAGATTATTTGCTATGGGCAAGGCTAACGGTCCAAGAGGCGAACCTACAAAGCTTTAAGGAAGGAGAACCATAAGAGCCAAGGAGTGAAGTTGAAAGGCAGAGGCCACTCCCATAAGCCAAGCTAGAGTTTGAAATGGGATAGCAAGAACAGGAACTAGTATTGCAACCTTCCTCTCCACAACCAGAAATGTAACAAAAGAAGTGGACACCATTACTAAGAGAAAAGCAGAACTTGGGAAGCAAAGGGTGAGGATGTTGGAGCAGGCAAGAAGAAGACTAAAAGCCCAACCAACAAAAGCCCCTAGAGCGCCCATCCCACCACGAGTGGATTGCTTCCCTGTGGATTGGAATGCGGAGCTCATAGTATGGGAGAAAAAAGAAAATGGTCTCCAACCCTTCGACTTCACCTTTGAATTCCCCTCCACCTTATGCAGAGTGCTATCGACCAAAGTGGTGGAGGAGGTAATAAGTGTGGGAGCAAGGCTTGGCAGTAGGTGGAACTAGGAGAGGGAGAAGAATTCGACCTAGTGGGAAGTACCTAAGTAATGGGAAGGCAATGTCATGGAGGTGCCCCGGATAGTTCAAGGCTACAAGTCCCAACCAAAGTGGCGAAGGAGAATCTAGGACAGCAACATAGACTCCTGGATGGCATTTTGCAACACACTACCTTTCAAGAGAAACAACCCCACACATATGTGATATCCAAGAAGGGTAGGGGTGGATTTTAATCCTGACATCCATGGTAGCTATGATTTCCAAAGATATATAATGTAAATGCCACCAAGCCGATGACCTTCTATGAAATCGATCTATGGGACTCAATTTTCCATTTTCTCAACGAGTTCACTTTTTTCCCACATCCTATCTTTATTACTACTTGTAATTATCTGAGATTACTTAGGGTACTACTTAGATAGGAGCCTATGCCACAAGAGCACTACCTCCCACCACTCTTTTTTTATCTCAATGCTGGCATAGATAGCTATGCAATGGCTAGGCTAAAGATGCATGCTACCCTCCTACCATGTTTTTGCATAGCCCTCTTAGAGGATATGAGTGATAGCTGTTTGACTAGCTACAACCATCCCTTCCTATCTACCACTCCCCTTAAAGCTCGAATAGGCCTAAAAGGATACATCCAAAGTAGATGATTTCTTAGAAAATCCATTAAGTCTCCAACCTCCCTCTCCCATGACTCTGATAATGAGGACTAGATCTTCATCTATTTAAATTTATTTTATTTTTTTAAAGAAGAGAAGCAAAGCAAAGACAAAGGGAAAAAGAAATGAGAAAAAGCAAAAGAAAAGAATAAGAGAACAAGCGAAGAAAATAACAAGATAATGCAACCGCATCATCACACTACTATAAGTAGGCCACAGTCACAGTCAATGTACCTAGAGGTCCTCGAGTTAGGAACTTCCACTAGCTTCGGTTTGCCTGCTCCATTCCTAGCCCCCTAGTCCATTTTGATTCCCCACATCACACTTAGGGCACATCAAGGGTGGGTCATACCTAGGGAGTCTACCCTCACCTACCTATCTCCCTAAGCCATACTCACTGCACCGGCTTAGGCAAGAATTGGATCCTCAAGTGTGGGACAACACCCAGACCCAAGTCCTGGTCCCACCAACATGAGTACAAGGCACCACACTATAAGATAGAAACACCGCCATGCAATGCTCCTTCTTTTCTTTATAGGTAACTCCAAACAATGTAAGCCACTAACTTCGGAGGCCCCATCATCATCGGCACATAGGACCACCTATCAACTCACCAAATCTTCCTCAATTCAAACTTGCACGTACCATGGAACTGACACTCATCTAGGAGGGGGGTGATGTTACAAGACATGTCATGAACATAGACCATGCGGCCAAAAGAAATCAGAGGAAGACCAAGGAAGCCCAAGTCAAAAAGTGAATGAAGAAGCTCATTCTACCCAGGTAGGAAAAGTGGAGGAGAAGGAAAGATTAGGAATAAGGTGGGAGAGCACTGAAGATTCTAGCAAGGCTATCTCAAGGATGAAGGAGGTCCTCTCAAGGATGAAGGAGGTCCTCTCAAAGATGAAGGAGGTCCTATCAAGGATGAAGGAGGCCCTCTCAAGGATCAAGGATGCTCTCTCAAGGATGAAGGAGAATCTCCAAGGGCACTCACAAGGAAAGTGTGGGGCACAATGTAATTCATTTTATAAGAGCACTAGGCTCCCTTCTGTGCAAGTTGCAAAGTCTAAGTGGATGTGGGTGAAGGGGTAAGGCAACTAGAAGGGAATAGGGAAAGAGGACCTTGGCAAGATGTCCAGTCATGTAAAAAAAGGGGAAGGGTTCCCAAGGGATATAGGGCTTGTATATAAACCTAAAAAGTGAATGAGGAGCTCATTCTTTAGTTGGCAAAAGTGGTCTCTTCTTCTCTCCTTTTTGCTTGCTTGTGTGTGCTTGAGAGAGGGAGTGAGGGAGTGAGTATGTGAGGGTGAGGGATCTTGTAGAAGAAGCTCTCCATCGCCTCCTCTCTTCTTCTTCTCTTCTCTTGTCTTGCATGTGGCTATGGAGGATGGATCTTGAAGGAGGAGACTTGAGGTTTCTTGAGCTTGCATCTTGAATTGTGGGGCTATCGGCATGCTTGAGAGAGGAGGCTACTTATTCAAGCATCAAGGTAAGCTCACTACATCTTGTAGGATCAAAGGTGCATCGGCTAGGTGAGAGATAGCCATTTGTGCTTGCTTGGAATAATAAGTAGTCCATGGGTCTTGGCGGTTGAGCATGAGTTCCCACTACACACAAAAATGCACGCAATCCTACCTGTGATAGCATTAGGGTATGCCACAAGAAAGGGGATCATAAACACGAGAATAGGAGTCAGTGTACTCGGCCATGTAGTCCTAAAGGCTTGGATTAACCCACCTATGGATACCGTAAGGTTTTATGTCACGTTGTTCAATGGAATAAAAGTTAGGCCATTTGGGGTACTGAAAGACTAATGGCCCTTGAAGATAGCGAGAGTGTGGTTCTCAATGAACTTTAGAGTAATGAGGGGAGTGGACTGAGACATCCTGCTAGGCCGATCATGGATGCAAAATGCATGAGTGATAGAAGATTGAGGCAATGGTCTCATATTCTTAGGTAGTAGATCAAAGGCTATAGAGTCGAGATGGATACTTGGAGGACCACATTGGTTGACCTAGGTGCCATTTTTGCTATCTTGAAAGGAGACTCATAGATTAGGAATTCTTATATGGGCTAGTAGTGAAGTATATCCCTTTCCCTAAGGACAAGTGGATTGGATGCATGTGCTAGCCACCATCAACCTACCATTATCAGATGATGAAGAGGATTATAAAGCACATTGCAATAGGACAACCAATGAGTCCCATAAAGCCACATCTTAGTTGTGCTACCAAAGTGTAAGACCCTGCCATCAATACCACTTTGCATGATGGCCAAGAGCTCTAACAGACAACCAACTCCTATCTCTTTCCACATTTTGTCTGACAAAATTGAGCTCCAAGGGATCCTTGAATACTTGACAAGAGAGCTAGCAAGTAACCTAGCTGCCAACCTCAAACCCCTCAAGGATCTCATGGATGAGTTGAAGTGGTGGTGGACAAAAGTGCACGAATTGAACCTAATGTACAATTGGGTAGCCTAGTCACATAGATGAGAAGTGGGCTAAGAATAGAAACCTAGGAGATGATGAGTACTTTGAAGGTAACAATTTGGACGATGAGGATGAAGAGTGCTACTCTACAAATGGGAAAAGTGAGGAAGAGGCCGAGACAATAGAGTATGACATAGATAGCCAAGTGATTGAACAAATATGAGTAGAATCCAAGCCACAGAAAGCCAATATCTTTACAATCGGAAGAGGAGTTTTCAGAATGAAATGTGACCATGCTTGGACAACCTGGGAGTGATAGACTACGAACAAGCTAGATTAGTTCAACCAAGTATTGCACCACTCCTTAGAACAGAGTCGACCTCAAGGTTGCAACCATCAAGGGAAACTCCTCCTAGCAAAGGTTGTGAGTTTAACTTCAAATTTGAAAGTGAGCTCTAAGAGCGATCCAAAAATATCCTAACCACTTAGACCAAATGCACCAAAGGTGACCTGCCAATCCACCAAAGTTGCTGGCAGTTGAAGGAGAAAAAGAGAAAGTAGCCAAAGGGGTCAGAAGCCGAAGAATAATAGAAGCCCCAAGTTCTACCTAAGTGCTTCATGAAGTTCAAAAAGGGTGGCAGGGTAGTGATCTTGTTAGGAGCTAAGAGGCAAGGACTAGCAAATGAACCAATACAAGGGCCTACTAAGGTCAAGGAAGTCAACTTGGTAGGGCAATGGAAAAAGCCTTGACCCGTGTTCATTAACTGACAATGTGACTGAGCAAGAGGAGGCTGATCTTGTTGCTCTCCTATGAGAGTACATAGATGTATTTTCTTGGTCCTCAAATGAACTCAAAGGATTTGATCCAAGGGTCATGATCCATAACCTCCAAATGACTCCTAATGCAATGCCAGTTAAACAACGGCTATACCTGATGAATCCAAAGTAGGCACATGCCATCAAGGAGGAGATATATAAGCTGTTGAAGGCCCGATTCATCTATGAAGTTGAGCATACAGGCTGGTTATCGCCCACAGTGATTGTCCTAAAGAAGAATGCAAAAATTCAAGCGTGCATAGACTATAAAAAAGTCAACATTGCGGTGACAAAGAGAGATAACCATCCACTACCCTACATGAAGCACATGCTTGAAAGAGTAGCAGAAAAAGAGACTTATAGTTTCTTTGATGGATTTTCAGGTTATAACCAAGGTGCAATTACATCTTGACAATAGGCATAAGACAGCATTTGCAATGGAATGGAGCATGTTTGCCTACATAGTCATGCCATTTGGGCTAATGAATGCACAAGCTACCTTTCAGCACCTCATGTGTGCCATCTTCAAAGACATGCTTAGGCGAGGATTGGAGGTGTTCGTTAATGATCCATTTGTTCACTCCACTTGGAGAGAACACCTAGAAAACCTTCTTACAATCTTTGAGAAGTGTAGGCTATATAATCTCTCCTTGAACCCCTTAAAGTGCTAGTTGTGGATAAAATACGGATGTATCCCAGGGCACATGGTCTAAGAACAACATTTCCACCGACTTCTCCAAAGTCAGAGTCATTGTCGATTTACCACCACCCACAAACCATAAGGGAGTTCAGTGCTTCCTGGGACACACAAGGTACTATTGGCAATTCTTTTTGAACTATCCATTGATTGCTAGACCCCTTTACAAATTGTTGATTGTATTCAAGTGGATCGAGGAATGCCAACATCCCTATGAGGAACTAAAAAAGGCTCTCACAACTGCACCAATCCTACAAGCCCCATATTGGAACATAACATTCCACGTGCACATTGATGTTGCCTCGAAGTTCGTCGTGGGAGTTGTTTTGTGCCAACTTGGTGAACATACTCTTAATTATTGTGTGAGATTTTTCTAGGAGATAACTCATAGATACGGAGATGAATTACTCCACAATGGAGAGGGAAAGCCTAGCCATGTTCATTGTAAAGAAGTTTTGCTATTAAAAGGCTATGCCCTTTACCTTGTTTGTTAACTATCAAGCTTTGCTTTATCTCATAAATAAACCTTGCGCTACAGGATGCATAACTAATGGTTAATTCTACTTCTAGAATTTGATATCTCTGTGAATGATCCTTTCCACTACCTCCAAGGATAAGACTCGGTCCAAAGCTCATGGGTAGAGGAAGGAGAACTCAAAGGGTCAGGATTGGAGCTCCTACTATTTCCAAATAGTCAGCTCCTACGGCTAGTTGTTGATGGGATCGCGTAGTGGCATGGGCTCGTCAGGAATCTCTTGTGGCCGTGCTTGCCCTCTTTGTTGGGCTTGCTCCACGAGTTCTCATCATCTTCTTCTTGTAGCAATGACGTGCTTGGGAACCTAGGCACCCTCTAGCTCTTCTGGGGGTAGATCAGGCAAGGGCAGACTAGGCTCTCTGATTTGTGGTTCTTTTTCAAGTTCCTGCTCGAAGTCTTAGTGTCTTGTCCCATTGTGGGTTGGATTGGGGGTGCATGGGGCTGCTCTTGCTCCTCGAATCCAATTTCCTTGAGCTTATCGGTGGAGAGGCGAGCTTGTCGCAAGTTGCTACATTGTTGCTCCTTGGTTATGCCTGTGCCATTTGGGAGTGCGTGGTCTTGCAAGCCATACTTTAAAGCTCTGGTTTTTTGTCAACTTCACCTTCATTTTCATTCTCTCCACCGAATCCTTGCCTTTAACTTGTGTGACATGAAGCACCGTGCTCAAGAAAGCTTTCCTCTGCGTAATGGAGCACGCTTCAATAGCCTCAGCTCTCTAGACATTTAGCAAACATATGCCATGTCATACATTTGACAAAAGTTAACCGATGTTATGTAATGCTTCAGGACCAATAACAAATTTATTACAATTTTCAACCTATCATACACTCTCAAAATTGATTTTTTTGTCCAAGAAATTGCAACTCAAATTCATAAGACACAATATATATGTCTTCTAGGATGTATCTACACTTCAATGGAGCCAAGAATTCATGTAAGATAGCTTCAATGCTTCAACCACAATCCAATGTATGTTATATATTCACTATTTACAGTAGTTCATGCTTTGTTCTAAGTCTATGTACCTATGCATAACCTTCAAACTAAGCTTCCATCAATGCATTTCCATGTCATGACCTTCAAGTACCTTCCACAATGTATCTCCATGCATTGGATAGCTAGATTAGTGCTCACTGTCTTTAGTTGCAGCAAAGGATATCAAAGAAGCAGCAAGCACAATCATGTGATGCAGCTTGGGGGGATCAGCAGAAATCCTTCACACCAATGATAGCCAATGCCTTCTTCAAAGTGCTCAAACAATCCTCTATAATGCTCTAGATAGGCTCAGACAACGTGTCCTTCAAGCAAGATGAAATACATTCAGCATATACCTTGTAAAAAAACAATGGCAAGCAGCTTTCTATTCACAAGAACCCTTGGCCTTTAGTTTTCAAGTATTTTTCCAAAATGCTATCCACCATAGAGCCCATTCATGGCTCTGATACCACACAACCTAAAGTCACCGACTTATTTAATGTCCCACACTTGCTGATATAGATGGACATATGATAGGTGATAGAGTGTCAGTTACACACATAGTAAAGATAAAAGAGCTTGAAGTTTTATCAGCAGAGAATACAATAGAGAATATGTTCTTCTCTTACTATAGAGTCCCTACAGAGGACGAAACAGAGTCTCAAGAGGATGAAGATGAAAGAGCAGAAGAAAACTCTGAAAGCGAGCTGAAAGAATCTATCCTACTCACAGAAGGCCCACATGAGGAAGAAGTTCCAAAGGCTATAGAAGCCAAATATCTCATGTTGTTAGGTAGAATGACTCTAGTATTCTTTGGACTAGCTAATGAGTCGCAACATATGTACAATATCCATAAGAAATGAATTAAGCAGAATAAGCCCTCCTTCAGTAGTGTGGCTATTTTCATCCAAAGTTACCCTTCTCAATAGAGGATGATGACGATGCACCTTGCCAACAATCATCACTCCAATAGTCCAAGTAGATCTCAAAGGTTCATGTTGTGTGACTTTCCTAGAGACATCCTAAGAAGATGACTTCTCGAGCCAAGAGGTAACTAATTCCCAAACCAAACCACAAACAACAATGATACCCTTTCAACATCCCAAGGAGAAGGATGAGTCCTCCTGGTGGAAAGAGGAATCGGTTCTAGTGGAGCATCAAAAGAGGAGAGCACTCCCTTGAAGGAGTCGTGGATCTGTACCCAAAAGGAGTCTATGGGACCTTTATCCACCAAGTGGAAGATTGATGTTCATGGATGTAGATGGTATTGAGCATTACTTGAAGTTGGATATCATTCTTCTAGAAGAAGATTTGTTGGTATTGCATGACCTTTTGAAGGAGAATTTGGACGTGTTTGCATGGTTCTACAAAGATCTAAAGGGGATCCCACAATATGTCAGAATCACATAGACTTAGAGCTTGATGCCAAGCCTGTGAGGCAAAGACAAAGGCGATGAATCCAAATTATAGTGAAAGCCAAATTGTTGAAGCTCCTTGAAGCTCAGTTTATTTATCCCAGTGGCCAATAGTGAATGGGTTTCATGCATCAGGTAGTACCCAAGAAGAATGAAAAGCTACAAATATGTGTGGACTTCCAAAAGCTAAACTCCAAGACTAAGAAGGATCATTTTCCTATCCCTTTCACAGACCAACTCTTGGACGATGTGGCTGTCCATGAGCTCTATTCCCTCTTGGATGGGTTTAGTGGATGCAACCAAGTCCAGATTGCAAAACAAGATCAATCCAAAACAACCTTCATAACATAATGGGGA
This sequence comes from Lygodium microphyllum, assembly GCF_053477565.2. NCBI lineage: Eukaryota > Viridiplantae > Streptophyta > Polypodiopsida > Schizaeales > Lygodiaceae > Lygodium > Lygodium microphyllum. The sequence goes on along the minus strand of NC_141152.1, from coordinate 47,167,256 downwards.
ACCTATGCTTACAGAGTGATGCCGTTTGGGCTTTGTAATGCTCTTGTTACCTTCCAATGAGTGATGATGGCTGCATTCCAAAACTATCTACATGATTTCATTGAGGTATACCTAGATGACTTTTGTGTTTATAGCCTAATCTATGAGCATTGGGGACACCTGGAGCAGTGCTTTGACAGATGTCAAGAGTATGGGATCTCTCTTAACCTCGACAAATGCATATTCAGAGTTTCATTAGGAGTTATTTTGGGCCACATTGTCTTTGCACAAGAAGGGATAGAAATAGAACCTGCCAAGATCAAGAAGATTACAACCTTAATAGCGCCAACCAACCTCAAAGAGTTGAGGGGATTCCTTGGCCATGTGGGCTACTATAGACGCTTCATTACACACTTTGTGACAAAGGCAGCCCCCTACATAAGCTCCTACTATGGAAAGATGCAGAGTTTATATGGAGTATTGATTGTGACAAAGTTTTCAACACCCTAAAACAGTGTCTGATTGAAGCACCCATCCTGCAGCCTCCTAATTGGATGAAGAAGTTCCATGTGCACACTGCTGTGTCAATCGAAGGCCTAGGGGTAGTTTTATGCGAAAAAGGCTCTTTGAAGTTGGACCAACCTATCTATCATGCAAGCCAAAAAGTAATTGATTGAGAATGAAACTATACAATGATGGAGCTTCAGTGCCTAGCAATGGTTTTTGCCTTGGAGAAGTTTCGGCACTACCTACTATTGATGCATTTCAAATTCTATGTGGATCATGAGGCCTTATCCTTCTTGATGAACAAAGAAGATGTGAAGGGAAGAATGATGAGATGGCTCCTTCTATTCAAGGAGTTCGACTTTGAAGTGGTTACCAAACCCAGTTGCTCCCATGGCTTGGCTAATCATTTGTCACGGATCCCTCAGAGCAATAACGAGGAGCAGGATAACCCTAACCTCCCTGATGCTTCCCTTTTTCTAGTCAAAACTTTAACCCCATGGTATGCAGACATAGCCAACCTCTTGGAAACACAATAGTATCCTCTTGGTATCTCTAGCTATGAGAAGAAGAAGCTCCTGTTGGAATCTGCCCCCTATACCCTATTAGGTGGCTCTTTGTACAAGAAAGGCAAGGATGAAGTACTAAGAATATGTATTAGAGGAGGAGATGAGATTGGAATCGTTCTAAGAGCATATCATGACGATCTTTATGGAGGGCACTTTGTAGGAGAAGCGACAACTAGAAAGGCCTTGCTTGTCAGATATTGGTGGCTGACTCTCCACAAGGATGCCTATGACTATTGCAAGTGTTGTGATGCTTGTCAGAGGATGGGAAAGCCTTCCAAATCTAGCACTATGCCATTGCAACCCATCCTTCTCCAAAAGTCATTCGAGAAGTGGGGAATCAACTTTGTTGGCCCCATTGATCCGCCAACTAGAAGGAAGCAGAATAGATACATACAAACTATGTGACAAAGTAGTGTGAAGCTAAAGCTCTCAAGCACGATGATGGCAACAACATGGCTCTATTCCTGTATGAGCACATCATAACCTATTTTGGCAATCCCCTAGAGCTAGTCAATGATAGAGGCACTCACTTCCTTAACAAGATTATGGAAGAATTGACAGAGCTATATAAGATCTGCCATCGCAACTCCACGCCTTACTACCCCATAGTCATTTGTCAAGTCAAAGTTACCATTCATATCCTCTACTTGATCCTAATAACAAAGATTGTTGCACATTGCTGTGATTGGGATAATCAACTTACATAGGCCCTCTAGGCATACAAAATCTCCCATAAGGCTGCTATAGGACAAACACATTTCTAGTTGGTGTATGGTACAAAAGCAATCTTCCCTATTGAGTTAGAGCTGCTCTCTCTCTGCGAGTGGCTATAAAAGAGTGCCTGGGAGATGATGAGTCTGTGTAGCACCACCTATTGTACTTGGAATGTTTGGATGAGACTCGTAGGATGGCCCTACATTGCATGGAAGACACACAAGCTCGACGGAAGGCCTATCATGATAGCTTCATCAAGCATAAGGAGTTTAAGAAAGGTGACTTGGCCCTTGCTTATGATTCTTGTTTTGGTAAGTTTTCAAGCAAGCTTCAACAACATTGGTGGATATGCCCCTATAAGGTACTTGTGGTTAACCCTAATGGCTCTATACAAGTGCAGACAATCGACACCATTGATGATCATTTCTTAATTAATGGCTATCACCTCAAGAAATATTACCCTCCTTGGTGGGGATCCTGATAATCAATGCTGCTAGATCTTTCATTTCTTGCATATCGATTAGTAAGGCTTTGCCTATTACTCCTGATAGACCTCATGCTTATCTTGAGATGAGGTGGCCTCGTTCTTCTCACTCCTCACAAGCACCTCCCACCCCTATGCTGCTTCTTTCCCATCTGATCCAATAGAGGTGGCGAGGATTGTTTTGATACCTGGTGTTCCTGCCATTCTTCTCTTTCAAAGGAAAAAAAAAGAAAAAAAAAGAAATATATATCAGTCATGAGCAAAAAGAAATTCAGTCCCTCTCATGGGGACCTATTCTTTAAGAAAATGTGGAAATATCCTTGGGAGTAGGGATAACAAAAACAAAAAGGAAAAAAAGAAGGAAAAATAATTCAAAACTATTATGGGAGAAAATGAAGAAATTCTATGTCATCATGGCAGACCTCATTCCAAGAAAGGGTGGACTTGTGTAATAGCCAGTCTCTCTAAGTCTATGTCTTCATGAGTCTTGTCTTTATCTTTTATCCTCCATAGCCATGCTCTAGATCCATGCTTTTTAACATGGTATTAGAGCCATGGTGAGCATAGCTCAGATCAGTAAACCTCTCTTCTAGCCTTTCTTCACCTCTACTCAGCTCAAGTCTAGCTAATGGGATTTTGTGGGAGCAATGGGAAAAGAACATCCCCTTCAAGTTCTCCTTTACCTTCCCTCGCTCATTGGACAGAGTACTATCTCCTATAAATTCAATAAAATCTCAATTTTTAAAAAAAATCTAGAAAATTCAAAACAAATTTTCATCATGATTATGATCAGTCAAAAATACATAAAAATTACAAAATATATGGGAAATTATTTATTTGAAAACAAATATAACTTAAATAATGAGAAAATGCTTGGAAACTTTGAGAAAATTTACACAAATGGTTATTTAAATGCATAAAATTCTTAACAAATTCTTTTTCATATTCCCAATATTTGTGCTACCATTTGGTTACTCATATTTATTTATTAATTAAAAAATAAGAAAGAAAACCCAACTTAAAACACATAAATATAAATACATGAACAACAAAACCCCAACACATAATCACCCAAGTAACAAGCCCTTCCTTGTCCCCATTCTTTTTATTTTGGTATTAGTATTTGGTTTTTTGTACCTTATAAGAGGCCGATTGCCACTTAGTCAACCTGTCATTTTCGTACAAGGATTTTTCTATTCTATGGTATGTTTGAAAGTGGGATTTTGCACATCAGATCTTGTGAGTGTCCACAAACTGCCAGGTTCTTTTTCTCTTTTTCCTCCTTCACATGCACCATAAACACACATATAATTGTAATTAAAAATTAAAAAAACCATTGCACCCACCAAACAAACAGAATGCACCTCATAAATTTTTAATTAAAAAGAACTAGTCATTAATTTATAAAAGGAACCTTGTTGCACAAGCACTTAGCACCATAACCCACTTAGTTTTGTAAATTAAAATCCATTCACATTGCATGCGCATATGCACATATACACATTTAATTTGTAAATAACAATGAACCCCAGAAGTCATGCATGTATGCACTTTGCGTCACAAATAATCTAATTTTTAAAAATGAATTGCATTTGTAGAGACCCCTAGTCTAGTCCAATCAAGTCATTCCAAGTAGGGGTTGGGATACGAATATGACTCACCATGCATTAATAGAAAATTGAATAATGAACTATGATTAATTGGTCATCTACTAAAAATGAGTTGTGTAGTTTTCACTCACCCACTTCACCGCACCATAGGTATACACCTTACGCTTATGGGAATTGGGGTTTCTTGGTTAGAGACAAAGGTCTTGTCTGTCTATATTTATTTTGATGGTTTGAGTCTATGGTTTAGTCCTGATTTCTGTATTGTGTCTAGGATACGATATGCATGATATTTTCTTTTCTTTTGAGTATTTTTTGGGTGCCTATATGTATGCATAGCATGAAGCTTTTGATCGCATATGTGCGTAGGTCATGTCAATTTTCTTGTAGGATGTGGAATGCTTGGGAAGGTCTAGTCTAGTCCAATCAAAATTTTTTGTTATTGTTTTTGTTTCCTTGTTATCTATCTCAGTGGTTATATGTGTGGGTTTTGGAGGAATACTTCCTCCTTTTCCTAGTTTTGTGTGTGTGTGGGTAATCCAATGTTGTCTAAATGGCATCTTCTTCCACACCCCCGCTTGTGATTCAGCATGTACCATTACCAATCCATGATTATTCCCTTCTTTTGGATGCTAACTGTATTCACAAGACTGGCCTTCATCTCTTTGTGGCCTTGAAGTCCCCTCCAGTGTGGATGCAAAGCTTTGTTACTCTTTTTTGGAGACTTACAAGAAGCTTTCGAGCTCGGTTTATGGCCGCTGGCTTTGTTTATCCCCTATACTATCAACGAGGCCTTGTTTCTACCTTTTGCATCTTCCCTTGTGCCTAGTGGTAATCATTTATTATCCATTACATAGATCCTTGCCTTGTTGCAAAAGGAGACCTCTACTTCTTTGGTAATGAATAAGGTTATCACTAGTTCAAGAGTATCAACGGCACATATTTTCTCTCCCTTATGGAAGTAGTTATTCCAGTTTCTCCAGGACTACTTTATGTTGGGAAACAAGCCTGCATCAAAGTGTTTATCCCAAGAATTATTCATGGCCTCTATTAGGATCTTGGAGGGGGCTACATTTAATTGGACAACCTTTTTGTTGGCTAAAATGGTTCAGCATTTTCAATGTGTCACAAAAGGTCAACTCAGTAGTAGTATTTTCTATGGGGTTTTTCTATAGAAGATCACTTACCTCCTGCAGGTGGCATTCCTATACCTGATCCTGCTCCACTTCTGTAGCAATCTCCTTCTGTTCCTTCTCCTCTTATGGAATTCAATTTAGATCTAGAAGATGTACCCCCTTGTCAAAGTCATTCAAGAGAAGATCCGCACACATGGTCCTTCTTATCCACTCCCTATTCCAACCCCTATGTTACAGATTCTGATACCTAAAGTGTCTGGTAGCTCCCTTTTCTCATTCATATCTTGTATCAACCTCTTTGCAGTGCAATGGGAAGGACAACTAGATCCACAGATTTCTCCTTCCTCCTTGCAAATAGTACTTTCTTTCATGACTAGTTTATGCTATTCAGTCTACTTTGGAGACTTCCATGACTTCCTGTCTTCAAACAATCTATATATGAGTATGTACCTCATTGCAAGACAAGGTGGATTCTTTGACTAGTCATCTTAGCAAAGCTTTGAAGAATTTAGCTTCTAAAAAGACTACTTTGAGTGATATCCATATGCAAATGGCTGTAGTTATAGCTTTGATGGATTCATAGAAGGCCATGATTAAGGAGTTAGAAACTAAGGTTGCCACTTTAGAGGAAGAGAATATATCCTTAACCAATGAGAAAAATGCCGCTCTTGAGGAAATGATAGAATCAGCTTGTAAGCTTGGTATATGTGAGGGCCTGTTGCAGCATTCCCAAGAAACTCTAAGAGTCACAAAAGAAGTTTATTGAAGAACTTAACCAAAAATTTGCTACTCTTTCTATTCCTCCTCCAGCCCAGTGATGTCTTCTTTGTTGTCTTCTATAATGAAGAGCTAGATAATTTACAACAGAAGGCTAAATTGTGTGATGGGTTTTCTACCAAGATAGAGCACCTTTAGCAATGCATGAATTGTGTTCAGGAAGATTTTGTCCACTATTTTGAATTGGTGTCACCTCCATCATCCTTCTAGATTCAATATCAACAATAGTGCTTTGCATTGTACATTTCCTTGAGTAATGTGGACTTAGAACCTCCAAAAGATGGGTGGCAGAACATGTGATCTGTAGATTTACTCAAAGCAGTGTTTGATAGATTTGTTGATGAGTTAACCTCTCATGAGGCCAAGTTATTATCTTTTATGTATGTTTGAGGAGATCTACACATCCTTGATGAGGAGGACATGAATCTATATGTAGGAGGTATGATTTTCCAGGCAGTCATGTATGTCCATTCTACTAAAATGACTTTGGTTGATGGCTTGAAGAATTATCGTTAGCAGACATTGTGGTGTAGAGGCTATGCTTGGCATGCTCCCTTGGAGAATGATGTTTTAGATCCTCGCCGTTGATGGAGTGTATTTCATAAGTTAGATATTTAGCCATTGAGATCCCAAGTGTTGAATCATATTACTAACAATACTTTATTCACTGAGGATTTCTTTTTAGCTTTTGATTTTCAATGTTCCATCTATCCATCTGATCCTCATTATATCCTATCTTATTCCTTACTTTCTCATCGAGTACCTTTGTATATTTCCATCCTCACATCTAATCCAGATAGTATCTCTCTCTTATCTTTTACTCTTGTAGTTTCCCCTCAAATTTTAGTTTTTACTACATGCCCATTTATTGATGATCCTATATCCTTGCTTACTCTTATTGTTCCACCTATTCTTCCTTCTATTTTTCCAGTAGAATCCCTTCAAAGATTTCTACTTTCTTTCCCTTCTTTTCCATCATCATTATCCCTTTAAATATCTTCATTTTATGATTTATTTTACCCACCTCTTCACTGTTCCTCTCTTATTTCCTTGCCATCTCCATCTGATTATATTAACCTTCCTCCACAATCAATGATGGATACTTATGGGTATAATAGTGATATCCTCCGTGGACAGCAGGGGAACTTCTTTGAGAGGACAAGTGTTTAATTGGCCTATCATTCCTAGTTATTGGGACACTTTTGCACAATGTTCTTCTTCTTAGCTTCAATTTGCTAGAGCACATGCTTGTTCTGAGAATACTTTGGTACGCTTGGCGTCATTTTTGTTGGTGTCTTGCTTTTATGCATCAGAAATCTCATCTGAATACTCAAAAGATTATTTTGAACTTGATGATTAATCCTAATGAGGATGTGACAATTTCTCAGATGGATATCCTATATTATTTTGCACAAGCTTTTTCTACTAGGTTTATTATCATGTTGGAAAGGATGTGTTGTTTACAGTTTCTTCAAAATGTACCTCTACATTTTGTGGATAAGAACAAGAGTCTTGAACATCTTAAGCTAAGTATGAAGTTCAAGCAAAAATATCTTCATCCTACATAGCATTGGACACTCTCATGGATGTATTGATCCTTTTAATGAAAAACTTTCTCTTTGCTCTTCATTTTTTTGGGAGCATGTGCCATTTAGACTACATTATCTTATGTCTATGTGAGTTTTGCATATGCTCTATGGTGTTATGTCATGTTCCATCCTTCTTATCTGGAGTTAAAGATGAAGATGAAGCTGAGTGAGAAGTTGATTAATGGTGGTTTGTGATTCTATTTGATGGATGGATTCTTGTTGCGAAAAAAACCTCTTATATCATTTAAAAGTTTGTCAATGTGCTTTTTTGTTTCAAAGCTATGTTAATGGATAAAGGTGTTTCCCTTTTGTTGCAATTCTTTATTAGATACAAGTTATGAGTTGGGGTTGTTCTTGGATGGTGTTTCTTAAAGATGCTATGGAAGATCAAGCTGAGCTATTATTTTAAACTTCTATTCTCGTTTTCCTAGTCGCGAGAGGACGCTCCCTGATTAATTGTGGGGATATGTTGATTTTGCTTAAATGACTTGATTTTTTTCTAACTTTTGTTGTTTTTTAGGACTAAATGGTTGATTTTTTATGAATTTTCTATGTTGATTAGTTGTTTTGGAAGATTTTGAGAGTGTTTTGGTGGATAAGAATGATTAGGTTTAAGAAGCTCATGATATTTTTCAGAGGAGATATGATGATGACTTTATAGTGCTTGATTAGTTCTGCTTGGTTCTATTAAGCTTTTGTTTTGTTCTATTTTCTTTTTGAATGAGAGGTTGGAATAATGATTGATGGAGTTTGAAAGTGTTTGGAAGCTTATTAAATAATTATTGATAGTTTTGAATGGCTTTAGTTGAGCTAAATGCTTTCTGATGACCTATTGTATGGTTCTATAGACCCTCTATCGACCATCTGTAGAGCCTCAGTTTCTATTCTGTATGCCTCTGTAAGTGTTATGATGGATGGATGTGTAGCTTGGGAAAGGTTTCTAATCTTAGGAAGAGATGAATACAAGTTCAAATTAGCTCAAATAAGTGGAAGAAGTAGCTACTAAAGACTCAAGTGAAGACTCAAGTAATAGTGACACTGTAAAAGGACATTGTAGTGGCTCTATGACCTTTCATGGTAAGCATACCTCTTGGGAGGCGTATCCATGACCAAAGAGGGGTTATGGATGATTATTCTTGTTTATTCCATTGTACCATTGAGAGAGAGCATGTGTGAGAGAGAGACAGAGAGTGAGAGATAGCCAATTTTTCATGCAAAAAAATGAATCTATGAGTGAGAGATTGTGAGAGAGATTATGAAGACTATGCAACTATTGAAGGTGAATGCTATGTGATGATTTTCATCCAAAATGGAGCATTTCTCTGTGTTCTCTTGTTCTTTTGATGAAGAATATGTTGAAGTTTTGTTGTGATAAATCTGTGGGAGAATTGTTACATGATGTTGCGTGAAGATTTGAGAAGATTGCTATTTTTTTTCTTATTGTGGTAAAATAAAGTATGAAAAACATGCTTGTTGATAATAAAATATAGATTTTCTTACAATAGATTCCTTGATTTCTTGGTGTTCCTCTTGGGGCTCCAGTAGGCTGCAGTTGGGACTGACCAATGAGGGTCCAATGATCATGTGTAAGGATATTAAAGTTAGGTTCCTCGTCAATAAGTGCGTTAAATTTTATCTTTAGTATGTATGTAACTGACACTATGTCATCTTCCATATGTCTAGCTCTATCAGCAAGTGTGGGATATTAAATAAGTTGGTGACTTTAGGCTGTGTGAATGGTCCATAGACCTTAAATCTTGGCTAGTTACAAATAGGGAACGCATTCTATGGCATTGCATGTTGAAGACAAAGTACCTATGGTTGTTTGTATGGCCATGTATTGACCCCTACACTTGATAGCACATGTATGAAGTTGGGACCCCAAAATTTGATGGGGGGGCATTTTTCAATCGCGCGTGGAGAAAAATTGACGCCATTGTTACAGGTGACGTGTTCAAATGCAAGAGGACATGGAAATTTTAGAGGTAGGGGGAGATCTAGCTCTAGAGGCAGAGTCTCTTGGCAGCAGGAGCACCCATCTAACAATCCCAATAAGGATAAGGATTGTCACTACTATGGAAAGTACGTTCATATTGCCAAGGACTGCTGGAAGAAGTAGGGCAATCAAAAGGGCAAGCAACATGGACATTATGCATCGTCTAATCAGACAGATGATGCTTCTGGGGATAGACTTTTTGCCATGACATATGTGAAAGACAAGGCTGGTGAGAAGTCTATTGAGGATGTTGTTTGGTATATTGATTCAGGGGCATCGAATCATATGACACCTCGTGGTGACTGGTTTATTGACATGGTGCCTGAGAGGAATGGCTATGTATGCACACGGGATGACATGCAGCATATAATTGAACATAAAGGCAAAGTGCCTTTGGTAATCCATGGTGGCAAGAAGAAGAACTTACATGATGTATTGTATGTCTTGTCAATTACTAAAAATCTATTGTCTATGGGCTAGACGACTGAGCAAAATTTGAAGGTTAGGTTTAATAAGCATGGTTGCTTCATTGAGAAGTTTGGTAATGGCTGCAAATTGATTGCTCGCAATCATAGGAATGGCAGGATGTTTACTCTTGATGCCACTTTGCCACATCTAAAATCAGCCATGTTTGCCCAGCCCATGGCTCTGGCACAGTTAGAGATTTAGAAATATGGCATAAAAGAGTGGGGCATGTTAATCTTCAGTGACTGCAAATGATGTAGAAAAAATAGCTTGTTACAGGTCTATCCAAGTTTTCTTACACGGATATTGGTCATGTCTACGATGGTTGTCAATTTGGTAAACAATCAAGGTTGCCATTTTTCAAGCTTGTATATAAGAGTACGCGACCGTTGCAATTGGTTCACTCCGATGTCTGGGGGCCACCAAGCCCATAATGCATCTATGGAAGGCTCTAAGTATTATGTGACATTCATTGATGACTTCAATCACTATACTTGGGTTTATATATTAAAAACAAAGGATGAGGTGTTTGCTATTTTTCAGCAATTTAAGCAACAAATTGAAAAGGAATTTGGTTGCTATATCTCTCTTTTGAGATCTAACAATGGTGGGGAGTATGTGTCAAATGAGTTTGGCAGTTTTTTGGCTGAAAATGGCATACATCGACAACTTACATGCAGCTATACTCCATAGAAGAATGGGGTAGCTGAATGGAAGAACATGATCTTAATGGAAGTTTCGCATGCAATGATGAATGAAAAGAAGATGCCACTCTATTATTGGGCTGAGGCTATTATGACAGCCATGTATATCTTGAACATAACTCTCACTACAGATATTCATTATATGACACCATTTGAGAAGTTTTATGGCTACAAGCCTAATATCAATCACATGAAAGTATTTGGATGCCTTGCTTATGTGCACATCCCTAATGAGAAGAGGAAGAAGCTGGATCCAAAAGCACATAAGTGGGTCTTTATTGGTTATTCGTAGGAGAAGAAGGCATATAAATGCTATGATCCCTCTACTCGAGAGACATTAGTCAGCAAAGATGTTATCTTTGATGAGATGGCCTCTTGATATGCATCACCAACTGCAGTTCCATTGGATATGTTTTCTACACAGGCTTCTACAGTTGATTCACAATAGATTACTACATTGACAGGTCCTAGTGGTACAGCAGTATCTCCTTGGACAGGGAGGTTGCAGATCTCTAGCTCACTGTCCACTGACACCAATATGTCAATGAGGGGAAGATATGATGTGGTGGAAAGAAAAGGAAGAGAACAAGCTTCTGATGATACATCTGGTGTGATAACACCTAGCAAGATGACTTTAGGCTATGACTCAGCTCACAGTCTAGATAGTGAGCTTGGTATTCCGACTGTGTATATACCAGGCACTAGGTAGAATAGGTATATTTTTCCTCATGAGACAGGGGAATCGAGTAGTGCATCACAAATTAGATGCTCGTAGAGAGTCAGGTACCCTGTGGATAAGCTGACTTACACTAGTTATTCTGCGAAGCATTATGCTTATATGACAAAGGTGATGGAGGTCAAAGAACCTGCTACATATGCTCAATCAGTGATGGATAAAAATTGGTGCACAACTATGGATGAGGAAATATCTGCCTTAGCTGAAAATAGAACATGGGATCTTGTGCCACTGCAAGAAGGAAAGAAGACTATTGGCTACAAATGGGTCTACAAGATTAAATGCAAGTCGAATGGCAATGTAGAGAGGTACAAATCTAGAGTGGTTGCTAAGGGTTATGCCTAGTAGTATGGGTTAGACTATGAGGAAACATTCAATCCTGTTGCCAAGATAGCAACCATACAAACAATGATTGCATTGGCTGCTGCTAAAGGGTAGAAATTGCAGCATATGGATGTTAAGAATGTGTTTCTCAATGGTGATTTAGCAGAGGATGTTTATATGGATCAGCTTGACTAGTATATACACCTTAATTTTTAGCATTATGTATGCAAGCTCAAAAAGGCATTATATGGGTTGAAATGGGCTCTGAGAGCCTGGCATGCAAGGATTACTTGTAGAGTTTGAGATTCAATGTTGGCAGGGCTAATCAAAGTTTGTTTACAAAAAAGACAGGTTTGGTAGTGCTGGTTATCTATGTTGATGATTTGATAATCACAGGTGATGATGACTTAGGGATACAACATGTTATGTAGATGTTGAAATCTGAATTTGATATAAAAGACTTAGGTGAACTAAAGTATTTCTTGGGTATTGATGTGATCAAGGCTAAAAATGGTTTATGGCTGATGCAGAAAACTATGTCATGGAAATGCTAAAGAAATATGGCCTAACTAAATGTAAACGACTAGGTACACCTCTTTATCAGAATGTCAAGTTGAACATTAGTACTAGAGCTGAAATTGATGATGTGACTATGTACAAGCAGACGCTGATCTACCTAACCATCACTAGGCATGACTTGAGTTATGTTGTTGGGCTCATAAGTTAGTTAATGCAGAAGCCTAGAAAGCCACACTTGGATATTGTTAAGTGGATTATGAGATATGTAAAGTCCATTGTAGATTATGGGATGTTTTATGTGAAAGATAAGCCCTTGACACTAGTTGGTGGATACATGGATGCATATTGGGCAGGATGCTCATATGATCACACATCTACAAAAAGTTATGCCTTCATCTTTGGAAGTGGAATGATCAGATGGAGCAACAAGAAGAAACCAACGATTGCATTGTCTAGCACAGAGGCAAAGTACAAGGGTGCTGAGATTACATGGCTGCTCAAGCTTATGGTTGATTTGGACATACAAGTGGATGCTCCAATGACCTTGTTATACGACAATATCAGTAGTGTACTACTAGCAACAAATCCAATTTATCATACCAAGGCTAAACACATTGAGGTATACTACCATTCTATCAGAGAGATGGTTCTTGCAAGGAGAGTAAATCTTATGCATGTGAAGACTAATGAACAGGTTGCATATATATTTACCAAGTCTTGGGGTAAAGATAAGTTTAGTGTTTTTTCAACAATTACTTAGTATATAGAGGCTATCTTGAGCTTGAGGGGGATTGTTAAGACTTCAAGCTCTTTTATCTTTAGTATGTGTGTAATCGACACTCTATCATCCTAGCTATATCAACACGTGTGGGACATTAAATAAGTCAGTGACTTTAGGTTGTGTGTAAATGGTCTGTATACCTTAGTGTGTTGTATTCACTTGAGTTACGTGTGATAGGGAATAATGGAGAAAATGAGATGAGAGCACATTGCTCCTCTCTTTTGCCCCAACCCTTCTCTCTATCTTTCTCAACACACCTTTCTCAAAGTCACGTTGTTTGACATGTTTTTCAAACAAGCTCTTGCGTCTTGCCTTTTTGAAAATTAGCACATGGGTAGCTAAGAGTCTGATCTTAAAAGGTGTTCTAGCTCCACTAGGCATTATGTCCATGCCTCCTTTCCATCCCATCTCTCTTGCACTGCCACTTTCAAGCTTGGAACCAAAAACTCCGTTGGCAAGATTGCTTCAGTCCCATAGGTTAGCTTGAATGTTATTTGACCTATGGCCCTCTTATAGGCTATCTTGTAGGCCCGTGGAATTGCCATGAGTTTATTGTCCAAGTCAACATTGTGCAAGGCAAAGACTATCTTAGTCATCGGGACATTCACTAGGATCTTATTCGTGGATTCTACCTGACCATTAGCTTGGGGGTAGTATGGTAATGATTTTCTATGGATGATCAAGAATATGGATAGTAAATGGGAAATCACTTTATTAATGAAGTGTGTTCCTCCTTGATCATTAATTAGTTTGATGGGGTAGTTGAATCACGAGTTCAGTTACTCCCAAAGGAACTTAGCCCATGGTCCCAGCGTCATTCTTCTTGGTAGCCTGATCTTTGGCCCATTTTGTGAGATAATCCATTGTTACAATTACGTACTTCATTCGTGAATACTACACTGCAAGGCTAATTGGCCCAATAAATTCAATCCCCTACTTTTCAAAGGGCTATCATGCTATGATTGGGGTCAACTCCATCTATCCTTACTACTTTAGTCATTTCACATGAGTCACAATACTTCACAAACTTAGCAGCATCGAGGAATATAATCAACCACCACAACTGAGATCGCAGTACCTTGCATACTATATTGTCTTCGTTGAAGTGTCCTCTAGCAATTCCACCATGTGCTTCAGTAAGCACGTCATGCATTTCACGGTCACACATGCATCTTTGCAATAACCCATCATGTCCTAGTCTATAGAGCTAGTTGGCAATTAACTAATAGGGTTGAGTCTTAAGGATAAGGTGCTTTTAGTCTTCTCTATAGGTGTCTTAAGAAATCCATGCTCTAGGACTTGGACTATATCATCTGCCCAATATGGTGTTAGATTAGCTTTGAATAGATCTCTCTTATTGAACATGTTAAACAAGTGCGCATCAACAAGTTGTCTATGATGCCTTGTCCAACAACTTCTCTTATGGGTATGCAAGACATATGGTCTGCCATGTAATTCTACTTACCCTTAAGTGCAATGCTACTTTATTATTGGGCTGAGGCTATTATGATAGCCATGTATATCTTGAATAGGACTCCCACTACAGGTGTTCATGATATGACACCATTTGAGAAGTTGTATGGCGACAAGCCTGATATTAGTCACATGAATGTATTTAGCTATCTTGCTTATGTGCACATCCCTAATGAGAAGAGGAAGAATATGGATGTGAAAGCACATAGCTGTGTCTTTATTGGTTATTCATAGGAGAAGAAGGCATATAAATGCTATGATCGCTCTACTCGGGAGACACTAGTGAGCAGAGATGTTATCTTTGATAAGATGGCATCTTGCTATGCATCACCTACTGTAGTGCCATCAAATATGCCTTCTACACATGTTTCTACAATTGATTCGCAACAAAGTACTGCATTGATATGCCCTAGTGGTACGATGGTATCTCCATGGGCAGGGAGATTGTGGAGCTCTAGCTCACCGTCCACTAACATCACTATGTCAGTGAGGGGGAGATATGATGTGGTGGACAACAAAGGGAAAGAGCAAGCTTTTGATGATACATCTGATATGATGACACCTGGCAGGATGACTTCATGCTATGACTAAGCTGTCTCTGTCTAGACAGTGAGCTTGGTATTCTGACTATGTATACACCTGGCACTAGGCAGAATAGTTATATTCCACCTCATGAGAGAGGGGAATCAAGTAGCGCACCATAGATTACACACTCGCAGAGAGTCAGGTACCCTGTGGATAGGTTGACTTACAGTGGTTACTTTGTGAAGCATTATGCTTACATGTCAAAAGTGACAAAGGTCAATGAACCTGCTACATATGCTGAAGCAGTGATGGATAAAAATTGGTGCATAGCTATGGATGAGGAAATATCTGCCCTGGCTGAAAATAGGACATGGGATCTTGTACCACTACTAGAAGGAAAGAAGACCATTGGCTGCAAATGGGTCTACCATATTAAATTTAAGTTGGATGATAGTATAGAGAGGTACAAAGCCAGGCTGGTCGCTAAAGAATATGCTCAGCAGTATGGGTTAGACTATGAGAAAACATTTAGCCCTATTACCAAGATGGCAACCATACGAACAATGATTGCATTGACTGTTGCTAAAGGCTAGAAATTGCAAAAGATGGATGTTAAGAATGTGTTTCTCAATGGTGATTTCACAAAGGATTTTTATATGGATCAGCCTGAAGGGTATGTATAACATGATTTTCAGCATTATGTATGCAAGCTGAAAAAAGCATTGTATGGGATGAAGTAGGCTTCGAGAGCCTGGCATGCAAGGACCAGTAATTACTTTGCAGAGTTTGGGATTTACTGTTGTTGGTAGGGCTGGTCATAGTCTGTTTATGAAAAAGACAAACAAAGGTTTGGTAGTGTTGGTTATCTATGTTGATGATTTGATAATCACAAGTGATGATGACTTGGGGATACAGTATGTTATGCGGATGCTAAAATCTGAATTTGATATGAAAGACTTAGGTGGTCTGAAGTATTTCTTGGGTATTGAGGTGATCAAGGGTGAAAATGGTTTATGGCTAATGTAGAAACACTATGCCATGGAAATGCTTTAAAAAATATGGCATGGCTGAATGTAAACCAGTGGATACACCTCTTGATCAGAATGACAAGTTGGACATTAGCACTGGAGCTGAAATTGATGATGTGACTATGTACAGGTAGATGGTTGGAAGTCTAATCTACTTGACAATCACCAGGCTTGAATTGAGTTATGTTGCTGGGCTCATAACTCTATTTATGCAGAAGCCCAGAAAGCCACACTTGGATGCTATTAGACATATTATGAGATATGTAAAGTCCACTATAGATTATGGGTTGTTTTATGTGAAAGCTAAGCCCTTGACATTGGTTGGATACATGGATGCATATTGGGCAAGATGCTCATATGAATATGGATCTAGAAGTGGTTATGCCTTTGGATTTGAAAGTGGAATGATCAGTTGGAGCATCAAGAAGCAACCTATGGTTGCATTGTCTAGCATTGAGGTAGAGTATAGGGGTCTTGCATTAGCAGCATATGAAATTACATGGCTGCTCAAGCTTATGGCTGATTTGGAAATACAAGTGGATGCTCCAGCTGTTATGCCACAATATCAATAGTGTACTACTGGCAATAAATCTAGTTTATCATTCCAAGACTAAATACATTGAGGCACACTACCATTTTATCAAAGAGATGGTTCTTGCAGGGAAAGTAGATCTTATGCATGTGAAGACTGATGAACAGATTGCAGATATCTTTACCAAGTCTTTGGGTAAAGATAAGTTCAGTGTTTTCCGAAAACTACTTGGTGTGCATAGGCTATCTTGAGCTTGAGGGGGAGTGTTAAGAGTTCAAGATTTTTTATCTTTAGTATGTGTGTAACTGACACTTTATCACTTGTCATATATCCTATATTAGCAAGTGTGGGACATTAAATAAGTCGATGACTTTAGGCTGTGTGTGAATGGTTTGTAATACCTTTAGTGTGTTGTATTCACTTCAGTTATGTGTTATGGAATAATGAAGGAAATGAGATGAGAGCATAGTGCTTCTCTCTGTTGCTTCAACCCTTCTCTCTGTCTCTCAACTCTACCTTTGTGTCTGCATTTGTCTCTATTACTGCCATATTTAACAGGGAGAACAGTACATCCATGCCTCTATCTCACTATCAAAGGTGACTTGAGAAGTCATTTCGGGATCAAGTAGCAAGTATTCACCCATTAACAAAGACTTTTCTTCTTTTGGGAGTTGACTTACAATGTCCACCTTTAGGGACTATGCCTTTGTTTTCTTTGGGAAAGATATGTTTGATAGCTTCTTCATACCTAACGTAGCCTCTATTATCTCATTGGAAGATTCTATTAAGACTTCAATGGAAGTGGATCCATTACCTTTTGTGAGCCATACAACTTCAGCACCACTTTGTTGGGTCCTCTGCCTAGGGTTAGGGTTCCTTTGAACCAATCCATTCATGCTCTTGCTTCAAAAAGCTATGGTCTTTCCAATAGCAGAGGGTATGAGGTCCCATAGGAATTTGGTTTTACCACCAGCTAGGTTAGCCACCAATAGTCTCTTTCCGCAAGGGTTTTCATCACATATGGGAGAATGCCCAAAGGCTTAATTCTACTTTGGTTTGCCAATCTGATAAGCCACTATGTAGGATGCATACCTTGCAAGCCTAAATCCTTCATTGTCACGTCCATCATTATGTTCACTGATGAAAATCCATCAATCAATGCATCTGCTATATAAAGCATCCTTCAATCCACATGCCAATCTCTAGGGTACCAGGATCCAAGAAGGCATTAGCCACATCTTCTTTCACAGGCTCTAAGGGTTTGTTGGAATTAGGGATGGTTGTTGGAGTAATCATTAGGCCTCTTCTTCTTGTTACTATGCTTTTGAATTTCTTTCGATAGCTAAGGAATAGCACCAACAATTGCCGAAATGTTAGGTCTGGTTTAATGGTGTCTAGGTCTTTGACCAAGTCATACTCTTTAATAGGATCCACATGCTTCCCCAATCGGCTAGGGAATGGGACAATGTCCACTTTTATCTTCCCTCTTTATTCTAGAAGTGGCAACATCGGTACATCCTCTATTACGTGAGGTATTTTGGCATCCTCTATCTCTTGGGACCTCTAGTCTTGTCTCTATAAGTGTCTCTGTGGCTCTCTATGGCACTGCAGTGCTCTGAACTACATTATTCTAATCTCTACTATGTTGTTTCTCCTTGGAAATATTGAACTTTGCCGTTTTGGTAGAGGGAACATTCTCTTTTGAAGCTGTGGCTTCTCTTTTCTTGGCACGAGTTATTGTAGCAACCTCCAATTCTACCAAATTGGAGGTAGGTTTCTAGGATCTTTTGTTGGGTAATAGGGGTAGCTTTTACAAGAGCTAGACTAGGATAGTCTTTTGCAGTGTGGCCTTCTCCTTTGCATCAACTACATAAGGGTTTGTAGTCCATAGACCTTCTAGGGTTTGTGCAGTTTGGTGAGATATGTTCCTTTTCTCCATATCTCTAACACTCGACTTCTGATCTTTGACTACCGCCAAATTGTCGTCCTCTGTAACTTTGAGAGGGAAACCCCATTGGGCCAAAATTAGGATCTAACTCTCTAGGCTTTGGTCCAATATCCTAAGTTGTCACCTTCGATTCCAACAAGTTGAATCTTGCTTCTTTATCTTTCTTCCTTCTTTTATGCATCTTCTTCAAAGAGAAAATATCCTCTGTATGGTTCTTCCTTAAATAGTACAAATAGAAAGCTCCAGGGATAGTTGTTTTTCAAGTGCATTTAGTGGCTAAATGTCCCACTTGATAGCACTTTCCACACCATGTATTAGATTGCATCACATCTCTTCTAGACCCTGCAGGATTTGTGGAAAATCAGAGTTTGCAACAAGAAGAATGTGCACAAGAGGGAGAAGAGAGCTCAAAATACAAGAACCAAATCTTGCTTACTAAGTTGCTTAGAGTACAACTTGGGTACACTCTCTCTTCTGTTGATAGTGACCCATAGGCTGTTTATATAGCCTCTACCAAGCTAGGGTTTGGATTTCGCCTGCCCCTTAAGGCCATTCACATGAATTCCCATACCTATATTCTAACAACCCCCCTCAATGCCAGGGTGGCATTGCACCATAAGACATGATAAAGTTCCCCCCCTCAATCAAATGGGATGCCTTTATAAATTAGGCTAGAAGGATATTCATAGGTAGAGGATGTTACAAGACTCAAAAGAGTCAATCATCTATGGATTGGGAGGCAAAGTTGGCCTCCAATTCCTTAGGTACTTCTGGAACACTAGGATACTTATTACTGATGATATGCCTGGTCTTTTTGCATTTATTGTACTTCATTTTGTCAGGATATTTCTTCCAGTAATTGCTTACAATATGCCTTTTTTTGTGATAGAACGAGCACTTAGTAGAAGGGGTATGGATTAACACTAGCTCACAAGAAGTAAATGCTGAAGTCCCTTTAGTATGGTTTCTCTTCTCTTCATCCAGAAAAGACTGGACGATACTTGCCAAGGTTGGGTTCGGGATATTAGTTAGGGTAGTCATAAGTGTTGGAAAAACCTTCTTTACAAACTTCAGAAGGATGGCAATGGCATCTTCATCATGAATGGGTGCTTGAACGAAGGCCAACTGTGCCATAAGACCCTTCATATGTGAAATAAACTTGCTTAGATATTCTTCCTATTTGTACTCCAAGCTAAGAAACTCAATCTTTAGAAAGATCTTGGAGTTCTTCCCTGTAGCATTGTAGAGCCTTTCAAGTTCATTCCACTTCTCCTTGGCAATGGAGAGTTGGTCAATATGATGAATTAAAGATTCATCTAAATGAAGCATGATGATGGCCTGAGCCCTTTCATCATCTTCTACATCAAGGGGATTGGATGGGTTAATAACTTTGGTCCCTTTTATGAAGGGCCAGTAGCCTCTTTCCATCATTTTGTATTTTGCTAGGACTTTCCAAGGATGGAAATATTTTCCATTGAACTTGCCAATCTAAGGCCTTACATTTGCATAGGCCATGGCCCTTATAGGGAGGTCTTACCTATTCCCTTAAGCAATGGTAGTGTCTAATCCCTTACAAATCAACACAAGAGTAGAAGCTAATAATGCTTGGATCAACCAAATAACAAGCTAAAGTGATTTAAATCTTATTAACATTACCAAAATAATATTGGGATATGTTCTATGTGTTTATAGTTGTACACATAGCCATACAACCAAGCAAGAAGTTAATGACATAAAGCACTTGATGGATTTTAATTTCTCATAAAAACACCAGATTGAGTCAATGTCTAGCTAGAAACATGCTTGTTAAATGCAACATTAGTGCTTACAAGCACTCATCTCAAACTTTATGCCACTTGAGATGTGAAATGTTGGTTGTTTGATGAACTAAGAAGGTCCACCAAGGGTAAGAGACTTTGAAATAGAGCTTTCAAATCTTCAAGTAACTTTGGAGAAGATCAAATAGTGATTATAATAACTGTTAGTGATAGCAGTAGTGTGAAAAAAATGAAATATGAGGAAAGCTTGAGGTTTGGCTATGGCTACCAGGAAACAGGTAGTTAGGGTTTGCCTCTGTGTGGCCAGCAAAGAAGGAATTTGTCAGACCATTTTAGGCTTAGGAAGCCCACTTGGGGGGCTACCATTTCTCTAAGAAGCCTTCCATGATTGTGCCTTTTGCAGTGTGCGCAATACTACGAACTGATCTCAACCCAAATCTGTGCATGTCTCTGCGTTTTTTATAATGCTGCCTTCTGATGTGGACAATGTCGATGTTTCATGTGATAGATAGCTATGCCAAGAGCAAAGGTGCAACTTCCCAGAAGAATGCCGGGAAATATACATGCTACTTTGTTCTAATCAAGCCCTCCAAGGTCAGGGGGTCAAGGTTTGGCTATGGAGGTAAGAAGGAAAAGATAAAGATGATGAATGCTCATGTGCACTTTTACTGAAGCTGAGGATAGAGAAAGCTAAAAGGATCAGAGAAGGCTTTGATATCATGTGGAAAATCAAAGTTTGTAGCAAGAAGAATGTGCACAAGAGGGAGAAGAGAGCTCAAAATACAAGAACAAAATCTTGCTTACTAAGTTACTTAGAGTACAACTTGGGTACACTCTCTCTTTTGCATTGATAGTGACCCACAAGCTATTTATATAGCCTCTACCAAGCTAGGGTAAGGGTTTTCCCTACCTCTTAAGGTCATTCACATACATCTTCCCTCATAGACCCTTGCTTAGGGTGAATTTCCATGCCTATATTCTAACATGATTGGATATGTTGGCCATATTCACCTTGAACGTCTATAGTTGTTCTGTAATCACGTCCATCAACTCCTTCTTGATGCTTGTGATTGAATTAGACAGGTAGTCCTTAAAATTTTCTCCTCTTGGAGTACTTGTAGTAGGTTTTTGGGAAGCCTCTATAATCTCTACATAGACTGGTTGAGTTGATCTAGAGAGACCTCTATTTTGATTCTGACTTAGAGCTCCTGTTGAGACTAGGGGTTATTTGTTCGAGTTTGTAGGGTTCGAGTGTTGCTGTTGAGTTGCCATTGGGGGAACTGTTTGAGACCACTGTTATTGTGGTTGAGCCATCATTTGAGGCATTTCCATCTACATCCACTATGGATTTGGTGTGTTGTACTATGGTACTATTTGCATCTGAGGGTAGGAGTAGGGAACAATCCTCCCTTGTAGGATTGCATTTTGTGGGTATACCATTCCTGGCATGGGAGGAGGTAAGACTCATCTTCTTGAGGTCATTGACAACCTTGCTTCAACTTCATCATATAGTCTCGCACCTTCCATTGTAGGTTGCAAGTTGATTGGTCTTCTCAATTCCACAAATATACAAACTTCTGGTTGTAGGTCTCTAAGGAAAACTCCCTTATAGATTCCTTCATCCAAGTGATGGTTGGTCCATCTCTTCAGTATGGATTTCATTTTAGAGAACACATACTTTCACATGTTCACTAGAGGATTGACTTAAGTTCATAAACTTTCACCTATTCACTAGAGGACATAAACTCCTCTCACATCCGCTCTTCAAAACCTTCATGCCTAAATTTAGTGAGGAAGGCCAACTTTAGGTCATTCTAGTGCACCAAAAGTTCATGTAGCTTGTCTCTTATACCATTGAAATGCCACACCTTTGAAAGTGTCAGGGAATATCACCAACCAATGCTCGGGGATTCTGGCATTATTAGCTACACATGCTACCATGAACTCAGCTACATGAAGATCAATGTCTTCATTGTACTCTCCATTAAAGACACGAAATGGGATTACATTTGCTGGCCTACCTATCAATATTTCCAGGATGTATCTAATTAGAAAGGGGACCTTGAGCCACCATGGGGACTTCTATAAAGAGTGCCACTAGGGCATCAAACGAGGCTTCTGTTGCTAGCTCATTCTCAGCTTTGATTTTTGCCTTCTCTCTTCTCACGTACCTTTGGACTCGTTCTAGTGCTTACCTCTTGATCATATCATTCATCAGGAAGTTAGCTCTACCCAGTTTGTATGTACTCAATATAGCAAAATTAAAAGGGCCTCAGTTCTCTGGCGGACTCTCTTGCTCACATTTCTTTTACTTCCTTCTTTTCAATGTCTCTAAATTCAGCTTTCATTCCACTACAGAGGGAAGACATTCAGTTTTGAAGGTACCAAAACTCATTCTTCTGAGCATTTTTTGTGGTGCCATCATCATAGTAATGCCAACTTCTAATGGTTTCAACAATGTATGTTGTGAAGCACAGTCTATTTACCAACTTCCAGTGGGTTGCTCATTGGAAAAATAGAGAAGTTTGTTAGTGCACCAAGCATCCCGCGTATCTTGCTATTGAGCATTCACACGAACAAATTCTAACTCTTTTCCTTCTTGTCCTTGTGAACTTCAACTAACGATCATTCCTTAAGCTTCTTCACAATCTCCCACTTGATTATGTTTGGAAACTCTTCAATAAAAGCTAAATCTCCTATGGATGGTCATTCTCTTTGTTTTCGCTCTTCAATTTTCTCCCAAACAACTTACCACCAAGATACACTTCTCTTTTCCACCATTGTGGGATAAGTTTATTGTAGAAAGTGGCTTTGATAGAAGGAACTTTACAAGCACCCATTGAATTCTTCTCCTCTCTGCTATGCCATTTCCTTCATTTTTAGTCCCTCTGATGCCTGTTGATGGTAGTTTTTCCTGGCTACGCACCAAAAACATGGAGCTCCAAGAGGAACACCAAGAAAATGGGGAATCTACTGCAAGAAAATCTATCTTATATCATCAACAAGCATTTTTTCATATTTTCTATGACCACAACAAGAAAAACAACATTAAACTTCTCAAATCTTCACGCAACATCATGTAACAATTGTCCCACGGATTTATCACAATAAAACTTCAACACATTCTTTATATTCTTCATCAAAAGAATAAGAGAACAAAAATAAATGCTCCAATTTGGATGAAAATCATCACATAGCATTCATCTTCAATAGTTTCATAGTCTTCATAGTCTCTGTCACGTGTCCACGTGTTCCCTTCAGGACACGTCTTAGTAGTCCATCGGAAAGGAGGTCTAGAAAGCTCCACCCAGCACTCCCATGGAATGTCACGGGGTTTGCGATCTAGGACTTTTCATGTCTGCCATGTAGCGGAAGTATTCTGGCCATTCCCACTTAGGACCGACCTGAATCAGGGTTTTCCCTAATGGTCATTTCCTAAACGGCAACTAGCGTCAAACCGCGAGCGAACTACTTTACGCAAAAATGCCAGGGCCGAAGCAGATTCACGCTGCACTTGGTTTAAGAAGAATGGGAAACGAGAGGGATGCAAGGCTTGACCTCTCTGCCATAAGGCATAGTCCCATTCTATTCCCCTAAAATAGCATAAATCGGGATTATTGTAACCTAGACTCTAGGTTAGCGCCCTCGCTATTCATTTCCTTTGAACGATCTTCTTGCTGTTCATTATGTTTGAGAAAAGTTCCCGACCAACCGGGACCACCCATCCGTAGGACGGACCCATGGCCACATCCACCGCACTTTCCTCAAGTTGTTTTAGTTATCTAATTACCTACCACATTTAGTTGGACATGCATCAAGTAGCTTCCTTAATTAGTCCGTTAGGCACTGGTTTCTTTTCATAATCTTATCACTTAACATAGAAAAACAGTAGGCTTATCCATAATTCATAATTCATAATTCATTAGTAATCTTTGGAATACATTTATAAAGTCCAGCCTGTAGGCTTATCCATAATTCGCCCGAAGGCTATCCAGCAATCCACAGGGATTACTAATCCAAGATTCCACCCGTATACTAGTATGCGGGCCTCGAGATCCAATTCTGAGTTGCGTTGGCCTCTTGTGCAGAGACCGGAAGGTGAGGGATTTATGACCAGAGCCCCCTGGCACCCAAGCGTCCTCCTGCTCCAAGTAGCGCTCAATTGAGAGACCTCTCACGGCTGGTTCGGTCCGCCTTCCTGGCACAGTTAACAACCCCCTTGGTTAGGGCCAGGCAGACAGTCGGGGGTAAGTGAGGATGCCTCTCCCTTCAGGCCTTCAACCTGAAGCATTAGATATCTTTTCATCTTTTAGTTCATTGAGCAAACAAAGCAAACAGTGCTCTCTAAACTGTTACAAGCACAATCATTTCCAGTGGTTGTTAATTTGGCCAACTGCTAAGGAGTGAATCCTTCTCTCGAATGCATCCAACACTCGATTCGGGATCAATTGCGACTTGGCAAGATCCCCAAGGGTTTGTTTGTTAACCCAACTTATGTCTGTGGGTTAGGGTCGTACCCTATTAACCCAACTTAACCAATACCTTAAGTTCTATTAGCAGTAAATATGTTGTTCCAAATTACTGACTAGTCTTTTGCTTCCAAGCAATTATCTAATCCCCTTATTTTGGTCACCTTTCCCAAGAAGGGTGCTATATCAGGATGACTACTCATCCTCTTGCAAGATAAACTTGTGCAAGAATCTGCCAGTCTCATTTCGAGGAATTGGCCATTCTATTGTGATCAAACCACAAGATCATGCAACTCTGCAACTTGTTGCACAAGTGTCGCATCTAATCCATGGGACTATTTTACCCATCGAACGGTGTTTTCTAATCACGAAATCATGATTAGATAGGAAACAGGGTTAGGGTGTCTTCATATCCAATCCATCCCTGATTGCACTAAGCCGACATTGTCGGTCCTAGGGTTCCAATTCAAACCGAGTTTCATATTTTTAGCGAGCGATCCTTAGGGTGGAAGCCCTAGATCATTTCTTGCAAGTATGTCCTATTGTCCCTACATTCAGT
Organism: Lygodium microphyllum; assembly: GCF_053477565.2. NCBI lineage: Eukaryota > Viridiplantae > Streptophyta > Polypodiopsida > Schizaeales > Lygodiaceae > Lygodium > Lygodium microphyllum. The sequence continues at coordinate 47,142,060 of NC_141152.1, read as the reverse complement.
GAATGTGGACAAGTCTTTAGGGTATGAGAGTTTCATCTTGGCAATGAGTGCGACTAGGTCACGTCCTCAACGTGCTAAACCCTAGTTAGCACTTGGGATATGTTGCATCGATTTAACCATTCCTAAGCGAGTCCTTTGTGGTTCAGGTGTTTAAGGTAAAACAATATACTTGTCTATTTATGAAGATATTGTCTTGATCAAAGAGAAGAAAAACTAGTTGCATTACGATACCATACACGATTCACTGCCTACGTATGATTAGATTTATAACCCTTAACTTTTCTAGTTAAGATCAAAGCGTATGTTAAGTTACGGCATAATTTCCATTGATGCATTCATGATTCATGCTGCTAAGCTTTTAGGGTTTATGTTAAAATGAACCATGCAGCCTTTTTCTAATTTCATTTTTGAACGAATTATTCATATGCTGAATGAGCATTACACAACCTTTCGTAACTACTTACTTAATTGATTGAGATTTATGCCAACTGACTAGAGTTTAATCTACTTCATGCAGCCCTAGAATCATTTCCATGCCTTGCAAATTCCTACGGTTGTTAGCAATCTTCTTTAATGAATCCTTGCGAAGAAAGAGATGTCTAATAATGCAACATGCGATTTTATCTTTCCATGCATAATCGAAGTGTACAACAATAATCTCGACTTTGTAAAGATGATCATTAGTTGATCTAAATTCGTTACTTTGTGATGCATAAAAACAACTTGCTAAGAATGCATAGACGTCTTATGTCCTTCTTTCATTCGTTTCTTTGAAAAATACAAATGACCGATTCTTTGATTGTGAGTTATTTCCTTTAAAATAGCCAAAAGTGCATCCTAATTCTATAAATTATCCATGCACAATTGCAATATTTCGACTAAACCAAAATTAGGAAGAAAACCTGGACTTGTGGATTCAGTGAAATGTCCACATGAATGTTAGGAGATGATCCTCTTGCGGTTGCGCCTTGTGCCTTTTTAGGGGCCATAGTGAATTCGACCTCCTTGCCTTGGCCACAGACTTATGATCTTGGCCCGTCTCCCTCACACGTGCAATTTCTTTTGAGATTCGGCTTCCTTGTCTGATGCACCGTCTTGCGGAATTGGGCTTTGGAAGACCTTATAGGCTTCCTCCTCGAAGCTTGGAGGAAAGAGAAGTTATCTTTAGGAGGGTTTAATGGGAAAGCCCTTAAACCCGGCAAGGATATTGGCCTTGTGATGGATGAAATGAAAAAGGTCTTTAAATTTCGGGTTGCAATGGACTTTAATAGGGACACCCCGGGTAGGACTTTACAACCGTCAAAAATGGCTTTTGGGGGATTCAAGGGAAAGGGAACTTGAAAATTCCAGATATAAAATAGCCTTCATGGAAAGGGATAAAATGGATTTAAGAGACTTGTGTGGGAAGGGCTTTAAAAGAAAACCGAGGGGGGGGGTTATAAAGACCCCTTGGGAAGGGCTTATGAAAGTCCACAGGAAGGGGCTTTAAAAAGGCCCCTTAGAAGCTTCCAAGAAGCTTCCAAGAAGCTTCTAGGGGACATGTGGTCGTGAAGGGGAAACGTGGCAATGCAGCTTGGCCTCCAGCGGGGTATGCAGCAGTGAAGGTGCTCTACAAAAGGCGGCATTCTGATTGGCAACGGCGCTCTCATGCGGCAACTCCTCCCTCTCACGCCGCAACGTAGCTCTGCTCCCTCTCTCACGTCTGTCAGCCTCTCGGCTCCTTTTTCTCCTCCTTCACCCCTTATAGGGGTTTATATAGTTGAAGGGAGGGGGAGAGCTCCCTCCCATGTGGAGCCCCGCATGCCTATCCTCCCCTCCACCTCTCTAATTCCAATTCAGTCCATCACCTTCCCTCAGCCACGCTTCGGCTAGGGGAAGGTAATTAAAAAATTTTGCAATAATTATAACATTATCCTCTTGACCTCCTCCCAAGAGGAGGTTCACATGTAGATATGCACGTTTCTTAGTCCTTGGTCTCGTTTGGTCAGTGGAGAGTCATGACATGTCGTGTACAACATAAAGATCACACCGTCCGTATTTTCAATGCCGGCATTGTCATTTGCATGAGATTCACACTGCTCGTAATATTTTTTAGCAGAAATTGATGCCAGGAGGCATATTTCACGGGTGGATTCCGTGCCACAGTGGATTCGGTGAGGTTTTACGGTGGATTCCGTAAACTTTGTTGAGTGGGGCTCATACACAAAGTGGATTCTTTGTGCGAGAAGTTGATGGGGACGCCTATCCTTTTCGGGTGTTTCATTAATTTAGTGTGTACATGGGTGATTCCATAGCGGGTGATTCCACAAAATACATATTAAATTAATAAACGTTTATGAGTTTAGAGTGCGCACTCGTGATAAATTAAGGTTAGGATTGATTTCTAACCAGTTGATTTATTTATGTAGCTGAAGACTGCTAGGTATTCACTTTTGTCAGTTTAATTGTATTATTTTACTAACGATTGTGAATGCTTCAGTTGTTGATGTGTAGAGATAGTAGCAGTGGCGGAGAAAAGCATTGGAGGATAGCGTCTATTCGAGTTATCACTTATATTTTGATGGGCGCATACCTTAGGCATGGCGCCTATATTTTGTCGCACCTATTTATTGAGGCGTTGGTTATTTATTTATTATTTTTTATGCGCATGGGTGCACGATTATGATATTTATATTTGGACATTGTATTGGGTATGCCTGACTCTTTGGGCGCCCGCCCATTAGCTTTATTTCTATTTTGTGCTAAAGCAAACTCAAAAGCCAAAAGCGTGCTATTTTGTAATTTGGGCTATTATTTGAGCTTGAAGGTGATTAATACATAAAATACATGCTTTGTGGAGCGCTCACACAAGGCATGGGGGGAGATTGCACCCAATTGGTCTCTTGTTCATGTCGTGCATGCTTTCTACCTTGAGTTTTGTGCAAAAAAGTAGAGTTCTTTTGTTCTTGGGGACCTTCCGGCATTCACTACGCGAGCATACAGCATCCGATCTGCGCACCAAAAATATTACAGTCTCTCTCACAATCTCTCACTTATAAATACATTGTTTTGCATGAAAAATTGGCTATCTCTCACTCTCTGTCTCTCTCTCACTTGCTCTCTCTTAATAGTACAATGGAATAATCAAGAATAATCATCCATAAACCCTCTTTGGTCATGGATACTCCTCCCAAGAGGCATGTTTACTATGAAAGGTCACCAAAGCCACTACAGTGTCCTTTTGGAGCTCAATAGTGTCACTGTCACTTCAGTCTTCACTTAAGTCTTTATCAGCTACTTCTTCCACTTTCTTGAGTTGTTTTGAGCTTGTATTCATCTCTTTATAAGGTTAGAAAACTTTCCCAAGCTACACATCCATCCATCATAACACTTATAGAGGCATATAGAACATAAATATAGGCTCTACAGATGATCAATTGAGGGTCTACAGATACATACAGAAAGTCATCAAAAAGCATTTAGCTCAACTAAAACCATTCAAAACCATCAAGAATAATTCAATAAGCTTCCAAACACTTTCAAACTCCATCAATCATTAATCCAACCTCTCATTCAGAAAGAAAACAAAACAAAACAGAAGTTGAACAGAACCAAATAGAACCAATCAAGCACTATCAAGTCATCATCATATCTCCACTCAAAAACATCATGATCTTCTTAAACCTAATCATCCTTATCCAAAAAAATCTCAAAATCTTCTAAAACAACTAATCAACATACAAAACTTATCAAAAATCAACCATTTAGTCCTCAAAAACAACAAAAAGTAGCCAAAAAACGAGTCATTTTTAGCAATCAACGCCTATAATGCTAAACTCAAACTTTTTGGGAGAAAGTCCTAGTCACTGATGGGACAATGCAAAATAGTAGTCTCTACTGAGACTAAAAGCCTACCTATCATCTTCTATGTATTTTCTAACACTAAGGCTGTCGATAAGGAATCGCTACTAGGATGCGCATTCAAGAAACAAGCATGATGTTCCAATGTCGACTATGACTCACAGCGCATTCACCTCGCCACATTGGCAATGTTTGGATAGTGACAACTTTCATCAAGGGCAACGTGGCTTGATCAAAGCCTCTAGTGCTATTGGTAGACAAACCTAGTGCAAGGTCTAAGGAGGGGGGTCATGACTTGTCCCACCTTGCCAAGACAAACTAGCCACAACCCAAAGGAGACACATCCAAGACCACTGAGTAGCAGCTCAAATGGGTGCCCAAAATGACAACCCCAGCCACCTATAAGCCAGCAAATCGCATGAACCCATTACCACAAAACCTTATTCCCTAGGTCTAGGAGACAAAGTTGGTGTTGCAAAAAGCAGACGAATGATCAAGCCGTGATGGGTGCCCAAAGACCTATTGCATGCTTAAGGCTACTACGAAGGCAACAATTGGATTTGGTTGCCCAAGACTATGAGTGGCACACATGCCTCTCAATCAAGACCCTAGAGTGCCCAATTCCACAAAACAGTAAGCCAACAAGGAAGGAGAAACCAATAAACTCAAAAAACACCAAGCCCATAGAGTCTCAATGAGTCTATCAACCAAAACTACAACCAGCTACCCCTAGACCAACTCAACCTAACACTCCTAGTTTCCCAATGGCTCCACAAGTAGAAAGGAGCACATCACATGAGCCCCAATACCAACCCATTGTAGAAGTGGCCGCTAAACACCCTGCTAACAAACCCATGAAGCAGGCATTAGTTCCTAAGTTATCTAGCCAACCAAAACCCAACCTCCCTCCCACAGGCCTTAGACCCTCCTATGAATGTAGATCTATCGTTACCTTGGCCTTGGACCTAGCCACAACTATGGGGGATGACTTAGTCACTTGCATTAGACGATTGGATGCAACCTTCACCATGCTAGCTAGGAGCTATGAATGGCTATGGACTTAGGCCTCCTAGACGAGCCATTAGCAATAGATGTACACTCCTTGGCATGCACCTGGGAATAATCAAAATTCGTGTTTGTAAAGATTCCCATGGTAGCTGAGGAATTGATTACCAATGAGATCTCTCGAGAGCAAGCTTGCAAACAACGATTGATCACATCCTATAGCAAGAGCAATGTCTCTGCAAAACAAGCTAGAGCTAGAAGAGCTAAAAAAGCTAGCCAACTCTGACTCTTTTTTTCTGCATAAATAGTACACTCTTTATCTCCAATGGGAACAAAGAGGGCTGCCAAATCATGACTGATGCCGAGCAAAGGCATGCAATCAAAACCTTTAAGTACAATCCAACTCTGGATAGGTTTCTCATCATGAATGACATTGATCAAGGCTATTCTGATTTCCTTGGTGGTGGGACTCTCTGTGGTAGGCATTTGCTTATATAGACTCTAGACCTTAGAGATGTAATCTCTCATGCTTTGGTTCTCTCAATGCTTGATGTTCATGAGCCAAAGAATGAGGTTATCCACAAATCAAGCTTTTGCAAAGCATTTAATGAATAGGTCCTTAAGCAGTGGAAAGAGGCCTTCTCATCAACATCATGATGAATAAACCAAGTTTGTTCCTTTTCTCCTAAGAAAAATCCAAAAATTTTATGCTTGCATGGTGCCATCATGAAGGTTATTAGCCTCACACACTTGCTTGAATTGTTTGTTAAAGCTATAAGACTTGTCACCAATAGGGTACTTGTCTAACTGTTTTGTGAGTAAGGGAAATTTTTCTTGGTCTCTAGTATGTCTAGTATTTTCCATTTTAGTTGAAATTATTTGTGTGATATGGATCCCTACTTGCATCATATAAGAGTGGCCGAGAACATGTATCACTACAGCAGCTCTAAGAGTGAATCTTGGGGATGAGCATGTTGCTCTTGCATTCAAGAACATTCTCTAGATACTCATATTTTCACTTGCATGGTGGAAATTTGATGCCTAGTGTCATTGTTTAAAGATCCAATAGAGTTAGGGCTATTAGTTTCATGGCCTTATAACTCTCAAAGTTTTCTTTCCATGGCCTCACGATCCATGATGGAGACATCAAATCCTATAACTTGGTAGAGGCCTAGAAGTGATCTTAGGAACTTCCTAAGCCCTCAATTCTCTCCATTGTGCTTGATATCATCCCCATGGTTTTGATTACCTCTAGATGGAAGCAAATGAAGAGAGAGAGACACGTTATATGTGCATTAGGCTTGGTTAGAATGCAATATCTCTTTAGTAAGTGCATCAAAGTGTGCTTATAGTATGAGTGTATTTGAAGTAATGCATAATGTAAGGTGCAATGCACTATCGTGAGTCCTAAGATGCTAAATAAATCTATGGATGTGTAGAGACTTTTATGCCACTACAAGAGGTGCTTAGAGGTACAAGAGTAGTGCAATATGCAATCTAGGTATGCAAGGGTACACACATTCACATAGGTGAGTTAGTGCAATAGAGTACACAAGACTACACACAAGTGCACACAAGTGTATACAAGTGTAAATAGGCACACACAACTATAGTAGAATTCATGGTGGATTACTAATTTTCCATTACATACGAGAATAATACATAGGTGTTGTAAGGTGCCTCATTCCTTGTTCCTTTGGCCTAATAGCTCTCCCTTGTGAACAAGGTGGGTGCTTGAACAAAGAAAGGAAAGGAAAGGAAAGAGGGACACATCTCACGAGGGCAATCCACAATAGGTGCCTAAAGTCATGCATGTGCATAGTGCTGTGCAATGACACATATGTAATGTTCAAGTGATTACAAGGTAATGCAAGTGCACAAGTACATGAGACTAGATAGTACTTTTGTTAGGGCAAGTGTCATCGCACATGCCAGTGTGGTATTGTGCACTATGAAATGCTCATAGAGATAAAAGATAGAATTCAACTAGAAGCATGCCAATGTGATGTTGTGCATTGTGTAGTGCTCATAGAGACAAAAGATTTAATTCAAATTCATTCAATATTCACAACTTGGAATTCAACCATATTCTTGACCTTAATTCATACCACACATGCAATGCACCATAGTCTCTTTATCAAATAAACCTATCCCCCACTATTGCATTGAAGTATAAACTAAATGAAATCTTACCTATATAGGCTGGCTATGGCTTCCCTTGGCTTAGCTTTGTACTTGGTGGCTCTTTTGCTCCTTTGGTAGCCTCTTCTAGTGGCTTGGTGGCTCCTCTTTCTTCTCAACCATTGTTCTTTCTCTTGAAGCTTCTTGTGTCATTCTCAATACAAGCTCTTCTTCTCCTCACAAGGGCAGATGAAGAAGGAAGCATTGAATGAGGTTAAAGGTGATTCAAGAGAAGAGATAGATGATAAGGTTGCCAACGAGGCTACGGTAGCAAAAATCTTGATGTTGGTTGTTTCTCTCATCAGTCCATAGGCAGCAATGGTTTGTGGATATAAAAGAGACTTGTAGGAAGAAACGTAATCCTCAAGCACAAGTTCTTGAAGAAATAGAAAACACAACCACCGCCATCAGAGCCCAAAAAGTGCTAAAAAATAGAAGACGCACCTTTGAATGTAGAGGCGCAGCCAAAATCCTTGTAAATTAGCACCAAGCTCCCTCCTATGCAAATTGTAAGGGTAGACAAGCAGTAGAAAGAAAGTTAAGAAGATAGGCGGACAATAGAAAAGAGAGCCTAGGCCATGGCCGACCATGTAAAAAAGGGGATAACTTTGTATATAAACCAAAAAAGTGAATGAGAAGCTCATTCTTGGTGTGTGGCAAAAGCTCTTCTTCTTCTTCTTATTCTTATTCTTCTTTTTCTTCTCCTTCTTGCTTGCTTGTGTGTGCTTGAGAGAGGGAGTGTGAGAGTGTGAGGGAATGAGTGTGTGAGGGTGAGGGATCTTAGAGAAGAAGCTCTCTATCATCTCCTCTCTTCTTCTTCTTCTTCTTCTTCTTCTTCTTCTTCTTCTTCTTCTTCTTCTTCTTCTTCTTCTTCTTCTTCTTCTTCTTCTTCTTCTTCTTCTTCTTCTCTTCTCTTCTCTTCTCTTCTCTTCTCTTCTCTTCTCTTCTCTTCTCTTCTCTTCTCTTCTCTTCTCTTCTCTTCTCTTTTGCGCGGCTATGGAGGATGGATCTTGAAGGAGAGGGATTGAGGTTGCTCGATCTTGCATCACGAATTGTGGACCTACAAGTATGCACGAGGGAGGAGGGTACTCAATCACGCATCGAGGTAAGCTCACTACACTCATAGATAGGGATAGCACATCGGTTATGTGAGAGGCAACCATTAGTGCTCAACTTGAAATGCTCGAAAGAATGAGCGGTCCATGGGTCTTGGCGGTCAAGCATGAGAGCCCAACATTTTGGTTCCATTGCCGAGACCAATGGATTTGATTCTTAAGTGCTTGTGCACTTCGAATCAAGCATTGAAGTAGGGTTTCACCCTCGAATGGGTGCTTGATATAGGTAGGAGATTTAGGTGCTTTGATCTTTGAAAAAAGTGTTTGGAGTTTTTGATGAGTAGATGAGTAGATTACTTTAGCTCAGGGATTACTTTGTGATTTTTGGTTTCATTTAGGTAGATTAGGACCAAGAACTTTTAGGGAAACAATAGGCTTTTGCTGTTGTGAAACAAGCAAAAGAGGGAAAAAAAAGAAAAAAATTTGAGTTTTGGGGTTTAATGCATGCAAGACACGAAGTTGGAAGGTTAAAAATGGCTAGACAATACCCTAAAAGCCCAAAACTGATAGGGGAGAGCTCATTTCTGCACTTCAGTGTGAGAGAGAGCTTGAGAGAGAGAGAGAGAGTTGTAGGTACAAAGACGAATCGAGCGTGTTGATTTCGAGTCCATCTTCCATCCCAGGTACCTCCAAGCCTTTCTGTGCTCTATTTTCTTATTCTGGAAGATTACAGGATAGGCCATAAACCCTAGGGGCCCCTAGCATCAATTGCACCTTTGACCAGAACCAGCTAAACCAAACCCCAGAACCCCCCTAGATAAAGGACATGGCTTATACAAGCCAAGAACATTGAAAATTATGATCTAAGGCCTAGAGGCAACCTCTAGTAACCTAGTCGAGAGTCCAACCCCACTAAGAGCCAAAACCAACTCATAGACCCCAATTCTACCTTGCCAGAGTAGAGAAGAGCAGTAAAGACACTAGACAATTCTTAGGAATAGCTAGAGAACACGCTTAGAGTCACATTAGGCTACAAACAAAAAGGGGAATAACATAAGCTGCATTTTCCATTTTGCATTTGCACCCCACATTGATTTTGTCACTTAAAGTGCACTGAAAAGCCAAAAGCCTAATTTTGCACAGTGCATGGAAAAGAGCACACACACATACACTGAGTGACGGTAAATTGAGGATTGTTTCACTAGAAGAGACTTCACGCTGAGGAGCTTCTTATGAAGTGACTATTAGATAACACGTCAGCAGAGCAGAGTGCAGCAGCACTGGCAACCTCATTACTTACAAGGCTAGGAGTCAACTAGGGATCCAAGATCCCTGTTGTTGCTAAGCAGTTAGACAAGTACCAGCCAAACAATGATCCCTAAAGCTTCGTAGAGCAATTCAAGCAGGTTTGTAAGGCCAATGGCCTCGCCCATCTCACCTAGCACTCGCAAGCCTTCAGTCTATGCTTAGGCGATAAGGGTAGGACCTTGTACAGGAGCTTAGACGTTGCAAAACGCAATAATTTCAATAACCTCAAGAATCTCTTTATTAAGAGATTCTCAAAGGCTGGGTACTTAAACAATCTGATAGTGTGACTGATGAACATTAAGCACAAAGACAAGGCGGACATACGGTACTACATTACCTACATGCAGAGTCTCTTTAAGAGAAACTTGATAAACGAACGATCGACTGAGAGAGCGATATCCACCATCTTTATCAATGGAATATGTAGTGAAGAGCTCTATAAGGCCTTGGTAGGCAACTCAAGCTTGTAATGAGACGCACTATGACTAGGGTCTTTGAGGAGGCCATTCGAGTGGATGACCAGCTCAAGGAGAGGAGCTCCAAGGCTCAAACCAAGATGAGGCTAGCTCTAGAACCTCAAAAAGGGTAGCCACATCCAGCGAACGATCAGTCCCAAGTAGCCACGATAAGGGAAAGAGTACTGACCAGAGCCAAGAGCTAGCAGAAATAAAGATGGAGCTAGCTAGGCTACAAGAAATGGTGAGGAGACCAACATGTCCACATGTCCAATGCATGGATTATGGTGGCAACCACCTCCCATCAGAGTGTCAGAACCCTAGATCCAAGACCTACGCTATTGCAATAGGTTTAGCTATGATGCCATGCATTATTGCAGGCTACCAAGTATATTTTCATATACCCAGTAGTCTAACCCACCATACCTAAGGAATAAGCCGCTAAATTTATTTGGAAGGGAAGTCCCATTAGCTCTCCTAGATCCCAATGATGCAAAACTAGCTATTTCTAGGATGGAAATCAACCCAACAATCATACCTAGTCCACCGGGACCCTTCATAACCCACCTATCAAGCGACGCTCCAATCCAGTATGTGGAGGAGCCAAACAAGGAGGATGCTTACATGAATCCTTATGTCTCGTATGATGAAGAGGGAAATACAATTCTCATGGACTATTGACCAGTGCCAATGATGGCATTAGGAAGAGGTAATGGTAGAGGCTTAGGAGTTGGACTTGCGGTCACCCAAGGCATATCTCCTCACACTGCTCTAAATGGGAGGAAGCTAATCGAGAAAAGGCTGATCTTAGGTGTCGAGAGTGTGGGATCACTCACTTGTTTACCAAATGCCCTAGATAGAAGCCACCCTCTAGTCTAGAGAACGAGCCATCATTACCATTGGGGCTGTTTGGAGTTGAGACATTTGATGGAGAGGATACACTTGTCTCGTTACACGTCATGACTTGTGCATAGACAAAGCAAACCAGCATATCACTGCCAAGACCCAACAATCTAGACACAACCTCGATAGGGAAAAGGAGCTATAAACAAAGAAAGAAGAGGACGGAGACTAGGGTCACACTTAAAACTGAGAGAACCACAACATTTCCTATTGGAAAAAAGGTCACAAACATAGAGGCAAAGACATCTGCTCCAAATACTACTGAGAAAGGAAGTGCTAAGGTAGGGGACTACCCCCACCCAAAGCAGCGCCAACCAAGGATCTCTTGGACAAACCCAAGTGGAGGTAGACCAAGGTGCACGATCTCAACTTGATCTACCATTGGGCCCTAGTCATTGATGAGAAAGAAACTGAGCATCGAGGCTTAGGGGATGACAAGCAATCATATGAGGACAGTTTAGACGATGATTATAAAGACTACTATTCCATGAACAAAGATAGTAAAGAGGAGGGCACTAAAGAGGAGAGTGGCAAGATAGATCTCGAAACCCCAAATGGAGAGGGCATACACTTCTTCAATGGGAGCTGCATTAGGAAGTGTTACCCTCCCACACATCCATTGCATGAGCATCCCATGCTAGAGACCCTTGTGAAAGTCCAAGTCACCACATTAATGGAAATTGAGGAAGAAGATGAGGAGGCAGTGGCATCCGCGTACCTGCGCATAACTGTCACTGCCCATAAACACATACATTTGATGAATTTATCAATGATGGAGCTAACTTTAATATCGTAACTCACAACCATTGAACTCAAATTGGCCACCCACAACTACAACCTACCAATGCTAGACTTAATCCATATGGGGGTCAATCATATGTCCTTCTAGGAACGTGCAAAGTAGCAGCCTCCATTGAGTCTGAAAACATGCCCATAGTCTTTTACGTGTTGCCAAACACGAAAGATGTTGGTCAATAATTGTTGTTAGGACACTCATTTGAAAAGCAAGTACATTACAATGTCAACTACAAGTCACAGCGTATTCACCTTGCCATTAGCAATGTACAAATAGTCATGGATTTCAACAAGGGCAGCGCCGCTTCATCAAAGCTCGTGAGGCCACCGGTAGAAAAACCCACCACCAAGTCTAAGAAGTGGGGTCGAGATTTTCACAACATGCCATGCCACATCACCAACACACCACTCATATCAAAGCTAAGGCCCCTGAACCACAGTTCAAGTGGGTGCCTAAACATCAAGGACTGCCATTGAGGAGCATGCAATCACGACCTTGCAAGTCTAGGAACACATCCTCCAGACCACAAAATTTTAAAAAAAACTATTGGCACCAATTAATGGTCAAGCCGCAATGGATCCCCAAGACCTTATTACAAGCACAAGGCTATTACGAGGGCAACGCCTGGATTTGGGTACTTAAAGCCAAGATGACCAAGGGCACTACTCAAACACCACCCTCAACCTTGACCATACCAAGCCATGTGACAGAAAGAGTATCAATGCCACAAGTAACAGTTTTTTTTCTCTTTCTCGTTTTCTTTTTTTATTTGCCTCCCCTCATCCTTCTTTCCTTCTCTCTCCCCCTCTATTTCTATAAATTTTTCTTTACTCTCGCTTCTTCTCTCTTTTCCTTTCCCTCCCTTCTTTTCTCTATGTCTTTTACTCGTTTCCTCTTCAATCGCACTCGATGTATCTTGCTAAAATCAAAATCAAAGATAAAAAATAAAAAACTCATAAAACAAGGCATTGAAAGACTCTCTCTCCCCATCCCTCTTCATGCCTCTCTTCCCCCTCTGCCATTCTCTTTTTATCATTTTGTTCTCTCTAATTCTCTCGTTGTTTCCGTTTTTCTTTCTTTCTCTCGCTCTCTATTTGTTGTTTTCTCTATCTCTCTTTTTCTCCCTCTTTTTGTCTCTTTTTCTCCAATTCTCTTTCTAGCTTTCTCTTTTTTTTCCACTCTCCTTCTCTTTACTTCACCCTTTTATCCACCTCTCCCTTCTCTCTCCATTTCGTGTTCTCTCCCCACTCTCTTTCTTTCTCTCTTTCTCTTTATTTGTTGCCTCTCTCTTTGTTTCTCTCCGCCCCCTCATTGTTTTCTCACTCACTCTCCTCTCTCCCTCCCTTTCTCTCTCTCTTTCTTTGTTATCTTTCATCTTTTTTCTCTCCCTCTCGTTCTCTCTTCCTTTTCCTTTCTTCTTCCCCCTCTCTCATTTCCTCTCTTTCTCTCTCAATGCACATTCTCAAGAAAAACAAACAAAAGAAAAGAAGAAAGCATAAGAACAAACTAAAAGGAGGCAATGTACTTACCACAAAGGCTTGAGGATGGATTCTTTGTCTCCTCTTTGTGACATCCCCTCTTTCTCCTTCGTGCACTTCTCCCTCTTTTTCACGTACAGTGGTAGCAACGGTGAGAAGCTCTCCTCTCTCTCTTCCTCTCCCTCTCCCTCCCAAAGCCACGATCTCTTTTGCTCTCTCTCAAAGTGTTTGTGGCAAAATGCCGCACTCGAGTTTTCAGTGCTTTTTTTTCTCAAAGTGGTGTCGCTATTAGTGTCGCTATTTGCATCACATAGCGATGCTACTATTTTGCATCGGACACCATCATTGCTATACTCCCATTCTCTTGTAGTGACAACTGTTGCTGACAGGTAATGAACCATGGTCCTATAGTACAACCATTTCAATGAAATATGCCAAGGATGAGAATTCATCATATGCAATGACATCCATAATATATCATAGAGAATGAAGATACAAAACGATAACAGAACAAGTAGATTACCACTTCAATGGTACACATGAATTACTTTATGATCTACATCATAATCTCCCATGACTTCAATCTAGATCAAATCATTTAAATAATCTTTTTGAGCATCAGTCCAAACTAACATAGCATATATTTGCTAATTGTTAGACTCTTGAGACTTATGATCTTAAAACTTCTTCTGTAATTGCTATTTTTTAGTTTGCTATAGCACTTCTTGCTCTATAAGAGTTGCGGGAATTCAGAGTTTGAAAGTAGGAATTGCTGAAATTTAGGTTCTTGTAGATCATTACGAAGCTTTCTTGATACAAAAAACTGTAACATACTCTTCCTACAAGCATCCACTTCATACAACATCAACACTTTCATGATTAAAAACCAATCAACATGGATAACATCAACCATTCTTGTTGCAATATTGTGAACTACATAGATATCCACTATGGGTACTTGCATACTTCCAAATACTTCAACTTTCATGTTAGACTGATCAAAGTCCTCAAAGACTTTAGAAATAGTAGATTGAATTGAGACATCAACAACTTGATCATCCAATGCATAGAGATCCTCAAGAATAACATCTTGACTTGGATTAGGAGAAAATACCAACTATGTATGAAAGCCAACAATTTCATTATCCTTCTGCAAAACAACTTCCTCAAGAGCATTAATGACTTCAAAATAATAAGAAACTTGGAAATCCATTGCATTCTTGAGTTGAGATATCTCCCAATATAGTAATGCTTTCTCTTCTTGAAGCCGATTAATAACTAACAAAGCTTCAATTGCTGCAACATTGGCCACTTTTCTTTCATTTTCAAGCTCGATAGAAAACCAATGAATCATCTCATTTGGAGATTGAATCATAGAGTATACCTCATATAGAACTTTAGAAAAACTGTAAAAACTATCTACATTATGCAATTCTTCATATTCAACCCACTCTTGCAAAGGAAATATAGTGCCAATCTTGTAATCTTACTCTTTTTGCAAAGGAATTATAGTGCTAATCTTGCGATTCCACAATTCCTATAGCAGAACACTGACTTGTTCTTCAAATCGAGCAATGCAATGACCTGAATATATTATCTTGCATGTTGGAAACATTGGTATCATGAACAAAAACATCCAAAGATGCTGCATTTTGCACTACGAGTAATGGCACTTCTTCAAGTTCTAGCAAAGTTCCTTCATTAAAATCCAAATTAATAGCTACATTATCTTCCTTAACATCACTAAGGAAATTAAGAAAATCATTCACAATGATATCCTCATTGCAAAAACCATAATCCTAAAACTTATCATCCATAACAATATCATCTTCTTGAATATATAACTGATCTTCTTAAATACTAATCGGATCATCTTCATTGTTCATAACTGCTAGCTTTTTTCTTATTGATTAAAGCTTATCGAAGATTGATTATGGCAATTTGAAAAATACTAAAATATGAGAAATACCTTGAGATTATTGATGTAAAGTGTGTGATGATCCACTCTCATGTTGGTAAGTCACTCTATTGGGTTTGGGGCACTCGAGGATTTTTGGCTTCTTTGGCTCTTGTCCTCTCTCACTCCCTTTACCTCAATATTTGGCAATACTACTAGTAAAGAGTACCAATCATCATCATCATCATCACTTGAACTTGAATCGGAATCTAAATCAAAATCCAAAACATCTTCATAACTTTTCTTGAGCTTTTCAACTGTTGCTATGAGCAATCTCCCAACATGCTTAACACTTGAACAAGACCCAACTTTATTGCCTTCAAGATCATCATGCCATTCATAAGCATCACAAAGAATATCCTCAAAAGAATACAACTTCTCCCATGCTTTATTCATCTTTGAACTTGAACCCTTTTGCTAATGAAACCTCTTGCGGATACCATCAAACTCATTGCATAAATCAAACATATAGAAATACTTACATGATTTTCATCAGATTGAAATTTTAACCTAAAATTAAAAATGAAACTTGAATGCTTTCTCATTAACATAGGCTTCCTATAGTAGGCAAAAGATAGTGCTTCTCTTTCTCACTAGATTTAGCTGGATTTTGTTATAGAGGTGGTATTCCTGCAATAGAGCTTACATTTTGAAAGTTCTATGTGAACAACCTACCTCTATTTTCATCCTATATTGAAAATCTTTATGCTTCTTCTCCTACAATTTTCTAAAACTTGTGCTGCACTTTGCTAATGGTTTTTACAATTCTCAAAACTTGTGGCTAGATAAAATAATAGAGTAATTATCCATCATACAAGAAGAAAGGAAAAATTAACCCTATGAAATGTATCATCCTACTTCACGTGATATATCACTAGTTTAGGCAATTGTCACTACTTCATGTTGTGACAAAAAATTTACATATTTCTAGCATAAAACAAAAAGGTTTTTTAAGTAGGGTCTAAAATAAGTTTTACAGGGTAAGAATGATGGAATTGCATCATCTTATTGTATGAAATATATCATTGCTTCATACAAGAAACTCAAGTTTTGGCCATCAAACACAATGCTATTTTTACTAGTGCTTGAAACTAGAGATATAGAGAAATAATAACAGGCTATATATTGAGAAAACCCTTTACACTCCATACAACAAATTTATTTTCCGTCCATAAAACAAAGTCATTTTTCACAAAGCTTCACACCAAAGGTTCAAGATAACTATGGTAAGATCATGCCACTTCAAGCAGTCAAGTATTGGTTCAAGTCTCTGCATAAAGAAAACCTTTCAATTTGCATACAAGAAATTGGGTTTTCTTTCTGAAAACAGGGTCATTTTTTATAAAGCTTCAAATTTCTTGCATCAATTGGAGATGTTTTTTTTATTAAACGTCTACACTAGAGGTATAGACAAGCAGCATGACAAGATCACCAAAGTGTTTTAGCCCAAAATCTATGTTGAATGCATAATAGGATTGAACTGCCTCATAGAAGAATAGAGTAAGCTACATCAAACAATGTAGAAAATACCTAATACCTCATCAAGAAACTAGTAGAAAACTCAAAAATAATGGCATTGAGACATAGAACTACACTCTACAACACTAGTAATGGCAAACCAGAGATTAAAATCAGAGTATATGTTGAAAATAAGACAAAAATACATATATGAATCATAGCACCTACTATCATATTGTATTGCTACGCAAGAAACTCTAGCATACAACTAGTTGTGATCAAGAATGATGATACATACATGAGAAAACAACACAATACCTCTTTAGGTCATTTTTTAAAACTACCTACAAACTACACTTCATGATCATACAACTTCATGAGGCATTTTAAGACTGCTTCATATAGGAAATAGTAAAGACTAAGGCTCTAAGCCATGCTAAGGGAAAACATAATGCGTCAACCAATGACTAACATACACATATGTCCTTATCTTTCCCAAATGCGAGACAAAAGGAAGCTTTGTCCATCCTCCCTGGGATGAAAGCTTGCCATATGCAAGAAATTGCCACGTCTCAAAAAAGGGGGTTGCTATCTATATTGCTACAATAATAAAATATCAACCTAAAAATCTGCATTAACGCTCATATTAGTTCATTATTCCATTTTCAAATGAGTACAGAGATGCACTCTTTCCTTCCAGATTGATCCTACAACAAAATAGCCCACCAATAACAATACAATGTGATAAGTATAAATTGACAATCTATCTAACTCCCTCTTCATGTAGTACACAATCCTCTATCCCCCTCAAACTAGCACTTGCTAGTTGTTGATGGCCGTGGAAGTGACACACACCTTGAGGTGGTACAAAAAGCTTAGGAGTGTGACATAGGCATTATCTCACTACCCTCACACACATATTCCTACTATCCTCCTAAACATAATAGGATCTTCTATCTCATCCCCAACATTAGCACTCAACTTTACTTATTGCTCCAATGGCACAAAAATGTTGAGATTTACAATCACACCCACTGTGGCCTCTTTGTATGAGGAAATTATGGGCTTAGGACATGCATGCAAACTGAATCCCATAGGCACAGAAAGGGAAACATCTACCCATCTAACAACTATAAAACATTGTACTTGACTACCACTTTTGAAATATGATGAATGCAATATCACGATGCTTTTCCAATTCAGTTAGTGTCTTGGTCATTGTCAGTCTTATACACAAGATAGTGTTTATGAGTCCAAGTCTCAATCTTGGAGCCTAATTCACTTGTGTAATAGGTCAAGTCTTGTATATGTCATCATGAGCTTAATCTTCATCTTTGATCCACCATAGCTACTACCATGCTCTAGATCCTGCATCTTTTCACATGGTATCAAAGCTCAGTTGAGCATGGCGTTGCCTCTCCGATCTCTTCTCACTCTGATAATCTTTGATCAGGTCACATCCAGCTCATGCCCTCATTTTTAACTCCATCTTCATCTTGACCTTGAGTCTGCCATAGCCAAACAACACATACCTATTTAATACACGGATCTAGAGCATGGCAAGAGCTATGTCGGATGGAAGATGAAGACAATAATCAAGTTGACATAGACAAGGAGAGACCAACTGTTACAAAGTGAATTAGGTTCCAAGATGGAAGCTTGGACTCATAAAGACAATCTTGTGTAATGGATTGACAATGACAAAGACACTAAGTGAAAGTACAAAGCATTATGATATTGTATTCATTGCATATAAAAAGTGGTAGTCAAGTAAAATGCTTTATAGTTGTTGGATGGCTACAGTTTTCTTCTCTGTGCATATGGGATTATGTCTACCTACATGTCCTAAGCCCAGAACTGCCTCATACAAAGAGGCTACAATAGGTTTGATTGCAAATATCTCAACACCCCTCCTCAATCACAACTAGAAAGTACACAGTGTGTAGAGGCTTTAGTGAAAGTAACACCTGCGAAGTATGGGCACACCATAAACATGGCAAAACACCAAAGGCTGTCACAAAAAAAGGCTAAGTGTGGGTACCAGAAACATGATGGTATCCAGAGGTTGTAGCAGGGGCCTTATAGAGGCTGTAGTACAAGGCTACATGAGGAGTTTACAAGCTTATGATAAAGACATTTGGGCTAGGAAATACAAGGCTAAAAAAGTCAGTAAAAAAATAGGATCAAGGACTGAGGCCCTTGCGCTTTTTAGCATTTCTTTTGACATAGATTTTCAATTCATTGCAGTTCTTCTTGTCTAGCTTCATGTACTTGTACTTTACTTTGTTTGCCACTTCAAAGTCTTCATGATTTTTATGCTTCTTCTTCTTATTCTTTTTCTCTTTGTTCTTTTGGTCCTCTTGATCTGCTTCTTCATTGACTTTGCTTGCACCAGTTGTATTAGTCTTTATGTCCATGTCACCCTCAAGCAAAGGTATCATCATCTTTGAGGCAATAGAAATGTCTTCAAAATCTTTAAATAAATTCATCGATTTCTCTTCAAAACAAGTAAATTCATCCATCCCTATAAGCGGAATAAACAAGTCTTCCATGTAGTTGAATTGAGCAACAAGAGTAATGTTACTCTTCATGAGAAGCATCTTCATAAAAGACTTGATTTTGGTCATTCCCATTATGGAAATCAACTTCAAATGACAAAGAATAACAGCAATGAGTTGATCTTTGTATGTGTCAAAAGACATAAGCAATGGTAGTGAAGTATCAAAAGATACTAGTTTGAAATTTGATGTTTGTTGCTTGAGTTTGACTTGATGATCTTCAAAAACTCTTCATAGCTTCCCCTCCTTGCTGATTTGATGGTTTAATACTTGCTGAAAACTTCAGGTTAGAGTGTCCTTGGTTTGGTTTAAGTGGCAGGAGAGAGAAAATGAAGGAAAAAGGAGCTTGAAGGTAAGTGGCTATGGTTGTCCTGTCAAAACAAGGACCATCGACTGGTAAATGAGCTCCCATGCGCTCCAGAGGTTGAATCTGCTCAAACCCTTTGAGATCGAGGACCCTCACTAATGGATCTAACTCTCTCTAAGAGGGTTTGTACTATTTTTCCCGAGTTGAGAGATCTAAGCCTTCAAAGTGGTTGCTATCAAAACTGCACCTAGATTTGGGAAAATGCAAATGTCGAGCATGATGTGTATTAATCTCATTGATTTTTGTGCCAAGAAGTTGGACCTTGACCTGAAGAACAACTCTCAGGAAGAAACCTTGAAGAGATATGGCTGCTCCAACAGAGGTAGGTAGGTGTTGTCCACAGACACAGTTATGGCAGCAACTCTGAAAAGAGGCAATGCTGAAGCCATAGTTGCCCAATCTCAATGATTGAGGTGCCAAGGAGGAGATTTGGAAGTAGATAAATACTTCTCTAGAAGGAATTTCAAAGATATTTGGCCTATGGAGAGAGATATAAAAGCTTCAAGCTGACAGGGTGTTGTTGGCTATGGCTGCCATGGAAGCTTCATTGAAGGTAGGAATGCAAATGAAGTTGGAGATAGGATCCAGTACTCAAACTGAGCTGAGCTGAGATGGAAAGGAGCTGAGAGGAGTGAAAGGAGAGTTAGGCCATGCTCAATTGAGCTCTAATACCATGTTTAATATGTGGATCTAGAGCATGGCAAGAGCTATGGAGGATGGAAGATGAAGACAAGAATCATGTTGACATAGACAAGGAGAGACCAACTGTTACACAAGTGAATTAGGTTCCAAGTTGGAAGCTTGGACTCATAAAGACAATCTTGTGTAATGGACTGACAATGACAAAGACACTAAGTGAAGGTACAAAGCATCATGATATTGTATTCATTCCATATAAAAAGTGGTAGTCAAGTACAATGCTTTATAGTTGTTGGATGGCTACAGTTTTCCTCTCTATGCATATGGGATTCTGTCTACCTACACGTCCTAAGCCCAGAACTACCTCATACAAAGAGGCTACAATAGGTGTGATTGCAAATATCTCAACAATACCTCTATTGGAGCTTCTTGATCTCCTCATCTAGGCTATAAATCTTGAAGCTTTCTTTTAGAGATATCTTCCCGAGGTTGAGGCGCTCCTCCCTGGCCCATCAAAGATCGACATTACTCATCGTAAAGCCCGACATTGCCTGATTTTGTCATCTTTATCTCAAAAAGGCACAGAGAAGGTCGTACTATTGTTGCTATGTGCATAGGCCACGATCTTTCTTGCACACATAGGGCTTTTTAAGCCCACCTCATAAGCTTTCTACCCACCAGTTATCTCCCACAATGATCGCTTGTACACGCTGCTGTCATAAAAAAACCAATCGCCTGTGAACCCTAAACAGAGGGAAGCCATAGCCCTTGACTCAAAGCTCATAATACTATTCAATTTCTCATTCCTTTGGGCTCAACCAACAACTTGCAACTCTGATCTACTTAGTGCCTCATTCAAATCATCAAGGGAAGTGAGAAATCAAAGCTCAAGAATCAACATCAAGTGCTTGAGTACATAGTATCTCTTGATACTAGTCTAGCGCTTCTTGGCACTTGTGTTTTTTTAACACATTCAAGATCATCTGGATTGCTGGTTATTCTCAGTCATTTGAAGTTGATTCCTAGTCATACTAATGCCAAACATGAAGATCTTTAAGTGGATGCTTCTCATGAAGAGTAGCATTACTCTTGCTACTCATTTCAAATACATAGAAGGCTTGTTTATTCCACTTGCAGGGATGGATAGACTTACTTATTCTAAAGTGCAATCAATGATCTCATTTGAAGCTTTTGAAGACATTCAAGCTACCTTAGTAATCATTCAAATCTCAAAGATGATACCTTTGCTTGAGGGGGACATGAACATGAAGACTAATGCAACTAATGCAAGCAAAGTCAATAAAGAACAAGACTAGGAGAACCTAGAAGAAGAGGACAAAAATATCAAAGTGGTGGACACTAAAGCTGCAAGCAAAGTGAAGAATAAGTACAAGATCAAGCTAGACTATGTCGATAAGAAAACCTGCAATGAATTGAATATCTATGTCAAAAGAAATATTGAAAACTGCAAGGGCCTGACGGTCCTTGACCCAATTTTTTACTAGACTTTTTAGCCTTGTAATGCCTAGCCCTAATGCTTCTGACTTAAGCTTGTAAACTCCTCATGTATCCTTGTACTACAACCTCTGCACACTTTGTGAGGCCCCTGTTACAGCTTGCGGATGACCACCATATTTGTGGTGCCCACACTTAGCCTTTTTCTATGACAGCCTTTGGTGTTTTGCCATGTTTATGGTGTGCCCACACTTTGCAGATGTTGCTCTCACTAAAGCCTCTACACACTTTGTACTTTCTAGTTGTGATTGAGGATGGGTGTTCAGATTTACAATCACACCCACTGTGGCCTCTTTGTATGAGGCAATTGTGGGCTTATTGTCAAGAATCGTGTGGTGGAGGGGGTTGCTCAAGATGCTGCGCTGAACACACACAGAATGCACAAGGAGAAGCTCACTCAAGAGACAAGAAGAGAGATGGAGGCCAAAACGTTTTCTTACTGATTTCTTCTTCTTCTTCCACACACTTTACAATGTACACGAAGTATAGATAAGATACAACATAAAAGGAAAGTGGCCTACTAAGTCAAACAATGCATAACCGACTACACTAGTCGATTGGCGCTATAACTATGCCAGCTGTAAATAGGTGTAACGACCTGAATATAATAAGTAATGAGTCAGTGGCCATGTGAGATTCATAATGACCACCGACGTGCTAAGTGTAGACGTGTGGACCTATCTAACCAGGTGGTCCATCATCAATGTCCGCATGTGTTGAGCTTGTCATCTCAACACTCCCCCTCAAGCTCAACTGCATCCCTGCAACTCCAAGTAAGCTTCGAAACTTTTGAAGGTTCTCTGTACCCAATGCCTTCGTGAAGATGTCAGCTATCTGATCCTGTGTGCTGACATACACCAAGTCAATCTCACCTGCTAGTACCTTCTCTCTCACAAAGTGGTAGTGTACCTCAATATGTTTTGTCCTGGCATGGAACACAGGGTTCCTAGCCAACTGTATACTACTCATGTTGTCACAATAAATGACAACTGGACCTTCCACCTGGACATCCAAATCAGCCAATAGCTTTTGCAGCCATACTACCTCACATGCTGCAACAGCAGCACCTCTATACTCAGCCTCTGTACTCGACAAAGAAACTGTAGATTGCTTTTTGCTGCTCCATGCAACTGCTGCACTACCAAGAGAGAACATGTATCCGCTGGTAGATCTTCTATCAGACATACTACCAACCCAATCTGCATCTGCATATCCAAATACCTGTACATCTGTACCTGCCTCATAGAAAAGTCCATAATGTAATGTGGACTTCACATATCTCAATATGCGTCTGACTGCATCCAAATGTGGCTTTCTAGGTACTTGCATAAACTGACTCACAAGACCAATAGCGTAGCTCAAGTCTGGCCTTGTAATGGTCATGTAGATCAAACTCCCCACTATCCTCCTGAACATAGTAGGGTCTTCTATCTCATCCCCAACATCAGCACTCAGCTTTACATTCTACTCCAACGGGACTGAAAGTGGTTTGCATGCAGTCATACCATACTTGGACAACATATCCAAGCCGTACTGTCTTTGGGACAGCCATATACCATCATCACATCTGATCACCTCAATGCCAAGGAAGTACCTTAGCTCACCTAAATCCTTCATCTCAAACTTCATCTTCAAACAGCCCTTGACTTCAGCAATCCCACTATCACTATCACCTGTAATAATCAAGTCATCCACATAGATGACTATGATGACCAAACCTGCATCTCCCTTTCTCACATAAAGTGAGTGATCATCATCAGAAACATAAAAGTCAATATTGACAAGATACTCTCTAATCTTGTCAGACCATGCTCTAGGTGCTTGCTTGAGCCCATAGAGTGCTTTCCTCAACCTGCACACATACATGGAATGCTCTAAATCTTCATAACCTGCTGGCTGATCCATATACACTTCTTCCTGCAAATCACCGTGCAAGAAGGCATTCTTTACATCCATTTGCTGCAACCTCCAACCTTTGGCTGCTGCCAAAGCAATCACACATCTGACAGTTGCCATCCTAGCAACTAGACTGAAGGTTTCATCATAATCTATACCATATGTCTGGGCATAGCCTTTTGCAACCAGCCTAGCTTTGTACCTGCTAATAGAACCATCTGTATTGTGCTTAATCTTATAAACCCACTTACATCCAATAGCTTTCTTTCCCTTCGGCAATGATACTAGATCCCAAGTCTTATTGGCCTCTAATGCAGCCATCTCCTCATCCATTGCTACATCCCAACGAGCATGACCAACAGCCTCCTCAAAACATGTGGGCTCAACATCCTCAACTAGTTTCACTATATAAGCATAATGGTGAGCTGCATAACCTTCAAAACCAAATATTTTAATAGGGTATCTCACCCTGTTAGACGTGCGTACCACTGGATCACTCAATGGAGTCTTTGCATTAACGCGTGCTCTCTGCACACCTGGAGTCCTCACTGAAGGAATGCCAAGCTCATCATCCAAGCTCTCTGAGCCACTGGAGTCTCCATCAAGAACTGCATCAATGCCTTCTGACACTTTATTATTTCCTTTGTCTTTACCTGTAGTGCTACTAGATGCACCCGAAGATGTAGAGGTACTCCTTAGTCTCCCAGACCAAGGACTACCAGATGATGTCTCTGGTCCGCTAAGAGTTCGTGATTCTTGCTTTTCAGCCTGCACATGAGTGTCATGATCATCATCATCATCCAATGCATCACCACTAGATGCATACCAACTACTCATTTCATCAAAGATGACATCCCTGCTCACTCTGAACTTACATGTGACAGGGTTGTAATAGGATACCCTTTCTGCTCTAAAGAGTATCCAATAAAGACACACTTTTCAGCCTTTGGATCCAGTTTCTTCCACAACTCATCTGGCACATGAACATACGCAATGCAGCCAAATACTTTCAAGCGTGAAACATCAGGCTTCTTACCTGTAAAACATTCTTCGGGGGTCATACCATGAACTACAGCTGTGGGAGTTCTGTTCATAATATAAACAGCAGTATGAATAGCCTCAGACCAAAAATGCTTAGGCATATTCTTTTCAGCCATCAAGGCACGTGCAACTTCTGCAATATGCTTGGTTTTCCTTTCTGCAACCCCATTTTGTTGTGGGGTATATCTGCATGTGAACTGTCTCTTTATCCCATGAGACCTCAGAAAATCACTGAACTCATTGGAGAGGTACTCTCCCCCTCCATCTGACCTCAAGCACTTTACTTTCAAGCCTGTTTCTCTTTCAACTGCAGCCTTGAAAGTTCTAAAGTGCTCAAAAGCTTCACTCTTTTCCTTCATAAAATATACCCACAGCTTTCTAGAACAATCATCAATGAATGTGACGAAGTATGAACTACCTCCAAGAGATACATTTTGTGTAGGCCCCCAAATGTCTATATGCACAACATCAAGGATATTTCTGCTTACATCTCTGTCATGTGAAAAGGGTTGTCTTGCCTGCTTACCAAACTGACATGCTTCACATACCTTCTAAAATTTTGCAACTTTAAATGTAGGCAAACATGTAACCAACCCTTTGGACTGCATTAATTTCAGCCTTTGTATATTTTCATGTCCAATGCGTTTGTGCCAAATTTCAATGTCTGCAACAACACCTTTTCCTTTGGCATACATAGCAGCATTCATAGTAGGAGTTCCAGCATCTAGAGTGAACATACGTCCAACTCTACTTCCCTTTGCTACCAACCTGCACTTGTCATTGAAGTCTTCTACAAAGCAGCCCTTTGCATTAAATCTGACTTGCAGCCCTTGCTCTACCATTTGACCGACTGACACCAAGTTCTTTGTAATAGATGGCACATGTAATACATCTAAAAGACTCTTTGTCATACCATCATACAAGGACAAGGGAACTTTTTCAATGTGTGAAATTGGGTGGCATGAGTCATCACCCGTCTGCACATAACCTGCATTCTGCAAATCCTGCATCTCTCCAAACCATTCTGCATGGCTGGTCATATGATTGGATGCACCTGAATCAACATACCAAACATCTTCATGTGTTCCCTTTCCTGTAACAGCATTCAGCATATGTTGCATAACGAACAAACGTTCATTTTTATCTTCATTCTGTCGTGAAGTCGATGCATAGTTTCCTTGCTGCAACTTACCACTGCGGATATCATCTTTCTTAGCATAACATTGGACTGCAATATGACCTGTTTTGCCACAGTAGTGGCACACAATACCAGAGTTGTTAGAATCTCTGTTCTGCCATCCACCTCTTCCTCTAAAGCTCCCCTGCCTCTAAAGTTACCACAACCTCCTGAAACCTGCATATCGCCAAATTGCTGATTCAATCTGTTTTGCTGGTTGTCACTACCACATCCTGTACCATGGCCTCTTGAAGAGAACCTGCCACGTCCCCTTCCAGAACTGGAGTAGAAAGCTTGGACCTGTTCACCACTTCTTTCAGATGTCTCACTCTACATGTTGATCTCTTCAGTGATCATAAGAGATACCAATTCATTGAAATCTGGAAATGGCTTTCTGACATATACAGAAGTTACAAAAGACTTCCAAGCCTTTTCATTGTTAAGTCCACCCAAGGTAGACGACACCAAATCATCATCATCGGGCATTGCATCAATCGCTGCCAATGCATCTGCAATGCTTCTTACCTTCAGTGCATACTCATTGATAGACATCTTCCCTTTCTTTAATGTATTCAACTCTTGCTTGAGTTGAATCTTTCGTGCCTTTGTATTTACAGAAAACATACTTTCAAGTATGGTCCAAGCTGCATATGAATTCTCTGCATTTCTAATGTGTCCCAGCATATTATTGTCAATTACTACAGACAACCAATACATGACCTTTTTATCCTTTGCATTCCATTCTTTCCGTGCCTTTGTCTCTTCTGCAGTTGGAGGATCACTCATCTCCGGCTCCTTTTCTTCACCTGAAACGAACTCGTAGAGGCCATTTCCAATAAGAAAGTTCGTGACATGGAACTTCCATGAAGGGTAGTTGTTCTTGTCGAGCTTCTCAATGATGGGACTTCCACTGTTCTCTACCATTATCACAAAATTAATACCAACAGCAAGCAAATCTTCTGCAACCCTGGACCTATAGTGCACAGCAATACACCAGACAGCCTTTTTCACTGTCTGCTCAACAATACATGCAATCTGCAACCTGTTTGCAGATAAACCTTGTGTTTACTCACTGGTAAACACCTTTGAACTTACAGATCTGAAATCTATAACATGCGCACCCACTTTCGGTCAATACAGTCGAAGTCACAGCGTACCCTGAAACTGCTGTCTGCAACCTTGCGGCTCTCAAACGGGCCCTGAAACGGCCTCAAATGCCCAAAATAACTGCGGGCAAGCCCTAAAGGGCTTATCTGCACAATATACAGCGCTCTTCGCGCACACCAAATCTCACTGCAATCTGAGATTTTTGCTCTGCCCTGCTTCCGGTGCCTCCACAGGCACTATCCAAGAGAAAGAGTTGAAGGATGGGAGAGCTTTTTACCCGTGGCTTGCTTGCTCGAACCTTGCTTCTTCTCCTTTGCTTCAACCTTCGAAATCAACCTCTCTCAATGGCGCGGCTCTGATACCATGTCAAGAATCGCGTGGTGGAGGGGGTTGCTCAAGATGTTGCGCCGAACACACACAGAATGCACAAGGAGAAGCTCACTCAAGAGACAAGAAGAGAGATGGAGGCCAAAACGTTTTCTTGCTGATTTCTTCTTCTTCTTCCACACACTTTACAATGTACACAAAGTATAGATAAGATACAACATAAAAGAAAAGTGGCCTACTAAGTCAAACAATGCATAACCGACTACACTAGTCGACTGGCACTATAACTATGCCAGCTGTAAATAGGTGTAACGACCTGAATATAATAAGTAATGAGTCAGTGGGCCATGTGAGATTCATAATGACCACCGACGTGCTAAGTGTAGACGTGTGGATCTATCTAACCAGGCGGTCCATCATCAATGTCCGCATGTGTTGAGCTTGTCATCTCAACACTTATGACATGCATGCAGACTGAATCCCATAGGCACAGAAAGGGAAATTGCTACCCATCCAACAACTATAAAACATTGTCCTTGACTACCACTTTTGAAATATGATGAATGCAATATCATGATAATTTCCCAATTCAATTAGTGTCTTGGTCATTGTCAGTCTTATACACAAGATTGTGTTTATGAGTCCAAGTCTCAATCTTGGAACCTAGTTCACTTGTGTAACAAGTCAAGTCTTGTCTATGTCATCATGAGCTTAATCTTCATCTTCGATCCACCATAGCCACTGCCATGCTCTAGATCCCACGACTTTTCACATAAAAGAGGCTTAGGTACTCTCATATCATACTTGAATCACATATCCAAGCCATATTGCCTTTGGGATAGCCATATATCATCATTACATCTAATCACCTCAATACCAAGAAAGTGTCTCAGCTCACCCAAATCCTTTATCTCAAACTTCTTCTTTAAAAAGTCCTTCACTTTAGCAATCCCACTATCACTGTCACCTATAATAATCAAGTCATCCACATAGATGACTATGATGACCAAGCATGCATCTCCCTTTCTCACATAAAGTGAGTGGTTAGCATCAAAAATATAAAATCCAATGTTTACAAGATACTCTTTGATCTTGTCAAACCATGCTCTAGGTACTTACTTTAGCCCCCATATAGTACTTTCTTTCATTTGCACACATACGTGGGACACTCTAAATCCTCATAACTTATTGGCTACTCCACATATACCTCTTCAATTAACCATGCAAAAGGCCATTTTTATAATACCCATTTGTTGCAAATTCCAACCTTTGGTTGCTGGCAAAGTAATCACACAAGTAATAGTTACCATCCTAGCAACTAGGCTAAATGTCTCTTTATAATTTGTACCATATATTTGAGCATAGCATTTTGCAACCAGCCTAGCCTTATACCTGGTAATCAAACCATCTACATTATGGTTGATTTTTTAAACCCACTTATAGCCACTAGCTTTCTTGCCCTTAGGCAAGGGTACCAAAGCCCAAGTTTTATTGGCTTCTAGTACAACCATCTCCTCATCCATTGCTAGATCTCAATGAGCATGACCAATGGCATCCTCAAAACAAGTGGGCTCAACATCCTTAAATACCTTTACCATATAAGCATAATGGTGAGCTATATTCCCTTTAAAATCAAATATTTTAACAAGGTATCTAACCTTGCTAGACATGTGTACCAATGGAGCCTTTACATTTTCATGTGCTCTCTGTACACTTGGTGTCTTGACTGAAGGAATACCAAGCTCATCATTCAAACTCTTTGAACCACTAGAATTTCTATCAAATCCCAAATGACTAGTAGATGCATCAATATCATCCAACACTTTCTTCTTTCCTCTGTCTTTACCTTCAATACTTGTAGATCCACCTAAAGATGTGGGGCTACTCCTTAGTCTCCTAGACCATAGACCAAGGGCTAACTATGGATTTAGTACAATATGATATTTATGGTCCCCTAAGACTCTGTGATTCTTGCTTTTCTTTCTAGACATAACTATCATGATCATGATCATCATCTAATGCATCACTACTAGATGCATACCAACTACTCATCTCATCAAAAATAACATCCTTACTTACTTTGAACTCACCTATGATAACAACGATATCTTTTTTCTCTAAAGAGTATCCAATAAAAATACATTTTTCAACCTTTGGATCAAGTTTCTTTCACAGCTCATCTGGCACATGAATGTATGTGATACATAAAAACACTTTCAAGTGTGACACATCAGGCTTCTTACTTGTAAAGCATTTCTCGGGGGTCATCTCATGAACTACAACTGTGGGAGTTTTTTTCATAATGCCGATAGCGTTAGGAGTAGCTTCAAACCAAAAATGTTTGCCATATTCTTTTTGGCTATCAGTACCCATGCAACTTCTGCAATATGCATATTTTTTCTTTTTGTGACCCCATTTTGTTGTGGGTACACCTACAAATAAGCTATCTCTTTATCCCATGAGATCTCAAAAAGCCACTAAACTCATTAGAGAGGCACTCTTTCCCTCCATTTGATCTCAAGCACTTGACTTTCAAGCCAGTTTCTATTTCAACAGCAACCTTGAAAGTTCTGAAGTGCTCAAATACATCACTCTTTTCCTTCATGAAATATACCCACAGCTTCCTTGAACAATCATCAAAAGACATTGCAGCATAATACCACCTAAACAAATAGAAACGAGAGTTATGTGCACACATATACACACATAGAGCTGCACTCACCAATGGATACATGATGTTGCTTGGGTACAATCATGCCAATGCCCTACTCCCAAGACCAAAATTCCTCCCAAAGGCTGTGCATTCCTACAGAGAATAGGCCGCATGTGCAAGAGCCACAGATAAAATGTTTCATCTATTGATAGAGACCTATGCGTTGATTTCTGTACAAGCCATAATCCAAGTAACAAAATAGAAATGTGTCCCTAATATACTATCTTCTTCATGGTCTACAACCTTCGAGAGTCAATTGTGGTCCACACAATGGATATGCATAATAACTTGAGGCAACCACACCTATCACAATATCCCTATCTAGTCAATACACGCATTAACCAACCATGTTAGATATTAGCAATACCAAGACCTACGCCTCCGTCCATCAATCGATGAGCTCAAGATTTTGTGAGAGGAGGGGGTTATTGTGGAAGACATGAGCAAGCATGATAGTTGGTGATCTACTAATATACGAGCCATTCTCATGTGGACCATGCGTAAGTTTCCAAGATTTGGGGAGTGCTTAGGTAAGTGGGCTTTCATTCTTGTTGTTGATAGCTAACATGGCTCATTCAAGTTTGTGTTGACTAGATATGGATATTGTGAGAGGTTTGATTATCACAAATTATCATGCATGTCTATTATGTGGGCCTACCTAGACTCCTAAAAGTCATGGACCATAAAGAAGATGGTATATCAGGGACACACCACTTTCTTACGGGAGGATCATAAACTAAGAAAATGTTTTCTTGGATGACCTCCAGAATGAATGAATGCCCAAAGCTAGTACGAGTTGAAAATGGCCCATAAGGAGTCACATCTAGGTAGAATGCAATGGTTCTTAGTTTTCTACGAGTTACCATATTGGACCCACTTATAGATCAACCATTTGTTGGATCCCATGCATATTTTCAAGAATGTGGGTAGCTTATTATGGGACCATATCATAGGAAAGAGAGACACTTCAGGGGCTTGAATGGATTTGAAGGAGGTAGGTAAGATGGAGGCGCTTTGACCACAATCAAGCTTTGACGATTGCTTGCAATCACCTCACGCTCCTTGGATTTTTTCCACTAAAGAAGATTGCATGGTGAAGAAAATTATCAGGTCTATTCACACCTCGATGGGTATGGTGCGTTTCCTTATGTTTTCTTTTTCTAAAGATGACCAACTATCAAGGTTGAAGTCCCATGATTGGCATAAGATAAGCCAAGTTTGTTCTGAGCTTGATAGAAAGTAACCTCAAAGTTTTGCTATTTAGTGTATATTTGATGTTCATAATGCATCAAATTTTTGACAGTTCATACTACTAATCATGATCGTCGGGTATCTCACTTTAAAAATATGCTCAGTGATTTATAGGTTGTCAAATTTAGTGCAATGGATCTCGCAGAAGGAGATCAAGACATCCTCTATTAAATTCGTAAGGTGGAGAGTGATGGAGAGGGTCTATCTCTTTGAGAAGTATTTGTCCACAAGCATGCTTACGATACAAACTCACCTTCTAGTACATCTCATAGATGAAGTGGAGATTATGGGAGCCATCCAAATGTGATGGATGTTCTTCTTAAAGTGCTTCATGAAAACTCTGAAGGGCTTTGTGTGACAACGAGCTTAGCCAAAAGTGTAAAGAAGCTAATTCCCATAGGAAGCTATTAAATTGAAAATACAAGAAATAGACTATTTAACCAAGAAACCATATCCAGGGTGGCTAGGCATGAAATGATATTACCAATGTTAGCTGAGAATCAAATGATGAGAGGTTGCAACATGGTATGCACCCCAAGCTATGGTGGCCAAGAGTATTCACCCTCTTAGATGGTGGGAGGTTGAGACCTTAAATATGTAATGTTGTAAATTGCAAAAATATCCTAGGCTATTTACAACTTAGCCTTTTATACTTAACCCGAAGGGGGGTGTGTCTACCTTACCATGTGGTGCATTGTGGTCGTGCTAGTGGAATTGGGAGCTGGGTCAGAAGCCTAGGGTGTTGTCCCACACTTGAGGACCCAGTTCATATATGGGGAAAGTACAGTGCATGTAGCTTAGGGAGACAGGTCTAACCATAGGTGAGTGTGACCTCCCTAGGTATGTTCCTTGATGTGCCCTAAGCATGAAGTGGGGGCAAAAGGGCTAGGGGGTTAGGAACGGAGCCAGCCGACCTAGGCCACTGGATGTGCCTAACTTGAGGACCCCTAGGTGCAATGGTTGTGGCACTCATCAAGTGGGGTGTGTTTTCCTGCTTTCTATTTGATCTTCTTTTCTTGCCTTGCTCTTGTCTTCGTACTTTTCTTATCCTTTCTTTTCTTTTTCTTTCTTTTCTCCTCTTTTTTTTTTAACACACAATTTAAATGGGGGAGCATGCTAAGGAGCATCCCATTTTGTGGAGCCGGGACCAAACTGTGTGGTGACTTGAGGGTTTTGCTAAGGAATGCCCTACTTTGTAGATATGCCTTTAAGCTAGTTTTGACATTGAGTGGAGTGTATGGCAAAAATGGGTGGTTACACCTGGTGAATCTACTATCACTCATGTCCTCTAAGAGGTTCATGCAAAATGCTAGCAGGAGAGTGGCTCTCATCGTGAGGCGTACCATTGCACAGCTATCAATCCCAGCATTGAGGTAAAAAAAGAGGACAATAGCTGCTCTTCCTCTACATTAGGCTTTTTTTTGAAATAATACTTTGCACACTGAGGTAATTACAAGTGGTGATGAAAGCAAGGCCAGGGCATGAGAAGAGTTCATTTAGGAAACTTGTTATAGAGGGACAAAGATCCCTTTCGGTAAAAACTACGCTCTCTTCAGGGATTGAGGCATGTGCATTATAGACCAATGAGAAGTCGTATGTGCGATGCACTTTCAAGTCAAAATCAACTGTGGTTCTTCTTGGATAGGGCTTCTAGATGGGATCATACCGCTCATAAGGTAGTGTGCTATAGAAAGCCATCCAGGCCTCCAAGTTGCAGTTCCAAATGTTCCGATGCCACCTTGGTTGTGCTTCATATCCCTCCACCCTCCGAGGTACCTCTACTACCTTTTCTTCCCAATAGTTGGTAGGTTCCTATCGCCACCTAGTGGGGTACCTCCTTCAGTCCTCTAGCCATCTCCTTTCGAAAGACTAGCTAAGAGCTTGATGACATCCTCCACCACACTAGGAGATAGTACTATGTTCAATGAGTGAGGGAAGGTGAAGGAGAACTCGAAGGGGCTGCGATTTTCCCATTGCTCCCACAATGCAAGTTCCTGGCCCCAGTTGATGGGATTGCACTCTTCGTTTTGCAAGATGGCCACTTGAGGAACTTGTAGTGACCTAGCATGATACTTCCTACGGGAAGTTTCCACTTGCTCCATGCACATGTGCCTTGTCTCCACCATTTGTTTGGGTGGCCCAACTTCCTCCTCTTGCTCTGCCATTTTCTCTTGTGATGGCATAGGGGGGTTTGATTCCTTCATTAGCTCTTCCTCTTGATGATTTGCTTTGAATTTAGATCCCTCCTCTTGGACTAGCCCTATTGGCTCTTATTGTGGTGGTTATACTAGTGGCCAAGTAATTTTTTGGCCCTTGAGAGCTCACATCTACTATCAGATCATAAGGTTGTGTCCGAGAACCCAAAGGGAAGTCGAAGATATCAATTTTAGACCTAGTTCGAGTCTTTCTCTTCTTCCCTTCATCTCTAGGTGCCCGTGATGTACTTGCCTCATTGATTGCTTCCTTGCTTGCCTCAGCTTGGACACGTACCCGCTTGATAGGTATGGTCTCTACTACATCTACCTTCATCTTACCTCTCGCTATTTCTTCTTGGAGCCTTCTATCCCTGACCACGTCCTCTATTTTTATGACATTAACATTTGGTTGAATAGTAGGGGTTTCAGCTTGAACATAAGGTAGTTGTAAAATTCTAGGTCGTGACTACTCTTGCTCTTGAGTCCTAGCACGGGGAGGGCTTACTTGTTGTCGAGGACTTCTAGCAGGGTGATCATATCTTCTAGGGCAAGAACATGCCATGTTCATTTTCTCCACAATTGTAACACAACATCTCCCTTGCTTGTTGCCGCATTTGTGGTCAATTCCCACCATTCCCCTCGATAGGTCTTCTTGCACCTTGCACAAGATTCACTCTCAAACCCTCTAGTTGATTATTAAGATTGTTTATTTATTGGATCATGTCTTCTTGACCTCTAACAAGGCCTGGTGCATTAGATACATTTGGGGGAACTTGAGAGGCCTCCATAGTTGTGATGTTGTTTCCCAAAACTGCTTGGCTAGCTTGGGCTTGGTAGAGAATCTTTCGATTCTTTTCCCTAATGATTCTCAAAGCATCTTCAAAAGTATTTGGAAATTTCACCTTTACCTTCTCCCTGAGCAAGGGGTACAAACCTAAAATAAATCGATCCTTTTGAAGGCAGTTTGGAGCTCTCTCACTAGGATTCAGTGAGTCTGACCACTGCCCCCAAAGCTTCAAAAATCATTCCTTATAAGTTGCATAACCATAAGGATCACTTTGATGGAGGGCCAAAAGCCGTTGCCATAACTCTTCAGCTAAGTTAGTTTGTAGAAATCTCTACAAGAAAGCTGCCTTCAATCCCTCCCATGAGCTCTTTGGGCCAGATTTAGAGTTTGGAACCACATTCTAGCTTCTTTCTTGAGCATCAAAGGAAAAGCCCTCAACTTTAATGCTTCATCATCCCTCCTAGAGACAAGGAAGGCCCTCTCAAGGTTGTCCAAAAATCCATTGCATTTTTTCCATTACACCCAAAGAAGCTTGGAAATGCCATGTTGCCTTAGTAGAGTACAAAGATGAACACATCTAGACTTAAGTTGTATTTTATGAGGGGAAGGATGAATGGGTTCACAGATGCATTGATTTCAGCAAGACGTCTAGGCCCCAATGTGCTTCTAATAATGCCTTGGAATCTAAGCTTTGTGTTGGCTACAATATGCACAGATTGCATAGCAAGAGGTTGGATTAGTCCATACAACTCGCGGTGATTCATGAGAAACTATTATAATAAAATAAAGACATGTACATTGAAGGATGTATTGTAGTCTAGCATTGGAAAGATTATAGGTTCTGGTGATACAAGAATCTCCCTTAATCTTTCAGCCCTAAGGTAGATGACAAGACGCTGCTGGAAGAAAATCTTCCTACTGATGTGTACATTAACTCGGATGTTTTGTACAGAATGGAAGGTGTAGAAATTCGGGCCATTATTATTATTCATAAGTGGAGACTACTTAAGGGAGTAGAGGGAATGCACTTTCTTGAATTATAAAGGATTTTTCCCAGAGTGTTTCTTTCTGGAACCCACCAACTTTGCTATACAGAGAATTTGCTCACCAGTGATTGTTCTTGCCTTAATGTGTCCATCTTCGGTGGCATATAATTCATAAGGTATGATGGCCACCTTTTCAACCACACCCAACCTTCGAGCTAGCAACAGTTGAAGGTAGTCTCCATACTTTGCACCTCTACAAAACTCCACACCTTCATGCATAGTTGTCCTCCTTTGATGTGGATTAGGCCAGAGAGAGAGAGAGAGAGATTTGATGATTTGGAGACGAGGACCTCCCGGAAGGGCCTCCACTTTGTTTGC
Source organism: Lygodium microphyllum (assembly GCF_053477565.2). NCBI lineage: Eukaryota > Viridiplantae > Streptophyta > Polypodiopsida > Schizaeales > Lygodiaceae > Lygodium > Lygodium microphyllum. The sequence goes on along the minus strand of NC_141152.1, from coordinate 47,106,687 downwards.
AAAACACTCACCACAATTATGAGAACCTAGCAATTGATGGCAATATGATTTTTTTCATTGTGAAAGAATGGAATTCCTAAGGTGAACAACTTTTACCCGCATACGTACCGTCATCCGATAGGCATACTTCCTTTCTTGGGCTTCCTTGGGAGACCATTGTGGGAGTCGTGGACTTCAACCAACTTCAGTGAAGGCATTGGAGAAGAGCCACTTGGAGCACTTGTTTTAGAAGATGCACCACTATGTGTTGTATCGTCCCGCATAAGGAGGTAGAGAATTGTGGATGAGAATGTCCTTAGCAGAGGCACCAATTTATGGATGAAAGAAATTCGGTATGGCCGCCTCTATGCTATGCCAAACTCCCTTTTGCCACAAAGTGAATGAGGTAAGGACACCACCTAGTCATGGAAGAGTGGACTAGGGCACTATGCAAGAGGCAGAGGAGCTTGTGAGGGAGAATAGAGGAAACTGAGAGAGAGAGAGAGAGAGAGGGAGAGAGAGAGAGAGAGGACTACAAAAAATATATGAATCAATAAAACTTAAGAGGGCACAAGAGATGGACAACCCTCAAGACATAACCAATATACACAATATGGACACCAATAGCATGGGCTTATTACACTATAGAGCATGCATAAGCTATAGTAAGGGAATGAACTACATGAGCTCATGAGAGAGAATGGGGAAGGCTCAATAGGGCTGAAGAAGGCCTCTTGGCTCTCTCTTTAAAATTACAAAGGAGAAGGCCTCTTTATATAGGCCTTGAGGGTGTTTAGGGAGGAGGTTAAGATAGAATAGGAATTAACACCATCAAAGCTGCATTAAGGCGGTTCCACCAATGCGGAAGCTCCATCTAGACGTTTTGTTGACCAATTTTGTACTTAACCAAGTTCCATCATAGGTGAGTTGTCTCCATTCTCCCCCCCATAGCTTGAGTCCAAGAGCTCTCCTATAAAAAAATATAGAGAATCTTCATAAAATAAGATCATATCTAGCAATAATGGAGAGAGAATAGTGAGAATTCATACATTACTACTACAATTAAGGATGATTTGAGGGTGACTTAGGAGGGGAATTCTAATAGTTTATTAGCTTAAGAGAGAGGAGAAGAGAGGGGAAAGGGTTGGGAGTCTAATGAATTATATTTTATGGAAGTGTTAAGTGTGGAAAAGAAAGTGTGGGTGTGTATAAAATTGGGAGGTAGTCTCCACCACCATTGGAAAAAGTTGGTGTCCACCATTTTGGCCATATCTCCTGACTCATAGCTCCAAAAAATTATTAAAAAATACCAGCCAAAACTTCAGCTCACGCACTACAACTTTCATGTTGAAAAGTTTTTTTGGATCGGAGTGAAAGTATTTTTAAAAAATCTTACAAAATCATATGCCTGATTTTCTTTCACTAATGCTTCCAAGAAGGGTCCCATTTGTTTGAATTATCATAAGGCTCCAAAGCCATGACATTATGAGCCTCACATGCCCTTTGGATGGCTCCTAATCCATTTCATGTCTTTTCTTTTCACATTACACATTTTCCCTTCACCTTCCTCCATTGATATTTACTGTTCACCCCCCTTGGTAAACTGGTCCATGAAATATTTCCATCGAGTGATTTCTTGGATTTCCCAAGAGGTTGTTCCCACCCTGTTCTTTATTTCAAACCTCCAAATGTACAAAAAATCAACAAAGTGTTAGACAAATATTTTTTTGTGATTTTCTCGGATCACCTACCTCAAAGGCTCAAAGATGAAACCCTTTGCACCTCCCTTTTGTGGCTTCCCTCCCTTTTCCTTTGTACCCTTCTCCTTCTTCTTCGTGTATGGTAGTGGAGGCAACGACGGAGGCGGTGATAAGCTCTCTCTCTCTCTCTTTCTCTCTCTTTCTTAAATGCTTTTGACAAATATTTCATTTGGGTTTTTGGCGCTTTTTTTCTCAGAGTGACATGACTATTTGCATCGCTATGGTGTCGCAAACAGTGTCATTAAGGCATCATTATCGGCTAGTGATGCCAATATTTTTTGTTGGAATTAGTCGTCACTATCAGCTCCATTCCCTTGTAGTGTGAGAGGCTTGTGAGAGACTAAGCATGCAAGCATGGGAGTAGTTGTGGGTTTCAAGGCTCAAATCTTCTCATATGAGAATTATTCCAAACATGGCCCTTGCCTCACCCTTACAATGTTGCAAACTATGAGATATAATGCCTAGCTCAAAGGCATATATACAATAATAGGACCGGGCACTCAAGACCTAGGTAACAAATTTTATTCAAAGGAAGAAGTTTGTGGAACTAGAAAGCTCATTGCTAGATGGAATGGGTGTAAATAATCTAGAATAGAACTATACCACTGTACATGCACACAATTTACATAAGAAGTAGCCCATTTTGGTTCATCCTAAGGAGATATTAGAACTATAGGCATGAATTTGTGACTACCTGACTACCACACAAACTATGAGGAAAAACATTGCAAGTCTCAATGTTGTAATGGATTTAACCTTTTGGCATTAAAAAATCGTTTACAAAACAATATGGGCTTTTTCCTAGAACAAAAGTTGGAAGAAAAAGGACCTATTTGGAAAAATTGGAGAGGATGGTGAAAGATGCGATCATTGTATTATTGAGGTTACTATAAGTACTACAATTAGGGTGTGTGCATTGAGCTTCTGGGATCGTAAAGACTCGAAAATACCCTACCATAGGTTCCAACCATGGTGGAATTATACATATGCTTATGTAACTTGTCTAATACACATGGAATGTTCATGACCTTGTGGTTCGTCAGCAATGGTGGCAAGTGCCAAAAATCTAGCTAGTAGTAGAAGGGATGTGCTTACTTTCCTATGAGGTGTATGTGAGTATGGAACATGCAAGTAAAGTGCCAATTGATCATCAACCTAAATACAAATATGGGAAGGAATATCATAAAGTGGAGATCAAAATTGACCAAGGAGTTTCACATGAATATAGAGACGAGTAGATCATTGAATTTGAAATTCAAACTTGGGATGATTGTAATCATCCACCTAAATAAAAATATGCAAAGATTGTGAATCGAAGATCAAAATTGACCAATGAGTTTCATATGATTTTAGAGAATGGTAGAACATTAGAAGCATGATTCAAATGTGAATTGATCATGTTGCGCAATGAGTCTCACATCTTTTGTGTTAGCACATAAGGATCAATGGTGACACGTGTTAACAAGTCTGTGGGTGTTTTTAGGTTTCTCTACATGTTTTAGGGAGGACTTTAAAAGAAGAGAGAGTAAACATTCAAAAACATGTTCTATGCAAACATATGCATTATGTTTTCTTGCTAGTTTTAAGGCTAAACTCTGGTGTTTGTGAGTTCATGCACTAAGCAATGTTATTAGAAATGGAGTTGTACCAAGCATTGAGTGCACAACATTGCATTATGCAGTGTTCATTCCTATTCACATATGATGTAGAATATCAAGATTTAAAGGAATCCAATATGAGGCCCATGTTGGATATGCCAATTAGTCATTCCAAAAGATTGCACATTATTGAGGATATATAGGTTGGGAATTCATGTAAAATTTAGATTCACACCTTCATTGTTACCTTCATCATCTTCTTGCTCGATATGTTTTCTTTTAGGGGAGTTTCAAAATAACAAGCTTTACAATTGTTCTTTATGGGATTTTTTATGAGCGTCACCCAAAAAATGTTGCTTGGTGTTTGGAAATCTTTGTGTTACTCGATTCCAATGGGAAATTTTCCATCGGTGATGAGTGTTGGAACGGGGCCGTGGATTGAGGGGGGCCGTGGATTGAGTTGGGATCGACGATTGAGGGGGGCCGTGGATCGCGGCAAGGATCTGGACCCCTACTTTTGGCATAGGGTAAACCCCGCCACCGAAAGTAAACCCGGTCCAGAATGTAAACCTGGTCCGACTAAAATGGCCAACGGGCAGACGATTTTGCAGGAAGGGGGGGGTCACATTTGGAGTACCACGGGCACGTGTGGAAGCCATCATCGATGCGGGGCCCATCCATGTTGGCGACATGCGTGGAAATCATAGATTTGAGGGGGAGAGGGGGAATCAGGTGGGAGGGGGAGCGGGCAGGAGGAGGAGCCAGGCGGTCAAATATTTGGGTCGCCCAACTGGACTATGTGCCATGAAACTTTGCCCTAATTTTTTTCATGCGTTTTTTTTTTTACGATGCCCACCTTCGCCATCGCCGTCTCAAGAACTGCATGTGCTACCCACCTTCGCCATCCGAACTTGCATGTGCCATCGTGCCATCGCCAAAACTTGCATTTGCCACCGTGCCATCCGAACCTCGAACTGCTGCCCACCTTTGCCATCTAAACTTGCATGTGCCATCGTGCCATCCCTCTTGTATGACTCTAGGTCCAAAGAAGAAGGAGAAGAAGAATCGTGGGCTGACTGTGTTGCCATCGTGTGGACTGCTGATTTGGGCTGCTGAATGGATCAGCCTTGCATTGACAGGAGATTGTGCAGCCTCAGTAGTGAAGAGAGAAGAGGTGCATACCTAAAGCCAATCCCTCAACCGCCATCCCCGAGCGCATCGAAGGTATCTCATGCCCGTGCTTGGTTTGTTGAGATGATTGTTTCTTGATGATCGCTTTGAAGGTTTCCATGTCAACAATGCCCATGAATGTCTTGATTGCAATGCATGTTAATCGAATCTTGTTTTAATGTGTAGTTATCATAGAATAAGTTGTCCAGGGTAATCTATGATAGAACTTGAAGTAATTGGTGATGATATGAAGTTTCATGCCTTGAAATACCATTAGCCTATCTATATAACACGAACTTGGGCATTTTCAACATGCCATAAATAAATTTGTGTTGTCGATAAACACTTAAAGGCATCCCCTTTGGGGATCAATAGTCCAAGGTGCCAAAGTCTAGTAAGTCCCCTCGATGAGGAGAAGCCACAATAGACATCGATAGTTGTAGGCCCTAGTTTAGACTCCATTGAGATTTAAAAAGAGATCTAATGTGCTTAATTATCTCATGTGTCCAAGTGAATGAACTATTCTGCGGGTAGGCCTCAACTTGCATTGAGGTCCAAAATGAACTAATTGCATCATCTTGTAAGCTCCACATATGCCTTAGTGCATATATAGTGAAATATTGATGGCATACATGCTTTCCACACCACGTATGCCTTAGTGCATATATATCAGAAGGTTGATGGTGTGCACGCTTTCAACACAACAAATACATGTTTTCTAACATTACTCAATTTCAATAGAAAATTCTAATTCATCTCGCTTGACCTTGTTGTTATTTAAAATTGTATTGTCTATTTAGATCACCATCTAAACTTTGTTGTTAAAACATATGATGGAGAGCACAATCTATAATGTACTTGGATTGGTTTATGTGGAAGAATATATACATTGTTCTCTCTCCATCTACATTCATGTTTTGTACAAATCAATAAGAGCTTGTCATCATTTATTGCTTCACATACCATCAATGACCATCATAAACAATATACAGGAGGCATTAAAGCAAGCTAATGGTCTCATGATCAGTTTCACCATATTACAGAGCCCTTTGATGGTGTGCATATCATAGCATATGTTTGAAAAAGGGAATGTGATTGCATGCAGTACAAGATGGCACGATTAGCTAAAAAGGATAAGAACAAAAGCCTCCTAATCCCCATGATACTAACTTGAATAGCTAAATCCTTATAGGCCTAAATGTTATGGTAGATGGTAAAACTATATCAATTGATTAAATTATTATTACAATTTCTAAGAAGAGTTCATTTTTGACACATATTCCCCACCGCTATCTGATCTCAAGCAAGAGATATAGCAGTCAAATTCCTTTTCAACCTGCTTTTTAAACTGCTAAAAAACAGCAAACACCTCATCCTTTGTTTTCAGGATATACACCCAAGTATAGCGACTGTAATCATCAATGAATGTCACATAATACTTCGAGCCTCCCATAGATGCATTATGGACTGGCCCCCAAACATCAGAGTGCACTAACTGCAATGGACATGTACTCTGCCTTACATGCCTGACAAATGACAACCTGGATTGCTTACTAAACTGGCAAGCATCGCATACATGACCAATATCTGAGTATTGGAACTTGGGTAAACCTCTAATGAGCTATTTTTTCTGCATAATTTGCAGCCTTTGAAAATTTACATGCCCCACTCTCTTGTGCCAAATTTCCAAATCTCTGATAGTGCTAGAACCATGGGCAAACATAGTTGAATTCAGCTCTGGCAAAGTATCATCAAGAGTAAACAGTCTGCCATTCCTGTGACCATGAGCTATCAACTTGCATCCATTTCCAAACTCTTCAATAAAGCAGCCATGCTTATTGAATCTAACCTGCAAGTTCTGCTCCGTCATCTAATCGACATACAGTAAGTTCTTCGTAATCGATGGAACATGCAGTACATCATGCAAAATTTTCTTTATGCCATCATGAACCACAAGAGGAACTTTGCCTTTATGTTCAATGCTATGTTGCGTGTCATCACCTATACAGACATAGCCATGTTTTTCAGCCACCATATTAGTGAACCAATCATCGTGAGGGGTCATGTGGTTCAATGCCCCTGAATCAATATACCAAACTACATCATCAATGGATTTTTCAGCAGCCCTGTCTTTTACATACTGCATGGCAAACAGTCTATCACCTAAGAAATCATCTCCCTGACTAGACGTAGCAAAATATCCATGCTGTTTGCCCTTCTGATTGCCTTGCTTCTTCCAGAAATCCTTGGCAATATGCCCATACTTCCCGCAGTAGTGACAATCCTTATCCCTATTGGGATTGTCAGATGGGTGCTGTTGCTGCCAGGAGCCTCTGCCTCTAGGGCTAGATCTTCCCCTGCCTCTTAAGTTTCCATCACCTCTTGCATTCGATACCTGGTGGTTGTTATTGCCATAGGATGCATTCTGCTGGCCTCCTCTGCCATATCTATAGCCTCTACCTCGGCTGCCACGGCCGCGCTGATTCAAATAAAAAACTGCATCCTTATTTTTAGAACTGCTTGACCCTGTAGCCAAGCCAAGTTTAACCTCCTCATGTATAAGCAATGCAACTAGCTCATTAAAATCAGGCATTTCAGCCCTCACAGACATAGAAGTGTCAAAAGACTTATACTCAAGCCCCAAGCCATTCAAAGTCACAGCAACCATGTCTTCATCTTCAACCTGTGAACCAACACATGCCAGCCGATCCGCAATGGTCTTAACCGCCGTGACATAATCGTGTATAGATCTGCTCTTTCTCTCCATGTTGTTGAACTTCTGCTTCAATTGTATCTTCCTGGCACTTGTGGTTGTGCCATAGTACTTGACCAAAATGTCCCATGCATTCTTAGGAGAGCTACAATTCATTATTTGCATTACCATGGCATCTGAGATACATAAAGAGAGCCAGTGCAAGACTCTACGAGCTCTTTCTATCCAAGCTCAGTGTAATCGTCTCTAATCAGTTGTAGGTCGATCTGGGAGCTCAAGTTCAGCTTCCGCTCTAATCACCAACTCCCAGTAGCCTTTCCCTATTAAGAAGTTCTCCATGCGAAACTTCCATATGGCATAATTGTTACTGTCAAGCTTTTCCCTCACTATCTGGGTTATGTTGTCAGTCCTCTCTGCATTAGCCATATTGTACTAGACAAAATTTAGTCACTGCCTGACTTCTTGCAAGCCAACAAGTATGCCTGACCAAGTTCAATCCTCAAATGTTTATGATAGTTTTTTGCAATTAATTGCAGTAAAAAACCAGGGTATTTCATCCCAATGACAGCTCAAAATAGTCCACAAACAAGTGGTCTAACCCGTAGGTATAACAGTCAATACATATGCTATGTAGTTGCTTCAGCTTAAACTCCTGCAACCTCACTGCCAAGGTAAATACATATAGTCTAAAAACTGTAAACTATGAGTAACCAGCTGTAATTTTAAGGCCAAAAACATTGAGTATACATGTCATGCATGTCCCATAACGCTTGCAGCAGTTCAGAGATCTATCTCTGCATATGAGTTCCCAGACATGTCAGTCTGACACTGTATACATCATGTACTGCAAGTACGAGAGCAAGGTACACTTGCTGTAAATTTCAGCCAAGCAAAGATAGTCAATGACAGTGTATTTTAGTCCACCAAACTCTTCAAAATGTCACAGACATATGCCACCATACATGGGAACCAATACATGAACCTGTCAACACCGATGAGTGTCCTATCTTCAGGAGCAATGTCAAACAATGCATTCACTATTCATGACCAACCAATAGAGTGTCAAAGTATTTTTTTTCTGATCCAAATTTCAGCATCCAATGCTCATACCAATCCACAACCAATTTAGCAGACATATCCCATGTCATACATGTCATCAAGGCCGACAAAAAAACATGCAATCTTCCAAGATAGATAAGTGCTTCCTGTAAACTATGAATGACCATTTTCAGCTTGTCAAGAGCTCACAAATCTGAGTGATTTCATCAAGAAAGTACACCTTCCAAGCATGACATTCAATACATATGTCTTCCTGAGCATATGTATGCTATATCAAGTCCTTCCAGGCATGTTAGAGAGCTCCCAAGATCATGTCAGAGAAGTATATTTGCTGTGTATTCCCTGTTTGTGGCAGGCCTGGTCTGAATTTCAGATCTATAGCTCACTGTTTCAACTCTTATCTCAGCTCCAACTTAACCATTGCCATGTCAGACTATCAAGATGTCTTCTCAAGCATGTGTACAAGCTACAAATGGCATAGATGATGCTTATCATATCCATGAGCAGCCAAGGTAGACCATCAGGCAATCAGGCGCAAACAGGCAGTCTGTTAGAATGTCTTCAACAGCAGCTTCTCTTCATAATGATGACCAAGGTCTTCTTCCAAGTGCTCAACCAACCCTCTTCAAAGCTCCAAATAGGTCCTGACACCCTCTCCTTCAAGTATAATGAAGATGCATTCAATACATACCTCTGTAGAAACAAGGACAGTCAGTCCTTCTACACAGCAGGTCTTTTTCCTTCAATCTCCAAGTCTTCTTCCATAATGCTATTCTCCACAGAGCCCAGTCATGGTTGTTCTGATACCATGTTAGAAGTCTGAAATAGAGACAGAGAAGGTTGGACTCCACAGTGTATAGCAATGAGCTCTCACATATTTCTTCTATTCTTCCATTCCACACATCACTAAAGAGAATAGTTACAACTTAAGGTCTAGGACCATTCACACCAAAACAGCTAAGTCCTAACCACCAACTTATTTAATGTCCGCATCATGTAGTACAGCTGGACAACTCAAGTGTCGGGTATGGTCATACCAAAGATAGTAGATCGAGCTTGAAGTCTTAACATTTCTTGCCCTAGCATCATGATGGGAGCGGGTTTGTAGTCTATGAGGACTATGTTATCTTTCTTGTTTGAGGACTTGTATGCTCTTTCTCTTCCATTTTCTCTTCCACATAGTGAACTAGCACATTGCTTGTAAGATTGATTATATTAGAGGGTGGTTGTGGGATATGTAGAGGATTGATTTTTGCCCTTTGTGTAGCAATATTTTGCTCTATGGGAGCTAGCAAGGCCAACTATGGAGGTCTAGGGTAGTACACTGCCCTATTAGGCAATTGGTATGTATTTGCAATGTATCGATTTGGGTATGTTAAGTGCCATTGGATGTTCTGGAAATAGGGTTGTGGCTAGTTTAGGGCTTTAATGAGCTTGGCTATCTTTGGCACTACTTCGTGAAGGTGGCAAGAAATACTTAGGTGATGCTAATCCTTAAGTCACTTCTAGTGGATGCCATGTCTTTCCCTACCCTATCTCTTTTGGTGTGGTTTCTCTCGCACTATAAGTCATCAATATGCATGGCCTCATCTAGGATTGCATTAAGGTTTTTCCCATCCAAGGTGGAATTACTAGCCATGGCTAATAGATCAACTTGTCATGTATGCTCTTCATGAAGGCTTTAGCGAGGGCCTTAGGATTAGGTCACTTTGTGGTTGGAATTCGTTTGCTCTGGACCTTAGAGACATTGTCTCTCATGTTACCTAGCTCTTAATGTGCTATGTTCATGAGCCATACCACGAGGTTATCCCAACTTCTTTAGATTGCATGATGAACATGTCCTTGAGGGGAGTGAGAAGTGGGGCATCTTAGTTACATCTAGCCTCACAAACCATGTTCTTCCCTTATTTCCTAAGCATAGTCCAAAGGCTTACACCCTCTTCATGTTTGAGATGAGATTGTTGGCCTCATAGATGTGCTCAAATTTCTCTATAAAGCTATAAAAGTTATCCATGCTCTAAACTTATCTATTTACTTAGCAATTAAGGGAACCTTGCTTGGTATGACACCTAGACCTACAAGCAACATGTTGGCTATCTAGGTCTTGACCTAGAGGGCATTAGTGTCATCAAGCAACTTTCTTTGCACTAGATTGGCAAGAATTAGTGTGAGAGTTAGTCATTAGATGCCTTATAAGCCAAGCATTTCTAGCACTATATGTCCTATAATCCATGCATTTAATAGTAGCCTCATGTAAGCTATGCATTCAAAAGTAGCCTCATGATGTTATTTGTCTCTCATTGGATGTTCTCCTTCTTGTGTTGGGCTTCTAGAGACAAGTCCGTGATCTTTTTTAAGATCTACTTGCTCTATGCTACTAGCATCTCGTATTATTGTTTCTTCTATCATGGGGTTCATCTTGTCATTAATGTAGGATATGTCTATTAGCTCACAAGTATCCTTTCCTATAGTGGCTCGAAACCTACCTCTAGCATTTTGCTAAAGTCTTTTGGCATGTCCTTTAGTGATTGTTCCTTCTCCATCATGGAGGTCTAGTTCCCTATTGTAATGACCTGGTGGTAGACAAAGTGTCTCTAGCATATTCTCTTGTCTAATTGCACAGGTGCTTGGCCAACTTGGCCTATAATGATTTGAATTGTCAGTATTTGTTGTTATTACCAATTATATGTGAGGTTCTTTTTAAGCTTTAAGGTCAATCTTTATTAGTCTTTGGGTTTTCATGTCCTCATCAATGTGCAGCGGGTTCCTTTTATAGCATCATGGGTCTTCCCTTAGATGTCTATTGTGGTTGTAGGGTCTTCTAGTTCAGTCATCACAACAATTAAAATTTGGAACCTAACTATGATCTCATGCTCAAATAGGCTTTCTTCTTAATGAAAACAAGTGAAAACACACACACACACACACACACTCCTACAATGATTCTACTCTCTTTCACGGCCCCCAGTTTTACACTCAAGTTTTGATTCTCTGCTCAAAACTTTTGTTTACACTACATTTATTGTTTCGAGTGTACTCAAATATATCTCACTTGAGTGCTTTAGTCTATTTGGGTTGACTCAGACACAAGCTTAAGAATTGAGTTGAGGGATTCACTTTGAGGCAAGTGGTGCTTAAACTCAACTATGGAGTTATTAGGTTGAGGGTTTACTCCAAGGCTTAAACAATGGGTCCAGTCTTAAGGGTTGGCTTGGGAATGGCTAAGTGTGTAGCTTGATTCTCTCAAGTCCAAGTCTACTCAATGGATTCTAAGTTTATTTAGTGAGGGACTTGAGAGTCTCTGCTTGCTTGTTTGGTGTGAAGGGTCTTAATAGGCTCAAGTTCTCTTTACTTGAGAAAGAACTTTTTGCTTAGTCAAGGGATTGAGCATAGAAGGTTCTCACTTTGGGTAATAGTATTGGTCAAGTAATAGTTTCTCTTGAGCAATTGAGTGCTCGGAGGGTGTTCTAGTCAAGTCCTACAAACTTAAAATGGTGGGTCAAGCTAGGTGTGGGGTCTTGAGTCGAGAGCTCTCTTGAGTGCTCTCTGTGTGAATGGTACATAGCACAGTTGATTGATTCCCCAAGTGTAATTAGTCAGATTGGGTAACTCAATTTGACTAGTTGAGTGGATCTCAAGTCATGGTGTAAAACACTTCTAAATTGGCATGAATCTTAGGATATAGCTCAAATCTTGAGCAATCAACAGATCAATTGGTCAAGGCTTGGCTATTAAGTCTAGCTTCAGTAATCCTATCAAATCCTCAAGTAGTTGAGAGTCAAGAAGATAGTCTTAAGGGGTTGGCTTTAGGCTCTTGAGAGATCCATTGTGATCAACTAGTCAAGTCATGTTTGTAGACTTTAGCTATTGAGGGCTTGAGTGATCTTAAGTATTAGTGCCTTGACTAGCCAAGGATCAAGTGCTATAGGGAATCCTAAAGAAGCAAGCCTTGGCTTGATATCCTTGGCCCGATCACACCGCCTCAATGTCCATCATTAGCCGAGTTTGGGTCTTGTCTACGTTGGCTTGATAGCCTCACGAAGTTGGGATCTTTCTATGTTGTGGTGTTACTTACATTGGGGTGTTGCCCACATTGGCTTCCTTTTTAGTGTTGTGATGATGTAACTTACATTGGGGTGTTGTGAAGCTTGATTATTTGGTTGTTCACTTTGGATGAGTTGTGCAATGGTTTGAAATTCATTTTCTACATCATGGGCATAAGAGGTAACATCTTCAAGTGAAGAAGGTTTAAGATCGTTGAGCTTTGCTTGGATGCTAGATTTAGCCAATCACACATAGCATCAAGGTGAAATTGAGAAGGAATGTTTCTTTACCTTTTTCTTGAAATTTGTGCCAAGTGGTAGGATAGTCAAAGCTATGACAAAAAATGTTTTACCAAAGTGAAGCTTTAAGTAATTATCATTTTGGGAAAAGATTCTTTGTCAAAATGATCATCTTATTGGCTCAACAAAGCTAAAATAAAAATTTCATTCTTTTCTTAGTTAAATAAAAAACTTGATTAAGACTTATGGCTAATTTTCTAGCCCTTCTTGGCTTGTTGTGCATCAAAGATGATTCAAAGGATGCAAGCAATGTGGGTGTTCTTGGATTGTGATACCTGATTTTGATGCTTTTGCTCTTGAAGTACTTTGATAACTTCCAAGGGATTGTGTTGGAGAAGTTCGATGTGGTGTTGGAGTAAGATCTTAGGAAGGAGAGATTTCATGTTGATATTTTCTAATGATGTTATCCATAATTCAAGGTCTTGAAATTTTAGAATTAATTGTGAAAAATTCTTTGTAATAGGAACATACCCTCAAAAAATACTATTTTTGAAATCAATAACTAGGTTGCTAGCCAAAGTGCTCCAAAATCTTAAATATATTTTTAGTACCACTTTCTAGAGTTGCACTAGCCTCTGTATACGTATAGCTTGAAATTGATGACTTAACTAAACATAAAAATCACTAACACTTGCTTGAATTCGGAATCATTCTAGAATTATCCTATGTGGGCCAATTCTATGTGTTTAACTAGATGGAGCTTCATAGGGAACCATATGGCAAAACATTTGTTATGTTTAACTTCTCCCTCAAGGCACTTCTTTGGAGATGTTTAAAGTTTCTGCATCCAAGGCACAGAATTGCAAACTTCCTACAAATTAGCTCCACGTGTAACACATTAAATGAACAAGCACAAAATTCAATTCTTGATACATATACCAAGAGTGCATTATTTATCGACAATTGCAACTATTAAGATATGATATATACATAAAACACGCCAACAAGTCAATATCTATAGTTTGACAATGAAGTATCTCAAAACAATTTTGCTTGAGCAAAGTCTCAAACTTTGACCATTTATGTTCAAAAATCCCTTCCTTTATAAAGACTTATTCCATCTAGTAAGAAATTATAAGTGGTGTTTTGATTGCAAAAATGATAAACACAAGTTGCTTATTTGTAGACTACATCCTCTTAAACATTTTCTCAACTTGCGGACAACGTCAAAGAATTACTTTATCTTTCTTCCTTAAAATATTGATGAACTGCCTATAATGTGAGCCTATGCTTTGGAGCATTTGTTTCCAAGATGCCAATTGAGGTTCCACCTCCTCTTATTGCATTCTTTTTCCATCATCTAGCTTGCCAATGCTCAACAAGATGTTCTCTTCCCTATAGGAACATGAACAACTTTGAGTGTATACTTGTGTCACTTGACCATTCTTACAAAAACAATACCATTAGAAAATTTTTTGAAACTTTCTTTTGCACTGATAGTAATTTCAAATTTCATCTTTGTATTGAAGGTAACTTGAAACTTGTCTTGCATTGTAAGTAATTTGAAACATGAGAATTTTGTAACCTCTTAAAGGTTGTATAAAACATTTATCAACCTTTCTTTTAAATGTGACTAAATGTAGATTTTTATTTCGGTTTTGTTCGTTGTTCAATAATGTGAGATGCACATATAGTGGAAAGTGAACTTCGTACACATTTTTTGTTATTTGAAAATTGAGTATGATCCGCTTCTTTCACATTACTTTACATTCAATACGTTCTTGGTCTCTAGTATAAATGGCAGTTTGAGCAACCTAATAGGGCACCCAATCCTCATTCGCAACATGGTTTTTCAAATGTGCATTGATTGCTTGGCAGGTTGTTTATATGGCTCCGCGCACGAGGAGTCAGACCTCATCGCGTACGCAGTCCTCCGTGGGTACTTCGACCATGTGTGTGAAGAAGAGGGTAAGTTTCCTTGTTTCTTTTGGAATATGGATTGCATGCAGCAATTTCTCTAGATTGTTTCCATGACAAGCATTTCAATTTGTGTTCTTTTCAGGTTTCATCATCTTGCCGTCAAGGGCGTAGAGATTCTCACGGGGACATTGCATCCGAGACACATGACGATGTTAACCTCTCCAACCCCTCGGTAAGAGCATGCTTATTGTGCAGATGCTATGAAAGTGTGATTTTATTTTTTTATAGAATTTTCATGGTGTAAGATAGAAGTGGCACTCACTGCACATGTGTGTGTATGTAGGGTCATGCACCCTATGTGGACATTGCTCTACCCGACGGCACTATAGCCCGCCAATGCCATGCGGACATCTTATGCCCAAAGTGGCACGTCAACATTGTGAGGAGGGCACGGACGGTTGAGCATCTGAGAGTTGAGCATGGCATTGAGTGCGACATTCCCCATAGGAAGACAGGTTGCCCGATTGCATCGCATGCCTGCACCACTGTCGGTGCGTGGCAACGGAAGACAGAGGCACGATTTGGCAATCTGGAGAGGAAGCTAGAGCTGGCCAAGAGAAAGTATGAGAGAGCCTAGTATGCCTGAGCCCAGCAGTTGTGGGACCTATTGGAGAAGACAGAGTGCACCATGACACATGAGGAGTATGTTCAGGAATTTGTGAAGAGCACCCTGCCACGGCACCATGAAAACCACAAACCGGCCAAGAGAGGCTGCAAATACATTTGCTGGCCACAAAACCTGCAAGAAAACTCTCCTTCTCACCAAGAACCATGCTCTCCAAACACACAAGAGGAAGGCACACAAGAAATTGAACAATTCTTCCATCCTCACCCTCTTCCTCTTCCTCACTCTCCATTAGATATTGCAAAGGAGCACAAGAGAGGGAAGCAAGAACAAGAAAGATGAGAGTTGTGCCAAAATGAGAGAGGGAGAAATGAACCGTGAGAGGAGAAGATAAAGGAAGAGAGAGGGTGTAACCACCTCAACCTCCCACCTCCCCAAATCCCACGGCTGCAACCACCCTTTTCCTTTTCTTGCATTATAAAATTCAAATTTGCATACATGGACTAAGGTCTAAGGACCTTTCAATTTTTGGAATGAGACAAAAGGGTTTGACCTTTCCTTTTCCTAGCAATATTTTATAGTGTGTCTCTTTTGGACTACACATTTTACATTGCTTCATATTTGAAATTTTACAAAGGGGTACAAAAGCAAAGTGTCAATTTGCAAAGGATGTTTCCATGTTTAGCACATTTTGGTGCCTTTATTTGCACAAATTTCCTGGTTATCAATTTGTGAGAAGAGCATTGGTCAAATACGATTCGAAGAGAGAGCATCGCATTGAGCACACAAAAAGGCGTATTCCTGAGGGGTATGGAGCACATGTAAGTATCTAATCTCTTTCTCTTCCATGAGTATTGTGATTTTTAAAAAAAACTTATATGGATTGTCTCACATGGATTATGTAATATGGATTGTCTCTTTTTTCTCGCATGAATAGTGTCTAGTCTCTTTTTTCTTGCATGAATAGTGTAATGTTTTGTTGAAACCCTGGATATAACCTATTCTCACGTATATGTGTTTGTGAATAATTTCCCTACCTCAGAGACGGCCTCGCACATAGGAGAGGGCACAGGTTGAGACTGAGGAGGCGACTCACGGTGAGGGTAATGCCATCAATCCTCATCGTGAGTTGCAAATGGTGGAACATCACCCTGAGACAGATTTGGATGGCTTACCCGAGGATGGGTCCCCCCGCGCTATTGAGGATGTTGGATCGCAGGTTAGTGGTGAAATGTGTTGCTTATTCTTTCGAAATGGTCTAATGCTTTTTGGCATCATGTTGCATTTTATTGGTTGCATTGTGTTATGAAAATATAACACATGGCATTGCAGGGTGAGGGGAAGCGGTACACAGCATGCCTCTTGTCACCACGACCCTCTCCTGTCTCTTCCCCTCTTGAGCCGACGAGCCCCCCTCCCATTGTGTGTTCACGATCGGGGGTAGTACCATTGATGTGATCATGGATGGATCCCCCGCAAAGACAAGGGGGCAAAAGAGCACCACTTCAAGGTGTGTACCTAGTAGGTGTGTTGCTTCCAATGGCATAAGTTTTTTTTTTGTAATTAGTTTTGGTTTTTTTGCATTTCCGGTTGGATCGTGGTGTGCGCACTGAGTTTGTAGCTTGTGCGTTGAAGCTTCGCGTGGACATTGATAGTCGATTGATAGCTGCATTGGTGAGTGCAGAAGAGGCAAGTACCAAGACCATGAATTTATTTGCCATGTAAGTAAGGGTTTAGGCATACTACAATGTTTTTGGCTTTAGGCTTTGAAAGTTTATGTTACTAAATGATGTTTTCTTTCATAGTTGGATGGAGTACATGCTTCGAAGAGAGCATGTTTTCGATGTTTGCTTCGTTGATTCTCTTTGGTATTAATATCTAAACATGATTGAGAAAAAGGACGAGGATGTGTCATTACATAACTACTTTGATGGCGCTGACCCTACGCGAGCAATATTTATCTTCCTACCAGTGGTCTTGAGGTATGCATTGATTGTTTGGCATTCTACTTTTACGTGGTCTAATTGTATCCATGGCTCATGTAATTGAAATACTTTCGTGTTTCTTAAGGGTTGGAATGTGCTTTTACATTCACATGACTCAATGGGCTACGTATGAGCTTAGGGCTTGCATCTTGCACTTGCTTGCACATGGCTCGGTTGGTTTCATAAGTATTCAGGGTTTGCAATGTTAAAATATGTCTCAATTGTAGAGGGCATTGGAGCCTATACGTGGTTCATAATCCACGTGTCAAAAGAGTGGATCGACTACCCAGCGATCAAGGTGCCATCATGTACCTTGACTTGTTGGAATGCAGGGATTCCATGGAGTGTCTGCAAACCGTGAAGAGGTACCTTCAACCCTATACACATCCACGTAGCATGCATTATTGTCATGGATGAATATTTTCTCTAATATGTCTACGTGCCAGGGCCATCACCGCCTTGTCAAAGTGGTCTAGACCCAGAGTGTTTCAAGACATTATCTGCCATTGATGAGATGAAGCTGATCCATATAAAGGTCTTACAACTAGAGCGTGGCATAAAACTCATTTGCATAAAGCTCAGTAACATTGTCTATTGCTTTACTTTTCGCTAACCCATTGTCTTATGGATTTATTTGCAGGCCCCCCATTAAAAAAATGCGATTGATTGTGGGTTTTATATGATGGCATACATGAAGGCCTTTATTGACGGTGGTGTGGTGGGGAAGCTAACGAGGAACTGGGTATGCATAACTTTACTTTTTATAGATATTTTTGTTTGGATTTGTAGCTTGCCTTGCTTAGTTGCATTAGCCTTTGCACATTGCAGTTAAGGAGGACATGGTTCAATAGTACGTATGTGGCCAAGATCAGAGAGGACCTTCACAAGTGGTCTCTTAACGTGCTAGCAAAGTGAGGATGTGGTGATGGAAAATTATGCTAGGTTTGACATTGCCCACCCTACCATTGCCTCCCCCTTGTGGCCTGGACTTGCAGTAAAAATGTGTATCTGTGGAACATCTAGATAAAAATGAATTATTTGGTTTTTGATAGTAAGAAAGTTGAGGAGCTCTCGAGATTGAAAGTACCTATCACTTGAATTACATCAAAATCCCTAGGATTTGCTATACATTACCATCATAACTCAAACATGCCACATGAATGCTCACAACGAGAGGACTATTATGAGAAAATGTCATGTTTTGAAGGTATTTTTTGTGAATATCGAAGAGCATCAAATATATATTTTAAAAAATCATGGATCATTGGTCAAATATAAATTTGTTATTAATTTTAGTGTTAAGTAGTAACTAGTAATAATAGTGTATTGGTTTTAGTGTGATTTGGTAGCAATAGTGTAGTTACATTAGGTTGTAATTTGTATTAATTCAATAATTACTAGTTTTTTGTAATAATTTAGCAATAGTGATTTAATAGATTTTCAATATAAAGTATTGGAATAGGATTGGAACAAGACGATGGTTCATAAGGACTATGTTATCCTCTTGATCATATGTTACGTAAGGACCTTTACATTCCTCCTCATCATACAGTTCATCTATAAAATGCATAAGAGGGTTGCCAGGGTAAGTATTATAGAGGCAAGAGGCTTAGATGTGCTTGACATATTGATTTCAACCCTTAGAGTCATTGCTCCTTGAATGGGCAGCAATGCTATTTGTTGTTGCCTTAGGTAAGGAAGATTGTGGTTTTGTAGTCGTGCATTAACACTAGCACATAGGGTGGGATAAAGAAAGAAGTTGGACAAAACCCTCATAAGGAGCCAATGATTCTAACTACTAGGGCGCACAATTTTGGATGTGATGTAAGCACACACGTATATCAAGTGTGAACTGATAATAAACCCTTCATGATAAAGAATTATATGCAATGATATGTATGTGGATTACTTGAACTAGGGTGGGTACCATCCCAAATGTGGTAGAGCCATAATTGCCACATAATTAAATTCATGAGTGTGTCAAGCACAAAATTGGTTCCTAAATGCAAAAATCATACTTTTTAGCATGGATTGCCAATGAAAAGGGTTCAGTGTTGTTATTAAGGAAGGGCTTAATGACCCCCAAAAATCGATTTGAGTTAAACACAAGTTTAAAAACTTAATATTGTGCTATGAAATATAAATACAAGTGTAGTTAACATGCAACGTTGATTCTTTATGGGTAAGGAAAAAAATCTAGTTAGGGTTGCAAAATCAACAATAACAAGAACTAAAAATTATCAAAATCAAAAAGGAGTTAAAATAATTTTTTGATTCAAGTATGGGTTAATAGCATAAAAATATGGTTGAGTTTAACCAAATAACTTTACTTGTTTTAAAACATGATTAAAATTATTGTTGGAAAACATAATGAATTAAGTTGAAGTGCTCAACATAACCCATGGTTAAGGTAGTTCTAAAAACATTAATTTGTTAAGTTTTTAACAAACAAAGAAGAAGCAAAAAGAAGAAGAAGGTCATGGATACCAGTATCAACCTTTATAGAAGGTAATTGAGGTTTTGGTAGAGCTAATGAAAATAAATGATTAAATAATTAAAATGAATGTTGTGAAAACAACCCAAAAACAAGCTAATTTAAATACAATATTTATCATGTGAGGCCCTAAAAGAACTAAGGCCATGCTTAATATTACATCATGCAGCATATTATTATAGTAACGAATATTCAAGCAATCCAATAGTGAATCCTGAAAATTAATGTGCATTGCAACAGAGGCCAAAGTATGGCATATCATTGTTGTTGACAATGTTTAACTATGCCTATGGAATGCACATATAATCAATTATTAGTAGCATTTTAAGTACTATAAAGTGCAAGCCCATAAATTAAAATTTGTCATTTTATAATGAATAATGAAATATCCCGTCTATTGCAACATGTGGATGTAAGGATAGCACCAATGAATCAAAAAGATGAAAATGGAAAAGGTTGTCTATCATCCTTATCCTGAAAATGGGCTAAGCATCTTGAAGTAGGGTGGTGGGATGATCCTAAAGGTTGTCAAGGCAGCAACTATGGAGGATGCAATATTTGCCAAGCACAAGAGAAAATATGCACAAATGGATCTCACGTGAGAACTAGAGCTTGATCATGTTCATGAAGAAATAGAAGTTGAAGGTGACTTGTGATAGTGCCCATATTACCAAGGATTTCACAATCATGGTCGTAGGTGTGCCATCAATAGGGCAAATCAAACTAGATGATGATGCCACCACTCTATTCCAATGTGGGCCATATCGAAAATTTAAGATAAAATGGAATAAATGAGGTAGTCTACATGTCATTAATCTTAGTAATGTGATGCATTCCAAAGTCAAAACAAAGACCTGAATAGTATGGAAAACCTAACTATATTATAAAAACAAGCACATCTAACCATAGTTGTTTGAACTCTAAGAGTGAATTAGTCTTGCATGAAATATGCAATGGCTATGCAAATGTGTGTTTTGTGTGTGTGTGTGTGTGTGTGTGTGTGTGTGTGTGTGTGTGTGTGTGTGTGTGTGTGTGTGTGTGTGTGTGTGTGTGTGTGTGTGTGTGTGTGTGTGTGTGTGTGAACCTACATCAAATATGTGTGTGTGCATGCACACACTTGTGCACACGTGTGCATTTGTGCATGTGTATGCCTTGAATGCAGTGTACCTATTAGTTTGCATTGTAGCTTGAGTTCAGCATTTGGTATCTCCATATCACTCTCAACTCAATCAATTGTAATTATTCCATGACTTCCAAACTTTAATTGTCAATCATGAGATCGTTTTAACTTCCATGAGAGCATTAAAAAAGATAAATGGAACCTTGCAAGTTGCAAGTGAGTGGGCACCCTTAGTGCATTAACTTGCTCTTTATTATGTAGAGAATGTCCCTTTCACTTAACAACCATAACACATACTCTAATGTAACCACCTCAAAACTCCTTGAAAGTCATTGATGTAGCTGTTCTCAACCCAAGTAGAAGAAGAAGATAAAGAATCATACAAAAAGGCACCTCATGCTTAGAATGTCAATATCTCAACCACAACAATACACAAATGTGCATGTTTCTTATACCCTAAACAAACACTTATAGACCATATTGATCTATGGAGTCTTTGTTAGGAAATCCGTGTCATGAGGAGAGAAGCATTACTCGACCAAAAAAATGACCAACCTATGGAAAATCTTGACTTAAACTCGTATAACTACACCATGTAAAGCCCTTGTTTGGTTAGTAAAAGGAGACTTGGTATATTGAAACTTCTATATTACAAAGTTCTATGTGCAAGTAGACTTGATATAAAAAATAAACTTTGAAAACCATAACTGATGATCATTTTTGGAGCATATTTCTACTAGAATCTTAAGCATGAGTGTTGATTTATATTTGAAGCATATATGCCACAATTGTACCGTGCTAACTTTGTTGGTAATTCAATTTATTTTCTATTGAGATCATCCAAGGCACCAAGTTCTTTTGGCCAACATCCTTGAGAATGAACTTTGCTTTCAAAACCACTTTAAAATTTGTCACCTGCACGCCCTTTCTTTCTTCATAACTAAAAAAGCCAAGTAGCAGCATTCTTATAAAGTAACTCAAGCAACATGATGTTGGGGAAAATAATGTTGACATCCAATTATTTAAATAGAGCACATAGATTGGTTGAGCCAACATGGAAAGATTTGGTGTCTGATGCAATATGTATCAACTGGCTCCTTGATTGTTGAAACTTTACCACAATCTATGGTAGGTATTGTATTTTACATTATGTATGCTACAAATGGGTTATTTCCTTCATAGTTAAAGGATAAAACTCCTGCGTGACTTCCTTATCCACTACTTTTGCACCTTCCATGGCAATATGTGAAGCTAACATGAAATAACCAATTTAGATTCCTTAATTATTTCTACTAAAGGGGATTATAGAGTTTGCAACCTCATTTGGAACTACTCTAACATTCCTATATGCAAGTAAACAATGCTAATAAAAAGTATTATTGCACCTCAATTTTTGGGGTGATTCAACTAGGTAACTACTATGTACATATACAAACAGCTCAATTTGCTAACTAAAGAGGATGTCTAATAGTAGCTAGCATTTTCTCTTTTCAACTCAAATATTTACACTACAAATATACAAGGGTTCATATACTAGTTGAGATGATTGTCCCCCAAACTTACTCAACTTCCATTGTGAGGAATGCTTCTAAATCTTAGGCGTTGGTGTTTGTTCTTAGGTGCACAACACTATTAAAATTTTTAGAAAATTGAAAACCTAATCTAGGATGAAGTTGTAGGTCTTCCTTTTGAGGCCCATTAAGGGGTACCAATCAAGAACTAAGAACCCACCCGAAATCCTTACACAAGGGTTAACTATGCATCCTAAACTTGGCCACCCCCTTGCTTTGAAGAAGCACTTTCAAGCGTGTCCACATTCAACACCCATGACATCGTATTTACTCTTACTTGTCGTTTGCATGCTTGGTAACTACAAGTAGGCAACAAGATTAGCATGCATGTTGACTAGTCTCGCCCACCTTAGACAAAACACGTGCAATGCCAAAAATTATGTGTTGTTCTATTCGTTATACACAAGTCATAAAAACAAAAAATGCGATGAATTTGCAATGTAAGAGAATGATCCACATAGCAAGGTTTACTCAAAAGCCTATATGACATGTGTATCGAGGACTATCCAAATTCCAAAGAGAGTCTCGCACTACATCATCCTCGAGGGTGTGCTGCTCATGAGTACAATACCAACATCTTGAGTCCA
The DNA here is from genome assembly GCF_053477565.2 of Lygodium microphyllum. Lineage (NCBI taxonomy): Eukaryota > Viridiplantae > Streptophyta > Polypodiopsida > Schizaeales > Lygodiaceae > Lygodium > Lygodium microphyllum. The sequence goes on along the minus strand of NC_141152.1, from coordinate 47,083,823 downwards.
GAAGCCAACACATGTATCACCACACTGACCCATTGGAAATGAGAGAGTGAACTGGCGCTCCTCATTCACACTGTTGTATACACAATCAGAAATAGTGCATATTCCCCTGTAACTCTCGTCATAGAGTTGCACCATCCTGCCAATCAAGATAGATATCGCTGTATGTGGTACATACCGTAAGGTAAGGGGAAGCAATGCATGGCAAGTGTGACATGAAAAACCAGCCAAAGGGTCCACCAAGAATGCTTTGGTGCAGCAGTGAGGACAATAAATGCGTGGTTTTGCATTGAATCTAACGTGGCCCCTTCCTTGTTGATGCTTGCGTCTCAATACACCTGTGGTGTGGGGATGCTTCAGCTGTGAGGAGGATCCACATTCCTCGTTTGGTTGAGGATGGTCACTCTTGCCATGTCCCAAGCATGTCTGTGTGACATTTGCCTGGACTTGATAGAACCCACCCTTTGTAGGGATATCAATATCATGTGGGGCAAACATGCGAACAAGAGACTCCCTTGCACTTTGCAATCGGCGCATACAAACTTCCCTCTGTGTTGAGGTATAGGACGAAACCTCAACCTCAATGCATTTGAGGAGCCCTCTGAAGTCCTCAATAGAGGACACAAGATCCTCTTTCTGCACACCTCCATCAGGGCATGGCCTCTCCAATACTAGATTTTCATCACCATAAGGACTATGTGGTGTGTCATCAAAGGCCCATGCACTATCGATGATGGGCAGAACCTCATGAAGGTGAGGAAAATAGCTCCTCAAGATGAGCCGCAAGCCATAGAGATGTTTACAATCTGCAACCCAATCAGCACAATCACAATAGTTTGCTTGCACACTTACATTATACCATTTGTCTTGTTGTGTTGCACTTGCCATTTTGAAGAACATGGTTCCCTCATGAATGACTTGAAGAGACAAGGGATCGACCTTGTACCGCTGGAGTATCCTCTCCCCTGTTGCCAATCTAGCTGTGTGGCTCTTGCTCGACCCATAGACTTTGAAGCGCCTAGAGTCAACTGTGAGAAAATAGTCCCTTTCAAGAACATAATGTATCACAACAAAATGATAAATAGCATTCCAACTCAAAATCAAGCACATTACCTATCTCATGCTTCTATTTGAAGAACTCAAGTGCGGTTCCACCCATTCTTGATCCTGATGACGAGTTGCCGACAAGGGCGTGCAATAGATCCAATATAGACCTATTGATCTTGGCATCAAGTAGAGTGTACTTGATGTACTGCCATAGTCTCTCAATTAGATTGGTGGTGTCAACATTACCATGCGGAAACATACGACCAAACTTGGGCCATCTTGTACGCCATATACAATCTTTTCCACACCATCCATTGGTAATGTATTGTACCACGTTTGGATGAGAGGAGTAGCGGTGCAGTAGCTGCTAAAACAACTCGTCAAATTGCAATTCTATTGGACATTGCGTGAGATTGGACAAGGATGGGTATACCTGATCATGCTCATCCGATGGAACCTTGATCCACGAGCACATGGGACATTAATCACTATCAAGCTCATTGAAACACACAAAAAGTAGTTCTTAAAACCAAAACAATCATAGCAATGTGTACCTGTGGGAGAAGATTCTCAACCCACGCCTTCTTTGTATGGAACCAACAAAGAATAATATGACATGCAACTTGGTGTCTAGTGCCATCGAGATAGTTGGCGGTCCAACAATGAGGATCATCGAAGACAACCTTTGAGAGTGCCTCCAACTCTTGTTGAGACTTATCGATGACAAGTTCCTAGAGAGAACTATTTTCATTGTGATCTGCAAAGTGATGAACTCTTGGTTCAACCCATTGTCACATGTGCACAACATAAACCAAACAAGAATGCCCATTCCATGTTGGTTTGGTAGAACTGCCGCATAGAGAGGAAGGCCAAACACATTGGTCTTAAACGTGCTATCAATCGCCCAGGCACTGTTCTTCGAGAACCTCTTGCTCATTTCTAGCATCCATTCATCTTGGACAACCAATATGAATGGTCTATCCTTGTCCTCTTTAGCATGTGGATTATATGGTTGGAAATATAGCACCTAAAGGACCCAAGATTGCTTTATCAAATGGATGTACTAATCACTATAACATATAAACATCGATAGAAATATGACAAGTACCTTGTTTTGGTCTCGTAGACGAATCACTTCCAAGTACATCGCAGTCCAATCATCCTTAGAAAGTTTCCCTGCAATATACCAATAGCATTGATGCTCAAGGTAGCCCAAGACCATCGAACAATAACTTAAAAGATGAGAACATACCTTCATTTCACATTTGGTAAATAGTGTTTGCACCTCTTTTGGAATCATGAAGAACCTATACATTATACGATCTAATGGAGAGGCATTTTTGAAATGAAATTGCTCTTTCGTTAAGCTCATCTTGGCGACGTGGCGGCATGTCCCCATGTCAAACAGATCGTCCTTGCAGCAATCAACCACACATGGATGCACTGGCAAGTGATACAAATCACTGCGAGAACCAGTTGTATGGCCCTCGTGTAGAGCATATACTCGTAGAGTAACCTTGTGGAGACCATCTTTATAACTCGATTTGCACCTTGAATGGGCAACCACATTTCTTCGAGGTTCTCAATCTGCGAATTTGAGAGCCTTTGCGAGTTGCGTTGCCACCACGATGACATGCATATTCCACTATTGTCTTCCCTAAACCATGCGTTTTGGTTGAGCAAACCTTGACTAGCCTGGCTTTGTGTTGAACCATTATCTCTTGGAGTTGGTACTCCACAAGAGATATGTCTGAGGTAAGCTCCAAGAAAGGTACTTTTTCGTCAAACCCATGGGGCTTTGTGGACGCCTTGCAAGTATAAGCACCGATGAGCTCTTTCACATAAGCGAGAGGGATGCCATGCTTTCTCATATCCATACACCAATTGGATTTGATGGAGTCCATTGTGGCATTAATGCCTGCGTGAGCACATGTAACCCTATTTATGTGATTTGCAAGGAAAATACTCTCCCATTCCTCTATACATGCAATGTGCAATGATGGCTCCGATTTAAGGGCTAGCACAACTTGTCCATCATCATTTCTTCCCATGCAAAGACTTTCTTTGATCCTTCTCCACTTCTTCAGGTCTAATAGCTCCCTTTTGTCATATTTCTTGAGCAACCCCAGTGTGATGGCTTTTTCTTCGTTCAAATCACTTACCATCAATCCGTAGCTCTCCCTGTCGAATGAGAAGTACTTTGATGAGGTGAAATTAAGCGCGCTTGGTGCAATGCTGCTGCTTTCTTGTATTGTTGAATCATTGCCTTTAGCAAAGAAGTCAATCATCTCAACCGCATCACTTGCTGATTCATCCGATGTTTTTTCATCGGTATCAACTTCCTCAATCTCAGGATCACTCTCCATAATCCATAGCCGTTGACTATATAAGCACATATCACCCATATATCACGAAAACATCATTACAATGTCGCAATGCATCCATTGCAAACATAAGAGAAAGAGATAGAGCTATGTGTACCTTGATGGGGAAGCCATGATTGACGGATCAGGAAGATTTCAACTTGTGATGTCCATGTATGGTTGCCACACGAACCTCAGAGCTCATGCACAAATATTCCTTTAATATGCATTGCATGCAAAGATTTTCTGTGGGTAATACCGAGAGCCTTTTTCGCATCAACAATTTCGCGCTCTACCCGCGAAAAGGTGGCTGGGTTTACTATTCGGGTTGGGTTTACTTTCGGTCCACTTTGGAAATCATACGAAGAAGGGACTCCCCACGCCGTTCTATTGACCATGGGGCGCAAATGTCTTGTATGACTTTCATCAATCACCCCGCAGCAACCATATAATAACCCGAGCCCCACCGTATCCATTATTCTGAAGTACCCCCTTCGTTGTCGTGATGGACCTGCCTCATGCCCGGTGAAAATCGCGGGCCCCATCCACGTACCGCGTGACCCCCCACCTTTTGCGACAGTCCCCTTTTTCCGACGGATCGGGTTTACTTAAGTCAGACCGGGTTTACATTCTAGACCGAGTTTACTTTCGGTGGCGGGGTTTACCCTGTGCCAACAGCAGGGGTCCAGATCCTCGCCGCGATCCACGGTCCCCCCTCAACCGTCGATCCCAACTCCTCCTACCCCGTGGCACATAGTCCTGAGGCGGGGCGTCCAACAAGCGGGATTCACATGAGAAAAGCCTCTTATCACTCACGTGCGTGGGCTATGAGAGAGATCACTCCTATGTGCCGGGTCTACCGAAGTAGCTAGAGCTTCGTCTCTCTCTCCCTCTCCTCTCGTTCTCTTCTTTCTCTCTGTGCACGATTCTGAGGAGCCGATGCGTAAAAGTATGGATGCGGAAGATGCATCGACCTTGGAAGAAAAGCTTGCTTCTCTAATCCCTGACTCTAAAGAGCGTCTTGCTCGCATCAAGCGAGACTATGGAGCCACCCAGCTGGGCTCTCACACGGTCCAAGACACGCTCGCAGGATCCAGAAACATCAAAAGCATTCTGTGGGACGTCTCGATGCTGGACTCGAATCAAGGCATCCTCTACAGAGGCTTCTCCATCTCTCACTGCCTCTCTTTCCTCCCTCAGCCTCTGCCTGAGGCGCATCTATGGCTTCTCTTGACTGGTGGGATCCCCTACCCTTCTCAAGCTCATGCCCTGTCTCTCGACCTGCGGTCGCGGGCTCAGCAATTGCCTGATCTTGCCCTCCTTGCCATCTCGGCCTTGCCCCCATCGTCCCACCCCATGACCCAGCTCGTCTCCGGCATCATGGCCCTGCAGACGCAGAGCCGCTTCTGTGCAGCCTTTGACTCCGGCGCCGCTATACCATCTCTATGGCGGCCCGCCCTCGACGACTGCCTCACTCTCATTTCCCAGCTGCCCTCCCTGGCTGCCTTCATCTATCAGAGGTCCTTCAAAAATGGGCAGGTCGTGGCCCCCAACCCCAGCCTCGACCTCGCGGCCAATTTCTGCCACATGCTCGGCTATGGCGACCCCAGGATGCACGACATGGTGAGGATGTATCTGGTCATTCACAGCGACCATGAAGGGGGTGCAGTAAGCTCTCATACTGTTAGGCTTGTTGGAAGCGCGCTGGCGGATCCATACAGGGCATTTGCTGCAGGGATGAATGGGTGTGCAGGTCCGCTACATGGGCTGGCCATCCAGGAGGCATTCAGATGGCTGAGGAGAGTGTTGGGGGATGTTGGGCAGCATGCCACTACAGAGGAGCTGGAAGAGTATGCATGGAGGACATTGAAGGAAGGCAAGATCATTCCAGGCTTTGGGCATGCCCTCCTGAAGCAGACCGACCCCAGGTACACTTGCTTGTATCAGTTCTGTGAGAGCAATTTTGGTGATGATCCATTGTTTCAGCTGCTTGCCAAGCTAGGGCAGGTTGTACCTAGGGTGATGATTAAACAGGGCAAGGTCAGGAATCCTTGGCCTAATGTGGATGCAATCATTGGTATCATGTTCAATCACTTTGGCCTGGTGGAGGAGCAATTTTTCCCTGTCATGTTGGGGGTAGCAAGGTCCATGGGCGCCCTCTCACAGCTGGTTTTGGACAGAGCCCTGTGCCTTCCAATCGAGCGCCCCAGCAGTGTGACTCTCGATTGGATTGAGGACTTCTGCAAGAGCAAAGATAACGAAAAGAAGGTAGAATAACTTGTGTTGTCTGGCAATCAACCTAAAAAGAATGCGGAATGCATCGGATCCAAGGAGGCAATCTGGTTCTTTGGCTTGGAAACGGATACCTTAGAACAAGGCATCCAAGAATATGATGCCACATTGCTACTAAGAATGTCTTGCCACCATGGGCCCTTCTTAAATTCTTCAATTTGGTAAAATCAAGTCTTGATTCCATGCCTAGATTTTTTGCAACTTCCATGACTTGCCCAATGCCTAGGCCTATTGTTTTCCCTCCACTCGTGTTCTCCTCCTCTCTCCTAGTGTCATATAATTATTTTTACAAAGGATCCCTCCTTCATAGGTCACCAATGGAGCTAAGAAATCTTTTTGAGCTTGCTTATAACTTTAGGATACATGTTTGCACATCAAAAGCGAAGATGGCATGTTCATATGTTGATATTTCATTAGTTGTAAGTTACATATTAACATTTCTCAACCTTTTTGTGTCTTGGTTTTGTTGGTTTTACTTGAGTTTTTAAATTTTTTTATTAAATATTCATAAAATGGTAATAGTTTATCTTCACATGTAAGGCTTTTAACATTGAATACTCTTACAAGTAGATGTCTTGATTTGTCTTTTTATTATCTTTTTTGTTTAGTGTTTAAACCATTTATGTAATGTGCTTGGATTTATGAGTGTTTTTAAAGATATTTTAATCGTAGATAAACATTACTCTTGCTCACAAGGCTTACCATTCAATGCTTTTACATGTAGAATGATAATCGTTACATTTAGAGTTGTTAGCCTGCTTATGTTAGTCATGTCAGTTTGTCATCTCCAAGTTGTGAGTTTCTATTAGAGTCCAATGAAAATATAGGAGCTCTGGTAGTTTAGGTTTTCTTTATTGTTCGGCTTTCTGTGTGCGTTCCTAGGCCAGCTTCTTTTTTCTACAATCTACTTGTCGGATATTGTCAATGTCATTTGGGATTTTTTTAGGGTCTCCTCTATTTTTATGGAGTTTTTCTCTTTAGTGACTAATATTTATTGTTGGTTGGCTAGCATTTACAGTCCTTATAGAAGCAAGTTGGCTAATTTTTTTGTTGTTTTGGCTTTCTATAGCTGCACCCCCACTTGGCAGACACACACTCTTCAGTCTTTACTGTTCCGTTTGTAGGTGCACACTTCAACAATCTGACTCTCCGTGCTTGGTGTTGCCATTGTTGTCAGTTTGATCTGGTGCTCTCACTAATGCATTGGGTTGCATGCAAGGATTGATTAGTCCATTCCCATTGTATTAGCACTCATCCTTGGTGAGTGCAGTTTTCTTCCTTTATCTTTTGCTCTCTCTCTCTCTCTCTCTCTCTCTCTCTCTCTCTCTCTCTCTCTCTCTCTCTCTCTTTATGTTTGTACTTCTCTTCTGTTGCATAACTTTGCATGGTATCATTTGCCTGAGTAAGGATATAGTTTGGAATTTTCTTGCAAAAGAGTAGGTTTTTATCATGGAGAAGCAGCCTAGATTTCTTAAATGTAGATTTTCAGCTTGCATTTGTTGCATTTAGTGCTTGTACAAGTGGTCTCGTGTCCAATTGAACTTTTCGGAGACCAGGTGGCATCATTTAGGACTTGATGACCTTGTTCATATATCAAGTTGCTCTAGTTTTTTGCGATTTGCAACAAATATGAATTTGCATTTTGCAGGTGGTAGTTTTTTGGCTCAAGTGACAACTTTCTAGCATAGATGACAACTTCTTATACAGGCAATTGCCCTTTGGTTGGCAGGTGACTTTTTTTTTTGACAAAGTTTTTTGGGCGATTACAAGATGAAATATGTCTGACCAATTATGCGCTTCGATGACTTGTTGGAGGAGCTTATTTGAAACATGCTTTTGTATAGAGATGTGGTTATCACGATTATAGTCTGCGAGAGGAGTCCCACATTTTCACTCATTCCCCTTTTATTCATCTATTACAGAGGCTTTGTCCTCAATAAAGATGCCCTCCTTGATACCCTCGGTGTAGGTGCCTATCTTACCTTCATTACCTAAAGAAGAAAAACTCGATAGTTCCAACTATTTGTTGTGGTCATGTAAGGAGTGCCTACTTAACACCTTTGATCTTTGGGCTCTTATTTCTGATTCTATCTCCCATCCTAACGAGGATCTAGCAAATGGGGCTTCTATGGACCAAGTAGTGTTGTGGGATTGGCTCAACTCTTGAGCCCGATCCTCTCTCTTTATGAGTTTGGAGGATTTTGTACTTATGCATATTTGCAAGTTGAAGATTGCGGTAGAAGTGTGGAAGAAGCTTGCATCTTTCTATCAGCATAAGACATTTTCCCGCAAGATTTTCCTTAAGAAGTTGCAGATGCTTAATCTTGATGAGTTCTCCTCTTTGAATGAGTACATCACAAAGATAGAGGATATAAGGGGTGAGCTTGCCTCTCTTGGTTGGATGATATCCTTCGAAGACATGGCTTTGATCGTTTTGACTTAGCTACCATTTCCTCGGTTTGATGTCTTCTACACTAGTCTTATCACATTGAGGACCCATGAGACACTCTCATGGGAGAGGCTTTCACTACCTGTCTTGAAGCATGATGAGCGGCTGAGAGAGGTTGGGGCTAGTGGTTTTGGCTTCACCAAGTCATTTACTATAGATACAAGGTGGAGGGAAGAAGAAGAAGGTGCAGGCCATTGATGGTTCTCTTTCAGCTGATTCTTCATCATCGGCTGGCCCTCCCCCACCCTTAGTTCCTCTCCTTCCTTCCAGGTTGTCTCTTAGCACTCCTTTTTCATCTTTGGCTCCTTCCCCTCCTTCTCCACTCTTTACTTCTGCTTCTCTATTGCCTTTGATGGATGCGACTACTACTTCTTTGTCGCATATTGCCATCCCTTTAGCCTCCCCTCTAGAGTCATCCAACTGATTAGTTGTCAATGGGAGAGTCTTCTTTAGACGAGGATGATTTACCTTCCCTTGGCGAGGGGGAGTCCCTACCATAGACATGTGCATTGTAGGTATCGAAGGCTATTGAGTCTCCCTCGTAGGAGGATTCGTCCTTTGTATTGACAATTCATGCATGATTCATGTGTTTCTCACTTTCTTGCTTCTCCTATAGGTCCACCCAGCGGAATGGTTCACTTTGTGTAAACTATGCTCTTATTCTCATAGATTTTTCATACTAGTGAGGCTACTACAGTTGAGGAAACTCTTGTAGAGGATATTTGGCATTAGGTCATGTAGGGGGAGCTTGATTCTATCAAGTGTAAACAGACTTGGGAGTTGGTTCCATGTCCCTCGAAGTGCAAGGTGATAGGTGTGAGGTGGGCCTATAAGACCAGGTACCTTGTATATGGTTCCTTGGACAAGCACAAAGCTAGGCTTGTAGTGAAAGGCTTTGCTCAAAGGGCGGGTTTGGACTATTTTGAGACTTTTGCACCTATGGCTTGGATGTCTATTATTCGAGCTATCTTGGTTCTTACAGCCCAGCACCACTGGCTTGTTTATCAAATGGACGTAAAGTCTATCTTCTTGAATGGTGTCCTTGAGGACAAGATTTATGTTTCCTAGCCTCTAGGTTTTCTTGTGTAGGGGAATGAGGATTGTGTTTATAGATTGTAGAAGCTCCTCTATGGCTTGAAGTAGGCTCCTTGTGCTTGGTACTAGAGGATTAATCGATTCTTTCTACAAAGTGACTTTTGTTGATTAGCTCATGACCCCAACCTATACTTCAAGGTTGAGGGTGATATGTGTGTTTTGCTCATCTTGTATTTGGATATTCTTGTCATTACAAGGAGCTCTACTCAAGAGGAGGTTACTCTCTCTAGTTGGAGTGATTTTGACTGGGTAGGTAATGTGGATTCATATTGGTCCACTATAGGTTATGCAAAGCAAGGCTTGGTGGTACAAAAAGGAGTGTCCTTGACACTACATTGGATTGGTGGTGTGTATGTTAAACCGATTGTTTTTTAAAGGTGTAAAGGTAAAATAGAGAGAAAAAAATAATTAAATCACATAGGGGTTTGAAAGGTAACTTCTTTTGAAATGTCTCAAAAGGGTGGGACCTTAACGACGTGGGTAGAGGGTGAGGGGAGTTGCAACACTCAACCTATTTTGCACACACTTTCTTTGTAGTTGCAACACCATAACCACCTCTCTCTCTCTCTCTCTCTCTCTCTCTCCCCTTGCAGCATGGAAGCTCACGTCAGCCCCTCCACCTTTGTCTACTCAGAGCAACTTGCATCAATAGTGACTACCATGAAAATTAGTGCCCCTTCTTGAATCCATGAACCTCTTTCTAATCAAGCTTATAACTGCATCATGGATAGGAGTGGTCCCATATTGTACCAAAAGTATTAGCTTTGGTAACAAATTGTACGTGTAGTGCTAGATTTGGTATTTGTTTGTGGATTTATGCACTGCAATTGATACTGCCTCACATTTGGTGCTATATTATACCTTGTATAGTACCCAAGCATGCAATATGCTCCAAATATAAAGCTAATTTGGATAGCAAGAGTGAGATAGAGTACCAAAAGTCCCTTATCGGATATCAAAGTAAAAGTGTTGTACTTGATTTGGTACTTTTTTGTGTTGCACTAGTTCTATAAAGTACCAAACTTGGTACTACAATAGATTTGGTGCTTCACGGTTCCTTGTATAGTACCCAAGCATGTGCACCAAATATGAAGCTAAGATGAATAGTAGGACTGACATATAATACTGAAATTACCTTTGCTGATGCCAAATTATATATGCAATACCAAATTTGGTTCTTTTTTATATTACGCTAGTTTGATACAGTACCAAAATGGGTACTACAATAGATTTGGTTTCTTGCCTTGAATTGGAATTGGTATTCTATAATACCAAAATGGGACTCTGTCCCAGTTTGGTACTCTATACCAATTTGATAAGGAATACCGATTTGGTACTCTATACTATTTTGGTAAGAACAGTACCAAAATTTAGTACTCTACAAATAGTATCAGATTTTGGTACTATTTTGAATTTATGGATTTGTATAAAAATATTTGGACGGTTTTTTTTTGTGAAATTTTGAGCTCTAAGTTGGATTGCTTTTGTGTGATAGGTTAAGCTCTACAAAAGATTCAAAAGCACTTATCCTATAGTGATGTTTTCACTTAGATCCTTTGAGATACAAATCATTCTCTGTTTAGAAGTTGAAAAAGTAGTATACATGCTACTATGTATATCATGTCCAAATGGCATAATTCAAAGAGGCTTTCAATCAGATACATCAAAACAAGTTTAGGCATAATGAAAAAGGTCATCTATGTGCATGCTTTATTTGTTGTGCAAGGAGTGGCTCAGATGAGTGTTCTGCAAACCAGGTAGTATATCAATATATAAGTATTTTGTGGGAATCCATATTGTACCCAAAGCTTATCGACATTGAATATCATACAAAAGAATGCTTGCTTGGAAAATGCCTCGAATATGGTACAAGCAAGTTATCATTTTGCCCAAATGAGATTGCAACGATGGTAGGGAGATGACTATGAAGGTCTTTGAGGATATGAGAATTGGACAAGTTGGTGATAATGAAAGTGAGAAGAAGGGAAATAATCTAGTTGTGGAAAGAATGCAAAGTGTTACTTTTATTCATATCTTTTCAGATAATCTCAAAAGCTTTGTCAAGCATAACTTTGTATTTAGGTGGTAGGCCTAACAGTTCAAAGATTGCTTACTTAAGTTTCTAGTGACATTGTCGTGTCTGTTGTTGATTTTGTAGAGATTTATTCATTTAAAATGCAAAATGAGATTCAATCCATGCATTGGTGGTCAACCTAGGTAGTCATATTGGTGCACACCTCTTGTAATATTTCCACACAATAAAAGTTAGTTGGTTAGTTCGAAAGTTAGTTAGTTAGTTAATAAGTTAGTAAGATTACTAACTAAAGACTAACTAAGGTAAAAACTAACTAACGTTAATAGCTAATAATTTTTATTTAATTAAAAATATTTTTTAAAAAATCGAGAGTCGTAAATTCGATATTTTTCTCAGATTGACAAGGACCGTAGCCACCCTTCACGAAAGTTACAACGTGAACGAGACTTATGAGCCATATTAATCACTAGTATTAGTGTGTATAGTTTGATTAGTCCAAAAATGTTAGATTTTTGGGAAAAAAAACTAGTATATTTTAGATATTATTCTAAAAAGATAGAACTGAAAGTCATTTAAAAGAAAAGACAAGTGATGTTTTTGTTAGTTTTGGAGATTTTATAAAAAGAAAAAAAATAAAAAAAGTGACTGGCAAAATTGTGCGCGCCGGCGATCGCAGTCCACAGGCAGTAGACAGCACTTCGAATTGAGAAAATGAGTGAACTGAGAGCTTTCTAATCAAGTGTCTTGGGGTTTTACCCTCCTTTTGGAGCCAATGCAACCATCCAATTTATGATCTGAGCATCAAATCTCTGAGTCTTCCAAGAGCCCCTCCACTCTTGTTCTCAGCCTTATCCCCTCCTCTCTAATTTATTATAAATATGAGGCATGGGGAGGCACAAGGGAGCATAAGGAGACCCCAGAGAGGCTGCAAGAGAGAGGTAGAGAGAAGGATACCCCTCCAAGAGATTGTGACAGAGAGCTTGAGAGAGAGAGAGAGAGAGAGAGAGAGAGAGAGAGAGAGAGAGAGAGAGAGAGAGAGAGAGAGAGAGAGAGAGAGAGAGAAGAGTTAGCCCGAGAGGCTGCACAATTTTCTCTATCTCTATCCTCGACTTAGCCATCTTCTCTTATCCTCTCCCATCTCGAATTCATTCCGCCTTCTTAATCTCATGAGTCTACTTGCGGATGATGGCCTCCAAGTGAAGAATATCGCGTGTGGATGGCAATCTTACAACTAGCAACGGAGCTTCGGGTGAAGGCATCATGGTCAATCTAACTACGGTTCCGATCGTAAGTGATGCATTTCTAAATTGATAGACACTTGCTTTGATTCTTGCAAGAGATATATTAGGCTCCGTACTTTGTGGTGCTAGAATAGGTCATTGAAAGGGATAAATCGCATCTCAAATATTCAAAGATGAAGTTTGCGAAGTGCTTGCATCAAAGGGAGTTAAATTGCACCTAGTTGCTATGTGATGAATCCATGTATAGCATAAGCAGCATATGGGACACTAAAGTATTGAGCATCGATGAGTCTTTGATTAATCTTTACCTAGGCCAATATTGTTTAAGGTTTGCAAATGCACATAAACAGTACATTCATGGGAGAGATTATGTGAACTTTACATCAATGACATGTGACTCCTTGCCTTAGGAGAAAGGAATATAAAGCCAATATAAAATGTTGCATAGTAGGGAAAGGCCAAAAGATAATTGTCAACAAGAGAAGAGGCATAAATGCTCTTGCTAGATTGATTAATTTGCATTGGAATGATATGAATTATATCGTGCATAGTATTGGAACCTTTAGCATATGCCTTAGGCTAAAGGAGGGAATGTTAAGTAAATTTTACTCTTTGGCCCAAGGGGGAGAGCGAATATGCGATGGAATTAGTATCGTGTCTATTCTTATATTGTTTGAAAAAAATACAATTAGTTTTGTTGGTTGATTGAACAACACCCTAAATGTTTTTCTTTCAATCAATTGATTGTTGCATTGTGATTTGGATAAATATTCAAAGGTTTGTGTTGATGGCAAATGCATGGCAGGGGTCTATGATGACAAGTTGCCATGGAAATAAAGGATTGTTTTCCGATTTGTGATGTTTATTTTATTTAAGTCTCTTCTTTAACCGAATACAAGTGAAAGAGATTCTTTAAAAGTATCTTAGTTTTATTATCATCATTAAGTAGTTTAAAAGATATTTTAGAGAAGAAGAACTTTAAAAAGACAAAGAAATAGTGTTTGGAGTAAAAGATATTTTAGAGAAGAAGAACTTTAAAAATGCAAAGAAATAGTGTTTGGAGTCATTTATAAAGGATCATTGTTGATTCATGCCACCCAATTTCACACATTAGAAAAGTTTCCTTGTCCTTGCATGATGGTAAAACAAAGAGTCTTTCAGATGTATTACATGTGCCATCTATTACAAAGAACTTGGTGTGAGTCGGTCAAATGGTAGAGCAAGGGCTGCAAGTCAGATTTAATGCAAAGGGCTGCTTTGTAGAAGACTTTAATGACAAGTGCAGGTTGGTTGCAAAGGGAAGTAGAGTTGGACGTATGTTTATTCTAGATACTGGAATTCCTACTATGGATGCTGCTATGTATGCTAAAAGAAAAGGTGTTGTTGCAGATATTGAAATTTGGCACAAACGCATTGGACATGCAAATATACAAAGGCTGAAATTAATGCAGTCCAAAGGGTTGGTTACAGGTTTGCCTACATTTAGAATTGCAGAATTTTATAAGGTATGCGAAGCATGTCAGTTTGGTAAGCAGAAAAGACAACCCTTTTCACATGACAGGATTGTAAGCAGAAATATCCTTGATGTTGTGCATACAAATATTTGGGGGCCTACACAAAATGTATCTCTTGGAGGCAGTTCATACTTTGTCACATTCATTGATGATTGTTCTAAAAAGCTGTGGGTATATTTTATGAAGGAAAAGAGTGAAGCGTTTGAGCACTTTAGAACTTTCAAGGCTGTAGTTGAAAGAGAAACAGACTTGAAAGTAAAGTGCTTGAGGTCAGATGGAGGGGGAGAGTACCTCTCGAATGAGTTCAGTGATTTTCTGAGGTCTCATGGAATAAAGAGACAGTTCACATGCATGTATACCCCACAGCAAAATGGGGTTGCAGAAAGGAAAAACATACATATTGCAGAAGTTGCACACGCCTTGATGGCTGAAAAGAATATGCCTAAGCATTTTTGGTCTAAGGATGTTCATACTGTTGTTTATATTATGAACAAAACTCCCACAGCTGCAGTTCATGGTATGACTCCTGAAGAATGCTTTACTGGCAAGAAGCCTGATATATCCCACTTGAAAGTATTTGGCTGTATTGCATACGTTCATACACCAGATGAGCTACGGAAGAAGCTTGATCCAAAGGCAGAAAAATGTGTTTTTATTGAATACTCTTTAGAGCAGAAAGGGTATCGTTATTATAACCCTGTCACATGTAAGTTCAGAGTGAGTAGGGATGTCATCTTTGATGAAATGAGTAGTTGGTATGCATCTAGTGGTGATGCATTGGATGATGATGATGATAATGACACTCATGTGCAGGCTGAAAAGCAAGAATCACGAACTCTTAGTGGACCAGAGACATCATCTAGTAGTCCTTGGTCTGGGAGACTAAGGAGTAGCTCTACATCTTCAAGTGCATCTAGTAGCATTATAGGTAAAGACAAAGGAAAGAATAAAGTGTCAGATGGCATTGATACAGCTCTTGATGGAGACTCCAATGCAGAGAGCACGCGTCAATGCAAAGACTCCATTGAGTGATCCAGTGGTACGCAGGTCTAGCAGGGTGAGATACCCTGTTAACAGATTTGGTTTTGAAGGTTATGCAGCTCACCATTATGCTTATATGGTGAAAGTGATTGAGGATGTTGAGCCCACATATTTTGAGGAGACTGTTGGTCATGCTCATTGGGATGTGTGGGAGCTTTCGCTCAACCGCTAAGACCCACGGACCGCTTATTCTTTCAAGCGTTTCAAGCGAGCTCTAATGGCTATCTCTCACCTAGCCAACACGCCATCGATCCTACGAGTGTAGTGAGCTTACCTTGATGCTCGATCGAGTACCCTCCTCTCTCTTGCACTCCGGTAGCTCCACGATCCTAGATGCTAGCACAAGCATCCTCAAGCCTACTCCATCTCCAAGCTCCATCCTCCATGGCCGCGCACGCAAGAGGAGAGAAGGGAAGAGAAGAGAAGAAGAGGAGAGGAGATGGTGAAGAGCTTCACCCTCTTGATCCCTCACCCTCACACACACTCACTCCCTCACACTCTCACACCCCCTCTCTCAAGAGCACATACAAGCAAGAAGGAGATAAGAAGAGAAGAAGAAGAGGACTCCTTTTGCCACACACCAAGAATGAGCTTCTCATTCATTTTTCAACTTTATATACAAAACCCTAAATCCCTTCCGGGCGGTCATCCCCTTTTCCTCTTTTACATGGCCGGTCGTAGCCTAGGCCCTCTTTCCCATTTCCCACCATTCTAATTTACACTATTTCTACTAATGCATACACTTTGCACAGGAGCGAGCCTGGCACTCTTTTACACAGATTTGGGGACGCTCCCCTATTTTGATGGTGCGCCTTTTCTTCTTTTATTACCGTGGCCCCACACCGAAGCCTTTTGAGAGTCGTGTCCGAATATTTGAATTTTTCAGGGATTGGTTGCTAGTCAAGGTGCCTTTTTTGCTCTTGCGCCTTTTTTGCTATTTTTCCTTCTTCCCAGCTTCTGCTCCTCTGTGCTGTAGTAACGTGGTCGGACACATGGTAACATTACCCCCCTCCTAGCCAAGTGCCAGTCCCATGGCACTGCGGTGGGACAAGGGGCACGTTAGGTCGGCTGGGAGGCGGAACAGGTAGGTGGGGGTTAGGGATGATGACCTGGAGCGAGTCCGGCGTATGGTAAGCTCCATGGTGACACTCGGCATTTGTACACGGTTATAGCCGGTCGTCTTGTGAGTAGGAGAAGCGTTGGAAGCAATGCAATGATGGTGTGGGGGAATTTATTCTGGTAAAAACTCCTTGAACTCGGTTTGGCTTGAACCCCGTGGCTTTGATTGAAGATTTGTGCCTTCGGATTTGGATCCGAAGGTCCTTCGGCCGGTGGAATCAATAAGCTATTTGTGGGTCTTGAGGCATAGGGCATAGATCGTTGGACGATATATGTCCAAGATCTATGCCAATGGCAGACTCCCCTTGAGTTGGTTTGATCATAGTGGCCTTCAGCATCAGGCGGGTGGTTGGAGGCCGGCACGCTTTGGGTCGTTGAGGGGTGCCAGGGGTGACGGTCTTCCGCGGGTAGCCAGCCCCTGAGAGTCGATATATCCTGCAAAAAAAAATTGGCGCCCTCCCTAAGGGGTGTGCTGCTTGTCGTGTAGCGTGTTGTGCTTGTGGCCTGAAACTGGGAGATGGGTCTAACCTTGGGCAAGCCTTTGGTAATGTCACACACTTGAGGACCCAGCTTGTGCTTCGTTGGTGGTGCGGTGCAAGCCTTAGGGTGACAGGTCTGAAAGTCCTGCCCTTGATGTGCCCTAGGCGTGAAGTGGGGGAGGGGGCTAGGGAGATCCCTAGGTGCTTTTTTTTTTTTTTTTTTTTTGGAGATGAGACATAGGCCCAAGTATCTTAGTCGGAATGAGGGGGAGAAGGTGGGCAGAGAGACTTGCTCAAAAATTGGCGACTCTGCATGTAATTCTTTAGATTCATGCGGACATGTAGGGAGGTAGTGGAGAGGAAGGGGTGGTTGCATCTAGTGAACTGGCTGTCGTTCATGTCCTCTAGGAGGGATAGGCAAAAAGAAGGGAGGAGGGTAGCCCTCATCATGAGACGAGCCATGGCACAATTATCTATATTATTAGGGTCGAAGAATAGGGGAGGTAGGCCACGCTCTTGTGGAGTCAAGTCCTGCTTAAGGAGTAGCCTAAGTAGCCTAAGATAGTTACAGGTCATTATGAAGGCGGGGTTAGGGCATGAGGAAAAATCCGCAAGGAAGCGCATCATGGATTCGTCTAGGCTTTCTGCGGTAAAAAGAAGGGCATTGTCGAAGGATGCTACAGTGGAGTTATAAATGACGGGGAAGTCATAGCGCTCGTGGAGGGTGGCATCAAAATCTACGCCCACCCTTCGAGGGTACGCCGTATAAGTAGGGTCGTTCCGCTCGAACGGCAGGGTATTACAAAAAGCCATCCAGGTGAGCATGCTTATGTCGCATACTCGTCTTCTCTACAGGGGTTGATCCCTATAGTTTTGTACAGTGTAGGGGATTTCAAAAACTTTATCGTGCCAGTAGTCGTCCGATTCGGTGCCCCAAGAGGTTGGGGTCTTTTTTCACTCTTCCAGCCATCTTTTCCCCAGCCGACCACCGACCGCGATCACCTCGTCCATCACTTTGAGGGGCAGGACCCTCCGCAGACTGTTGGGTAGGAGGAAACTGAAGGAGAATGGCTCCTTTGCTAGTTCCTGCACCTCCCACACCACCAGTTCTGCATGGAATCCCACCGGGAGATCGTCTGGGCACGGAGGGAGAGGCACAGATGGTAGCACGGTTGGTTTGGCTCTCAGCTTCTGTCTGGCCTCCTCCACCAGCTTTTTTCGCCTTTCTTTAGAGATGGCTTTTCTTTCTGCGGCGGCTGGGTCTGCTTGTGGTAGATCTTGGGCCTGTGGCGAGGGGGGTTGCGGGACCACATCTTCCTTGAAGTGATTCACATCGATTTCCAGCTCGGCTTCTTCCCCCTGCCATTCTGCGAGTTTTGCTTCTTCTTGGAACCCGAGGGCATCTATTTCCTGGGGAGCCAGGCCGGCTCTCATCAGGTATTTCCGCTGTTCTTCCAGACTCACCCTCACCTCCGCCGGCAGTGGTGGCATCTACAGTCCAGCGTGTAGAGCTCTTCTCGCCATGCCAAGCTTCCTCTGTACTGCTTCCAGCGACTCTCCTTGTGCTGTGTGGGTGGCGTCCAAGATGGTGTCGAGGAAGATCTTCTGTTGAGCGCGCTGAAGGCCACTTGGACTGCCTCTGCCTTGCTCTTCGCAATGATTTTCTCTTTTTATGTTAAAGCAAGGTGGCGCGCCAGTGTCTTCACCTTCCTCTCGTTATGCGCGGCCCACTCCTCTGCCCTCTTGTTCATCACTTCCAGGCCTTCCCCTTGTCTCAAGGTCAACATCATGATTTTCTGTCCATAATCCTCTAGTTCCCTGACCAGCCTCTCTTGTTCTTGTTGTTCATAGGTCAGCCGATCTGTTAGGTGCTTGAGCTCCTCCTCCTGCTCCTCCATGCCTCGTTGCCTTTCTTCGTCCCTAGCATTCAGCTCCTTCCTGAGTGCATCCACCTTAGCAGCTTTTGCAGCAAGCTCCTCGTACTGCCCTATGAGAAGCTTGTGCCCTCTTTGCATGTTTACCAACTCTTGCGTCTCATTCTCGAGTAACTGCCTCCAATGTTCCTCCCTCTCATCCCTAGCCTTAAGTTCCTGTTTCAGCTCTGCAATTTCATGCTACTGCAAGGCTACCATTCTTGTCTTGTCCAACTGGAAGGCGGCCATGGTTTCCTTCTCGGCTACCAACTCCGCCACGGCTGTTTTGCATTCCTCCTTCGCTCTCTCTAACTGGGAGAGCAGCTCAGCGAGGCATTCGTCGTAATTAGCCAGTGGCATCATCGTTGTGTGAATAGGCGAGGTGGAGGCTTCAACTTTTTGCTTCTTGGGTTCCTGCCTGGACTCTGCATCTGCGGCTGGCCTTTTCTGTCCTGTGGCCGTAGTTTCCGTGCTCCGCCCCTGGCCCATTTCTTTGTTGATAAAATATTGCATCCACGCCACGAAATTTGACACATCAGCACTAGTGGGGATGCTGGAGGTGACGGTGGTGAGTTCCGTGGAAGGTACTAGGAGGGTAGGGATTGGGTGAAGCGGAGCCTTGCCTTTGCCTTCGGAGACTAGGGGTGGCACGAATTCTGGAGCCTGTGTGTTGGATCCAGGCCCCTCCTCTCTGCATGGGCTTAGGTTCCTTAGCCCGTCGGCTCGGCACTGTTGTTCGATGGACCATCGTGTGGCCTCCGCCAGGTCCTCCTCCTCTTTCCTTCGCAGCTCCTCCTCTTCTTCCTCCGCTTTCCTCTTCCTTTCCTCTTGCCTTTTCTTCTGCTCCTCCTGCCTTTTCCCTTTTTGTTCTTTTTCCCTCCTTTTCTCTGCTTCAACTTCTTGTTTTGATGCCTCCTTGGCTTTCTGCAACTCCTCTCTTTCCCTCTGCTCCTCCTGCTTTTTCATCCTTTCTCTCTCTTTTGCTTCTTTCAGGGACTCCTTCTTTTCCCTTTCCAAGTCCTCCCTTTCTTTCTTCCTGCCTTCATCACCCTTTTTCTTCCCCTGCGCCGCCTTTTTCTTCGTTGTTCTGATTGCCCTCTTACTAGTTGGTCCTTCCCCTTCTTCTTCTGTCTCTATTGTGTCGGTGGACCTGTCCTTGTCCTGTCGAGGGGGCGACTTCTCCAGCATTTCTCCTTCTCCCTCCTCCGGCTCTTGTGCTGCCTTTACTGCCTCCTGAATTAGTGCAGTTAAGACTCCTCCGTAGCCGATGAATGAGGCCTTGGAGGAGGCTTTCTTCCTTTTCGTTACCTTAGAAGCAGGAAAATCTCCTGCTGTTGGTGCACTTCCCAGGGCTAGTGCTTTGGCTGCTTGATCGATAGTCTTTTGCACATAGCCATTCCAATCCACCTCATCTAGAGTGTGGGCTGCTACATTCTCCAGCATGGGCACACTAATCCGATGCATTAAGGAGTTGTATCATTGGCTGGAGAAGAGCACGTGCACCAACTTGGCCTGCAGCCTGGCGTCAGTGTCGGGGATGTCTTGGATGCTTATGCCGTCGTTTGTAAGTACCTCTTTCTTCTTCATTTTTAGCAAGGCGTAGACATCCCTTTTTTGCCGCCTTTCTGTCCTAGGTGCCAATCCCAGAGCTTTTTCCACCAGGACTGGGTCCAATCAGACCGGTACCTTCTTTGCGCCCTCTCCTCGGCCTACTATTACAGTGTCCGCTTCCTGGTCCGAATTGTATGTCCTGAGGAATTCCACGCATTTGAAGTGATCAGGTTCCTGCGAGAATTTTTCAATACATTTTGTCAGATTGCACTGTTCCACCACCCTTCTGGCTGCCTCCTCCTTCGCCACCACGACTCCGATGTTGTGGATGGTTCAGAACTTTAGCTGGCCAAAGGCGCAGTTTTCCAATTGGATGCAATATAGCTCCCTTTCCTCGTCAGTGAATGGGAGTCGGTGGGCGCGGTCTTGCTGCGACATTTTCTGCTCCTGCCATAATTTATAACTTCCGTTAGTGTTTTCCACATGGCACTTTGCTGTTTTTAAACTCTTAACTGAATTTTTGGAAGCCATTTTTCTCATACTAATGCTTAAGTCTTTCACTACTTTTACTTTACCAGACCCCCTTTTTATTCATTTTCTATCTAATTCCTTCCACCGTATTTTCCACTTTTCTTTTTACCGGGTTTCCCACGTACATACCACCTTCCTTCCGGCTGATAGAAGAATCCTTCCTAGGATTGGGAGTTAAAGGGTGGCGTTGGTGCTGTTGGGGTAGGAATTTACGTGTGAAGAAGCCACCTGTAGAATCGTGGGTTGTATTCCATTTGTGCATGACAATCGAGAGCAGCCGATTGGATAGAGACTTGGGAGATGTAGGTCAAGACATCATGAAAGAGATCCCCAGTATTAAGACGGTTGGCGACATGTAATTCCTCTTTGGTGAGGAGTTGGTCAATACAGGGGTGGGTGAGCACATGGTCGTCCAATTACTGATTGTGGGCGATGGCCAAAACCCTAAACGAGATGGGTGCCACATAAGTGGGGTCATATTCAATGGTTTTAATTGCCCTGCATTGCTCAACATTGGTCATTATTCGGCAACCTTTTTTCTCCCATTGGATTCGCAGAGCAACCACTGCTATAAGAATGTGGAGGGCGAACTTGCCATCTGCATGAGCTCGTGTATCTCGTGTTCAGGAACAAATCGGGGAGGCTTTCGATATGAAGTGACTAGGCGTCTGAGCTCCGCTTGCTCCTTTGAGATTTCATTGTTAGCTATGAGTTCTGCAGCGATCTTGGGGGATTTAGTAGTTATAAGTTCGTATTCCTCCCATGTGCATGGTAATGCACGAACCTGCGAAGCAAGGGTTCGGTCAAGGAGGTCTAAGTCTAGCCTCTCATAGCTTCTAGCAAATGTGGTGAAAGTTTCGTCCAACATCCTAATGCAGGTTATTAAGTCATCCCCCGAGGTCGCGGCAAGGTCGTTAGCCAAGGAGAGGAAAGGTTGGACCTCATATGAGGGTCTAAGATCTGCTGATGGGGATGGTGCAACTGGACTGGACAGTGGCGACTCCTTCCGTGGTGTCACAGGTTGGGCTTTGTACGCAGAAGCACATTGAGGTATTGCAGGGAGCTCTGGGGGCCTAGGGGTTGGGCTGGGTTGTGAGTGAGTAGTCATAGGGCTTTTTAAGCCCTCTGGATTAAGCAAGTTTGAGGCTTGTGGCGGTTGCTTGGGTCGATAGATGAGTTGAGGCTTACTAGCCGTTGCTGGCAATGGCGTGCTGATTATGTGCTGGTTACCCCATGTGCAAGCCTTCCTTTCTAGGGCGATATCACTTGTAGATGAGCTTTTTAGCCGGCCATTTTTAGGCACCCAAATCCAGGGGTTGCCCTCGTAGTATCCTTATGTCCGCAAGAGATCCTTATGAATCCATCGCAGCATGGTCGTTTATCTATGGCAATAGCGTCTATATTGCCTCCTAGGCCGGAACGGCTGACGTTTCTGGCAGTCGATGTCCCGTTTGGGTGGTGTACCCGAATGCGGTTCCTGCTGTTTTGGCACCCACATATGTCTGGGCTCCTTGGCCTTGTGAGCATTCTTGGTGGGTTTGGGCCTTGGGTCGAGTGCGTGGCACGAAGCCACAGGTTTCGCCCATTTAGACTGCGTCTGGGGCGTGGTCCTAGGGGTTTCTATCGGTGGCGTCGTGATGGTGGAGGAATCTTGACAGCCCTTGCTGAAGGTCGTTACTATACGGGTGCTGCCGATGGCAAGATGAATGCGGTTTAGGTTATAATCCACATTACAGTGCGTTAGCTTCTTGAAGGTACGACCCAATAGTGACACATTACCGGCTTCTTTAGTGTTAGGCAACACGTGGAAGAAGGCTGGTAAACTTTCAGTCTCGATGGAAACCAGTGCCTTGCACTTCCCTAGGAGTGAATAGGCAGCACCCCCAAATGGGGTGAGGTTGGCATTAGTGGGCTGTAGCGTTGGTTGACCAATGCGTGTCCAATGGTCATGTGTCAAGATGTTGTAGTCGGCCCCTTCATCAATCAAGGCATCGAAAGAATACACTGCGCCTGCTGTGACTGTGATTCGTAGATACACCGGTGCTATTGCTTCCTCGTCCTGATCCGTAAGATCGGTTACAGTTGCCATTCGGACGTTCAACGGGGCTTCTAGCATGGGTGGCTCATGTAATGGATGGGAAGGAGGATAGTACTTCTTTACGCGGCTGCCGTTAAAAAAGCCTACTCCTTCACCGTCAAGTGTCTCCAACTCAACATTCCCGGTTCTACCAATCATGCGTACTCTAAAAGGGCCTAGTCCTTGGAACTTTATCTTTTGTTTGTGTCCTTTCACTGAGTATAGCAGAACAAGATCTTGTTCAAAGTCTTGCTGCTTGACATGCTTGTCAAACCACATCTTTCGTCGAGCCTTCTCGCAGATGAGCGCGTGGGTGGCTAGAAGACGAGTGTTCCAGCTCGGTCAGGCGTTGCGTCCATGCTTCCTTCCCTTCCCATCGTTCTTGGAGTGCTATTCTCAGGCTAGGGACAAAGAATTCTACCGGTAGAATTGCTTCAGTCCCATAGGTCAGCCTAAAGCGGGTTTGACCGACGGCTATTTTATAAGCTGTGCGGTAGGCCCACAAGGCTGCCATCAACTTGTTGTCCCAGTCGCTTCTCGAGGCTGAGACCACCTTAGTTAGGATGTTAATAAGAATCTTGTTAGTCAATTCTACCTGGCCATCAGCTTGAGGGTAGTATGGCGAGTATTTACGATGGATGATAAGAAAGGTGGATAGGAGATGTGCTATCACTTCGTTGATGAAGTGTGTGCCTTGGTCGCTAACCAGTTCGATGGGGCAACCAAAGCACGAGATCACTTGCTCCCATAAGAACTTGGCAGTCGTTCTAGCGTCGTTTTTTCGTATTGCTCTTGCCTCTGCCCATTTCGTGAGATAACCCGTGGCAACTACAATGTACTTGGCTTGCGAGTACTGCGCTGTGGGGCTTATTGGTCCTATGAAGTCAATTCCCCATTTTTCGAAGGGTTGGCGAGCAATAATTGGAGTTAACTCCATTTGATCCTTACGAATCGGAACTTTTGCCGCTGGCACTCGTCACAATGCTTGACAAATCGATTAGCATCACGGAAAAGTGTGGGCCAACATAGTTGGGACTGCAGCACCTTCTGTGCTATCATGTCTCCGCTAAAGTGTCCACTTGCAATGCCGTTGTGCGCTTCTGAGAGCACATCATACATCTCATGTTCACACACACACCTTCGCAGTAATCCGTCTTGCCCCAACCTATAGAGTTGGCCTGCAATCAGCTGGTAGGGCTGGAGCTTCAATGTCAAGCGCCTAAGTCGTGCCTTTTCTATAGGTCACTCAGGTAGTCCGTGCTCGAGCACTTGGACTATGTTATTTGCCCAGTATGGCGTCAGATCAGCCTTAAATAGATCTCTCTCTCTGGACAGGTGGAATAGATGGGTGTCAGGTAACTCGTCAATGATGCCTTGTCCAGCTGCTTCTCTTGTGGGTATACGGGACATGTGATCAGCCATGTAATGCTGTTTTCCCTTTCGTACCACCACGGAGAAATCGAACTCTAGGAGCAGGAGCAGCCATCGAGCTATGCGTCCTGTAGCACAAGGTTTGTTTACCAAGTAGAGCAGGGCTTGATGGTCCACGAAGAAAATGAAAGGTGTGGCTAGTAGATAGTGCCGAAATTTCTTCACGGCAAACACCATGGCTAGTCCCTCCCTTTCTGTTGTTGAATAATTCATCTCCGTCTCAGTGAGTTGCTTGCTAGCGAAGCTCACTGGGTAGTCCAAGTTATGCTCACCCGGTTGGCACAACACTGCTCCTACGGCAAACTTAGAGGCGTCAATGTGTACGTGGAAGGTAGTGGTCCAATCCGGGGCTCACAGAATCGGTGCCGTCGTTAGAGCCTTTTTCAATTGTTCGTACGCCCGTTGGCATGCTTCGGTCCACTCGAAGATGATTAGTAGCTTGTACAATGGCCTAGCGATCAGTGCGTAGTTCAGTACAAACCGTCGATAGTATCCTGTGTGACCTAAGAAGTATTGAACTCCCTTGTAATTACTTGGGGGTGGAAGATCAACGATAACCCTGACCTTCGAGAAGTCCGTGGAAATGCCGTTTTTTGACACCACGTGTCCTAAGATGCATCCGTGCTTCACCCAAAACTGACATTTCAAAGGGTTCAGGGAGAGGCGATATAAGCCACACCGTTCAAAGACCATGCGGAGTTTGTCTAGGTGTTCAATCCAGGTCGAATGGACACACAGGTCATCAACAAAGACCTCCAACTCCTTGCGAAGCATGTCCTTGAATATGGTGCACATAAGGCGTTGAAAGGTGGCGGGGACATTGGTTAACCCAAAGGGCATGACTACGTAAGTAAAGACGCCCCACTCAGTGGCAAAGGCGGTCTTGTGCCTGTCTGCAGGATGCACTTGCACCTGGTTGTACCCCGAGAAGCCATCCAGAAAACTGTAGGCTTCCTTACCTGCCACCCTCTCAAGCATGTGCTCGGTGTATGGCAAGGGGTAATTGTCTCTCTTCGTAGCAGCGTTCACCTTCTTGTAATTGACGCACACTCGAATCTGCCATTTTTCTTCATCACAATGACTATGGGTGACACCCAGTTTGTGTGCTCAATTTTGTAAATGAATCCAGCTCTCATCAGCTTGTCGATTTCCTCCTTGACAGCATGAGCGTGCTTTGGATTCATGGGGTACGGTCGCTGCTTGACCGGCGTTGCATCCGACGTCATGGGTATGTTGTGAGTCACAACACTCGGATCTACCCCTCGTAGCTCATCTAAGGACCAAGCAAATACGTCTATGTACTCCCCCAAAAGAGCGACAAGACTGAACTCCTCTTCAGTAGTCAAGTCCTCGGCGATGAACACCGATCCGGGTACTTCCCCTCCCAGGGCTAGGTTTACCTCCTTGACCTTGGCTGGCCCTTCGATTGGTTCGGTTGTTTGCCCTTGGCGCTTGGCACCTAGCAGAACCACTACCCTATCCCCCTTTTTGAATTTAGTGAAGCATTTAGGGAGGTCTTGCAGCTTTCTCTGTTCCTCTGATCGTGCATCCTTGGGGCGCTTTGCCTCATCCTGTCGAAACCGTCTGCGCCTCAGGTGGACAGGTAAGTCCCCCTTGGTGCGTTTGGTCATGGGTGTCCTAGGGATTTCTAGGTCGCTATCAGAAGTAACTTCCGATTCAGAGTTAAACCCCCCATTTTCACTAGTAGAGGTGGTCTCCCCTGGTGGCCGCAGTTCAGATGGTAATTCGATTCTAAGCAGTGATGTCATTCCTGGTTGGGCTAGGCCGACTTGCTCAAGGTCTACTGCTCCTATGCATTCCAACCAAGCACGATCACATTTCGTACACATGACTCCTTGGTCCATTCTAAGGGCCTGTCTCCTCTGCGGCTTGGCGTCTGCTCGTATCTGCTCAATTTCTCGTCCTTCAGTGTCATACTCTATGGTATCCACTTCACCCTCACTTTCATCACCGAAGGATTGGAAATCTTCGTATTCATCACAAGAATCTTTATCGCTCGACTGCTCATCGTCTCCCAAGGCTTGCTCTATGTCGTCTCGTTGGTCGGGGACCAAGGCCCAGTTATACCTGAGGTTTAGCTCGTGCACCTTGGTCCACTTCCACTCGGAATCCTCCAAGAGGTCCTCGAGCGGCTTGAAGTTGGCGGCTGCGTTGCTTCCTAGCTGGTCCGTTAAGTACTCCAGTATTCCCTGGAGTTCCCTTTTGTTGGAAGGCACTTGGAAGGTAACAGGCTCAAGCCCTCCATGGGGGCTTGCTGCCATCATGTAGAGTGGCGTAGGAAGTGTTCCGTTTGCCTTGCCAACCGTTTTGATGGCTTGCTCGTATGCCTCCTGGTTGGAGAACGGTAGGTCAATTGTAGCAAGGACGTGCATCCAATCTCGCTCATCCTCTGGGTAGGGGATATACTTGGTCAAGGACTCATAGGACTTCCTGACCTGAGTGTTCCCTTTGAGCATAGCTGAGATGGCGTCCAGGTCGACTGGTGAGGTCTTCCAAGTGTCCATTTCTATTCGTACGGCGTTAGTTCTGTTGCCAAGGAAGATCAAGCCATTACCCCAATCTTCGATGACTCTAGCGTTGCGCATCCAAGGTCGGCCTAATAGGACATCGTAGTCTACTCCCTTCATGACTATAAAGTCAACGGAGAACTGGACTCCTACGATCTTTACTGGCCAATTTTTCAGGACCCTGAATGGTTTCACTCTCATACCGTTTGCTAGCGTAACGTTAAACCTAGCAGCTTCAACAGGCGGGTTTCCCCAAGTTTGCAGCACCGCATGGCTAAGCACGCTAACCCCAGCTCCCGTGTCTACGATTCCCTTCCTTGTTGAGTCACCCAGGGCTAGGACAGGCAGGACTATGTGCATCTCAGAGCCTTCCCAAAAGGCGTTGACGTGCAAAGATTTAGGTACAGAGTGCAGCGTGAGGCTGGGCAATTGTGTTTCTGCATCCTGGTCTTGCGGGTCTACCGTGACCTGCTCTTGTGAGCCCTCAACCCACTGCTTAAGGTCTTGCCATAGGGCGGGTTGCTGCTTAAGCAAATCTCCCAGGACAAATGTTACAGGGGTGGTCACTAGTGTGGTCAGGAGATTGCTAAATACTCGTCTCTCCTTTAAGCTAGACTATCCGGGCCAACGGCCACGGCTGATCTGCGGCTCCGTTGCGTCTAGGCTTGGTCTTAGTGGCACTGTTTGTGGCATAGTAGCCTCGGCCGACTTAGGTGGAGGCGGTGACCTTGGCGTGCTTATGCTAGAGAGATCCTCGATCTCGTCCTCCATGATGGATTCCGCATCTTTGAGGTGCTGTTGAGCCTCCCTCACCCATTCCTTCACCTTTTCTATGGCCTCCAATTGTCGCTTGGGGTGCGGGTATTCCCCTATCTTGGCGCTTTCCCTTTCGGCTGTCTTAGGGGTTGAAGTTTCTGCCTCCGCGTCTGAGACTTTCTTCCCAGTAATTAAATTCGTAGCACTCTCGGTCTTCAATGCGACCTTAGCATCTGACCTCTTCTTTTTCCGCCTGCGGCTTTTCTTCCCTATTGAGGCTGCGTCTAGGTTGCTAGGTCTTGGCAGAGAGATGCCGGCCTACTTGGTTTGGGCTCGGGTCATAACTCGCAAGGGAATAGGTGTGGCCTCCCCGTCGGGGTTTTCGACACCAAACAACCCTAATGGGACGGATGGCAAATTAGCTGCGCTAGAGGACGGCTTTTTCTTTGGGTGCCCGAATGAAAAGATGGGTGATTTCGCACTCTGTGCACCTTTGATCAGCCTTGTCCTTGTTTTGCTGCTCTCTTTCAGGGCAACGCGATGAGACATGACCGGGGTGTCCGCAAGTCCAACAAGTGACTGGATCCTATGGCTGTTCTCCTAGGCCTCTACCCCGTCCTCTTCCCAATGCCATCACCGGCACGGGTCGATAATCCATGAGGACCACATTACCCTCGTCGTCATGCGAGACGTAAGGGTAAATGTAGGTCTCTTCATCATTTTGCTCCTCCACGTAATGAACTGGAGCATCGCTTGGTGGGTGGGTCACATAAGGACCAGGTGGTCTAGGAATGCCGGTGGGGTTTATGTCCATTCTAGGGACGGCGGGTTTCATATCGTTAGACGCGGGTAGAGCCAATGGGGCTCCCCTTCCGAAGAATGGCTGCGGCCTGTTAGTTAGATAAGGTTGGCCATAGGGTTGCGAGTATGGAAACCTTCTTGGTAGCCTGCATTGTGCGACATCGTGGCCAAACCTCCCGCAGTTGGCACAGGGTCTTGACAGTCAGCCGGCAAGTGGTTCCCTCCACAGTACACGCACTGGATGTGTGGGCGCATTGGTCGTCTCAGCATGTCCTGTGTCTTGGTTAATTCCATCCTGACCTCCGCCAGGCCTTGGTCTATCTCGATGGCTTTCCCCTTATCTTGGGGTGATGGGTTCGACCACTCACTAGAGGCTGGCGTTCTCTCTAAACTCCACGGGTTGGTTTCTTCTAGGTTTGAGCTCCTGGAGCTTCGCTTTTTCAGCTGGTCATCGACTCTGATGGTTTCCTTAAAAACCCTAGCCACCACGTCTCACTGCAAGCTTGAGTTGCCTGCTAGTGCCTGATACAACTGCTCATCTCGAATTCCGCTGATGAATACAGTCGATACTGCCCTGTCAGTCGGTCGCTCGCCTAAAGGGATTCTTTTAAAGAGACTTCTTACGTGGGTCACATAGTCGCGGATGCCCTCCTTCTCCTTCTGCTTGACGTTCATCAGGCGTACTAGCAGGTTGTCAGAGTATCCGGGCTCGGCAAACCTGTTGACAAAAAGATCCTTGAGGTTATTAAAGTTGGCTCGTTCTATGGCATCCAGGCTTGTATACCATGTCCTACCCTTATCGCTTAAGCAAAGTCCGAATGCTTGCGAATGTTGAGTCTGGTCGTTGAGGCCATTGGCTTCGCAGACTTTCTCAAACTGCTCGACGAAGCTGTACGGATCGTCATGTGGCTGGTACTTGTCGAGTTGCTTGGCGACAATAGGTATTTTGGCCTGGCTCTTTGAGCCCTGGTTTGCCCCTAACCCTGCAAGCAACGACGTTGCTAGTGTAGTGGCACTCTACTCTACTGCGGTGTTATCGAGCAGCTGTTTCATGAGGAGCTCGCTCAGCATCAGATCTCCCTCTAGTGCTCTTTCCTGGTCCGTACGGTTCCGGCTAGCCAAGTTTAGCACTCGCTGCACCTCATGCAGCTCCATGCTTTGCCTCAGGCTCCTGGCTTGTTGATCCCTATTATACTTGGCTATGCCTTGCAATGCCTTGCGGGCTAGCCTTCTCTCCTCCTCTAGGTCTGCAATGATTGCATCTGCCATTCTGCCATGGTGCTCGTACCGGGCATGCGCATCGTAACTGCTCACCATCTGCCATTCTACCATGGTGTGGTGAGTTTTCTTTTGACCATCGTAACAGATTCAGACATGGCACAAAATCGCATTATCAAGCAAGTACAAAATAATTTAGACACAAGACATGGAGATGGAAGATATAAAAACACCATATTGGGGAATATGGAAATTTCCCATAAGTTTGGGACACGTGGTCAAATCTTTGGATTTGACATAACTTGAACACTATAACTCCAAATTGAGTGCTCTATAGCTCAATAGGTTCCATTTTTCAAGCACTTTCCAATGATAGTCACATCATATGGTTTTGAGAAACTTATGGGCATGTTATCCGTTTAGTATTCAAAAAATGGGAATTGGGAGATTCCCAAACTCACTAATATTGTGTTTAAAGCAAACAATCTATTAGAGGTATTCTAATGGTTCTATAGAAAAATTTGACACAAATTCAAGCTCAAAGGCACAATCACATCATGTAATACATCATCTTTGACAAGGACTTTACAAACTGTCACCCAAAGAAGAAAAGAGGGATATTTAAACTCTTGTGCAAAGCAAAGATTTTTAGAATGCTTACAAACTAGACAAAGAGATGAAAAAAGGTGGGTTTCAAGAAACACATGATATCTTTTAGTCCGATTCTATTGTGTAGAAGAGTCTCTAGTCTCAAGCAATTCATTAGGTTCTCTAGAGGAATCTTTTGTTTCATCCCACTCAATGAGGCCTCTATATTTCAAGAACTCTTGTTTTCTATAGCTTGAAAAAAAAGGAGCTTCAAAGTCTTGGCATCTCTTATATGGGAGAGCAAATAAGAGCTAAGAGCTCCAAAGTATCATGCCACCCTACATTCATTATATCTAGGCATGAAGCCAAAAACTCTTATAGCTTTTTCATTCTCTACCAAAATTATCTTATTTGATCCTCTATTGAAAACTTGGGATCCAATCACCTTGGAGATAGCTTTCAAAGCCATCATTGGCAAGCTTGGAGAGCTTGACAACCTACTATGATAAATTATAACTATTTGGTTATTTAAGCTTCAAATATAATGACCAAGACCTTGACTTTTGCCAAGTTTCAATGGCCTTGAGCCCTTGGCTCTTCCAAGAAAGTTGTTTGCATCTTCAATTTCTATTTGCAGAATACACCACAATTGTGTAAGATGTCAATAGATAAATATCCAATAATATTTATCTATAACGCATAACATACTCTAATATAAACCACAATGGATATCTTAGAATTATCTTCCATACCTTAGGGTTTTCATCTTCTTCAAGAAGACTATCATCATAAATATTTATTGAACTTTTTAGTTTCTCCTCTAATGGAGACTTTAGTTTCTCTTCATATCCCATGCCATCAATACCAAGGCTATGCTGAATTTATAATAACTCTTCCTTTGTAAGTAGCCCCCCCTTTTCACATTCCACCATTGGATTAATACATGAATACAAGGCCACAAATTTGTCTTGAAAATTCTCTCCCTCAACATCAAGAATCGCTAGTAATTCTTGTTCATGACCTATAAAAATCTTATCATTTTGACCCCATGCTGCAATAATTGCAAAGTAGTAATCTTCTTTGAGATAAAAAAGGTGTTGAATATCATTTATTAGCAATACATATATCTTCTTGTTGATGAGATAAGTGGAAAATATTGGGATACATTCAAGACGACCCATTTCAATCTCTGCACTCAACTCTATATCATTTTCTTTCACTTTTGTAATGTTCTCACTTTTAAACAAAGCAGTATCAAATCCCTGCGCTAATTGGTTCTCAACATCCTCTTGAAACATTTTTCCCTTCTCTTCAACATCTTTATCTTTTCTTGCAATATCCTCTGTCTTCTTCTCTTGTGTTATATCTAAAGAACAACTATCCAAATATTGAAGATATACAAAAAATCCAACATCCTTTTGTACAAGAAGACATTGATGCTGATTCCAATGAAAAGAGCAATCTACTTCCCATTTCTTGAATTCCTTACAAAAAAGGCTCAACCTTATTTGCAAAGTTGTTCTATTAGCATTGATAGCTTCCACTACTTCACTGTAATGGACAAATCCCTTAATCTCTAGGCCTTCCACGTGTCTATCATAAAAATCCCTATAATCATTCAGTTTGTCTTTAAGATCCTTCAAGAGCTCATGCAAATCAAAGGGAACATTGAACATATCTTTGATGTAAACAAATCTAAATGAATTTCTAGCTGCATGGAGGAAATCAAAGAGCTTCTCATAATAGGTATCCTCCAAATTCTCTTTCTCCATTCTCTCTAGAGAAAACTTCCTTTTAGTCATCCTAATTACCCATAGAACCAAATCTTGAAAACAATAAGACTTTAGGGATACAATATACCAATCCACATTTACTTACATCCAAAAAAATTGTCTAAGATAATGCACATAGAACATTAAAACTACATCATTTTACATATATACAAGATCAAAGCAAGATTGCTAGAAAAATTCTGTCTCACCCTTCATGCAATTTTTGACTTTTTGATATTTTGTGAGAAAATCACTCTTGGCTTTGAAGTTTACCCTTTTGATGTATGAAATGCTCATTAGGAAACTTGAGCAAGGCTTCAATATTCTCTTCCTCCTCTAAGACCAACAAACACAACAATGGGCCACAATGACACTTTACTTCATTCATCTTGCACATCTAAATCCATAAATTATACTCCACATTTTCAAATGCTTGCATAACATATCATACATATTGAATTAAATGAAACAAAACAAGCGTGTCTTATGGAAGGCACATTGACTCTTTGGGTAGCAAAGCAGGCATGAAATTTCATGTTTCATCAGACATATAATTAATCATTTCAGAGAAAAAATAACGAATTTAATAAATTTTAATACATTGAAATAGCTCATACAACTATTTTTCAAAGATTGCAAAATAAAGTGACAAATAAAAGTTTGTTACTTGAGAATTGTATTGCTTCTTGGGAATAAATGGGTTTTGTTAGGAATATATGTAGTTTCGACTTGTGATGCACAAAGGATATGGTTGTGGAAGAGAAAAAAAATATACATGGAAGAAAAATTTACATAAACATGAGCTTGAGTTTATATACATATATATATGTTAACGATTACCATGGATTTGTTCTGAGAAGTACCACACACTCATGCAAAAGAGTTGTGTTTAAAGTGAGAAAAAGAGGCTAAAAATTCACTTTTACACCCAAAAAGCAGTGCCATAAAAGTTCCATGATGTCCAAAAATGTTAGTGACACATGGCATAAGTTTCAAGACAACAAGGGTCTATCTGTTGCACGTGTCAAATTAACTGTGCATTATAGCAACTATACGTGTGAAAAAATGTCATTTTCAAACCAATTTTTGAACCCTAAAGTGTTTTTTCGAAGACCAAGCTCTTTTTCTACTCTTCGAAACACTAGTACACAATGCCACTTCATCACAACTCAAAATTCTTCAGCGCCTACCTCATAGGGTAAGATTTTATCACCCACCAGTAAACAATGTGTTAAAGTCTCAAAAATGTAATTAAAAAAAATCTCAATTAGCTCAATAGTGATGTCATTTTCAAATAGTACTACTAAATTCTTATTCAAAATCTTCTCGAATCTATCCAGATCTTCTCCAAAAAAGTTTGATGAATGAAATGCAATAAGGCCTAGCTTTTCAACACATGCACAGTAGCCAACTTGCGTTTCATATGTCAAGAGGGGTTGCACTATTAGGTCTACCACTAAATGATTAAAAATGACATTGCATCAAAGATTTGGAGGTCTTTTTCCCAATCTTGTGCTACTCTACAACTGATTTTTGTTCTTGAGTTCATAGTTAAGATTAGTTTGGATAACTAAATATATTTGTTATAAAATATGAGATACATGCTCAACTTTCTTATATACTTAAAATATATATGGCGAATATTATGTTGGCAAAAAGGGAGAGTAGATGAGAGAAAAGAAAGATGTAGAGAGAGAGAGAGAGAAATTGGCAACACACTAGGGTTGGAAGATGGGCCAGTCCCCCCCCTTGTGGAGTTATATTATTGACAAGGAGCAAGCTCCTCTGTTACACATAAGCCAGTTCTTACTTGTAGATCTTGGAAACAAGATCATGGTTCCTTGCACGGTATACAACCGGCTAACACTTACACAACTTGGAAGTTGGCACCTTTTGATCCTTCTTGAGTCCCCTTCTCTCCTACACAATATGTGTAGGGCTCTGCTCTTGGCTCTTGATTTCAACAGAGCTTCCACAGCACTTGCACCTTCTCTTCTCCTCTTGGAACTTGATTTCAACAGAGCTTCCGCAGCACTTGCACCTTCTCTTCTCCTCTTGGAACTTGATTTCAGCAGGGCTTCCGCAGCACTTGCACCTTCTCTTATCCTCTTGGATACATGCAAAGTGATGCTTCCTTCACCCCTCCCTTACACCCAAAGAGAGCCTCCTCTTTTATAGACTTTCAAGAGCTTCTCTTCTTGGAGAGAGAGTTGAGTTGTTTTTCATGCAAGATATGGTGTTCCACTCTGCAACACTAATTTTGAGATATCTCTTTGTGTGTTGTTTGGATGAAAAAACGTCCAACACAAAAGTTGTAGATCTCGCTATTTCTAATAACCCTAGTAGCCCGTTTTTAGAGATCGTTTTTCTATTGCGAGATATTTTAAAAATGGAGTTTCCAAAAAATAGCTTTTTAAACTGTACTCTTAACTTGTGGTCCATGCAACCACTTTGAGTCATAGATAAGGAGAGTTCATTAGATTGCCTTGGGTCTCAACGTTAAGATTGAATTCCACACAAAATCTTGTGTCATTTTAGACATTAGAACTTCTCTCCTAACTTCCAGAGGATCACATTCTCTCGTCTTTCTTAGTGAGAGAATTCCCTCTCTCGTATTTCATAATGAAAGAAAAGACCTTAGACCTTGACTTGTAGAGGAGAGGATGACCCCAAATGAATGCAATGCTCATTACACACAAGTAAAACATTCCCAGGTGTCCCTAGATGCACACATAAATACATAACACAATGCTAATGCACTTCCTCTTCTTAGAACACAATCCATCTTCATTTATGTGTAACTCCTTGGTTCTTGTGTACACTCTTACACTTGGCAAACACTTCTTTCTCCCTTGATAACTTGTACTACCTGTACCAAATATCCTCGTTATAGTGCTTTGATCACCCCATTAAGTGATGCACTAGGAATACTGGTCTCTAAATGGTCTCATGGCCATGCTAGATCATCATCAACACTTAAAGAAAAGTGAGTCATTAATTTATTGACATGAATTTATTAAATAGAGAATGCGTAATAAGCAATCAATTTAGTGACAATATTGGTTACCATGCTTTTGTGTTCAAGGAATTGGAAATTTGAAAGATCTTGACTAGTCCAATAGCAAAATCATATTTGAATTACTTTGAAACTTATTTTTAAAATTTCTTTGAATTTGATTAAAATTTTCACAAAAAAGTAACATATGAAACGTAGAAATGTATAAATCTACCTTATCTAGAAGACCTAATTCACATTTCATATGTCAAGGGACTGCATTGTTTGATGGAAATTCGAGCTGAAATGATAGCACAACTTTGATAAATTATTAAAATTTAGTTTTATCATTAGATAAAATAACTTATTTTCAATAGTGAATATATAATCAATGTGGGATTGAGACTATTGAAATAGTGTTTGTTTACTACTAAGTGGTTATAAATGATAGTATATCAAAGATTTGGAGATCTATCTTAATTTTGAGTTGTTTTTTGTTTTATCCGAAGATTTTAGATAGCTAGAACTAAGGCCATTGTAGAGAAGTAGAAAGTTGATCTTAGAGGTCTTGCTTCAAAGATCCATCAATCCTCCAAGCCTTCCAAACTTACAAGGAAATCAAAGCCAAGGAGAAAGTTTTCACAGCATGTTAGATACCTAAAGAAGTTTAAAAGTGCAATAAAGGATTTGGATCATGAAATTTTAAAACAACATTTTCAAAGGATTGTTAGAGAAATTTGTGACAACCATAGTCTTGATAGTTTTTAAAAGATAAGGAAAACTCTCATTTGCATTCAGGAGGTTACAGAAGATTTTTTGATTGAGTTTTTTCAAGATTTCTATATTTGTGCTGCTCATGCACATAGGCTTACACTTATGCATAAATACATGATAATTCTTAGGAGGTTTATATATAGGTTTTCAAAGGTTCTTGAGCTAGTTTCCCAATTTGATATGAATGCTTTCATTATTTTAAATGTGCCTTTATATAGAAAAAAGAAAGGTGACCCAAGTCCTAAGATTGAAGATGTCACCTATGAAAATGACATAAGACTATATGAGAAAGAAAAAAAGGCCACAAAAGAGTAGGTAGATAAATTGAGGGAGTATAAAAGGAAGAATGTAGAAGAAAAGGAAGTAGAGCAACTTCCATCTTTTGAAGAAGAGCTATTTATACTTCTTGAAAGGGATGACCCTAAGGGCTTCAATGTTTGTTGCTTTTTATCTGGTGATATTAACAAAAGATCTGATATGGTATTTTTTGACCCTGACTGTGTTGAAATCCTCAAGAATAAAATGAGAGAAGTAAATGACTCTATTCTTCTTGCTGGGATAAGATATAATATACCAAAATTTGTTCATACTCACTATATTTTTCTAGCAATAGGATTTCATGTTGATACTCACTATCTCCATTCCTTTGCTAGGTCTGTAATGTATAAGCTCCCCTTTGATATACAACAAAAAATTGAGGCTCTTAATCCATCTATCTCTCATACTATATGAGGAGTGAGCTTGATGCAAGTACATTTGATCATTGGTTTAATTTAATCGACTTTGAAACATTGGAGATTCTTCTAATTCTATACAATGAAAAGTAAGTAATTTGATATTGGTTTAGATTTTATGAGATTTTATTTTACTCAATTATTAAAATATAATTATGCTAAGTTCTTATTGGAATCTAATTGGAATAGATTGTGTGGAGAGGCAATGTCAAGTTGTAAGTTATATTATCTAGGGTCTCCTTGATATTTGATTTTTTTTTGTAATTTTTCTAAATTTTATTGTCTTTTTAGTATAGATTTGTAAAAATATTGATTGAAGTGCTAGAGAAAAGCTTTCCATGCCTTCTTATTTACTTGCAACAATGCAATATAAACAAGTTGCGGTAGTAAAATCTTGATTTGAATGAGCATAATAAGAAAATTTATTCTATAAGCTACCATAAAATAGTTTTACTTTATATTGCTGATTGCAGTGTCCTTATCAAGATGATAGTCACTCTTGTGGTTGGAGAGTAATTGCAAATATCAGAAGAGTGATTAATTTTATTTATCTCAATGATGATAACTTATAAAGGTAATGTGAAAGATACTAAACTTTAAGATAGCAGTTTGTTGCAAAATATTGCAACAGTCTATTGATGATAATAATATAGTCCATTGTAAAAAATAACAATGAACTAAAAATATTTTCTTACAAATGTATGATAGTTTACAAGGGATTGCTATACAAGTGAGCATGTTTGGTATATAAGAGCAAAGATCATGAAGTACATAATGGTCAATTGTATGCAACTGCCAAGAATGGACAATAATGGAGGCTTGGACATTGAAGGAGAGGAGGTACATGTAATTGTAGTAGGTGAAGCTATGCCTTCAACACCCAAGGAAACCAAAGTATTAAAGAAAGGCAAAAGGACTCCTAGAAAGGATGTCTCTTTCCCTAAGAAAATTTCTAAAAAAAGAAGTAGCTTTGTCTTATTGCTTATAAGCCATTGTATGTATAAGTCATGGATATGGCTGATAAAAATTTATCACAAAATGTGTACATGTATTTATTGATATCTCTAAAAAATATATTATAAATTTTTATTAATCAAAAAGTAAAATTAGATATACAGTTAAGTGGATATAATATTATATAAAAACTTACTCGTTTGTTATTAAGTTAGAACACAAATAAGCATGGTAGTTTAATATATTTATTCTTTGTAAATATATCCTCACTTTTGATGTAGCGTACTAATATTTAAGATTGCAATAATGTCCTCATTGAACCAAACATCAAGATTCACTATAGGAACTTTGTTAAAATGATCAAGATTTTGGTCTAAAGCAACCAAACTACCACTAACATAATGTCATCTACTATAATAAAATCTAAATTTTAAATTTTGAGTAGCAATCATATATTTACAAGCTATAGAGTCTTGATCTATCTTACATATAAATTTTTCTTCTATTCTAGTGTCTCATCTCTCTCATCAACAAATTGTAAGACATGATCATATGTTAGTCTCTTCACTGAAAGCATAGCCTTTGATTTTCTTATCTCAGCATTAGAAGAGAAGTCAACAAATATATTAATAGACATGAACAAAGTGACTTTGCTTAGCCTACTTAAGATATTAGGTTTTAATGCTCTTTGTATTTTAGAAAATATTTTACATCTATAGCCATCACTAGTAGCTGGACTTGGCAAAGGCCACTCAAAGCTTGAAAAATCGGGCAAAGGAAGAAGAACACCATATTAGAGGATTGGAAAAATTTTCAAGTTTTAATTTAAATAAGTGACAAATATTTGATCACGTGGCTAAATCTTGATCCATATTTGAAAGTGAGATTTGGGAATGTAGTTTATATAGTATTGAGGATAGACTTTACCTTTAAATACGACAACAAGATTTGACTATGTGGCCAAATAATAAAGATATTGGAGTTCCCAAAGTGCATGAAAATTTTTAAATTCCCAAATATAGTGTTTGGGGGATATTGATCGCCATTGGCTATGCCATGGAGACAATATAAGAATGGTCATAAAAGAATATTCCATTCTTTGCAAGCTCTGTCTTCTTTCTATCTTTGTACATTTCTTCTCCAATTGAAGTATGCATAATATTAATAGCATCAACAATAGACTCGACTGGTTGCAATTCCTCAAGAGTAGAGGAATAGACATCTATAAGACAAACAAACAAATGTTATAATGAAAAATGTTAAACCAAGTTCAAGAAAAGAAAGGCTTTAAGGATCAAATTCTTACAATTTGATCTGAACTTCCAGGTTCCAAATATAGCTCTTTATGCATAAACACATGTTGCACCAGTACCTCTTTTATGCTATTCTTATTTACTTCAACCTTGAAATATCAAATTCTACCCTTCCAAGCAAAGATGAATGAGCTCTCATATCTTTGCCTTTTCCCACGTTTTGCTTGTTGCATGATGATCCAATATGCTTTGCTAATGATTGTAGGAATCCATCTTCCATCTTTTTAGAATGAGTTAAACAC
The DNA here is from genome assembly GCF_053477565.2 of Lygodium microphyllum. Taxonomy (NCBI): domain Eukaryota; kingdom Viridiplantae; phylum Streptophyta; class Polypodiopsida; order Schizaeales; family Lygodiaceae; genus Lygodium; species Lygodium microphyllum. The sequence goes on along the minus strand of NC_141152.1, from coordinate 47,044,973 downwards.
TGATATGGATGTGATTTCAGAGTTTGGACGTCTTGTTGAAAGTCAAATTTCTATATCCATGGTAGAGAGAGAGAGAGAGAAAGAGAGAGAGAGAGAGAGAGAGAGAGAGAGAGAGAGAGGACTAGGCTACCATAAAGGAGGGAAAAATATGAGAGGGATAAAGGAAAGGAGGGAAAAAAATAAGTGCCAAGCTTTTCACTAATTCAAATTTAGATTAAACCCGTCATGATCATTAATCTAGACATATCATTAATGCAAAGAATGTCATAATCATGAATATAACAAACCTTAAAATAGATATTGATAATACGAATTTGTTATATGTATGTACATATATATAAAATACTCAATGAACAACCCATGTACTGTGCGCTTTTGAACGCTCTCATGCTTTTGTGATCCATGTGTGAATGGGCAGTGGAGGAGATGCAAGAATAGACAACATATAGAAGAATGAAAATATGTATCCATTGTGTCTTTGACAAAGAGGGTGTCACATGGGATTCGTGCGGGAGTTTGTGAAAGTTGCTCATTGTAGAGACACTTTGCAAGATGGAAGTCCTTCTCCTCTCTTCTCAAGATACAAGAAACTTTTCAAGAAGTAGAGTAAGGCAAGTGACACTTATCAAGATACAAGAAGTTTTATAAGGAGTAGGGCAAGATAAGCATGGCTTGAGTAGGTCATGGAAGACAATCCAACTATTGATGCATTCTCCTCGATGATTCCATACCGATTGAGATGTCAACACCTCATGTGGTTAGAAAAACTTTGATGATGGCGCTTGTAGAGCTACACAAAGAATTCCGAGCTACAAAAAGCTTAAGGAGTGGAGAACTATAGAGTTACACATGTGGGTAGGGGTGTTTGATGTAGGAAAGATTAGATTTATACAATCAGAATTCAAGCTTCCGTGTCATAGAACTTCACATCCTTCCTTGAGGAAAAGAAATTACTTAGAGCCTATCTTCTACTATATCAGTAATACTAAGACACATAACCATTATCACTTTCTAGTTGTCAAACTCAATATCTTCACACTGTAATTGATGAGATGTAGTTCTTCCACCTCCAAACGACTCCTAAGCTCTTCCAATGCTATCTTTGTCGTCATCATGAGATTCACCGACTTGCCAACATGAAACACGTTGATTCTCGATAAAGTCAGCATTGCACTTCTATAGGAGTCGACATCGATTTCTCCATGTTATTGCAATTAGCTCCAGAGTTCTAGACTCTATAAAAGACTTACGGTTCCTCTACAAACAAGAAACAGATACACATGATGCTAATCGAAAGCTCTAGGGGGGAAGAAGCTCTTCATGTCAACAATGGCTAATCCATTCAGCGTCACCCCAGATCAGCACTCTGTCAGCCAATCATCCTGTCTTCATATATTCTTTACAATCCACAATTCCCCATCCTATCAACCTTGTCTTGGTCATGACACTTGGGATGCTGATCAATGGTTGATGTAGAAGTCGGAGGGTTGATTTTTATTTTTTGAATTCACCAGTATCTTCCACAAGTTATTGACTTTGAGCTGCTGCAGGAGAGGCGATGGCATGGCTTGAATGATGCGTTGGAAGTATTACTCGATGCACTCTTGGTAAGGGTTTGATGCGTTGATACATTCAGAATAGACTCCGCTGCTCTGCTGCTCTGCCCGACTCTCCCTGATCAAAACTCCATCTCCTCCTCTTTCGCATAAGGCCTGAAAAGCTTGTAGCTTTACTTATTAAGGATAAGGCTTTTAAAAAAAGATATTCTATTCTACCGTTATGTAGTCCCACTATTCTTCCAATCATTCGAGACTTGTAAAGTGAGGGATAAATAGAATCCCAAAACTTGTGATTATGATCTTTTTGTGAACCTCCTCTACCTACATTCAAGCATTTCCTTGAGTCACTAGCATTGCTTTTCTTCAAAACATCATCTCTCATGAATTTCCATGATAAGAAAAGAGTGTTTAAGTCGGTTTGTGAAAGGACATCTTGTATCCACAAGCTATAGCATCATTGTCCATGGTAACTAGGAGACTACCACATAGAAATTCTAGCTTCAATTGATGTTGAACTTGAAGACTTCCCTCACAATGTAGTGGTGCACCATCAAACTCTATTGATACATTCAGCTTTTGATTGAAAGAAGCATCTAAATGCATACATTGCTCTTGCTTTGAAAGCAGTACAACAACCATCACAATACAAATCACTTTTGATCTTACTTCATAAAACAAAAGGGAAACCATTTAACAAAAAACTACAAACCAATGTCCAAGTCTATTGTGGGGTTCTCCAAGATTCAAATGTTTCTCCCATTTCTTTCCTTCACTGCCAGTACTAGGAAGAGGCATATCCAAAGAAGCTACACTATCATCACTTCTTGCCTTGATTTATGCATTGTGCCCTAATAGGAAAATATTCTTTAAAATATAACTTCATGCTCATCCACTCATGATTTGAGAAATTATGCAATGTTGGATCCATGCGATGCAATCAATCAAGCGATATCCACACAAAAATTATGAATGCATTGAAAAGAATGTGCCTAGGTAACTACATGTGCTTGTGCATCATGCAAAATGCAAACACAAAAGACACACAAAATGGAAAACAAAATCCTAATGACATTGACTAATGTTTTAAAATTCTTGGCAAAAGACTCTGCCCTTAGGTTTGTGGTGGTGGATGCATAGTGTCACGACATCCACCCCCTCCAAACCTGCACATCGTTTGGATGGGCCACAACTACCCATCCTCATCACCACCAAGCTTGACGGTTAATGTGATCTCCTCATCTTCTATAAAATCATCTGCAATATCCACATCCTCATCTACATCATCTCTAGGCTCAAGTATATCATAAATCTCATCATCCAACTTCTCAAATATATAGGCTACATAATCTCTTCTCTTGAACAATTTGACTATCTTTCCTACAATCAAAATCCGCAAGGCCGTACCATCAAGCTCTATTAAGGAATAGGTAGCATTGTCATGGACATGCTACACCAAATAAGTCCCAAACCATCGTCTCGAAAGCTTGCAGATAGCACTATACTAGTTGTCTAGATTGTTGTCATAGACCAACACCAAATCTTTTTCCTCGATCTCTTTAGGTCTCAATTTGTGTCTGCTACTATCAAATCGGTCTTTGCTGTGAATTTTGGCCTCTTTGAGCTTTTGAAAAGCTCTCTCAATATCTTTTGATATCCTCTCCAAGTGACGAATATGAAGAGCCAAAAGATCCTCTCTAGTTGTCTCTCCTTGCTGCCATGGTAAAGCACTCCATGTAAGTGTGCAAGTCTCTGTAGGCATGATTGGCTTCTGCCCATACATCAACTCGGCTCGCATATATCACTGTGAGTAGTGAAATCAGCCCATAAGGCGTAAGGCAACATCCTAGGCCACTCTCTCGTCCACCGCATGCTTTGGCCAAGGCTTCCACAATCGGTGGATAGCCTCTTTTGCTCTTCTCATTTCCTTCTAGATTATATGCTGAAGTCAAAGAAAGTTTAATGCCATGGTGAGAGAAAAACTCCCTAGCCTCATCACATCCAACTCACCTCTATATGCAGTAATTTTCCCAATGCATCCATACATGCAAATAACATATTCCAACAAAAACTTACAAACCACTGAAGTGGTCTTTGTCCTCAATGCTCTTCCTTCCACTTGATTCATGAGACCTTCTCGTGCCAAAACAATGTAATGCATCTGCCATAATCTAACATGCATAGTAATGAAATCAAGAACCCACTTGCAGTGAATACAGAGTGGGTAGGTAGGATGAAGCTCATCTCTATGCCTCACTAAAGAAAACAACTGACAATCAGCGCATGTCTCAACAAACTGTGAGATATCTCTGTACATGCCTCTCCACCAATAGTGCTCTTTAATATTCTCATAGGTCACCCAAATAGCTCTATGTCTAGCCCAAAGACTTTCATGAAACTCTTTCATGATTCACACCTATGAAGCTTTGTCACATACAACTCTCAATGGCTGTTCTCCATGCTTCCATGGATGCTTCGAAAGTAGCCCACTTTACAAGAAGAAACCATAAGATTTTCTCTTGATCTTCTTGAAGTCTGTATCAGTCCATCCATCCTGTCTAGACATGGTACTCAAATAATGACCAATCTATAAATACTCTCTCATCAAAGCTTTCCAAAGTAGATACATGACAAATATGATTAGCATGCATGGCTGAAAGATCAACCCCATCATCAACATCATCAATGCTAGAAAAATCCATGTCATCATATCTCACTCGTTAAAGCATATTGGTTACTGGGTTGTCTTTACCTGCTATGTGCATGAACTCAGGATTCATGGATTTTATGTACCCAATCACCTAAGCATGGCAATATTTGGAGTAGAAAAACTCATGATCATACCTAAAAGAGGAAAACAATTAGTTTCAACCACCATAGTAGCACCAATGAAGTACTCTTTATCATTCTTGAAAGCCATAACAACTCCCAAGAGCTCCCTGTTAATCTATGGATACCTGCGCTAACGCTCATCTAGGACTTTCACCCCAAACCAAACAGCATATCTATTCCCATTTGTATCATCTTGGTCACAACAATCCATCCAATGCTGATAGGACTAGTATCAACAGTAAGAACAATAGGTCCCCCACACTTATAATCTGCTTTCCGAAGAGTCGGAGAATGTTAACCCCAAATCAAGAAGGCAAAAAAATGAATGAAAAAGTGGAAAAATGATGAAAAAAGAGCAAAGACATGCATGCGGTCTCTAAATCTAAGTTAGGACCAAAAGCGTAATTTTAAATGAAAGGCACCTCAAAAAACTCCAAAAACTCATGTTAAAGAGTGCCAGGCTCCCTCCTGTGCCAAGTGTAAAATATTAGACGGGTGTAGACTACAGGTATAAGGCTAGAAGAGGAAATAGGGAAAGGACCTTGCCACAATGGCCGGTCATGTAAAAAAAGGGATGGGTGCCCATGGGATTTTAGGGATTGTATATAAAGTTCAAAAAGTGAATGGAAGCTCATTATTTGGTGTGTGGCTAACAAGAGCTCCCTTCTTCTTCTCTTCCCTTCTCCTTGCTTGTGTGTGCTCTTGAGAGAGGGAGCGTGAGAGTGTGAGAGAGTGAATGTGTGGGAGTGAGGGATCAAGAGGGTGAAGCTCTTCACCATCTCCTCTTCTCTTCTTCTCTTCTATTCTCTTGTGTGCGTGACTATGGTGGATGGAGCTTGTAGATGGAGGAGGCTTGAGGATGCTTGAGCTAGCTTCTAGGATCGTGGAGCTACCGGTGTGTGTGAGAGAGAAGGCAACTCATATCGGCATCAAGGTAATCTCATTACACTCGTAGGATCGACGGTGCGTCGGCTAGGTGAGAGATAGCCATTAGAGCTTGCTTGGAATGCTTGAAGCAATAAGCGGTCCGTGGGTCTTGGCGGTTGAGCGAAAGCTTCCACATTTTGGTTCTGTTTTGCTGGGACCAATGGAGTCAAGCTTGAGCGCTTGCATGCCTCATATCGAGTATCGAAGTAAGGTATTCATCCTTGAAACGGAGCTTGAGATAGGTAGGAAGTTTGGGTGTTTTGATCTTCAAAACAAGTAAGTATTTTGGGTTAGTTTGTGTGCTTGATGATTGGAAAACATGGAGAAATCATTTCAATTTTTTACTTTTGATTCTTGTTGCATTTAGCGTAGGATAGGATTAGGAAATCGAATCGGGAAAGGGTAGGGTTTAACGTTGCAAAACAGGGCAAAACAGGGCATAAATCACATAAAAAATGGCAAAAAGCTTGCTTGGGATAATGTCGGCAAGTGAGTGATTGGGGGCATCAAAACCTTACTCGGGAGGGGGTTTAAGAGCCAAGAGGCCAAGGGAGAGCTCATTTGCAACCATTGCATATATATATATAGAGAGAGAGAGAGAGAGGGAGGGAGCCCGCAAAGATTCGATTCGATCTCATCATCGAAGAGCCTACCGCTCACCTCAGGTATACCAATCACTTCCCTTGCCACCTTAGTTAGAATCTGGAAGTTTGTGCTTGGAGTGATGATCTAAATTATGAGATTTGATCGAAATCATTGTCACACGGCATTCATCGCGCCGCGTTCGGCCTGTTCGAGAGGCCGTTTTTGGGCCGAAAATCCTAATCGGCCCTCGGCCCAAAGTTCACTCGGCCCCATTTACCAGTTTGGCGAGACCCAATTCGGCCCTCGGTCCATGTGCCTCGGCCCGTCCGAGTCACCCACTCAGCCCCTACAATTCGGACCAGTTGAGCCGAGTGTGAATTTGGCTCAACATTTCAAAAATTTGACCTGACCCGGCTAGAGCTCAGCAGCGCAAACTATCGTAAGTCCTCTTGATACTCAGAACTTGATTCTGGTGCATGGAATAGACCAAATTATAAGGCGTAGCCACTTAGTAGCTTGAGTGGACTGTCGCGATACCTCGAGACCTAGAGACCTAGAGGCAACTCGTTGAGTCATAAAACCCTGATTGGACCAAAGAAAAACACAAGCAAGGAAACATAACAGAAAAACCCTAAACCCCGTCAAGACGGCTAGAGAATTGATCGACAAAGCCTATCAGGCCCAAGACGAAGAGAGAGCGCATAAGACGCTTAGAGATTGTTTGCCGCACTCACCTTGAATTTTCGCACTTGAAGTACACTTGAGGAAAACTAAAAGCCTGATTGAACACAAGTGTACTGGAAAGAACACACACACTGAGTGGAGATAAATTGAGGACTGTATTTAATAAGTCAACTCACTTAGATAAACCACTCAAGGAACCCACCAATAGGAGAGAACCCAAAGACGTAGACAAACCATCAACATGCAAAGTAGGACCAAGCAAGTGGTGCCAACGAAGTGGATTTGACAAATCTACTCAACCTGATCGATAGCTTGGTGGAGCACGAGAACTCGACTATGGTAGAAGAAATCTCACACCACAGGTCTAACGAGAAACTTGACTTAGGCGTCTTCCCAGAGGCCATTCAGTAATAGCTGGTTAGTAGCTACGATGCTCACGCCCGGTATGAGCACCGCGGTAGGTTGGTATACAAGCTTAGATGCCGCTGCAGAGTAAGCCAATTTCAATGGCCTCAAGAATCTCTTTATCAAGAGATTTTCCAAACCTGGATACTCCAACAATCTGCTAGTACGACTGATGAATGTCAAGCAGAAAGAGAAGGAGGACATTCGCGATTACATAACCCACGTGAGGAGTCTCTTTAAGAGAATCCCTACGGGCGAACGACCGACTGAAAGAGAAGTTTCAACTGTATTCATCAACAGAATTTGAAACGAGGAACTGTACAAGTCTGGCAGGCAACTTGAGCTTGCACCGAAACGCGCAGCTAGGGTTTTTGAGAAAGCCATCAGATTTGATGATTAGCTGAAAGAGCGGAGCTCCAGGAGCTCCAACTTAGAAGAAACGAGCTTGTGAAGTTCAGAGAGAGTGTCAGCCTCTAGTGAACGACCAACCCCATCATCCCAAGATAAGGGGAAAGCCACCGAGACAAACCAAGACTTGGCTGAAGCCAAGATGGAGATAGCCAAGCTGCAAGATATGTTGAGATGACCAACGCGCCCACACGTCCAATGCGTGTACTATGGCGAAAACCACTTGCCAGCTGAGTGTCAAGACCTTAGGTCAAGACCTTGCGCCAACTGTGGTAGGTTCAGTCATGACGTCGCGCATTGCAGATTGCCGAGAAGACTTCTGTACTCGCAACCATACGGCCAGCCTTACCTAGCGAACAGGCTATAGCCACTCTTCGGAAGGGGAGCCCCATTGGCCCTTCCTGCGTCTAATGGAATTAAGCCGATTGTTCTTAGGATGGACATAAACCCTACAGGCATACCTAGACCGCCTAGTCCCTACGTGACCCATCCACCGAGTGACGCTCCAATCCACTACGTGGAAGAGCCAAATGAGGAAGAGACTTACTTATACCCTTATGTCTCTCACGACGACGAGGGCAATGCAGTCCTTATGGACTATCGACCAGTACCGGTGATGGCGTTAGGGAAAGGAAGAGGTAGAGGCCTAAGAGGGCAGACATAGGAATTGGACTTGTGGTCACGCAGGTCATGTCTCATCACGTTGCCCTGAGAGGGAGTAGCAGAACAAAGACAAAGCTGACCTAAGGTGCGTTGAGTGTAGAATCACCCATCTCTTCATCGATTGCCCAAAGTAGAATCCTTCTTCAAGTTCAGCCAATATACCATCTGTCCCATTGGGGCTCTATGGCAAGACCTCAAGCAGTGGGTTGAGGGGTCACCAAAACAAGCTGTTAATCTGCACAACCATGATACAAAAACACAAATATTGAGTCTAACGTTGCATTCTGTGCCAAAATCCTTGCATGTTAACGCTTTCTGGGAAGGCATTGAGATGCATGCAGTATTACCGATCCTAACCTTAGGCAACACAACGAGAAAGGGGATCATAGACACAGGAGCCGGGGTTAGTGTGTTGAGCCACGCAGTACTTTAGACTTGGGAAAACCCACCTATCAAGACCGCTCGGTTTAATGTCACATTATCAAATGGCATGAGAGTGAAGCCATTCAGGGTACTCAAAAACTGGCCAATGAAAATCACAGGTGTCCAGTTCTCTGTCGACTTTATAGTCATGAAGGGGGTGGACTACGAAATCCTATTACACCGACCCTAGATGTGCAATGCAAGAGTTATCGAAGATTGGGGTAACGACTTGATCTTCCTAGGCAACAGAACGGAAGCTGTGAGGGTAGAGATGGACCGTTGGAAGACCTCACCAGTTGACTTGGTTGCCATCTCCGCGATACTCAAAGGTAATGCTCAAGTCAAGAAGTCTTATGGGCCCTTGACCAAGAATATCCCATGCCCAGAGGATGAGCGAGATTGGATGCATGTCCTTGCTACATTTGACTTGCCGTTCTCGGATAATGAGGCATATGAGCAAGCCATCAAGATGATGGGCAAGTTTGACAGCACACCCTCCGTACCAGTTTGCATGATGGCAGGAACCCTTTGTGGGAGAACTAAGCATGCCACCTTCCAAGTGCCGAACAACAAAAGAGAACTCCAGGAGATTCTGGAATACTTAACGGACAAGCTAGCTGACAATCTAGCAGTAAACTTCAAACCACTCCAGGATCTCTTAGACGAATCCAAGTGACAATGGACCAGGGTGCATGACTTAAACCTTATGTACAACTGGCCCTAGTCCCTGATCAACAACAATCAATATACCAAACCCTAGGAGACGACAATCAGTCTGACGTAGAGGACTCTAATGACGAGTACAAAGACTATCAATCCTTCAGTGATGAAAGCGAGGGTGAGATAGATACAGTAGAATACAACACTGAGGGACATGAAATAGAACAAATACGAGTAGACTCCAAGCCACAGAAAAAGAGTGTCTTCAGGATAGAGTGAGGCATTATGCGCATGGATTGTGATCGCGCCTGGTTAGAACAAGTAGGATCCATAAACTTTGAGCAAGCGGACCTAGCCCAACCAAAAACGACACCGGTGCTTAGGACAGAATCACCATTTGAACTGCGACCACCAGGGGAGACCACCTCTTCTAGTGAAGATGGAAAGTTTGACTCTAAGTTGGAGGTAAGTTTGGATAGTGACCCAGAAATACCTAGGCCGCCCAAGATTCGATGCACCAAGGGGGACTTACCCGTTCACTTGAGACACAGACGATTGAAGCAGGAAAGGGCGAAACAATCTAGGGACACATGAACAGACAAACATAAAAAACCGCAGGACCTCCCTAAAAGATTTACGAAATTCAACAAAGGAGATAGGATAGTGATCCAGTTGGGTGCCAAACGGCAAGGGCAAATGAGCGAACCAATCATCGAGGGACCATCCAAGGTCAAGGAGGTGAACCTAGCCCAGAAAGGGGAGACACCTTGACCAGCCTCCATTGCCGATGACTTGACCGAGGAAGAAGAAATGAGTCTTGTCGCTCTCTTGCGAGAGTATGTAGACGTATTCGCTTGGTCCTTAGAAGAGCTTAAAGGGGTAGATCCAAGTGTAGTGACTCATAATATACCCATGACACCAAACGCGATGCTGGTGAAGCAGCGACCGTGCCCTATGAATCCAAAACATGCTCGTGCTATCAAGGAAGAGATTGATAAGCTGATAAGAGCGGGATTCATTTACAAAACTGAGCACACGGACTGGGTATCACCCATAGTCATTGTGATGAAGAAAAATGAAAAAATTAGAGTGTGCGTCAACTACAAGAAGGTGAACGCTACTACTAAAAGGGACAATTACCCATTACCATACACTGAGCACATGCTTGAAAGAGTGGCGGGAGGAGACCTACAGTTTTTTGGATGGCTTCTTAGGATACAATTAGGTGCAAGTGCATCTTGCCGACATGCATAAGACTGCCTTTGCCACTAAGTGGGGCATCTTTGCTTACATAGTCATGCCTTTCCGGTTGACTAATGCCCCTGCCACTTTCCAACGCCTCATGCGCACCATATTTAAAGACATGCTTTGCAAAGAGTTGGAAGTCTTTGTTGATGACCTCTGTGTTCACTCGACCTGGATGGAACACTTAGACAAACTCCAAGCAATCTTTGAGCGATGTCGCCTATATCGTCTCTCCTTGAACCCCTTGAAATACCAATTTTGGGTGAAGCATGGATGCATCCTAGGCCACATGGTATCAAAGAACGGCATTGCCGTTGACTTCTCAAAAGTCAGGGTTATTGTTGACCTTCCATTCCCAATCAACTACAAGGGAGTCAAATGCTTCTTAGGCCATACGGGATACTATCAACGGTTTGTGTTGAGTTATGCGTTGATAGTCAGACCTTTATATAAGCTGTTGATTGTCTTTGAATGGACTGAAGCATGCAACGAGTATACGAAGAGTTGAAGAAGGCTCTAACCACAGCACTGATGGGATCTGAAATGGGCCGGCACTGGCTATAGCACTAGCCGGACCTCATGCTCATGACACACAAATACCCTCACAGCCTCGTGGACTAGGAGCGTCAATCTAATGCTAAAGGAAAAACCGCCCTAAAGCTTAATTCATGCGTTTGTAGTTTATAGTCCAGCATTTTCCTTTTAACTCCTCAGAGGGAGACCCCTTATACATTGGCAATGCCATGATCACACACACATAGGAGGCACTCCACCGACTAATAGTTGGAACCCCACTTCAGCTCTCCTACATAGCAGGGATTGGCCCTTTGATGCGCTGCTAGTAGACATATAACACAAACGAACACAAAATCCTCTCAAGCTACCAATATTTTACGTTCCAGGATGTACCATTCCTCACAACAATTTTCCCCTTAGGACCCAATGACTAACCTACAACTTAGGACATCCTCTCATGCTCATCGTTGGTCACAATCTAAGGAAGATAGGTGCCATGCATCCAAGAGGTTTTTCTGATACCTTTTAATTATTATGCTTAATGCAAATCGTGTATGGCTATGCGCTCAGACAAAAGAAAAATCAGCATCATGCATGGTGCATAAAGCATTCTTTCCATGAATTTCACTAACGTGTACTGTGTTGAAAGGAGGCACGGAGCCATGTACTCATACTACCATCCTCTTTATTTAAATCGTTTCCTATATGCCAAGTGCAATGCATAAATCAAATCTTTTCTTTATCTTTCAGTGTTTCAGCCCCTCTTCATCTAACTCTTAGTATTTTGCACCATTGATCAGTTAGATAGGGTTTCTATGCATTTCTCCCTTTTAAAAGAATAATAAATACGCACAAAACATAGAAACGGGGACAAACCGAGGTCAAGCTCGTGCTTTGCTATCGTTATACATTGCACAAACATAGATATAATTTTCCCTAATTTTCCTCAGCCCATTTCCTATTTTTTCCTAATTTTAAACCCATTTTTCCAAATTTTTGGCATTTTTTCCTATATTTCTTTAATAAATAATGATTGAAAATGAAAATTTATTGTGGGATGTGGCCCTTAGGTTCATTGACAGCAAAAACTCAGATTTGGTTGGTATGACATATCATTTTTTCTCATTTATATAGCAAAACCCCTAATTTTATCCTTAAAACGCGTGTTTTCATGTATTTTAACACTAATTCCGGCCATGTAGGCTTATATTTTCTGATTTTCAAAGCATAAACTAATCAAAATCATGGCAAAAAATATCATAATGAACTTTCATCCCATATGAACTAGATTTCATAAAGCAAATAGCATAAAAAGATCATTTTTCTTCATAAAAATAGCATTACCGCTTATTTTCAGGTCTCGGTTTCTTGGTCTTGATTATGAGACTGATTTCCAGCATGAATTTAATGCTTAGCATCTTCAAGAACAGCACTCTTCATGTCTCCATCCATCCGGAAGCAATCTGGTCTCATCCAGACAAGCTTTCCTCCAACATTCTTCATTGTCTTCTTCCACACAAGAACAACCCCTTAAGGGAGAGAGAGGGAGGAGAGAGAAAGACTAAAATCAGAGATCTCCATCCAGACCACCATTTGACGGGCGAGAGACGGCGATAGAGTCAGCATCCAGGAGGAAACCAAGGCCCAATGTCAAACAGGGGGTTGTTTGCAGCGAGGAGATTGATCTCCATCAACATATGGCGCATTTTTCGGCGCCTTCCTGCACGTCCTCTTCCCACGTTTTCTTCATCACGATTTCTTCAAAAGTTTCATGCTACATCCAAATGCTACATGCCCCCCCCAAAGGTCATGACCATTTGGCCAAACTTTGGTCCACCCCTTCAAATCTTGCCCATTTGTTGTTGGCCATTTCCCCGTCCGGTGTCCAAATCGAGTGTTGTAAATTTCTGCGCATCCGCCTTGACATCCCGCATTGGTTGGTAACTCCTTTCAACCCGCACGGCAGTCTGAAAAATTATCAAAAATCAACAAGTGTCGCTCGGGCGCCTTTAAAGCACTTGACGCTTAAAACCGTCCTAGCTGGAGCCACCGCCTTCGACGTTTAATATTTTTCCCTTGATATTCGTAATTTTTAGCTATTTTTAAGCACTTCTCGGTATCAAAAATCCGCTCTCATTGGCGACCATGGGATAGGGCGACTCAGCCCGTCGAATCCCACACCAGATCTGCACACAATAACCAAAGGAAGCATCAAGGTGATACAAAATGGATACATACTAAACACAGTACAATGCTCACCCTACCCCCTGACAAAACCAAGGCATGACGTCCACAAGGAGTAGACCTAGCATAATCTGATAAAAGGTCCGAAGCTAGTCATTAACCAACTGCTCCAACATGGCCAAACTAAAAAGAACTATCAAAGAGGTTGCCCTAAGTGGTGGTCTGAACTACCTACCTAACTAAGGACAACACAACTAGGAGCTCCTACTAGGCGAGGACTCCTATAGCCTGATCAAGAAGTATTTTCTTTTAGCATATTACTTCTTTTAGGTTTTTTATTTTCCATACTCAGGCGTGTAAAAAGGAGGGAGTTGAGCATAGTGACCCAAGGAGAACAGGGCATCGGTCTCAAGACCTGTCTCGGTCCCCAAGAACCTACCAAGCCCTCGTAAGGCGACACTTAATCCTTTTCTGATGCTCACTTTTATTTTCGCTCCAACCTTCCTTATTTCTTTTTTTTTTTCCAACGAAGCCACCCCTAGGAAGACAAGGCATCGGCCCCGGGTCTCTGACTCGTCTCCAAGAACCTACCAGGCCCCCGCTAGGCGATGATCAACTGCTTATAAAGTCTTCTTTCTTTTCTTTTTCTATTTTTATAGGGGTTAGAACCCCTTTTTACACACCTTGTTGAGATATCGAGCTCCACTCGTGATATGCCAGGGTGACCGTTGTGCATTTATGTCACCGACTTGTCAGTTGCAGATGCGATTGGTACACCGTCCATGAATAATAGCTAGATGATAGCTATCCTTATCTACTCTAGTTCGTGGCTCAGTTAGTATGCCACCTTAGTTAGTTGAGTTTGGTTTGAGACCCATATATAGGGTTCTTCTATTTCTTTGTACTTGACTTCTTTTTGGCTTACACAACTAAGAAGAGGAAAACTGTTTTTCAGCCTCCACCTTTGTGTGTATTCCCCCATTGTGCAAGCAAGAAAGCTACAAGTGAGACTCCTTCCTTCTCTCCCACAATCTTGACATGGTATCAGAGCCTTGTTCGTGGTAGCTCAAGAAAGCAAGCCAAGCTCGCGGTGTTCTGGTAAGAGGAGTAGTGTTGCTTTCATTTTCTGGTTTGGGAGCAGATCTCTGCAGGTAGCACAGGCAGAAATTGCAAGAGTGCATTGTCTCAGGTTGAGACGCCCTTCGCGGTGAAGCAAGAGGGCAGTATATGCTGTGGGCAAGGGCTTTAGCCCTTGGTGACCCTGTTTTTTTTATTTGAGGCCATTTCTGGGCCTGTTTTGGAGGCGGAAGTTTTCTGCATGCACTCAGGAAAAGGCCCAGTTTTATGCTGTGCGACCACTGTTCTACATGTCAGTGAAAAGTTACCACAAAAATTGCATCGTATGCTTGTATGCAGAGACATCGGGAGTTACAAAATCATCATTGGTTCCTGTTTATGCAAAATCGTCACTAGGAAGTGACTGTGTGGTCAAATACCACTTTCGCCAGTTTTGCAGATTTGCCCTTGTGAGGGTGAAGCTGTTTTTTTTGCAGTGACAAAATTTTTTGCAGTGTTCTGTAATGGCGTCTGATTCTCTTTCACAGATTGTCACTGAAAAGCTTGACAAGAACAACTTCCAAGCATGGAAGTTTAGAATGACGAATTTCCTTATGGGAAAAGGATATTGGGAATTTGTTGCAGGAAATGAAGAAGAACCAGTTCTTCCTGATGTTCCCAAACAACAGCAAATGCAGGCATTTAAAGCATAGCATGAGAGAGCCAGGAAAGTTATGTATTGGCTGTCTATCAGCATTTCAGACTCTATGATTGTTCATATTCAGGATGCAAGTACGCCAAAGGAGGCATGGGATACTTTGTCAAAAATGTATAGCACAAATACGCAAGCCATGAAAATGCAGCTCAAGCAAGAGTTGCACAATGTGCAAAGAGAAAGTATGAGCATCAATGACTACCACATGAAGGTGAAGAAGATTGCATATGCACTTGCTTCCATTGGGTCGCCAGTGGAAGATGATGATTTAGTCTCAGTGACCTTGAATGGTCTAGGAAAGGATTATGCACAGTTCCGAACATCCATTTCTGTCCGTGAAAGATTTCCTGATTTTGAGGAGTTGATTGCTCTTCTAATTTCTAAGGAGCAGAGAAATGGTGGTGCATCTTCTTCAGGAGGAACTTCAAAAGAAGCTATCTTCTACTCAAATGCTGGAAGAGATAGAGGCAGAGGTAGAGGAGGCCGATTTGGAGGCCATGGTAGAAATCAGAATATGCAGCAAACTCAAGAAAACCAGTGGTAAAATGGGTCATATGGCTAAAGACTGCTATAAAAAGCAGAATGACATCATGAATGGAAAACTGCAACAAGGAAATTATGCATCTTCTAGTAGATAGGGTGATGACAGAAATGAGCATTTGTTTATGATGCAACACATAAACAATTCTGTGACAAGTGCAGAAGAAAGCAACAAAGTGTGGTATGTTGACTCAGGTGCATCAAACCACATGACAGGTCATGTAGAATGGATGGAGGATGCAAGGAAAATGGAAAAACTAGGATTTGTGGAGACTGGTGATGATACTGCACATCCTATTGTGCAGATTGGAAAAATTCCTTTGTCTATGCAGGATGGGAAAAAGAAATACCTGTCCGATGTATTTCATGTCCCAAATATCACCAAGAATCTGGTTTCAGTTGGTCAAATGGTTGAGCAAGGCTTGCAGGTCAGATTTAATCCTCATGGATGCTTTGTTGAGGATATGAAAAATAAAGGTCGCTTGATAGCAAAAGGAAAGAAGAAGGGAAGAATGTTTACGTTGGATGCAGACATGCCTGAATTGAGTGTAGCAATGTTTGCACACGGGGCTGGTGTAGTTGCAGATATTGATATCTGGCATAAACGCATTGGTCATGTTAATGTACAGTGACTTAAATCAATGCAGGCCCAAAATATTGTTGCAGGATTGCCTAAATTCAAGGTTGCAGAAATGCATATGTGAAGCCTGTCAGTTTGGAAAACAGGCAAGGAAACCATTTCCTAGACATGTTCAAGAGAGTGAGAAGCCATTGGAATTAATCCACTCTGATGTGTGAACTACTAAAGCTGCATCTCTTCGAGGCTGTCATTATTTTGTCACTTTTATTGATGACTATAGCAGAAAAGTTTGAGTGTATTTTATGAAAAAGAAAAGTGAAGTTTTCGGGCATTTCAAAACTCTTAAAGCTATGGTTGAAAAAGAAACAGGCCTGCAAATAAAATGCCTAAGGTCAAATGGAGGGGGAGAGTACCTCTCAAATGAGTTTGCAAGATTCCTGCAAGAGCATGGCATAAAGCAGCAATATTGATGTAGTCATACCCCACAACAAAATGGAATTGCAGAAAGGAAAAACAGGCATATTGGAGAGGTATCTCGTGCCACGCTCAATGAAAAAGACTTGCCAGATTTTTACTGGGCTGAAGCAGTTGCTATAGCAGTCTACATAATGAATAGGACTCCCACTGCGGCAATACATGGGATGACTCCAGAGGAGAGGTATACTGGTAGGAAACCAGATATTTCTCATTTGAAGATTTTTGGTTGCATTGCCTATGTTCATGTGCCAGATGAGTTGAGATCCAAGTTGGATCCAAAAGCTGAGAAGTGCATCTTTATTGGTTACTCTTTGCAGCAGAAAGGGTATAGATGCTATAACCCTTCTACTCGTAAGTTTACAGTGAGCAGAGATGTTGTTTTTGATGAGATGAGTAGCTGGTATAAACCAGTAAATGTGATTGATGATGTAGATGCACAAAATGGTAATGCTTCACAGAATTCACAGCACCAGTCACAAAATATTAGTGGACCTGGAGTGTCCTCTAGCAGTGGTTCACATTCTTCGCCATGGAGATCGGGAGAATCTTATCAAAGCAATGTAGATAGTGGTATGCAGGTATCACGAAAAGGAAAAGAGAAGGTAGATCAGCCCATGTTTGATGTGAATGTAGGTCACTCTTATGTGGATGGTGAATCCAGTGGCTCAGAACAGAGCATTGATGATGAGTTGGGTATTCCTTCTATTGTTACACCTGGAGTAAGGAAGACTAGGAATGTTTTGAGAGCACCTGGGAGTGAACCTACTTTGCGCAGGTCTACCAGAGCTAGGTATCCTGTGGATAGGCTAAAATATGATGGATTTACAGCCATTCACTATGCCTATATGGTCAAAGTGATACAAGAACTAGAACCCACTTCTTTTGAGCAAGCCATGGGAAAACAAAAATGGGAGAAAGCCATGGATGAAGAAATGGATGCCTTGGAAGCAAATGCTACATGGGAATTGGTACCTTTGCCTAAAGGTAAGAATGCAATTGGCTGTAAGTGGGTTTATAAGGTGAAGCACAATGCAGATGGTTCTGTGAACAGATACAAGGCAAGATTAGTAGTCAAGGGGTATGCACAAACATATGGCATTGACTATGAAGAAACATTCAGTCCGGTTGCAAGGATGGCAACTGTAAGAGTAGTCATTGCTATGGCTGCATCAAAGGAATGGTCTTTACATCAGATGGATGTAAAGAATGCCTTCTTGCATGGTGATTTGCAAGAAGAGGTCTATATGGAGCAGCCACCAGGTTATGTGCATGCTGTTCATCCTGAGTTTGTTTGCAGGTTGAAGAAAGCATTGTATGGCTTGAAGCAAGCACCTAGAGCATGGTCTGACAAGATAGGACAGTATCTTGTCACTATTGGCTTTCAGATTTCCAAGGCAGATTTCTCACTTTATTTGAGAAAAACAGAGAAAGGTATTATGCTACTTGTCATTTATGTTGATGATTTGATTATGACAGGTGACAGTGATGAAGATATCCTTCATGTGAAAATGCTATTGAAGCAGAAGTTTGAGATGAAGGATTTGGGAGAGCTGTGTTATTTCTTGGGCATTAAGGTGATTAGATCACCAAGTGGGATACAGCTCTTGTAGAGGCAGTATGGATTGGACATGTTGTCCAAATATGGGATGACAGGTTGTAAGCCTATTTCAGTTCCTTTGGAGCAGAATGTGAAGCTGAGCGTAGATGTAGGTGAGCTTCTGGAAGACCCTACTATGTATAGACGCATAGTAGGAAGTTTGATTTATATGACTATTACTAGGCCAGATTTGAGCTATGATGTTGGATTGGTAAGTCAGTTTATGCAGGCTCCAAGGAAACCACATTTGGATGCGTCTAGCTCAGATATGTGAAGTCCACATTGCAGTATGGACTATTCTATGAGACTAGGGTTCAGATACAGCTGCATGGATACACTGATGCTGATTGGGCTGGTAGTATTTCTGATAGATGATCTACCAGTGGATATATGTTCTCTTTTAAGAGTGCTGCAATCACTTGGAGCAGCAAGAAACAACCTACAGTTGCCTTGTCGAGCACAAGGGCTGAGTACAGGGGTGCAGCAATGGCTGCATGTGAGGTAGCTTGGTTGCATAAGCTACTTTATGATATGCATCAGCCTACAGATGGGCCAGTTGTCATTTATTGTGACAACATGAGTAGTATACACTTGGCAAATAACCCAGTCTATCATGCTAGAACAAAGCACATTGAGGTGCATTATCACTATGTGCGGGAGAGAGTTTTACTAGGTCTTATTGATCTAGTTTATGTCAGCATAGAGGATCAGGTAGCTGACATATTTACGAAGGCATTGGGCGCAGAGAAGCTGCGCAAGTTCAGAGACCTGCTTGGTGTGCAGGAATTGGGATTGAGCTCGAGGGGGAGTGTTGAGATATCGAGCTCCACTCGTGATATGCTAGGGTGACCGTTGTGCATTTATGTCACCGACTTGTCAGTTGCAGATGCGGTTGGTACACCGTCCATGAATAATAGCTAGATGATAGCTATCCTTATCTACTCTAGTTCGTGGCTCAGTTAGTATGCCACCTTAGTTAGTTGAGTTTGGTTTGAGACCCATATATAGGATTCTTCTATTTCTATGTACTTGACTTCTTTTTGGCTTACACAACTAAGAAAATGAAAACTGTTTTTCAGCCTCCACCTTTGTGTATATTCCCCCATTGTGCAAGCAAGAAAGCTACAAGTGAGAATCCTTCCTTCTCTCCCACAATCTTGACACACCTTTGTATTTATTTATTGTCTTTTCAGATATTCAGGGTTTCTCTCCTGCTATCATCATTATTTTTCATCTGGCAAGTTCTCTAACTGCCTCACAACTAACAAGAACTCCTGGAATGGCTGCCTAGCAGGCTAGCAGAATAGGGTCACTAGAACTCCCTTATAAAACATGTCTTTTGATGTCTGGCAATGGCTTTACATGAGGCAATGACTACTCGGACCTCCCTCAAACATTCCTAGCCTAAATCTAGGACTTCATGCCTTGGTGGCCGGTCCCCAATAAGAAAGAAAGACCCCCTTAACAAGTACACAAACACATGTAGCATAACAACCACAGTACTCATAAAGGAGTGATATCACCTGGATAGGGCCACGAGAAGCTTCCGTGCAACAAAGGCTCCTTCCCAGCTCTTCTGCCGAACCTGTTTAGCACAGAACTAAAACAAGAAACCATTAACCGCACCTGCACTAAACAGACAACTGGCCCTCTTGGCCTAATGAAATAAAGCACTTCACTACAAAACTTAATCTGCCCTCTTGGCCTAACGAAATAAAACATTCAAAACCTCGCAACACTGGCCCTCTTGGCCTAACGAGATTAAAAAAAATAGCACCTACACATCCTTCCCTAGAATAGCACAGATATACAATAATAAGCTCCTTCCCAAGGAGGAAAAACAGGCTCGCAGCCCTAAACTAAATGCATAAGGTTATGACCCATCCCTCCTGCATATATAGCAAGAGGTGTACACATAACATGTTGTCTAATCAACCTATGGGTCTAGGATAATAACGGTAGATTGGTCTCGGCTACTCTTTGCATCATCCATATCAACCATCATCTGCCATATATTGCATGCTCTGATAACATTCCCCACAAGCGACCGGGTTCTGTTTCATCATTGATAACACTATCCAGACTAGGACCACAATTGAAGAAGAGGTCTTCCTCATAAGCAAAATTTGCCAATAAATCCGCAAACTGATTCCACTAATGTAGAATCAGATGAAAAGACACTCTCTCAAACTCCTCAAGTAGGGTCATCGCAGTTCGATGATACATACAGAGAATGGGATTCGGCACTGTGTATGTCCCATCTAGTTGATTCAGGATCAACTGGGAATCCCCTTTTACTAACAACCGACAAATACCACCTTGTTTGGCAATATGCAGTCCCATAATCAAGGCTTTATACTCCGCCATATTGTTATTGAATCCTACCTCGAGATAAGCAGATAACTTCATCGTAACTCTTCGTCAGGGATCTCGGATTACTACTCCAACACTCCCTTTTTGATTAGGGCCCCTGGATGCTCCGTCAAAATATAATGTGTACGTCCACAATGGGTTTACACAGCCGGCTATCACGAACTCCTCTATTTGTAATTATGGTAATCAAAGTTTAGCATGTTGAGAGGATGAATTGACGGCTCCATCCCACCTTCTTCATTGAACTCAACAGGGATACTCGTCAGCAATCGTAAGCAGTGATGGCAGAAGACTTTAATCTCCCACACGAAGGTTCCTTCTTCTTGCTCAATCACTTCGTATCCTTTGCTCCACCAGATAAGTTTCCCCTGATGGTATCTCTGCTCCAGATATGGGTGCTCCAAATAAGGGATTAACCGCCCCATCAACCAGTTTTTAAGCGCTTTTGCAGGTCTCAAATCATCCCCAACATGGACCTCCAATGCATTTTCTTTGTATTAGCATACTTAGAAATAATAAGGTTTAATCTTATTAAGATTAACCTTATTTTTAAACTCTACTCCCTGTAGATCAGCTAATAGGGTCATAGACCTATTTTTCCCTAACCTAACAATCTTGTAGGGGCCATCCCATTTAGGTTCCAGCTTCCCTGGAAACAACTCCCTACGGGCATCATAATAGAGGACTAATTGTCCTTTTTTAAAGGTATATTTCTTCGCTTTAAGGTCATGCAACTGCTTCATCCGACGTTTAGCTACCTCCTAGTGTAATAAGCTCTGCAACTTCAGCTCATCCAGGTGGGCTATAGTCGTGAAACGTTCAAAAAGGGAATCCTCATCTTCCAAGGAGTGGTTAATTGCAAACCATATGGTTGGGAATTTGATTTCAAGGGGTAACACACACTCTTCCCATAAACCAATTTAAATGGAGTATGGCCGGTAGCTCGCTTGAACGTTGTATTGTACGCCCATACTGCCACATACAACTTCCTGTCCCAGTCTTGTTTCTTCTCAGAGACTATCTTAGACAAGATACCCACAAGCTGCTTATTAGTACTTTCAACTTGCCTGTTTGCTTGCGGATTATAAGGAGTTGTTTTATTGTGCTTGATTTGCAAAGCTTCAGTCAAGCTCTTGATCACTTTGTTCAAAAAATGTGTTCCACGGTCCGACACTAGTTCCTTCGGGGGACCGAAACGGCAGATAATCTGCTCTAAAAGGAAACTTGCAGTCTCTTTTGCATTGTCCTGCCTCGTCGCCCGCGCTTCTGACCATTTTGTAAAATAATCAGTGGCCACTATAATATACCTCTTCTGGGTAGTAGACGACGGGGTAATAGGACCCACAAAATCAATGCCCCACTTCTCAAATGGAAGGATAGCCATGATAGACGTAAGTGGACGTTTCCTATTCTCTCTAATGTCATGTCTTTGACATGTATCACATCTCTTAACATACTCAAAAGAATCTTGGAAGATGGATGGCCACCAATATCTAGCTCGTAAAGCTTTCTGCGCCGTCAACCATCCAGCGAAGTGCCCCCCACATGCAGAGTCATGACACTCCTCCAAGATGAAAGGAACCTCATCAGGCATCACACATCGGCGGTAAATATCATCAACACCCTGCCGATATAGTGTTCGTGCGATCAAGGAAAACTTCAAAGCTTGTTGTTTGATTTTCCTCTTTTCAGCTTTTGACAAACCAGCTCCCGTCTCTCCTGTTGATGGATAATGCGTAATAGCAGCATACCAAGATGGGATAGAAACTGTATCAATTTTAAACATTGCTTCAATATCACTTCCTTCAGCCAAAGTCTCTTTTGGCTCCCTGAAATCCACAAGGCATTCCACAATACCCTACAACCTCGGTGGCTTACTCTTGATCTCATAATCGAACTCCTGCAAAGTGATTAATCACTTTGCCAAACGATCAGGCGGCTGCAGCTTGTTCATAAGCAATCTAAGCCCTTCCGCCTTCGTATAAAACACTAACTTTTCATAGAGGATGTAGTGTCTGAATTTCTTAGTCCCAAAGACCATCGCAAGACACAACTTCTCCATGTAGGTATAATTGATCTCTGAAATGCCCAATTTCTGACTAGTAAAAGCTATTGGATGATACCACTTTTCCTCCCACATTTGGGCTAAATAGCAGCTTATACTATGCACGGTGGCTGCTGAAAATATATAGAACACCTCACCTCTTTTAGGTGCTTTTAAAATGGGTGCTTTTACTAGCTCCTGTTTCACATCCTCAAAAGCTACCTTACAAGGGTCGCTCCATTCAAATAGATAGCTAAAGGATAATAAATTCGTTAATGGCAACGTCCTTTCTGCCAAGGCATTGATGAACCTTCGATAGTACCCTATTGATGCAGAAAGCTATGAACCTCTTTCGGAGTGCATGGTGGACTCATAGCAACTATAACCTTGATCTTTTCAGGGTCAGTTGCTATCCCTACTGAACTGACCACATGGCCTAGCAATAGCCCATAAGGTACTCCAAAGACACACTTCTGTGGATTAAGAGCAATACAAAATTGTCTGCAACGCTCAAAGCACTTTCTTAAGATAACCAACATCCTTTCCCTTACAGTGGCCGCCCCCAGGTTATCGATGAATACTTTCAACTCATCTCGTGAGATGTCACCAAAGGTCTTATCTGCTGTTCGTTGCCATGATCCAGGTGCATTGCATAAACCAAAGGCCATCACATGGTACGCAAAAGTACCAAAGACGGTAATAAAAGTTGTTTTCAACTTGTCTTCTTCTGCAATTGCCATCTGGTTATATCCCGCAAAGCAATCCATGAATGAATATATCTCCCTACCCGCTAATTGATCCAAAATCTGGTTAATAAATGGCAACGGGTAGTAATCTTTAACCGTCTGCTTATTTAGCTCTCTAAAATCCACACATAATCGAATATGGTTATTTTTCTTCTTCGTGATAACAACTGGTGAACACCATTCTGTGTGCTGAACAGGGAAGATAAACCAGCTTTCCTTAGCTTTTGTAACTCCTCAAACAACTTGTCCCTCAGTTCAAAAGGCATACGCCTTACTTTCTGACGCACAGGACGACTACCTTCTTTTCAAAAGGCATACGCCCTACTTTCTGACGCACAGGACGACTACCTTCTTTTACAGGAATAGTATGAATAGCTAGGCTGGGAGAAATGCCTCTCAGCTCATCATAACTCCAAGCAAAGATATCACGGAATTCTTGAATCAAGGACACATAGTCCTCCCTTTTTGCTGAACTAAGCATGAAACCTAATTTAATTGGCTGTGAATCATTCGGCGTGCCAAGGTCCAACTCAATCACATCCGCATCTCTTATCCTATCTTGAGGCTCTATCGGCTCATTTAGAGTTATTTGATAAATATCCTCTGTAGTGGACCCCTCTTTAGATTCGTCACTGGATGATGTCTCACTACCAAATGGATCGTTTGCTGTCTCTAATACAGTAGAAGATAAAGGAGCTCTCTCACTTTGAGGAGACTCAAGATAAGCATCGACCATTACTCGATTAGCACCTCGACCTAGAACCACTCGATCGGCGGGTATATCGACTTGACAGACTGTTCATAAGATCCAAGGCCTACCTAGCAAGACTCGATAGCTAGGACGTCCTGTAAATCTTATCACCCTAAAGTCCAAGAAACATTCTACACTTGCAACTGTAACATGGACCTTAGTAACGCAACCTTTTGGTTGTCTTAGACTATCATCAGCCATTCTAAGAAGGGTGGAGCTGTCTTTTTGGATGCCCAGACCCAACCTCTCCATCAATTCTGAACTCATGATATTGAAGGAGGATCCAGTGTCTACAATGGCATGTTCCACTAATATTCCATCCACATAAGTTGGAACCCTAGGGTAGTTCTTTTTAGCATGGTCAAACCAATCTTCCCCTACTCGTGCTATGCCCAAGGGTTCTACAATATACTCAATACACAGGATCTTCTTAAATTCCTTGCGTATTCCTAGAGATAATTTGATCAATTGCAAGAGGTTCACATCTGGCTTGACTTCACAAAGAGAACTTGCTAAATCAAAATCATGATAAGTAGCCAAAGCTCTCTTTTCTCGCCAAACCATCCTCTCTTTTGGTCTTTGGACCGGTTTTGGTGCTTCTTTCTTGGCTCTTGCCTTCTTTCTTGGCACTTCCTCATCCTTCTTAGGGTCGCCTTTTCTGTCAACCGGCTTTAGCGGTCCCCCTTCTATGCTAGGACTCTGGACTTGCGTCCCCTTATCCCCTTGTTTAGGGTTTGCCTCAACCGGTTTTGTATTATCTTTGTCAATAGCAATTCTAATATGAAGGTGAATGCTCATATTAGACTACAAAAAATCCAATGCAGGCGATGAGAGCATTACATTTAGAACTCAATTTGGTCACTATGAATTCCTTGTTATGCCTTTTGGTTTGACTAATGGACCAGCTACATTCAGTCATATGATGAATTGAATATTTTTAGAGTATCAGCATTCTATGATTGTTTTCTTTGATGACATATTAGTTTTCAGTAAAAAATGAGAATGAGCATTATGAACATTTATCTTTGGTTTTTAAATTGTTGAAAGAAAATCAATTATATGCTAACTCAATTATGAACATTCAATGAAAGAGTGTCGAGTATTTCATAGTTGTTTTTGCTTCAACATTCTCGATATTTTAGGTTAGGTTTTCTCATTAATTCATACGTGGGCCAACTCATGATATTGACATTCTCGCTAATATAATCATTAATATTAACACTGTGTGTTTTTAGCAAGAAGATAATTTTTATTTTACTCTACTCATAGTGGCAACTCTTCTATAGTTATTTTTCCCTTCTGCAATATTTGTCTTGGTGCATCATTCTGCTGCAAGTTATTTCCTTGCGCTCTATGATTCACAGGACCTGGCTGTTTACTCCCTTGTTGGAGAGAGCTAATCTTACTCCAATAGGTAGCAGCTAAATGACCCGACTTCCCACAAATGTCACATTTCACATTTGGACAGTTTCTTGGAAAGTGTTGTCTACCACACTACTTACAACTGAATCTAGAGGGTCCACCCTCTTCAGGGCGTCGACTCCCTAAACCCCCATTAACATTCGTTCGAGAGGAGTAGGCCATTTGTAATCATGCTTCTACTCCCCCTGCCTGCATAATAGAGGTGTCTATGTCTGCCAAGGCCACACTGCTCAATTGTACTTGGATATTAAAATCCAACCCATGCAAAAAGTATTGCAATTGGGGAGCCGGCGGAACGGGAATGTAAGTTTGCAACTTACAAAATACTTCCTTCAACTTCTTGGCATATGCTTTCACATTCTCGTGAGGATCTTGGCGCGTTACATTCAAGACCCGCAACCAATATTGGCCACCTCTTTTAGGGGCATATTCCGCTCAGAAAGCTGCATAGAATTGATCAATGGTGGTTATGGTTCCGGAATCTATGCTATGATACCATACCGCAGCCCTTCCTTTTGACATCAGATTGAAGAACATCATGAGATGTCCCTCATCTTGGATGAGATAATTGAACATCAATCTTTGAAATTCACAAATGTGAAATTTTGCATCCTCTTCTGCTAACCCATTAAAAATGGGCAAGGGAACTCCTAAGGCTGGTAAATCCGGTGTCCCTACAGGAATTGCAATAGGTTGTGCCATGGTGACAATCGGATTAGCAGTAGGAGCTTGAATTGACGTATTCACACCCCCACTTGAAGTGGGTAGACTTGGTGGAGGAGAGGAAGAACTTACGCTTCCTCTTGCACCTAACGGAATATGTGGAGCAGTTGGGTGACTAAGACCACTGCTTCGTATACGTACTGGGCTACTTCTTTGAGGAGAATAATGACTTACTATATCTAACCGCCGCGTAGCCCTCTCAGCACGTTTTGCTTTTTGGATTTTGGCTTGACGGTCCTTGTCAGAGGACATAAACCAACTTCCTTTTGGTCCCTAGAAACCCTAGATCCAAAAACCACCACTTATAAGCGGCTCCCGGTAGACGCACCACTGATGGGACCTGAAATGGGCCGGCACTGGCTATAGCACTAGCCGGACCTCATGCTCATGACACACAAACACCCTCACGGCCTCACGGACCAGGAGCGTCAATCTAATGCTAAAGGACAAACCGCACTAAAGCTTAATTCATGCGTTTGTAGTTTATAGTCCAACATTTCCCTTTAAACTCCTCAGAGGGAGACCCCTTATACATTGGCAATGCCACGATCACACACACATAGGAGGCACTCCACTGACTAATAGTCGGAACCCCACTGCAGCTCTCCTACATCGCAGGGATTGGCCCTTTGATGTAATGCTAAACATATAACACAAACGAACACAAACTCCTCTCAAGGTACCAATATTTTACGTTCCAGGATGTACCATTCCTCACAACAATTTTCCCCTTAGGACCTAAGGACTAACCTACAGCTTAGGACATCCTCTCACGCTCATCATTCGTCAAAACCTAAGGAAGATAGGTGCCATGCATCTAGGAGATTTTTCTGATACCTTTTAATTATTATGCTTAATGCAAATCGTGTATGGCTATGCGCTCAGACAAAAGAAAAATCAGCATCGTACAAGGTGCATAAAACATTCTTTCCATTAATTTCACTAACGCGTACTGCGTTGAAAGGAGGCATCGAGCCATGTACTCATGCTACCATCCTCTTTATTTAAACTGTTTCCTATATGCCAAGTGCAATGCATAAATCAAATCTTTTCTTTATCTTTCAGTGTTTCAGCCCCTCTTCATCTAACTCTTAGCATTTTGCATCATTGATTAGTTAGATAGGGTTTCTATGCATTTCTCCCTTTTAAAAGAACAATAAATACGCACAAAACATAGAAACGGGGACAAACCGAGGCCAACCTCATGCTTTGGCATCGTTATACATTGCACAAACATAGATATAATTTTCCCTAATTTTCCTCAGCCCATTTTCTATTTTTCCCTAATTTTAAACCCATTTTCCCAAATTTTTGGCAATTTTCCCTATTTTTCTTTAATAAATAATGACTAAAAATGAAAATTGATTGTGGGCTGTGACCTTAGGTTCATTGACAGCAAAAACTCAGATTTACTTGGTATGACATATCATTTTTTCTCATTTATATAGCAAAACCCCCAATTTTACCCTTAAAACGCGTGTTTTCATGTATTTTAACACTAATTCCAGCCATGTAGCCTTATATTTTCTGATTTTCAAAGCATAGACTGATCAAACTCATGGCAAACAATGTCATAATGAACTTTCATCCCATATGAACAAGATTTCATAAAGCAAATAGCAAAAAAAGATCATTTTTCTTCATAAAAATAGCATTACCGCTTATTTTCGGGTCTCGGTTTCTTGGTCTTGATTACGGGACTGATTTCCAGCATGAATTTAATGCTCAACATCTTCAAGAATAGCACTCTTCATGTCTCCATCCATCTGGAAGCAATCCGGTCTCATCCGGACAAGCTTTCCTCCAACATTCTTCATTGTCTTCTTCCACACAAGAACAGCTCCTTAAGGGAGAGAGAGGGAGGAGAGAGAAAGACTAAAATCAAAGATCTCCATCCAGGCCACCATTTGACGGGCGAGAGGCGGCGATAGAGTCAGCATCCAGGAGGAAACCAAGGCCCAATGTCAAACAGGGGGGTTGTTTGCAACGAGGAGATTGATCTCCATCAACATATGGCTCATTTTTCGGCGCCTTAATGCACGTCCTCTTCCCACGTTTTCTTCATCACGATTTCTTCAAAAGTTTCATGCTACATCCAAATGCTACATGCCCCCCCAAAGGTCATGACCATTTGGCCAAACTTTGGTCCACCCCTCCAAATCTTGCCTATTTGTTGGCCATTTCCCCGTCCGGTGTCCAAATCGAGTGTTGTAAATTTCTGCGCGTCCGGCTTGACATCCCACATTGGCCGGTAACTCCTTTCAACCCGCACGGCAGTCTGAAAAATTATCAAAAATCAACAAGTGTCGCTCGGGCGCCTTTAAAGCACTTGACGCTTAAAATCGTCCTAGCTGGAGCCGCCGCCTTCGACGTTGAATATTTTTCCCTTGATATTCGTAATTTTTAGTTATTTTTAAGCACTTCTTGGCATCAAAAATCCGCTCTCAAGCACCAATTCTACGAGCTCCAGATTAGACCATTACCTTCCACATGCATATCAATGCTTCTAAATTTGCTGTGGGGGGCAGTGTTGTGCCAACCTAGCAAGCACAACCTAGAATATCCAGTGAGCTTTGCTAGCAGACAACTCACTGAGACGGAAATGAACTACTCGACGAGACAGAAAGAGAGCGCTTGGCCATGGTGTTTGCTGTGAAGAAGTTCTAGCATTATCTATTGGCTACATCCTTTACCTTTTTTGTGGACCATCAAGCCTTGCTATATCTAATGAATAAATATTGCGCTACAGGACGCATAGCTCGGTGGCTCCTGCTTTTGGAGTTTGACTTCTCCGTGGTTGTACGGAAGGGAAAACAACACTACATGGCTGACCATATGTCACGCATCCCCACAAGAGAGGCCGTTGGGAAAGGCATTGCCGATGAATTGCCAGATGCCCGTCTCTTTAACCTTTCCAGTGAGAGAGATTTATTCAAGGCTGATCTAACACCATATTGGGAAGATGACATAGTCCAAGTGCTTGAGCACGGACTACCTGAGCATAGACTACCTGAGCGACCGATAGAGAAGGCAAGACTTAGGCGACTCATTCTCAAGATCCAACCCTACCAGTTGATAGCAAGCCAGCTATATCGCCTAGGGCAAGATGGATTGCTGCGTAGATGCGTGTGCAAGCATGAGATGCACGTCATGCTCTTAGAAGCACACAGCGGAATTGCTGGTGGACAATTTAGCAGAGACACGAGGGCCCGCAAGGTGCTGTAGTCTCAACTACGGTGGCCACCAATGTTGTTTCGTGATGCAGTACAATTTGTTAAGCATTGTGACGAGTGTCAGCGGGCAAAGGTCCTGATTCTCAAGGATCAAATGGAGTTGACCCCAATCATTGCATGACAACCCTTCAGAAAATGGAAAATCAACTTCATAGGATCCATCAGCCCCGCTGCATAGTATTCGCAGGCCAAATACATCATTGTGGCCACGTACTACCTAACAAAATGGGCAGAGACAAGAGCAACACGAAAGAATGATGCTCAAATGACTGCCAAGTTCTTGTGGGAGCAGGTAATCTCGTGATTCGACTGCCCCATCAAACTAGTCAGTTGACCAAGGCACACACTTCATCAATGAAGTGATAGCGCATCTCCTATCCACCTTCCTAATTATCCATCGAAAATCCTCTCCATACTACCCTCAAGCAAACGGCTAGGTAGAATCCACGAATAAGATTCTTGTCAACGTCCTAACCAAGGTAGTCTCTGCCTCGTGCAAGCAGCGACTGGGATAACAAGATGATGGCAGCCTTGTGGGCTTACCGCATAGCATATAAAATGGCTATCGGCTAGACCCTCTTTAGGTTGACTTATGGAACCGAAGCAATTCTCCCTGTAGAATTCTTCGTGCCTAGCCTGAGAATCGCACTTCAGGAGCAAATGGGAAGGAAAGGAGGCATGGACGCAATGCCTAGTTGAACTTGAACGCCTCTCGGAGACTCGCCTTCTAGCCACTCATGCGCTCATATGTGAGAAGGCACAATGCAAGAGCTTGTTTGACAAGCACGTCAAGCAACACGACTTCGAATAGGGCGACTTAGTGCTCCTATACTCAGTTAAGGGGCATAAGCAAAAAATGAATTTTAGGGATCTTAGACCTTTCAAAGTTCGTGCAATCAACCGCGAACAGGCAACGTTGAGCTCAAGACTCTAGACGGTGAGGGAATAGGCTTCTTCAATGGTAGTCGTGTCAAGAAGTACTATCCTCCCACGCATCCTTTGCATGAGCCACCAACGTTAGAACCGCTTGTCAAAGTACGAGTAGCCACAATCACTAAAATCGATGATGAGGATGAGGAAGCCGTAGAGCCCACATACCTGCACATCACAATCATTGCCAAGGGAACATGCACCTTCAATGCCTTGATCAATGAGGGAGCAAACTTCAATGTCTTGACTCACGATCATTGGACCCAACTTGGCAAAACACCATTACAACCCACTAATGCCAAATTAAGCCCATATGGGGGCCACTCATATGCACTTCTCGGCAAGTGCAGAGCCGCCGTTTCTATCGAGTCTGAGACTATACCAATGATCTTCTACGTGTTGCAAGATGCCAAAAACGCAGGCACGGAGTGGCTGCTAGGGCGAACCTTCAAAAAGAAAACTTGTTGCAACGTTGATTATGAGCTGTAGTGCATCCACCTCGCCATAGGCAATGTTCGCATTGTTACAGCTTCTAGCAAGGGCTGCGCAATCTCACCACAATCTGCAAGGCCACCGGTAGAAGTATTAGTAGCCAACTCTAAGGAGGGGGATAGTGCTTGGCCACCACCCACCAACTCTCAAGAACCGCTGCTCATGGCAGCAAAAACTAAGGCCCAACAGCTTAGGTTTCAATGGAAGCCTAAACAGCTGCAACCGCTGCCTAGGAGTCGACGCACACATCCTCATAAGACCCAAAGCTCTAAACCTAGGAAACCAAGGCACAGTCACAGAAATCGGTGCATGATCAATCAAAGGGGGGTCTCTAAAGCCCTCTTGCACGTGCAAGGCTACTATGAGGGGAATGCCTGGATATGGATCCCTAAAGCCCACACGGCCAAAGGCACCACTCGTATGCTGCCCTCAAGCTTGATCACCCCAAGTCCCATAGAACCTCAAAACCATAAGCCGCAACGCTTTCCAGACCCACATCCATGAAGCTCATCCATGCATATGCCCAAGAGAGTTGAACAAGCCTATCGGCCCAAATGATAGACATCGTCACATGAGCCATCACCTGCTAGAGCCAATCCAACTACAATGATCCATTCTGAAGGGAGCAATCCATTGGAGGTAGCTACTACTTCCCCAGCCCTAATCCAAGAGATCCAACCGCAATCTCAAGAACACTTGCAACTGCAACTATTCTGCTTTGCTTGACTTTCCCTGATCAAAACTCCATCTCCTCCTCTTTTGCATGCAGCCCGAAAAGCTCGTAGCTTTTCTTATTAAAGCTAAGGCTTTTAAAAAAAAGATATTCTTTTCTATCTTATCATGTCTCACTATTCTTCCAATCATACCAGACTTGTAAAGTGAGGGATAAAAAGAATCCCAAAACATGTGATTACGATCTTTTTGTGAACCTCCTCTACCTACATTCAATTTTTTGCTTGAGTCACTGCCATTGCTTTTCTTCAAAACATCATCTATCATGAATTTCCATTATAAGAAAAGGGTGCTTAAGTCATTTTGTCAAAGGAGCATCCTATATCCACAAGATGTAGCATCATTGTCTATGGTAATTGGGAGACCCATCATTAGACTTTGTTTAGTTGTTGACTGAAAGAAGCATCTAAGTGCATACACTACTCTTCCTTTGAAAGCACTGCAACAACCATCACAATACAAATCACTTTTGATCTTAACTCCATAAAACAAAAGGGAAACCATTTAACAAAAAACTGCAAACCAATGTCCAAGTCTATTGTGGGGTTCTCCAAGATTCAAATGTTTCTCCCATTTCTTTCCTTCACTACCTGTGCTAAGAAGAGTCGTATCCAAAGAAGCTACATTGTCATCACTTTCTACCTTGATTCATGAATTGTGCCCTAACAAGAAAATATGCTTTGAAATAGAACTTCGTGCTCCTCCACTCATGATTCGAGAAATTATGCAATGTTGGATCCATGCGATGCAATCAATCAAATGATGTCCACACAAAAATTATGAATGCACTAAAAAGAATGTGCCTAGCCTAACTACATGTGCTCGGGCATCATGCAAAATGCAAACACAAAAGACACACACAATGGAAAACAAAATCCTAATGACACTCACTAATGTTTTCAAATTCTTGGCAAAAAACTTTGCCCTCAGGTTCGTAGTGGTAGATGCGCAACGTCACAACTACGGTAGAAGGAGATAGTGATTGCGATAAAGAGGATATGGAGGACAATTGATATATGTTTGTCATGCCAATGAGTTAGGATCATAGCATGGCAATTTATGAAGGAGACTTTGAAGTGTTGTGCTCCATGTTGTTCACTAGGGACACCTTTTTAGTCAAGGCAGTCATTCCTAACAAGGACTTCTACCTTCTAAAATGCACAAAAACAATGTATCAAATAACAAGAGCATAGAAGGACCTTTGATATAACAAAATTGTCGAGTAGAAAATTAGTTGAGGGCTTATACTATGGCCACATCGAAGGCAAAGTTGATACATATTTCCTATTAGATTAGACCTCTCTAATGATGATCTACTCCCATCTTGTAAGAGCCATATGCTTTCCCTTGGAGGCTACCCATAACTAATTTACATAATCCACTGAGGTACATGAGAACATATACAACAGTATGCCATATATATTATGATGGAAGTGACCAAGATGTAGGCATAATAGCCTCGATCCCATTTGCCATACTTATAAGTGGCCAAATATGTACTTCTCCCAAATAGGATCTCACTTTATAGACTTCTTGTATTTGAGTCTTTTTTTGGCTTCCTCTTTCACAAGTAAGATCACTTTTTCAATATTTTTTACTTGTGTACCAAATTTGGTAGACAAACAATGATCCTAAATTAAATTTGGTACAAAATAGTGATCCTAAACCACAATACTAAATTTAGGTTCAACACCAAATTTGATATAAAGTAGTATTCTTGAACCACAATACAAAATTTGATCCTAAACCACAATACTAAATTTAGGTTCAGCACCAAATTTGATATAAAATATTGTTCTTGAACCACAATAAAAAATTTGGAATTGAATTTCATATATCATAGTACTGATGCCAGGAGGCATATTCCACGGTGGATTCCGTGAGGTTTTCTGGTGGATTTTGTAAAATTATATTTGTTGCTGGGGCTCATACAACACAAGGTGGATTCCTTGTGCGAAAAGTCGATGGGGACGCCTATCCTTTTCGGGCATCTCGTTAATTTAATATGCAAGTGGGTGATTCCATAGCGGGTGATTTCGCAAAATACATATTTAAATTAATGGACGTTTATGAATTTAAAGTGCGCACTCGTAATAAATTAAGGTTAGGATTGAGTTCTAACCAATTTATTTATTTTGTAGTTGAAGACTGCTAGGTATTCACTTTTGTCGATTTAATTTTATTATTTTCTAATAATTTTGAATGCCTTAGTTGATGTGTAGAGCAGGCAGCAGTGGCGTTGGGAAGCATTGGGCAATAGCATGTATTCGAGTTATTTAGAAGAAATTATCATTTTTGATAGGCGTGTACCTTAGGCGTGGCGCCAATATTTATTTTGACGTGCTTATTTATTGAAGTGCTTGACATTTATTTACTATTTTGTATGCGCATGGGTGTACGATTTAAATATTTTTTATTGGACATTGTATTTGGGCATAGTTCGACTCTTTGGGCGCCCAACCACTTTATTCTTTAGTTGGACAAAAGCAAACACAAAACCTAAAGTATGCTAATTGTAAATTGGGCTATTTTTTGAGCTTGGAGATGAATAATATATCAAATACATGCTTTGTGGAGCGCTTACACAAGGCATTGGGGGAGATTGTACCCAATTAGTCTTTTTCTTCATGTTGTGCAAGTCTTCTCTCTTGTTTTTTATGCAAAAGTAGAGTTCTTTTGTTCTTGGGGACCTTCCAGCGCTCGCTACGTATGCATACAACATTCGATCTGTGCACCAGTGGTATCAGAGCGAAGCTGAGATTGAGGGTTTCCAATTGCTTACCATCTCGCGCGAAGGCAGAGCTCTTGGAACGATCGAGCTCTAGAGTCAATCTTGCGGCAATCCGTCAATACCAGCGCGTTCCTGGTGGTGAAGAACCCCATGCTATGCTGTTCGATCACGAAGGACCAGCCTCTACAAGTGGAGGACCACGCGGGAAACTTCTTCATCAAGTCTTCTATTCTTAGAAGAAAGAGATAAGAAAAATTCAATTAGTGTGACTATCAAGCTTAATAATCTTTTTATAAAGCTTAATCTCCAAAAATTTAACGGGCAGCGGCGGCAGGATACACTCGATGGCATCAATCGTGTTGATCAGGACATACCGCCGTCTTGAAACAAAAAAATTAAATCATTAAGCTTTTTCAAAGCTTAAATATTTTAAGCTTTTCTAAAGCTTAAAACAAATTTCCTCTTTAAATCTTCTCATAGCAGTAGTTCCCATAGAAACAATCATGAACTCGTTTTCAACCTTCCCGCAAGCCCCTGTTCACACCTGTGCACTGACAGAGTTCAATTCTAGTAAACAGATTGATACACGCAGACTACACGCACAAAGTATACGCTTGGAAGAAGACTGTGACATCAAATTCAGCATCCGCGAAGAAGAAATATTACAAAAATCCATTTAAAAAAAAAGCCTTGTAAACCCGACTTTGAGCTACGCTCATCCCGTTAACAAGTTTTCGAGTGTGTGAGATTGTTTGAAATTTTGCAGGATGTCCGATCAAACCATGGAAGATTTTATGGCTAAAGGTGATTTACTGAAACCAACGATGGAGCAAAATTTGGACCTAATTATGATGCAGCTTCAAGCGGAACGAGGAGCACGTCAAACTTTGCAAGCTCAATTGGCCATTCTGCAACGATCTACCGCCGACGAAGATGGACCGTAATCTGAAGATCTTATATGATGTCGTACGATCGATGCGACACTTGAAGTGCAATCTATTCGGAAAGAAACAAAGATAAGTAAAAGAAATTTCAAATTTCGTACTTTCAATAGGTCACGCGATGGAAAGACTGTACTTGCTTTTATCAGTCAATTTGATTATTATTTCCATGAAGAACAGTATGTTGAGAAAGATAAAATTAAGTGTGTCACTAATCATCTAGTGGACAGATCATCCCTATGGTGGACTGTTGTCTACAAAAGCATTGATTGTCCTACTACTTGGGAGACTTTCCAAAAGAAAATTTTGCAGAATTTAATTCC
The DNA here is from genome assembly GCF_053477565.2 of Lygodium microphyllum. NCBI lineage: Eukaryota > Viridiplantae > Streptophyta > Polypodiopsida > Schizaeales > Lygodiaceae > Lygodium > Lygodium microphyllum. Next base: position 47,009,479 of record NC_141152.1, on the reverse strand, counting down.
ACCCTAATTCCATGAAAAATCAATCAAACAGTGGGATCTTCTGCAACATAGGGATGGTGAGCCTATCTCACAATATATCGAGTGTTTTTGGAATGCTTTATTGCAACTTCGAATGCTCGAAGATGTACCTAAGGCAATCCATAAATGCAAGTTTATGTTTGGCTTACTTGGACATTTTTATGCGGAGGTGAACATGTTCAAGCCAACGACTCTCGAAGATGCAATTTCCTTGGCCTATGATACTGAAGACAATTCGAGGACGAGAGAAGCGACCACAAGAATTTCAAACTAATGGTAACTTTGGTTCAAAACAATTCAATTCAAAATTTCGAAGATTCAATCAAAATTGTTTCCTTCCATCTTCATTCCGTAAAACTTGGACATGACCCCCTGCTTTACCATCAAACACAAATCCAAATCCTAAGCCATCTTTTTAGCCAAATCCCAACATTTCTAAACTTTCCACTATTACCAATAATGTGTCTAAGGCCAAATCCATAGTCTATTACAAATGCCATCAACCTGGACATCTAGCAGTGAATTGTCAATCAAAAAAGCCAATTGTTCACATCAACTATTTGGGAGCGAGTGAAGATGAAGAATATGAAGAAATGTCAGATTTCACGGAAGACGAAGACGATATCGGTACTACTTCAAATACTTTGCTAGGTATGCCAAATTCCCATACTTTATTAACGATGAAATGTCTTGTGCATGGTAGAGAAAAGACTGTTTTACATAATGATGGGAGCACACATGACTTTATTTTTGCAAAATTGGTTAAAGAATTGAATTTACATACTGTTTCTACTCATTATCACATCAAGGCTACATTCTTCGGCACTAGATACAATGGACCACAAGAAGTGCATGACTTAGAAATAAAAATTGGTGATTATGTTGAACGTAGAATAGTCGTACCTTTACAAATTAGCGACATTATCTTAGGAATGCCTTGGCGTCATCAGTATAATCTCGATATAGATTATTCCACGCATTCAATGAAGATTCATTCTAGTGGGAAAAAAATCACATTGCATGGTATGCACACTTCTGATAAATTTCCATTCCTTAGTCATACACAGGCTAAACGTGCATTACGAAAAGGTAGCAAATCCTACTTAATATGGGTGAATGAAATTGAAGTTAAAGAAAATCAGATGTATCCTAAACACGCACAATTTCTTTCACAATTTCAAGATTGTTTTACTGCTGGCTTACCACCTAGCTTACCACCTATACATCCTGAAGATCACAAAATAGATCTAATTCCTGGATCACAACCACCATGTAAAGCACCATATAGACATAACCAAATTGAACAGAAAGAAATTCAAGCCCAAGTTGAAGAATTGTTAACCCGAGGACTCATTAGACCCAATAGTTCTCCATTTGGTGCACCTATCCTATTAGTGAAGAAGAAAAATAATACCTATAGGATGTGCATTGATTATCGTGCCCTAAATAAGGTCACTATTAAGAATAGATATCCGATTCCTAAGGTAGACGATCTTATGGACAAACTACAAGGGTCTGCAATATTTAGCAAGATAGACCTTAAATCTGGATACCATCAAGTACGATTGGACACATATGATATTTTCAAAACTGCATTTAGAACACAATTTGGACACTATGAATTCCTTGTTATGCCTTTTGGTTTAACTAATGCACTAGCCACATTCAATCGTATGATGAATCACATATTTTTGAAGCATCAGCATTGTGTCATTGTTTTCTTTGATGACATAATATTGGTTTTTAGTAAGAATGAGAACAAGCATTATCTTATGAACATTTATCTTTGTTTTTCAAATTATTGAAAGAGAATCAATTATATGCTAATCCTAAAAAGAGTGAATTTTTCCAAACACAAATTGAATACCTAGGACATATTGTTTCATTTGAAGGTATTAAAGTTGACCCTAAAAAGATAGAAGCAATTTTGAATTGGCCGATACCTAAAAATGTGCATGAATTACGTTCTTTCTTAGGTCTTGCTAGCTTTTACAGAAAATTTGTGAGAAAATTTTCATTGCTTGCATTACCTTTGACAAAATTATTAAAGAAATGCATTGTGTATCATTGGTCCAACAATCAACAAAAGTCCTTTGATTTACTGAAACATGCTTTAACTCATGCTCCTGTATTGCAATTACCTGACTTCAATAGACCATTTTTCCTAGTAGTCACTGACACTAGTGGATCTAGAATAGGAGCAGTTCTTATGCAAGATTCCCATCCCATAGCCTACTCTAGCTACAAACTTAAACCCTCTGAACTTAAGTATTCTACTTATGATAAGGAATTGCTAGCTGTAGTACAAGCTTTACGTCAATGGAAACACTATTTAATGGGATCTAAATTCATGATCAAAACTAACCAACAAAGTATTAAACATCTCCTTAGTCAACCACAAATATCTGACCGACACATTAAATGGGCCGCTTTTATTCAAAGTTTTAATCCACTCATACAATATCAACTCGAAAAAGAGAATGTTGTTACCGATGCTTTAAGTAGAAGACCGACTATTCATAATATTTTGTGATATCTTTTGATTCTCTTCTTCCTATGAAAGATGCTGGAGCCCCAAGAGGAATACCAAGGAAAAGGGGATTCTACTGCAAGAAAATCTATCTTGTAACATCAACAAGCTTTTATTTCATTCTTTTGATGACCAAAACAAAGAAAACAACAAATCTTCACACAACATCATAGTAGATATCTCCCATGGATTTGATAGAATCAACCATAATCTTCACCATCTTCATAGGATCCTTCATTAGAACAATGAACACAAAAGAATACACCATTTTTGAATGGAAATCAATCATATAGTATTCATCTTCAATGTCTTCATAGTTCTCTCTCTCAATCTCTCATATACAGTTACACTGTTTTTATAGAATTGGCTATCTCTGGCTCTCTCTCTTTCTCTCTATCAATAGTACATCATATCCTCACTACAATACTCTCATAATGACTCTCAATAATCCTTCTTAGGTCGTGGATGCACCTCCCAAGAGGTATGTATGATGTGAAGAGGCACCAGAGCCACTACAGTGTCTCTTCACAGCTCACTACTGTCACTGTCACTCCAGTCTTCTCTTCAGTCTTTAGTAGCTGCTTCTTCCATTTGTTTTAGCTCTTTTGAACTTAGATTCATCCTTTCCAAAAGTTAGAAAACTTTCCCAAAGTCACACACACTTTTTACAGAACACTTATAGAAGATCTACAGAACAATACAGTACAATACCAAAACAAATACAGAGCAAAGACAGAATAGAGACAGAGGCTCTACAGAAGGTTTACAGAGGGTTACAGAAGGCCATCAGAACTAAAACCATTCCAAACTATCAAAAACTATTCAATAGGCTTTCAAAAGATTTCAATCTTCATCAATCATCAATCCATGCTTCATACAGAATAAAATTAGAACAAAACAGAAGCTATACAGAAGATATATAGAACCAATCAGAACCTCAACAAAACCTATCAGAACTTCACAGAGCTTCATATCTCTACTAAAAATAATCATGAATTTCCAAAACATAATCAATATAATCCAAAACACTCTCAAACACTTCCTTTAACAACCATACATCACTCTAAATCCATAAAAAATCAATCATTTAGTCCTCAAAAACAACAAAATCCAATCAAAAATTCAGTCTTTTTCCACTCTCAACATATCCCTACACTTAGAAAGGAAGTGTCCTCGCGACCTAAGGAAAAGAAGAATATAAGTTCACTAAAGAGCTCAATTTTATCTTCTGTAGGATCTTCAACAATCTCGCCAAACCACGACCCCAACTTATCACCTGTATCTCTAAAAAAACTACTAAAGGAAAACTTCGTTATTCATTCACTCATCTGATAATCATGTAAGAGTCATAACAAATTTATAAAGGATATAAGAGGTTTTTCTTCAGCTTTCCACCATAGGCTTTCCATCCACCATCAATAGTTTGAAAAGAGCTCTTGAACAAATTATTCAACCAGCACGAACTCATCACATACAAATATTACAACACACACACAAACACTAACACAACCATCTGAATGACACATCCAAAAAGAGAGATATATATATCATTAAGAATCATCCAAAATACATTGCAAAGACATCAATGAAGGTGATCCCTTTTGAAGGCTTGGTGGTTTCGAAAATGATCCATGGAGAAGGACTCATCCACAAATGTCTTTGGAGGATTTTGAAAGAACTGCAGGCATCACATCCTTTCTAGCAAAACAAGGTATCTGCTAGGTAGACATAGGGCATGAAAATATAGGACATCCAACTGTTGGGAATCAATGTTCACATTGATATTCATACAAAGCTTTGGAATGGCCTTTTGATCGTTATGGGAATGCCTATGCATGTATGCTAGATACCAAGCAAAATGAGCTGTCAATCTCACTCAAGGATTGAAAGATTGTGAATATTGGTGAGCAAAATGGAGGTAATTCTGGTATGCTTGACTAGCATTTGTCCAGTCCCCTGGAATTATTGGCCAGTTAATCTGGGGTCCCGTGAGAGAATTAGTCGAGCTCCATCCTCTTCTTATGGGAATCTGCTGATCAAATCCATCGTACTCACTAACCAACTAAGGGGGTTGAGAAATATAAGTGGCAAGAGATGGAAGTGGAATAAGTAAAAGAGGATGAAGAGATGGGTAGGCAAAATCATAAAAGTAAGAATAAGATAAAGAAAGAGTAGCTGAAAATTTACGTGAATCAGTTAGGAAAGGTGTCAATTGATAAATAGGAAAAGTAGAAGGTATATGGATAGATGGTGAAGGACATGGTGGAGAAGGGGAAAAAACTCAATCTTCAATGAAAGAACAATAGGTAAATATAGGAATTTGAGGAAAACCTTGAGGTTGGGAAAGAAGAGGTAAGATAGCTACTGAATTGGTTTGATAAAGGGAAAGATAAGTATCATAGCGATGAGCCATTTGTTGGTAGTATAATAGGATAGGAACAGAGGGACCTAAAATAGATCTTCTCTGATAGGCATAATAAAAGGATGAATCAAATGGATGGTTCTTGGAAAGATAAGCTAGGAGATCCACCCTCAGTTGGTTAGTGCTTTGCACATAAGTAGAAGCTGTATTCTGACGTTGATTCAGGACCACAGAATCAATCATTGAATGCCATGAGTTGTTAGGGAAAGTAGCCACTTTTGAGTAATAACACTGAAACATGTAATCTATCCGCAACTCCAAATAGTTGACATACAAAATAGCTTGCAAAACCACATCCCCCACATACCATGCCAAATCTACATCATCTAAAATCAATAGATCACCTCGTACATACATGTAAGACAGCAACATGGTATCTGTCGTCACAAAATCTTCAAAAACCATACGGACCACTTTTGTTAGTAAATCAGGAGACCAAGCCCCACTCCAACCATCCTCTGGAAGAGGGAGATCCATCGTTGAAAGCTTCATATAGAAGGCTAACTGATAGTGGACAAAGAAAGAATGGTCCGGAGGAACATACTCTTGAAAGTGCTTAAATATAGACCATAACAAATCCATCCTGGACTGCAATCTTTCCACTTTATCTTGAAACAATGGATACAATGTGGCCTATCTTTGGAGAGCTACCAAGTCCTGCTGAGAGATAGAAGGAATAATAGAAACATGGGGGCTTGGAGAAACGGACCGTGATTGTGCCAGTTGGTCTTGCAACTGCTTAATCTGGGAAGCTTGTGATTCTACTGTATTATGAGCAGTCTGTAAAGCAAACACTTTTGCATCTAAAAGAGTCTGAAACTCTTGAGCTTCTTTGGATATTCTCTCTTTCTCCTTTGAGACTTTAGTGGCCTCTGACTGAGCTTCTGCTAAAACTGAATCTTCAAAGAAGATATTTCTTCTCTCTAGGTCTCAATCATTTGGGTCTGCTGCTCCATTTGCTTAAACAGATCTGCAAGTGTGTCTTTAGCAGAGGCTAACTCTATAGTTGCCTTATGCAATTGGTCTTTGGACTGCATCAGTTCTTCATAGAAAGAAGCATACAGCTATTGAACACAAGCTGTCACTGAAAGTTCAATCGAACTCTGGATGTCATTACAAAGGAATGGAATAGCATCTCCTGACACTAAACTATTTAGTGAAGGGATTGATATTTCCAAAGAACCCTCTCTATATGCTCTGAATAAATTGTTACATGTGAGGTAAGTAGGGAGGTCACGGCCAGAAGTAGCAGGAACTGTGACTGAAGGAAGGACTGAGGGAGCTTTATCTGTCACACGCTTCAAGCGCTTCCGCTGAATGACCAATGGAGGAGGAGAATCAAGATCCTCTATCTCAATAGGTTTTGACTCTTCAGAAGGTGGAGGGGGAGGTACTGGATCAGATGGAGGAGGTGGAAGCACACCCTTCTTAAGGCCTGAGTATGTCAAGAAAGCATATAAGTAGGAACCATAAGTGACATTTGTGACATTTCCTCTGGTTACTTTGATAAAATGTTGGTCCCTCTTTGTAAGCAAGTAAGTACTCCAATCAATGGCCATCCCTTTTAACACCATCCTGGAAGCTGTGAAGAGTTCTTTGGAGAAATAATGGGATGGCATTTTAGCAGGCATAATGAGGCTCATGTGAACTCAAATCTACATATCAAACGCTGGCAAGTTGATCAGAATCGCTACATTTATGATGAGGTGGTTAAAATTTTACTAGCAGACATAATTAAAGTAATGGGGTGAAATGAACGTCATGGCTATCGAAAATAGGGATTTCCTGAACTTCCCATGACTTATCGCTTCCTGTGAATCCACTCCCCCAATCCATACTACTATTCTATCCCTCTAGCTGATTCCAATAGGGAATTATTAACCTGGTATTAATGTAACTCCTAAAAGGAAAAAATCATTTCAGCCAAACCCTATCCATTCCCGAATAATTGTACTTGGGGCTTGTGTTTCCCTATGGTGGAGGAACTGGCAGACTAACTTCCAAAGAGGATTAGTGATCATGGAAAAAGACACTCCTGAAGTGTTTATCACTTTCTTGACATCCAGAATCTCTTTGGTTTGCTTCTGTAACAGCTTGAAAATCTCATCATTGGAGAATAATTGTCTAGTTGTAACAAAGGGCTCTCCTTTGTAGGAAAGAGACAAAGCCTTCCCTAACCCTCAGGGTGTCAATACCATGGAAGCACCATGAACCAGGCTCGACTTCTTACTGTATGATGCAATAAACTCATCACACAGAGACGGATCATCTGGAATCAATGGAAGTGAAGCAGCCATGAAAGTTGCAAGTCATGCTTTCGCTATAGGCTCAAAAGCCAGTAGGGAAGAGTAATCCCTACTAATCAATGGGACATACTGGATAGGAGGAGGAGCGTGAGGCACCATTTAGATGGAAAACACACACCACAAACACAAACAATAAAAAAGAATGCTTACAAAACAACCAAAATAGCTATAAAAAAGAAATCAATCAAAAGAAGGACACACACATACGTAACTAACCAATTTACCACCCCAATCAACCCACATCTTAGAAAAAATTCGGCATGACCTCTACACATGCAACTGAAAACTTCATGCGATGTAACAAACAGCACCCAAAACCCCGTATCGGGCAAAAAAGAAAGAGAAATGGCAAACCGCACCTGTAATTGTAGCACATAAGCAAACTATAATACCATAAAAATCTAAATCAGGACCTGACCATAACGTTGACCAACAAGTTCAGCTAAGAGGACTTTACGTGCCCATCCCACGAAGCCTGTTTATTAAAAGGGGAAAAAAGTGTAGTGAGGGGAAATGGTTTTAATGAAGGGTGTATTTTAAGAAATTATTAACAATGGGTGATATTTTATTAGGTTATAAACCTTAATAAGAAAACGACGATTTCTTCTTAAAATTTTAATTACAATGTATTAGGGTAAAACAATACTTTAACGAAACCTAGACTGCGATTCCCAAACTGGGGTCTCTAAGTGCAAATTCATTAATTAAAAATTAATACTTATGTGGAGCGCTTTTTTGCCAGCGCGTGTTTTTTTTGTGACGATTGGTTCATTTTTATTAAAAATTAAAGTGCCTCTGAAGCGCACGTAGCGCGTGCAACGTGAACGGTTGGTTTATTTTAAGTTATTAGAAAATTGTGTGTTTAGTGCGAGTGCACATGGAAAAGTGGGTGAATGTAATTCATTTTAGCAATTAATTGTGGTTAAGAGATACTAAAAATGAGTAAAACTCAAAAAATAAATACCTGATAGGAGTATGTATGCAATAAACTAAAGGCGCACTGAGTAGTCCCAAATGCAAGGAATCCAGTCAAAAAAACAAACACCATTGAGACTAAAAAGAAAGAAAGCACCTTAGTGTTTTTGTGTTAGTTTATCTTTATTTTTATTTTTATTTTTTTTTATTTCTTAAAAAATTAAATGATTAAAACGAGATATAGGATACATGAATATGTTGTGAAGTGTTAATGTGAAATTTCAGCAATCCAACAAGTGTCAACAATGTATTTGAATATATCCATGATTTTTTAGCAGATTTTTAAAATTTAAAATGAATTTTCATGAGGTGAAGTATTAAATTTAGGATTTTGACTTTTTTAAAAAAAACTTTAGCCATTTATGGAAGTATTTTCAAGTGAGAAATTATTGGCAAAAGGGGCAAGGGGATTTGTGGAATTTTCTAGAATTTTTCTTTTTGGTTTTTTTTTTTGAAATTTTTGCTATGGTTTAAATGTAGATTGGTGTTTGTATTTTTTTTTTCTGGGTTTTAGTTTTTTGTTTTTTTTGGGTTTTTTTTTGTATTATGGTTTTTTTATAAATTATAAAGGGTGTTTTTTTAATACTTTTTTGTTTAAATAAAATTTAATGTGGGTTGGTTTGGTTGTATGGGTGGTTGTTGTTTTTTTTTTCTTTTTGAATGGTATGTGTTGTTTTTGGGGTTTGGTGTGTTTTTTTCTTTTTTTTTTTGTTTAAAATAAAAATAAATTGGGTAGAGGTGTGAAAAAGGAATGCACCCCCGTCACACGCGCATGCGCGGGGTACGAGTAAAAAAAAATTACAATGACGGGATCAAACGGGGCAGGGACGGCGATGCGCGAGGCACCGCAACGCTTAAAACCAAAAATAGGCACGTTCACGCGCGACACGAGAAACACGGCCACATGGCAAAAAGAAAGAAAAATTAATAAAATTCAAACGACACGTCAGATTGAAAAACCTAAAAAGGAAAAATGTGTTGAAAGACGAGGGGAAAACGATGAAAAAATGCGACATGGGTGCCGGGGCAAAATCAGGGTGTTCACATGGAAAAACACAAAAAACAAGCCCAAAAACACTTACATATATTAATATTGAAAAATCCGCGCATCGGAACAAAGTGTGAAAACAAGAAAAAATGTGCAAAATAATGTGCCAACAATCCTATCATGGCAAAACACAGTTCTGAGCAAAATAGGATGCATTCACATGGGAAAAACCCCAAAAAGGGACCTAAAAATGGACTCGAAATTTAATACGGGAAGAATGGTGCACCGGAATAGAGGACAGTAAAAAGAAAAGAAAGGGATTCACAGGGTTGGTGCATCAAAACTCGGTTTGGGGGAATATAGGAGGGGTTTATTTTAAGAAAAAACACGAAAAACACATCCAAAAACACTCGAAAAAATTGATAACTAAAAATCCAGCAATCGAAAGAGGAGGGAGGAAAATGAAAAATGTGGGGGAAAGGCTGGTAGGACACGGTTGTCAAATTAAACTGGAATTTCGGTGAAAATAGGGCATGTTCACATGAAAAAATGTGAAAAATAGACACGAAAAGGGCCTGAAAACTCACAAAAATTAATAACGGACCAACCATGTATCCGAATGACACAGAATAAAAAGAAAAAATGTCAAGAGGAATGGGTAAACGGGCTGGCACATCAGATCAAGGTTCCGAAGCAATAAAGACGTGTTCACATGAAAAATTGTTCAAATTACGGAAATTGCTTTTAAAAATTAATAACTTGAGGACCGTCTGTCGGAACGGGAGTTGGTAAAAAGGAAAAATGGGAAGTTCAAAGGGACGAAGAGGGCTATGAGGTTGGATGTGAGTCTCAGTGAACGTAGGGTACGTTCGCATGGAAAATTTACAAAACAAAAAATAAAGGCAAACAGTCAAGGAAGAGCTCCGGAGATATAATGAAATAGAACAGAGGAGGGGAAAAGAGACCCCATCAGGGTAAAATGAATTCATGTCGTAGATGCATGATCATAGCAAGGTATATGCATGGGGGTATGCAACATAGACGTGCAGGGACGCGTCCCCATGCTTAAAACCTTAGCAGGAAGGGTAAACCGAACAACAAGTACCTAGTACCACACATCAGACTAACCACAAATGTCCCCACACTTAAGACATGGCCGTTACTGAGAAACAGAAGGTGTAGAGTTAGAAAAACTTGGCCCAGATTACTGAGGAGGAATGTCGATGATCGAGGTTGCGTCTTGTGTCGTTGTCGACTGCAGGAGGTACCAAGATGTCTTCACAGCACATGTCCAACGTCCTTCGTGGTAAGGACCACAAGTAGCACCTAGGGAGGTAGCTGGTTGAAGGAATCACAGAAAATTCGTCAATGACGAGGGATATTGCACTCAACTCACGATCACTCAAATGGAATAAAAGAACAGTCACTCGCCCCATTACTAACATCACTCAAGGAAATAATGATGAAAACCCAGAGCTCACACCCGATTTAGGAATCGACAAGGGAATGATGCAGAGGGATATACCAGGGTGCACAATTGATGGTGCATCAGTGCGTCCAACCCCGTCTAGCATAGGTGCAAGCAGGAAGGCCAGGGAGCCTTGCAGTGCAGTGTACAGAACAGAGTGATGTGTCCTGTGCTGATGGCAGAGCCCCGACCCGTGGGTGCAGAGGGAAAGGGGAACATACCTGAATCCAATGGTCATAACGTCCCTCAATCCTCACCTCTCGAGATAATTGATTGGAGAAATGCCAGTCACACTTAGCCCACCCTCTGTCTCACGCTCTGTTGAAAGATACAGAGGGTAGCCCATTTCTGAAACCCATTGATGTAATCCTCACTATCACTTGTGCAGAGGTTGTATGCCTTGTGCACTTTTGATGGTGCAACAGTGCATGCCACTCTGTGCCAGCATACAGTGCAAGAAGGAGGACCTGGGAGTCTTATGGTGTAGTGCACAGGAACAGATCGTGCGTTGTGCATTGAGAGGCCCATCCCATGCATGAAACACTCCATTCACACACCTCACCTCTCATTTGATTTGAAGGGAAAGACTAGTCACTCACCCTACCCTCTATCTCATGCTCTATTGAAAGATACAGAGGGCATCCCATTCTCACGTCCCCATCCTGTTAGGATGAAAGCTCACATCACTGAAGGGGTTGGTGATGAAGATCAATCGACTGTTGTCATCAAGATCTTGAAGATGAGGCGTACCCAGGGAGGCAGCCTACAAATCTCATATTTCAATGATTGGTAAGAAAGATCGTCTGTTAAGAAGGGTAGATGGACTGATATTGCAGAAACAACGCACCAAGGGAGGTGGCTTCAAATTACTTGCTGGAAAGCTTTGCTACTGGTGAGTCAGCTATCCTGAACTGCGGGGTGTTACCACCTTTTCCACAATCAGCTTCCCGCCCAAGGGTGTTTCCACCTTTTCTTGGAACGAGGCCTGTTATGACAGGGAATTTCTTCCTTTTCTCCCATAACAGTTTTGTTTGTTTTTCTTTCTTTTTTTTTCTGTTTATTTTTCCTCTGTTGTTGGTGTTTTTATTTTTTCATTAAGAAAGAGAATGGTAGAAATACCATGTGTCAAGACCCACCTCACCACCGTTGTTGGTTTAGTCGAGAAGATAACAAGGTCAGGTTGAGAGGTATCGATGAGGGGCTAGCAGAACGAGACCGCCTTATGAGTAGAATCATAAGGGCTATCAGAAGCACGACGAGAAGGATAGTGCGACTCCCAAAAGGGAAAGGGTAGGTCAACTATGATTGACAAGATCCCTAAGGAGGGAAGTACTTCTTCAGACGATAGCCATTGATTAGGAAAGGATCATCAGAGGCATCAATGGTCTGCACCTGAACAGAGCCGTTAGGATTGACAGCAAGTACCTTGTATGGGCCCATCCACCGTTGTTGAAGCTTGCCAGGAAACTTGGCAAATATCGAATCATAGGCTAGGACAAGATCACCTTCTGTGAACTCCTTGTGCTTGATGAAGGTGTCATGATAGGCTTTGCGTTGTGCTTGAGTGGTTTCCATACACTGTAGGGCCATCCGCTGTATCTCATCCAAACATTCCAAGTGCAGGAGACGGGGTTACAGTGACTCATAATCTCCCAAGCGTTTTGTAACTGCCACTCGTAAAGAGGGCAATTCCAGTTCAACAAGAAAGATGGCTTCTGTACCATAAACTAAGTGAAAAGGGGTCTGTCCTGTAGTTGCCTTATGGGAGGTTCTGTATGCCTAAAGGGCCTCTGTAAGTCAATCGTCCTAGTCGCGATGATGTGCGGCAATCGTTCTTGTCAGGATCGAGTAGAGAATGTGATTGGTGACTTCAACTTGGCCATTGGCTGTGGGGTAATAACGCGTGGATTTGTGATGGCGGATCTTATACAGCTCGGTCAGCTCCTCCATGATTTTTTTAAGGAAACGAGTATCTCTATCACTTACCATCTCGAGGGGACTGCCAAAACGGGTGATAATATTCTCATACATGAATAGGGCTACGCCATTACCATCGTCCAGTTTCAGGGTTTTAGCTTCACACCACTTTGTGACATAATCTTTATATACTAATATATATCTGTTCTGCTTCTGTCTGGTGGGTGGATCAATAGGACCCACAAAATCAATCCCCCACTTCTCGAACGGCTTTAGGGGAAGAATAGGTTGCAGTGGCATGACACTTGTCTGATGGGTGGATCAATGGGACCCACAAAATCAATCCCCCACTTCTCGAACAGCTTTAGGGGAAGAATAGATTGCAATGGCATGGCACTTGTCTTGGTGGGTTTCCCCATTCACTGACAAGCATCACATCTCTTATAGTAATCATATGCATCCTTGTGGAGGGTCGGCCACCAGTATCCTGCTAACAGAGCCTTCTTGGCTGTCGTTTCTTCTACGAAGTGTCCACCACATGGTTCGTCATGGCATGCTTTCAATACTATACCGATTTCATCCCCTGCAACACATCTTTGCAATCCTTCATCTTTGCCTCTCTTGTACAGTGCACCACCTAGCAAAGTGTAGGGGGCTGATTCTAACAGAAGCTTCTTCTTCTCACGGCTTGAGATGCCAGGAGTATACTGTTGAGTTGCCAAGAGATTGGCTATGTCTGCATACCAAGGAGTAACTGTTTCAACTAGAAACAAGGAAGCATCAGGAAGGTTTGGATCATCCTATCCCTCTTCTTCTGTTTGAGGGATCCGCGATAGATAATCGGCTAGGAAATGGGAACGACCAGGCTTAGTGATCACTTCAAAATCAAACTCCTGGAATAGGAGAAACCATCTCATTAGTCGTCTTTTTACATCTGCTTTGTTCATCAAGAAGGATAGGGCTTCATGATCTACATAGAACTTGAATTGCGTTGACAATAGATAGTGTTGAAACTTCTCTAGTGCAAACACCATTGCCAAGCACTCAAGCTCTGTCAATGTGTAGTTCCATTCCCTATCAGTGACATTTCGGCTTGCATAATATATTGGTTGATCTAATTTAGAGGGGCCCTTTTGACATAGGACAACACCTAGCCTTTCAACTGATGCATCTGTGTGCACATGGAACTCCTTCGTCCAGTTAGGAGGCTGAAAGATAGGTGCTTGGATAAGGCACTGTTTTAGGGTATTAAAGGCTTCTTCACAGTCATCAATCCAAAGGAAATCAACATCTTTCTTTAGGAGCTTATGCAGAGGAGCTGCCTTGGTTGCAAAATGTGCAATAAATCTTTTGTAGTAGCCCACATGGCCAAGAAATCCTCTCAATTGCTTGAGGTTTGTTGGTGCTGTTAAGGTGGCAATCTTCTCAATCTTTGCCGGGTCTGTTGCAATCCCTTGTGTAGAGACAATATGGCCCAAAAGAACTCTTGATGAGATGCCAAAGACACATTTGTCAAGATTGAGAGAAATCCCATACTCTCGACATCTGTCAAAACATTGCTCTATGTGTCCCCAGTGCTCACCGATTAAGCTATAGACAAAAAATTCATCAAGATACACCTCAATGAAATCACAAAAATGATTCTGAAAGGCAACCATCATTACTCGTTGGAAGGTGGCAGAAGCATTACACAGCCCAAATGGCATCACTCTATAGGCATAGGTCCCCCATTTTGTGGTGAGGGTTGTTTTAGATTGGTCTTCTTTTGCAATTTAGACTTGGTTATATCCGCTGAATCCATCCAAGAGGGATATATAGCTCATGGCCTGCCACTGTGTCCAACAGTTGGTCTGTAAAAAGGATAGGGAAATGATCCTTCTTTTTCTTCGAATTGAGCTTTCGAAAGTCGAAACATATTCGAAGTTTTCGTTTCTTCTTGGGTACTACCACAATGGGTGAAACCCATTCACTGTTAGCCACAAGATAAAGAACTCAGCTTCAAGAAGTTTCAATAATTCAGCCTTCACCAGAGGAGAGTAATTAGGATTCATATGCCTTTGTCTTTGCCTTACAAGTTTGGCATCAGGCTCTAGGTCAATGTGATGTTGACATACTGTGGGATCAATCCCCTTTAGGTCTTTATATGATCAAGCAAACACATCTAAGTTCTCCTTTAATAAGTCTCGCAGGACCACTACTTCTTTTTCTGGAAGATTGAGGCCCACTTTCAGGTGACGTTTAGTACTGTCAGTATCCAAGAACGTCACTTGTCTTTCATCTTCCACTTCGTGGATAAATGTCCCACGGATTGCTTCTAGAAAGAGGTCTGACTCTTTCAAGGGAGTAGTGTCCTCGTCTGATGTTCCACTAGAATCAGTGTCCTCCTTGTGAACACATGTTTCATTTGTCTGTTGAGATTGCCGGAAAGGTATCAGAGCTTTGTTTGCTTCTGTGTAAGTGGTAATTTTTCTAGACTTAGAGATTCATTTTCAGAGGATGCATCCAGGAATGTCACATAACACGGACCTTCTAGAAGCCGAGGCTTTGATGGCTCTGGCTTCTATTGGTAGGGGGCATCATCATCATCTTTTCTCTAGATTGAACGGTCAGGGTGATAAGAGCCACTGTTGAAATTAATTTTTATGCTTTTAATCCATTGCTTATACAGAGTCTGCATACTTTGTGGTCCATTGATCAACCCAAATGGAACCATAGTCATTCCATCCAACACCCTGAGATCTTCGGCCTCTGAGGTCCCTGTAGGGACATCAACAAGATCATCCGCTATTAGAGGAAATTCTTCATCTACACTTTCATATCCTGCTTCATTTTCTTCTTCATCTTTTTCATCCTCTTCCTCTGGAGGCTCTGTCTCTGCTTCTGTAGAGGCTCTGTAGGAGAAGAACAGATCTTTTGCCTCTGCATCTGCATCTGCTTCTGCTTCTGCTTGTGTTTCTGTTACAATCACTATCTTTGTGACTAACTCTGCTTCTGCCTCTGTCTCTGCTCCTGCTCTGTCTCTGTTCTGCATCTGCTCTGTCGTCGCTGCCTTTGTGACTGTCTCTGTATCTGTTACTGCTCTGTATTTGTTCTGTCTCTATGATTGTCATGTAACAGGGAGAACAGTATATCGATGCTTCTATTTCATTATCAGAGGTGATTTCAGAAGTTAATTCTAGTTGAGGCAGGAGGTATTCTCCCATGGACAAGGATTTTTCTTCCCTTGGCAGTTGGCTTACAGTGCCCACTGTTAGGGACTGTGCCACTGTTTTCTTAGGAAAGATCTGTTTGACAACCTCTTCATCTCCTGATGTACCATCAGTTATCTCATTGGAGGAGTTAGTTATGACTTCGATGGATGTGGATCCATTGCCTTTTTGCGATCCATACAAGTTTAACACCACTTTGTTAGGTCCTCTGCCTAGGGTTAGGGTTCCTTTGAACCAGTCCACCCTGGCTCTTGCTTCAAAAAGCCAAGGTCTTTGACTGGCCAAAGACCAAGCCACTTTTACCCAGGTCAACAAGCCAACTCCTAATAGTTATTGCACTAAACAGGTGATTATTGCTACTAACAATGCTAATTTGGTTTAGTCTTCCATTAGTTGTATGGCGTTTTGTGTGTAGTAGTCCAACTACAAATATTCTACACTTCAGTAAATTATATTAGACACTAGATTGCTAAACCTGAGATAACTACGGTTTCCAAGAGCTATCTATCGAACTGCAGGAACGAAAAAAAATCAATGCATTTACACCTATGGGTAAGATTCCTGCCTTGGCTTACTTTCACATTTCTCTAGTTGAGACACGTATGGCAAGTCTTTGCTCAATAACTAGAGTTAAGCAAGAGGCATCAATTGGTTGTGCACAAGTGAACTCCAGCTTCTTGTCCACCTTACATGAAGCAAGAGATGTTCGTGTGGTCTTTAATGGACATGATCATGTCAATGACTTTTGTGGCAACCTTCGAGGAAATATAAAAGTTTGTTATGGAGGAGGAGTTGGCTACCATGCATATGGTAAAGTTGGTTGGACTAGACGAGCAAGAGTTGTCCCTGTGTCATTGAGGTCGTCAACTAGTAGTAATACCTCACACATTGACATTTCAAAGGGTACAAAGGTGCCTATATTACCCTATGTAGGCTTTCTCATTGTACGTGCAGTTACATTCTCGTGACGTCTCTCTATCTCTGAGTAAACTACGAGGAAAGATTTGGGGGCTGAATTGCAGTTGCGTGTGCTTCTGATACAAGGCGCCATACAAGGAAGATGATTATGAAGCAAGGCAGTGGCACAAGATTATAGTCTAAGTGCTTCTTGATTGCACCTTGGTCGATGGGACAATCGGACAACTCCATACACTGCCAGTATATTTATATTAGGCGTTTGATTGCAGGCTCAGAGAGAAAGAGTGTGAATGGTTGTGGTGTACATGAGGAGAGAGGAGGACAGGGAGAGCATCATCCACATGCTGCCGGAGGACACGTTGAAGGCCATGGATATGCAACATAGCCTGCACGGGAGAGAGAGAGATGTCTGTGGTCGTATGGGTTCATTCTGATGCTATAGTGTAACTGTCGTCATACGCTATACATAGATAGACACAGTGAGGCTGGAGAGAGAGAGGGTTGGAGAGAGAGAGAAATGCCATGTCCACACCTCGTTCCTCGTGAGTAACACAATTTGTTTTTATCCCCCAATCTAATTCAATCTGGGAGCACGATAGAGACAAGCGCGCAGGCTCAGACCGATAGAGAGAGAGACGAAAGGGGGCGCCACTTAGGCTCCCTCTCCTTTCCCAAATTTGTCCCTTTGAGACGACGAGAGAGAGAGACCGATCATTTGCTTCTCTGCAAATATAGCTGCATTATGTATATATATATGTTTCAGCAGGGCTGAGGGACCCCTAATAATCCTACCATTTTAATTATGCCCTTTAATTCCGTGGCAATATCCAGGTCCCAGGAGACAACTTTCTTTCTTCGTATTTCATTTATTGACTAGTAGAGAGAGAGAGACTTTGAATCACTATTCCTCTATAATCTCTATCTTCTTCTGGATCATCCTCACCACTTTCTTGATCATCATTGCTATGCCTCAATATTCAATTACCATCAATAGGTTGGAAAATGTCAAGCTTCAAAGGCTCAGGAAATGGATATTACAGTGATGATTGTGCCCTAGAATCGTTGTTAGAGAAGCAGTTGTTGAGATGGGGAGATACACTTGAGATATTGCAAACCTCCTTGCGACACACGCGATGTTGGTACAATTGAGGTAACGACTACCGTGAGCCAACTATAGAGCTTGAGCCAGAAAGAGAGCATAGCCCATGAATATGCTTTGGTCCATGCGATGTGGGCAGTCGGCAAGGGTGCTTTTTGCTTTCGGCAGCGTGGCTTTACCACGACTCTTTGTGGGGTCGATGGTCTTGCGGTGATCAAGCATTGAACACTTTCGCACAAAGACCTGTATCATTCTGCATCCACTTGTCACTTCATGAGAGTACATGCATGGTATATGCCGCAACTATAATAAACCAATGCAACGCAAGGAGACATCACTTATCTGAATTCTATGGTGTTGACTTAGATATTTATCACCTGCGCTTGATTAGCTTTCTTTTTTTTTGCTAAAGATGTGAAATACATTAAATGTAGATATGAAAAGTTCGTACGATTGGGGAACATGTCAACACTTAACCATTTGAAGACAAAGAGTCCTGGCCAGGTAGATTTTAATAAGCCTTTATACAACATGGGGCTACTTTATTTGTACGAGGCGGGGCAAGTCTCGGTGGTAGGGCGATTGGGGCTCTGCTAGTGTGGGGCTCCCGTGGGGTTGGGCAGGGAACATGTCGGCCAGGACATGAATGGTGTAGTCCCGAGCCGCCACCGTTTCCAAAATGCCTTTAAATAGTTCATTGAATTCTTCCCTGTCCGGAGCTGCCCTTTCTGCCCTTGAGCATTTGGTGCCCGAGCGTACGTTGGGAGTTTGTGCCACTGGTGTTGCCACATTGTGTGCGCCTCCTTGAGCATCCGCTCCCTTGGCCCATGGATTCTTCAGCCTTCGTCCGAGGCGGTGTCTCTTAGGGCCGCGTTTCTTGGCGTACCTTTTAAGAGTCGGCTGCGAAGAGTGTCCTTGCAAGCTAGCTGCCCTTGGTTCTCCATGTTTTCCTCACGGGGGGCATGTAAGATGAAAATCAAGGATTAGGATTTGTCACATGATAAGACCATTCATATGTAAGGGATTATAGTGCAGATTATCAAGCACATAGGACAAGAAGGGGAGGGGTGGGGCATGCATTGTTGTTGTAGAGGGATGGCCCCCGTGATGTATATTTAGCCTCTTGCCATTAGCAGATCTTGGTTCACACCGAGTTACGTCCGGCTGGTGGTCATGAATTTAGGCAGGGCTCAACCTTGGAAGGATAGATCAGAAAGGGAAGAAGGTGTATAGAAAAGGGGCTGCACCCTGTCTACACCATCAGAGTTGTTGGTCAAGGCTTCCTATGGCGGTAATGTGGGTTGCATGCCCTTCACTTGGAGGTGGGGATGGTCACCCGGCTTTTAAATGCATGATGAGAGGAGGACTTGAGGAGCTTACCCTGTCAGACCCCACTCTTCTCCCTACACTTAACTATCATTGCTTGTGTGTGTTGATATTGTTTATACATGGTGACACAAAAATCAGTGTTTATTTATATACATATTTATGAATCCATGTCACTTCACGAGGATAAGAACCAATTGTAGAACTCGGGATTGTATTGGAACGTGGCACATGCATCCAGCACTCGTGGCAGCTTACTCAATACTGATAGATATTTCGCCACATCGAGTAGCATGGAACCTTGTCCAAGTCTACTGGCGACATGTAACTCCTCCTCAGTGAGAACCTTATCAAGAAGAGGGTTTTTTTTGGCTAGGTTCAGCCAAGTCCATACCCCGAATGGCAGTTAGCACTCGAAGGGAAGTTGGTGCCACATAGGTTGGGTCTCTTTGGGATCGCCATTCGGCCAATCGCTCCTTACAGACTGTCATGATCTGAGCCCATAGTTCGGCCATTGCAACGCGGCTTTCACACCAACGCTGCTCAAATCGACTTCCGCCTGCTGACAGTCGCTTTAGTTGCTCTATGTCTACGAGATTCATTTGGCAGAGCACTTCATTGAACGTGACGGTTAAGCGCAGCTCCTCAGCTTCCTCGTCCGAGATGAGTCGCAAGCGTTCATATAGGAGCCTACTATAGTGCTCATCAAGGTGTTCTTGCTCTTCCCAAGATAAAGGTAAGGGCAAGTAATCTCCAAGCTGCTCCTTGGGGATTGTGCCCATGTTCGCAAGGACGTAAATGCATGCGAACACCTTGAGCTTAGCATCCAACTCAGTTAAGCATTCTGCGACACTTCTATGTTCAACGAGGGCTTGCTCGGTTGCTATCTCATGCAAAGTTCTACGAGTTTCCTTAGGCTTTAGCATAGCTGGGGGCTCAGGCCTAGAAGAGAAAGATTGGTCAACGCTAGGATTGCTCATGCTCTCGGGGATTGTGTGTTTTTCCTGAGGTTTTTATGCTATTTTGTCATGGTTCTCCTCAGATGTGATTGGTATAGATTTGTCACCCTGTTGTGACAACATTGTATCCACTCTTGATTGGTCGATGCGAGTTCTATTGTCTGTGGATTGAGTGTTGAAAGCAGCCATTGATGGTAATGGCTGCTTTGATTTGTCAGAGCACACAGATGTGTCTGAGGTTTCACCATTATTAGGAGAGGCATCAATGGGTTCATTGGTGTATGGACTCGATGCTTTATTCATCAGCTCTCCAGCGCTCTTCGTCTCAATGTTCTTGGGGTCCACAACCACCTGCAACTGTTGTTGTTTTCGTTGTTTTCTCCTCTTTTTCTTGGTCAGTGAAGGTGCATCTCTCAACGACTCAGGACCCTGGACTCGATTAATCATCGTTGATGTGCTTGGTTGGGCCTCAACATTCTCTTTCTCTAGTGTGTCCTTATGGGACATAGTCGTGGCCTACTGAATAGCCTCGCTAGGTTGTGAGGATACAATTACCTCCCTTTTTGGAGAGTCTAGCTCTTCCCTTCTATTTAACTCCTCTAGCCTAGGCTTTAGGCGCTTTGGAAGTGTTGGAGTTGTCAATGAAGTTGGTTGCGACACCTCCTCCACAGGTAAACTGCTAAGGACACGTTCTGCAAGGGGCATTGTCACGGCCAAGGGCTGTGACTGCTGTGATCCCTGATTGGAAGTAGTAGCAGTGAGTTTAGTGGGCTGGCTACCCTTGGTGGATTGCAGTGTCAAGTCCCTGGGGCGATCGGAAGTGGTCATGTCTTTTGTTGCCCTTTGAGCACTCATCTGTGTAGATCGATCTAGTCACATTAGGTTGCCTATGCATATCCTTGGGTCGAGAGCTATAGATGGTATCATGTCGCTCCTCTTGGAAATTTGGAAGCTTAGATGGAGATAGAGATTGGAATTGAGCAGTCGCCCTTGACAACTGCTGTAGTGCTTCCTGTGTCTGTTTGGGAAAAGAGGGCATAGGAGATCTAGGACTCATAGGTGGGCATGGCACTAGCTGAATGATTTGCTCAAGGCTATTAGATGATTGTGCCATTTGCTTTGTTGAGCGAGTAGGCTTGCCATGAGAAATGTTGTGCCCATGATGCTTGTTCTCCCCTTGGGAAGTCAACGGCTCCCTGGGCACTAGTGGACCTTGTGCACGCTCGACAGTTACCTTTGATATCTGCTTGCTAAGTACACTAGACTGGGGATCCACTTTTTGATAGGCCATGTTAAGTTTCTTGATTTCAATAGTGAGGGGCTCAATCACTCCAATATTTTTGGTTCGAGACTTGGATTTTCATTTAGGTTTCCTCCTACGTCTCTCTGCTTTGGACATAATTTGGGCTTCTGACAGAGGTGGTCTAGCAGGGGGTTTTGGTACCCAAATCCATTGATTGCCTGCATAATACCCTTGAGCACGAAGCAACACCTTGGATATCCATTGTGGCGTTGTGCTAGCTCTCCATCGACGCCTTCGTCTATAAGGCTTGGGCTTCCGTCTTGGTCTTCTACGATATTTGTATGAGATCCTATCCCTGGCCTTGTCTCCTAACCCTTTTGTTTCGAGTATGGCCTCACTCACTGGTTCTCTCTGTTCAACCTACGCTTGTATTAACTCTTTCAACAACTCCTTGCTCTCATTACCAGGCTTGTTTGGTATGTTAGAATGCTCCTTACCCTTCCCTCGAGGTTTGGTGAGGTCACCCTTGCTAAAAGTCGTGATTATCCTCACATCTGGTAGTGTTAGGTGTATCCTCTCTGCTATATAGTCGGCTTCACACTTCGTTGCCTTTTTGAAGGGCCTTTCTAGGAGGATTTCCTTTCCACAATTCTTGCTATTGGGAGGAACATAGAACAGGAGTGGCAAGCTTTCTGTTTCAATAGTTACAAGGATTCTGCACTTCCCTAGAAGTGCTTATGGGTGTTCCCCGTAAGGATTAAGAGTTGCATCAGTCGGTTTGAGCTTTGGTTGACCTAGTAGAGTCCATGCTTCGTAAGTCAAGATATTGTGGAGGGGGCAGAGCCCCCTCTGCAGGGGTCCGGGGGGGGGGGGGGGGGGGGGGGGCAGTCCCCCCGGCCCGCAGGGCTGTTACGGTAAAAGCCATGCACAATTTGGAGGACCGTTTATAGCCAAATTTTGAACTACGTGCTCTAAATTTCAGCCCAGTGACGGATCTGTGATGTGCCTTTAGCTCTACGTAGCCTTTGGGGTCAGTTTCTAGGTTTAGATACGTCAAAATTTGTGTTCGAGATACTTGTCCGATTTTGAAAGTTTTCTGTCTGATTCTCAGATGTTGGATTTTCAGAAGTCCAATTTTAGGTTGGTCCGATCGGCCCAGTGGTCTAATTTTGGTCACATCCGATTCTAGGACTCGGATCAAAAAAGTGGTCCGATTTTTGGAGTGGTCCGATTCTGGGAATCGGATTGAACAAGGTGGTCCGATTGCCTCAATTGGACGAGCGTCCGATCGGACAGGATGGTCCGAGTGGTCCGAGTCCGAGTGTCCAAGTGGTCCGATTTCCAAAATCGGACGGGTCGGTCTGAGTGGTCCGATCGGACAGGATGGTCCGATCCCGATCCCGAGCGTCCGATTCTGGACTGGTCCGATTCTGACTGGTCCGAGTGGTTCGATCGGACAGGATGGTCCGAGTGGTTCGATCGGATAGGATGGTCCGATCGGACGGTTGTTCGAACATCCGATTCTCAGAATCGGACACTGGATCGAATGTCCGATTCTCTCGACCCGAACGCACTTTCGAGCATGAAATCGTAAAAAATCCTAAGGTATTGATTATTACAAGCTATGAGATTCAACATGAATGATGCTGGAGTGATGGGGAAGAGATCTATATGCCTGGGAATCGTCAATAAACTCCAAAATGAAAATCGGCAGATGAATCAAACCCCCATGCCCTGTTATGACAGCAGAAACCCTGATGCCTGTTTTTCTTCTTTTTCTTTGTTTTTCTTCCTACCCTAATGCATCCAAATCACAAAGTAAATATCTACACTACTCCATCTCACAACATAAATCTCAGAAAATAAAAAAACCTACTTGCCAAGGAGATCAAATACCATCTTCAACCCCCTCACTTCCTACCTATCTGAAGCACCAGTTCGGGGGAAAACCCTACTCCAATGCTCGATTTGAAGTGCGCAAGCGCTCAAGGCTTGAATCCGTGGTTCCGGCAACGGAACCAAAATATGGGAGCTTTCACTCAACCGCCAAGACCCACGGACTGCTTATTATTTCAAGCGTTCCAAGCCGAGCACTAATGGCTACCTCTCACATAACCGACGCGCCATCCATATCTATGGGTGTAGTGAGCTTACCTCCGTGCCGTTCAAGTTACCTCCTCTCCCGCGCACTCAGGTAGCTCCACGATCCCAGGGCAAGCTTCAAGCAAGCTAGATCCTCCCGTTCCAAGCTCCAAGCTCCATTGCCGCGAGCAAGACAAGAGAAGAGAAGAGAAGAGAAGAAGAGAGGAGAAGATGGAGAGCTTCTCCACCCCACGGTTCCTCACCCTCACACACTCACTCCCTCATACTCTCACACTCCCTCTCTCAAGCACAAGCTCAAGCAAGCAAGAAGAAGAAGAAGAAGAAGAAGAAGAAGAAGAAGAAGAAGAAGAAGAAGAAGAGGAGAGCTACTTTTGGCCACACATAAGAATGAGCTTCTCATTCACTTTTCAACTTTATATACAAAACCCTAAATCCCTTTTTGGGCGGTCATCCCCTTTTCCCCTTTTTTACATGGCTGGCCATAGCCTAGGCCATTTTTTCCATTGTCCTTCTATCTTCCTAGCTTCCTTTTCACCGCCCATCTACATTTACAAATTGCATGGGTGAGAGCCCGGCGCTCTTTTACAAGATTTCACGGTGCGCCTTTTTATTTTAAAATGCATCTTTTCCCTTTTGCATTTGCCTTGCACTTTTAAGGTTGCCCTTGCGCTTTTGGCCTTTTCACCTATTCTTTCTTCAGTCGGGCTACCTTTTTTCCGCCTTTACCCTGCATCTTTTTTATTTCCTTTTGCTTCTTCGTGTTGGGGTTAACAGTAAGATGTCTAGATCAATTAAGTAAATTGCATGTAATTGAGTAACTTACATGAGATTCATAAAGGCATGATTAGTTAGCATACGATGATCACCTCAATGTGCTAGGTTAGGTTAAGTTATGTTAAAATTCTGCTTAGTATCGCGCTTAGGATGTCAATTTAATATTTTCAATCTTAAAGTTCATCCCACATTCACGAAAAGTTAGGGTTATCCAAACAACTGTGCAAGGAAGATTTAGGGTTCTCACCTTAAGGATCGGATGGCCAAATGCTAGACTTTCACAATGAATTTAGGGACCCTAGGGACCAAATCAATTATCAACCTAGTGGGATTAGGGTTTTGGAGTGGGGTCAATGGGACTCCCAACGCCTATATCTTGATCAAAGGTATTCTTGGTCAAGGAATATCGTATGATAGAGATGTAATCCCTCAAGTTAGGTTCTGATACCTATCTCGTGCAACAAGTCTGCAAGGTCATATGCTCTTACGACTAAATCGCAAGATAGTACTGCTACACCTTAGACCAAGAATGGCAAGTTCTAATTACAAGTCTGATTCTTTAAGAATTGAGTAGTTGTCCTACTACAACACTCTTTCTTGGATACTAATTGTCAAGCTAGGGCAGTTGTGAATTGCCAAGAAAGAAATTTGACAAACCAAGTTAGGACGACGGGGTTGTCCAGGATCTATTTGACTATACTATAAGGAAACCTAAGGTAGTGATAGTTTGGGGTCAACAGGATATAAACCCTAACCCAAGGAAAAAGGGTAAACAAGCAACCTAGCTTGCTAAACCTTTGGGATCTTGCCAAGTCCCGAATGATCCAGGATCGAATGTTGGGAGTATTCAGGAAAAAGGAATCACACCTTAGCAGTTGGCCGTACGAACAACCACTGGAATGCTCGTGATTGTACATCTAGGTACACTGTTTGTACTTCTTTACTCAAGGAACTAATTCAAGAAAAACAACTAATGCTTCAGGTTAAAAGCCTGGAGGGAGAGGTAGGTTCAGTTACCTTTGACTATCTGCATGATCCTATCCAAGGGGGTTGTTTCGCCGCGCCAAGTACGTGGACCGAACCTGCCGTGAGAGGTCTCTCCATGGGTGCTACTTGGAGGAGGAGGAGGCTTGGGTGGCAGGGGAGGCTCTCGTCATAAATTCCTTGCCTCCAGACCCTGCACAAGAGGCCGATGTGACTCGAGATGGGATCTTGAGGCCCGTATACTAGTCAATGGGTGGAAGTTGGAGTAGTGATCCTGAGGATTGCTGGGATAGCCTTCAAGATATTTGATGTATTCCAAAGACTATGATAAATAAAGATCAAATGTTGAAAAAGGAACTTGCTTGACATTGTTTTTCTATGTCAATGCCTAAGTTACGTGAAGGAACCAGTGTTTAATTGGTTAATTAATGAAGCTGCTCTTGCATGTCAAACATAATGTGGTAGGTAATTAGATAACTAAGCAACCCGAGGAAAGTGCGGTGGACGTGACTCTGGGTCCGTCCTACAGAAGGGTGGTACTGGTTAGCCGAGAACTTTTCTCGAAGAAATTGATAGCAAAATAGTGATGACCTAGAATCAATAGAGTTAGAGACCCGATTTATGCTGTTTTAGGGGAATGGAATGGGACTATGCTTTACGGGCAGAGAGGGGGAGCTTCGCATCCCTCTCGTTTTCCATTCTCATTGAACCACATGCAGTATAAATCTGCTTTGATCCTGATGCTTCTGCGCGAAGTGGTTTGTCTAGAGCTTGACGCTAGCTACTTCCTGGAGACTTGACTATTAGGAAAACCCTGATTCAGGTCGGTCCTAAGTGGGAACGGCCGGATAGTTCCACTTTGTGGTAGACTCGGGAAGACCTAGTTTGCAAACCCCGTGACATTCCTTGTGAGTGCCAGGTGGCACTTTCTAGACTGTCTTCCCGATGGGCTGCTAAGACGTGTCCTACAAATGGATAGGTGGACACGTTATAGTGGATTGAAATTTGTGTGGTTTTCTTGTTTTTATTTTGTGTTGCAACCTCAGGTTGTATTTTAATAGACATATATTTTGGCACACACTATGAAAAATCCTTTACAAATTGACATGAAACACATTGTCTATTCTCCAATGTGAGATAATTTCAGTCGATATACCACATCTCTGATATTTTCCAACACCTAGAAGGGCCTATAGTATCTCATAATCAACTTTGGATACAATCTCTTTCTTTTACTATTTTTCAGCCTTGACTTTTCAAAATGTAGCAATACATATATTCCCTCTAGAAACTACAAACCAAGTTTATGGTGATCAACTATCTTCTTTTGATTTTCTTGTGATCTCTAAAGTGAATACTTTATCTTTGCATAGCTGGCATCCAAGTTTTCCACATAAGGGTCAGCCTCAAAGATCTTATCATTAGTTTGCAAGATAGGTGCATATTCTTGCCACCCTCAACCACCTAAAATGGAGCTTTTCCAGTGGAACTATGCACTATATTGTTGTAAGAAAATTGAACTAAGGGAAAATACAACCCCCATTGTGTCTTGTGGTTTAAGATGGCACCTCAAAAGATCTAACATTGTGGAATTTTCTTCCTCAAACACTAACCATCTATCTGTGGATGGAAGGATAATGAAAATTTCATCATGGTATCCACAGTCTCAAACAACTCTTTTCAAAATATACTAATCATTCGAGGGTCTTGATCAACTTTGGTATACTATGATACTTATGATGTATAAATAAGGATGCCATATGATTAGCCTTTATTTACTTTCTCATTGGAATGAAATGGGATTGTTTGCTATAACTGCAAATGATAGTCCATATCCCATCATTCCCTCTAGGTATCCTAGGAAGCTCAAAATTAAAATCCATTGCAATGCTCTACCAATGCCTATCTCGAATAGGCAAGGGCTGTAGCAAACCCAACATCTTTTTCCTATCATGTTTTACCTTTTGACATACGATGGGTGTCTTGAAAAACTATACATCATGCCTCAAACCTGTCCACTAGAAGAAATGCTCCACTACCTTGATTGTGGCATCAATATTTCTATGTCATGCATATAGAGGAGCATGACTTTTAGTGATAACTCTAGGCCTCAACTACTTTGTGACACATAGTCATCCATGCATCATAAAAAATCCATCTCTTAACACAAAGTGCTTATGCCTTTGGCCATTGCATAGCTGATCATAAACATTAGAAAAGTTTGAATCATCAATACATTGCTCTTTCATGGTATCCAAGTAAGTGTGATAAATCATGCTGATAGATGAAAATTATGGCCTACATGATAGTGTATCAACCACAATATTATTTTTACCATTAATACGTACAATCTAAAAATGAAACATAGAGAGAAAATTTACCTATCTCATATGCTTCTCTAACAACTTTCTGTGCATCAGAAAGTACCTCAAAGTCTAATGGTCTGTTTGCATTATAAAATAAATTCCCAATGAATAAATTTTCCACATAAATAGTGCATGAATTGCATCAAAGAGATCTTTCTCATAGACCTGTAAATTCTTTTCTGCACCATGGAGAATTCAACTCTCATAAGCCACAACTCGACCATCGTGCATAAGAATAGCCCCAATTCTATTACCACGTGCATCACACTGAACCATGAATGACTTTCTTAGATTGGGAAACACAAGCACAAGATTTGAAGCCATCTTTTCATTCAGCTTTTTAAATGATGAAATTTCCATTACTTTCCATCTAAATGGTATATTCTTCTTCTGCAAGACATACAATGGAGATGCAATTTTACAAACCCATGTACTTACTTCTTGTAGTAAGAACATAAACCCAAGAAGTTGTGGATATCATGCACATTTCTCAAAGGTGGCCATGATCATATTGCCTCAATCTTTATAGGTCTATGTGAATACCATCAACGGATACAATATGTCCCGAAAAGTGGATTTCATGCAAAAAGAATTCACTTTCCTTGTCATTGATAACCAACCTATGCTCACACAGTTCATTGAACACAATGTCTAAGTGTCTTCTATATTGTGCCTCATTCTTGTTTCCTTTAGGCAACCCATAAATATATTTTTCAACTTCCTCACGAAGAGGTATGGGGCGATAAGAAGTCACGGAAAGCAATGCATCCCAAAACTTCTTATAGTATTGCTCCAAATTTTACATTCCTTAGAATCTTGCTTATTCCAACAAATTGTGATGATGTCCACCTCAAAGGTACTTGTCAATCAATCCATTGCAAATATTTTCTTGAATTGTATCCATGTTTATAGTGCTCTACCTTGCATCAAAAGAGTGAACCACAACTACAATGCATTTCTCTTAAAAACAGCGGCTTCCTTTTGAATCTTCGAGGACTCAATGAAGCTTCCCCCTGAGTAGGCTATATCAAACTCCTAAATAAAGTCAAAGCTTTCAACCTATCTTGTGCACCATTGAAGGACTCAAACTTCCCTCATCATAGTCTTTTTTTGCCTCTTTGGGTGCCAAGTTGTCATACACTGGCTGCCCCAGAAAGGATGCTACTTTGTGCCCCAAGCATCAAGCCAATGCTGCCATAAATAAGGTTTTGCATATTTCTAGCCATACTTGAATATATTGGGCCTTGCACACCATGCATTGGCTATTTCATACCATAGGGATTTGTGCCATACATTCTCGTATGCAATCCCTATCCATCATAGCATGAAAAATTGTGTTTCCAGCAAAGTATATTGGCTGCCCCATCATAGGATACATGCTCCGACTGTGTCCAGAAAAAATTGGATTGGCATTTGCATGATGGCCTTGCATTTGCATTTCTTGCCCCATAGGTACCAAGTCTTTTGCTTCATTAGCATCTTTGGGAGCTTTAAGTGAAGGCTTTGGCATTATATTCGGTGCACCTTGTTGTCTCAAATGTATACAAGATATATTCTTCTTCTTGCCCTTGATGTCCTTCTTTGGAGCATTAAAAAATCGAGTAAACTAAGGATCCTTAACAAAGAGATTTGTTGTTGTTCTCATCTCATTATTGAACTGGACATCAACTTCCTCTTCAGTTCACTAGTCATCAACCTCATTATGCCTTAAAGGCCTTGCATCTTGCCCAACAATATTTTCAGCTTATTGTCCATGGTTTGAGCCTTTGTCCAAGGTTAGACGTTGCATTTCCTTCATCCCCTTTTTGAACTTCTGTATTAGAGACATAATCATTGCTTGAGTTTATCTCACTATATGAAGACATATTCATGTAATTTCTTAGCTAAGAGAAAATATTAGCACTAGCACAAAGCTTTGGCTTGCAATCAGGTGCCTCTCGCCCTCCAAATCAAGGGATTGAGTTGTTTGCTAGTAATAAAACCATAAAACCACCCTTTATTCTTAGAGAGGGTGATAATTTGTTGATTAAGAACTTAACTACAATAATCATCAAATAAATATAAATTGAAATTCACAATTTACCTTAATAATATTGGAGAATAGACATTCGATTGGCCCCAAAATTGACACCCCTTTCAGTATTTCCTTAACTTTAATTGCTAATGGATTGAATACAAGTTGAGATTCCACAATCTCCTTTGTTGATCCAAAAGCCCCTTGATGTACATATAATTAGCAAGAAATATGGGTGAATCGCCCCTTGATTTTCACCCAAGAATTGCACAAATGGAACCACCAATTGGCCAAATGTTGCCCCAATTCACAAGCGATGGCATGACATCTAAAATCCCTACTAATTCCACAAATTTCAAGTATTGTTCCAAGGTAGCTATTAAACCCTAATTTCTATAGAAATTTAAGGTTTATAGTAGAGATCTCTCTGCTGTCCACCTAAGTTGGTTTTGAAATATGCTCAAAATGGCTAAGAAATACTAAGATCTCTTGAGAATGGATTGGAGAAGGTGAGAGAAATTGAAGATGAGAGAGAAATATGCTTTTCCTTGCAAGAAAACCCTAAATTTAGCCTATTACTTGCTCCAACCTACATTTAATGTAGTCACCTACTGCTGGCAAGCACCTCCAAAAGGCTATCACTTAATCAACAATGCTGTTGCCAACCCTTGGAAGGTGACTCCTTGCTATCCCCTTCCTATTGAGACTCTAAGAAGACTGTCTTTTGTAGCAAATTGTTGTTCTTGTTAGATATGATCAATGCCCCACCCTCATTAGGTGCCACCAATGATCCATGGTGCTCAAAGCTGTAAGGACCCCATTATGAGGAGAAGCCAAATGTGAGCCCGGACATTGGTTGAGTCTTGACTTGTATATCAGATGAGGTCTATGTGACCGGATGGCAAAAAGGTGACCGTTGTGGGTCTAATCTTTGGGTTAGATGGAGTGGTTAAGCTGGTAGCAACTCGAGGCGCATTGCATCGAGTTGCGGTTTAAGGGAGTTAAAAGGGGCCCCTTTTCCTTGGCCCCTATTCCCTGGCCGACTAGTGGAGGCTCATATGGTAGGTCGGTCAGGCCGACCTAACAGCCTTCGTGGGCTATAAAACCTAAACCCCTTCATAGCCATCCATCATTTATCTTTCACCCAGTCAAAGTTGTTGTTCCAGCTAGCCTTAAGCTCTTCACCTATCTTCTGTCTAGATCGCCATCTAAGCTTCACACAGTGGAAGCGCACGGGTGGATAGAGCCATCTTTGTATCAGTTGTTTGGAGCTAAAGAATTTACTGATTCTCCTCTTATATGTTGTGTACTCTCTATCTCTTTCTCAGATTATGTTCGCTGCGCCGTGTAATATTTTACAGTTCTTTGATTAGAAAATAAACTAGCAACTCCCTCCCTCCTCTCTCTCCCAAGCTGTAAACTAACTAAATGGTTGAGATCTAATCCCCAAAAACGTTTTCTAAGTTTGTGTAGGAATTTTTGCTAAGTGGCAGTATTCTAAATCCATTTTCAACATTATCAAATCATTTAATTAAATTTTAAAATTAAATGATATTAAAAATTAATTCTAGCCCTTTTGAGACCATGTTGAAAATTAAATGTGCCCATTCATAATTAAATTGGCTAGGTCTAATCTCTATTGACCCTTAGACTAGCATTACATAATTAATTAATGCTAGTCTCTAATGTCATTGTTGACACTTATTGATTAAATAATTGTCCTAGGGTCAAAACTGGCACCAACTAACCCCCAAAGCCTAGTTGGCATATCTTATCACAACTTTTTTCTTTGATCCACTACATCCTCAGGGTCCTTGGCGTGCTGTTATGAAATAAGTGCCATGTGCATCACATGTGCTAAACAACCTTGCACATTTGATTAATAACTTAATCAAATGTTATAAGCAAGATTAAAGCATCTAAAAATTTATTGTCCTCATGATAGTATAACACTACCAAACTCTTAAACTAAAATACCAACTTTGGTACATCATAGTATCAAAATGGATAGAGGTACATATGTCCAACATACTAGTTACCATTTACAGAAACTAGTTTAATAGTATCAAATTTGGTATATAATAGCATCAAATTTTGTGCAAAATAGTATCTAATTTTGGTACTATGCATGTTCCATAGTTGTCAATGGATCCAAAACATAGGGATATGTATACAAATTCAACACAGTATGAGATTCATATACAACTGCTATTATTGACACATTATCAAAATTAATATCATATACTACAAAAATTAGACAAAGTAAAAGAGCTAGTATAGATGTTCATCATAAACTAAACGTTACATAGATAGTAGTGTGTACCATAAATAAACTAACAAAAAAACCTTAGGTGGAATTGCATTAATCTGTATATTGCCAAGGGTATAGAGTTGTGGTTATGTAACACTTCCACGCAATTAAAAGTTAGTTGGTTAGTTCGAAAGTTAATTAGTCAATTAATAAATTAGTAAGGTTACTAACTAAAGTAAAAACTAACAAAAATTAATAAATAACAATTTATATTTATAAAAAAAAATGAGGATCGTAACCTGATATTTTTTTCGAATTGACAAAGATTGTTGTGGCCATTAAGTGGGGTGTCAAACGGACTCCGATTGACAAACAAACACTTGCCTTGGATTCTGGACATCAAAATGCATCTAGAAAAACTCTAGCTCCTTGATATGCAATCGTTTCATTTTGGACTAAAATTGCCATTTTTATGGGTCTCGAGGTCTTTTTGCACTTAAATATCACCTTTAAAATTCGCTCTCATTGGTGACCACAGGATAGGGCAATTTAGCCCATAAAATCTAGAAAGTATTCCGCATAAACAAAAACCATAAAGAGCATCAAGTTGCTACAATAAAAAGACACAACAGAGCATAAACACAACTCTCACCCTACCCCTTGACAAAATGAAATCATGAAGATCCACGAGGGATAGTGTTTACTGCAAAGCGAAGAAAGCGGAAAACAAGGCATCAAGAGGAAAAGCACAAGGCAGAAAAAAGGAAGGGCACCCTACAAAAGAGTGGGCTCGAAGGAAATCTAAAACCATGAAAACAACCACCAAGAGTCCAAGACGCAACCATGGAAATTGCAAGAAGCCAAAAGCAAGAAGGCGCACCTTTAAATATAAATGTGTAGCCAAAACTTTTGTAAAAGAGCACCAGGCTCCCTCATGTGCAATTTATAACCATGAATGGGTAGGAGGACCAAGCTAGGAAGAGAGGAGGACAAATGGGAAAAAGAGCCTAGGCCAAGGGGATAAGGGAATTATTTCCCAAAAGGGATTTAGGTTTTTGTATATAAATTTCAAAAAGTCAATGAGAGCTCATTCTTTGGTGTGTGGCAAAGTGGATTCTTCTTCTTCTGCTCTTTTTATCTTCTCTTGCTTGCTTATGAGTGCTTGAGGGAGGGAGTGTGAGTGAGTGAGGGATCTTGAAGGTGAAGCCCTCCACCATCTCCTCTCTTCTTCTTCTCCTCTTCTATTCTCTTGTTTCACACGTGGCTATGGAGGATGGATCTTGAAGGAAGGGGCTTGAGGATGCTTGGAGGTGAAGCCCTCCACCATCTCCTCTCTTCTTCTTCTCCTCTTCTGTTCTCTTGTTTCATGCATGGTTATGGAGGATGGATCTTGAAGGAAGGGGCTTGAGGCTGCTTGAGTATGCATCACAAATCGTGGAGCTATTAGAGTGCTTGAGAGAGGAAGCAACTCAATCGGGCATTAAGTTAAGCTCACTACAATTGTAGAGAGGGATAGCGCATCGACTATGTGAGAGGTAGCCATTAGTGCTCGCTTGAATTACTTGAACAATAAGCAGTCTGTGGGTCTTGGAAGTTGAGCTTGAGCACCTCTACATTTTGGTTCCATTGCGGGACCGATGGATTCAAGCTTGAGCGCTTGTGTGCTTCAAATTGATCATCGAAGTAGGAGTTTCATCCCCAAATTGGAGCTTGTGATAGATAGGAGATTTTAGGTTTCAAATTAATTGAGTAGGAGAAATCAATTCTATACTTTGCTTTTGATTTTTGTCGCATTTAGAGTAGAATAGGAGGGAGAAATCGGAGCATGAAGCTTAAGGTTCACTACTATAAAACAACCGTGAACAGGGCAATAACATGGAAAAATGGGAAAAAAAGAGTGCTCAGATGTCTCAGAGTTGCCAATGGAGTGCTTTGGAAGGCTAAGGTGTTGGCCAACAAGGGTTTAAGGTATTGGGTGACCAGGGAAAACCTCATTTCCAGTCCTCATTTTGAGAGAGAGAGAGAGAAGGTCACGAGTCTATGTTAGATCGATCATAGCATATCGGGGCTTTCTACGAGATTTAGGTATAGGGTGCCCTTGGTCTACACCTCTACTTGATTCCTCAAAGTTTTTGTATGTAGTGGCAACATCAAAGCTGGGATTTTTGGCAAAACTGTGATAGATATGTGTTTCGGCAGGCAGAATCAGACGTTTTCCGCAGTGTCCGATTCCGTGAATCATACCCAG
Source organism: Lygodium microphyllum (assembly GCF_053477565.2). Lineage (NCBI taxonomy): Eukaryota > Viridiplantae > Streptophyta > Polypodiopsida > Schizaeales > Lygodiaceae > Lygodium > Lygodium microphyllum. The sequence continues at coordinate 46,975,361 of NC_141152.1, read as the reverse complement.
TGACATGTCCAATTAACCCAGTCGTCCAATCAGACATACCTATCCAATTTTTAAAATCAGACATTTTGAAATCGGATGGACTCCAAATCGAACCACTTCCTAATTGGACACAGTACTTTCATCGGATTCTGAGAATTGGATGAGAAGGAATCGCATATACCACCCCGTTCAATCTGTCCGATTGTAGCAATCGGACCATAGAAATAGACCCTGTATCCTGTCCGATGATCGAACATACATTCAAATCAGAGCAGGCACCCTATCCGATTTTGAGAATCGGACATAACCCAATCGGACCCACAAACTCAAGCTGTCCAATCGGACAAACCTTGTCCAATTGTGACAATTGGACCCGGCCCTATCCGATTCCTAGAATTGGACACTAGTAAATTGGATGTTCGACTTCCAAAATCAGACACAGCCTGAGAAAGAAAATCTAGAAATTTGACAAACCCGGCTAATGAGAAGTGTGACCCACTGCCGAAAGAACCTAGCAAATGCCTCATAGGTAACTACAGACCTAGAAATCGTGGCCGAACAGTCTAGAATTATGTCTGGTGTTGTGGGTTGATTGTAAGGCCCCGACTTGATCCTGATCAAGTTGAACGAAACAATGCAGCAAAAAACCCTAGAAGCCGGTGAGGACAGCTAGAAACCAAACACACGACCCTATCAAGCCAACCCATAGACAAGAGTGCCAGGACTACACACACTTTGTTTTCTCACTCACATTGACTTCCAGCACTTGAAACACACTTAAGGAGAGCAAAGAGCCTTGTTGAGCATAATGCACTAAAAAGAATACACTCACACACATACACACACACACACACACAGAGTGAGGGTAAGTTGAGCACTGGTTGAAATAAACAAGGAACTCACTTAGATATAAAACCTTGAAGGAACCCACTAGTAGGAGAAGATCCCAAGACATAGAAGGATGATCGAATCCCCAAAATTAGGACTAGGCGAATAACATGAACAAAGAGCCAGATTTAGCAAGGGCTGACCCCATCAGGGTAGTGGATCTACGCAACCTCATTCACCTTATTGAAAACTTGGTGCAACAAGAAGCCCTAGACATGGAAGAGGGCAGCTCAAGCTAAAGAAGCTATGAGGAGCTTGACCTAGGAGACCTTCTTGAAGTTTTCTAGCAGTTGGTAAACAAATATGATGCTCAAACTTGGCTGGAGCACTATAGTAGACCTATAGAGGATGTCATAGCAAACCTCGAGGAAGAGAGGAAGCTAGCTCGCAGGGCTCTGTAAGGCCCATCCGCATACAACAAGGAATAGAAAACTAGGAGGTTACTCCAGAGCTTGGAAATGCAAGAGATTCAGAGAGTGCTAGACATAGTAGGCAGGAATCGATCGGAGAGTGAGAGAGAGCTAGAAGGGCACCTCACATTGAGTGAGCTTTTGACAAAGCGACTGCTAGATAACATAGAAGTAGAGCAAAGTGTTGCACCATTAGCAACATCGCTACTAGCAGGGTTAGGGGTTAACCAAGGCTCTAAGAGCCAATAAAAAATTCCTATGATGGCAAAGCAGCTAGACAAATACCAAGAAAACAATGACTCATAGAGCTTTGTGAAACAGTTTGAGAAGATTTGCAAGGCCAACGGCCTTACCGATCTTCCTCAATGGTCCCAAGATTTTAGACTGTGCTTAGGTGACAAGGGCCAAACTTGGTACATGAGTTTGGATGCTGCAGAGTGTACCGATTTCAATGGCTTTAAAAATCTCTTCATTAAGAGATTTTCCAAACCTGGGTACTCTAATAATGTGCTAGTGCGACTCATGAACGTCAAACAGAGAGAGAAAGAGGATATTCGAGATTATGTAACCCATGTTAGGAGTCTCTTCAAGAGAATCCCAATGGGCAAGAGAACAACCAAAAGAGCGGTATCCACAGTATTCATTAATGGAATATGAAGCGAAGAGCTCTATAAAGCCTTGGCCTATAACTCGAGCTTACAATGAGACACACTGGCAAGGGTCTTTGAAGAAGCTATTAGAGTGGACAACCAACTCAAGGAAAGAGGCTCCGGAGGCTCAGATTGAGAAGAGTCCAGTGCCAGGGGTTCTGAGAGGGCCTCAACACCGAGTGAGAGAGAAAACCCAAGTGCATAAGACAAAGGGAAGAGCAGTGATTTAGGACAAGAGCTAGCAAAGATTAGGATAGACATAGCCAAACTGTAGGAGATGATGAGATGGCCAACACGCCCACACATCCAATGTGTGTATTGTGGCAAAAACCACTTGCGAGCTGATTACCTAGGAGGCTCCCATACTTGTAGCCTTACGGTCAATCCTACCTTGTGAACAAGCCATTGAACGTATTTGGAAGGGGAGCCCCATTAGCTCTCCCAACACCTAATGACACCAAGCCATCCATCCCTAGGATTGAAATAAATCCTACAGGTATCCCTAGACCACATGGACCCTATGTGACGCACCCACCGAGTGATGCTCCATTCCACTATGTGGATGAGCATAGTAGCACGATGAGCCGTATGTTAACCCATACATGTCGTACGATGAGGAAGGCAACACAATCCTTATGGACTACAAACTAGTACCGATGTTGGCATTAGGAAGAGGGAGAGGCAGAGGCCTAGGAGCACAGACCCAAGAGCCAATTGTGTGTTGGACTTGCGGCCACCCAGGGCATATTTCTTCGTGCTGCCCCAAGAGGGAGCAAGAAAATACATATAAATTTGACCTGTGATGCACTAATTGTGGAATCACTCATCTATTTGTCGATTGCCCTAGGTGGAGGCCATCTTCTGGTTCTACAAATGAGCCATCGGTTCCATTGGGTTTGTTTGGTGTCGAGACACTCGATGGGGTGGCCACACCTATCCCGTTGCATGTCATGACCCACCCGTAGACAAATAATGCAAGCATATCATTGCCAAGGCCTAGCAACCTTGATGCAATCTCATTTGGGAAAAAGAGCCGGTGATGAAGGAAGAAAAGACCAGACACTAAGGCCACCATCAAAACAGAAAGTGCCACAACATTGTTGGTTGTTGGAACAAAAGTCATTAATGCAAAGGAAGAAACATTGGCCCCATGGACGATTAAAAAGTAAAGCGCTAAGGTTGGCCCCATAGATGGCTGAAAAGGGAAGTGCTAAGGTCGGGGAGTACCCCATCAACCCGAAGCGCTAACTTGAAGCCATCAAGAAGGTGAAACAGTGGGTGAAGGATACCCAAGAGCACCTAAAGGACACTGAGCCCATACTAGAAGACGAGATCGATGATCTCTCAAGCATAAGCATGCCAATCTCTTTTCCACGACCAAGATCAAAAGAGGCAATGGCACCACAAGCTAGGCCGCCTAGACAAAGTCTAAATGCTCTGGGCCTGCAACCCACTAAGGGCCATTGGCTAAGAACCGCTGAATTAGGAGAGAGGCAAGTGATTAGCAACCTCCTCAATACATTGGTGACCACCCTTGTAACTCTAAGCTTAGGCGACCTGCTTAGACAGCATCCAACGCTATGGCTAGAGCTAAAACAATCGGTTGAGGAACCAAATGAGCCAATTACCACAAACTTTCCTGAACAGGATGCAAAATCTCAAATACTGAGTCTGACGCTACGTCTATACCTAAATCCTTGCAGGTTAATGTCTTTTGGGAAGGCACAAAAATACATGTAGTCCTGCAAGTCTTAGCATTGGGGGACGTCACCAGAAAGGGGATTATGGATACGGGGGCAGGAGTAAGTGTGCTAAGCCATGCAGTACTCCAAACTTGGGGTAACCCACCGGTCGAGATTGCTAGGTTCAATGTTACACTGGCTAACGGAATGAAGGTGAAACCATTCACAGTGTTGAAAAGTTGGCCAATGAAGATCATGGGAATCCAATTCTCTGTTGACTTCATAGTCATGAAGGGAGTGGACTACAACATCCTGCTAGGTTGATCCTAGATGCACAATGTGAGAGTCATAGAGGACTGTGGCAACGGTCTTATCTTCCTGGGCAATCAAACGTAGGCTGCAAGATTGGAGATGGACACATGGAAGACTATGCCTATTGACCTGGATGCCATCTCCACCATGTTGAAGGTGGTAGATAGACTAGGGGATCCTATGGGGCCCTTACCAAGTATATCCCGTGCCCTAGATGAGCAAGACTGGAGACGAGAGAGACTGGATGCATGTTCTTGCTACCATTGACCTACTGTTCTCAGATACACTGAGGAGTACAAACAAGCCATCAAGGAAACTCAAAAACTTGAGGACATACCCTTAGTGCATGATGACCGGAATCCTATACGCAAGACCACACCCAGTCATGTTCTGAGTCCCAAACAATAGATGAGAGCTCTTGGAGATCTTAGAAAATTTGATGGAAAAATTGAATGGCAATCCAACCACGAATCTCAAGCCACTCAAAGACCTCTTAGAGAAGCCTGAATGGTGATGGTCCAAGGTGCATGATTTAAACTTGAGATACAATTGGGCCTTAATCCTTGACCAGCAAAAAGAGAAATGTCAAAACCTGGAGAATGATGAGCAATCGAACAAAGATAGATTTGATGACGAATATGAGGACTTTTATTCCTTGAGTGATGAGAGCGAAATGGAAATTGATACCATAGAATATGACACTAGGGGACGTATAATCAAACAAATACAGGTAGACTCTAGACTACACATGTAGAATGCCCTTGGAGTAAAGAAAGGAGTTAGACATAAGGACTATGATTGAACTTGGTTGGAGCACATAGGTGCAATCAACTATGAGCAAGTAGGCCTAACCCAACCGAGTGACACACCACTAATGCGAACACACTCACCTTCTGAGCTACAACCACCAGGAGAGAGTCCCTTTTCTAGCAAGAAGACAGAGAGTTTGATTTTGAGTCGGAAGTCAACTCAGATAGTGACCCTGAAATACCTCAACCCCCCAAGACTAGAGGCACCTAGGGGTACCTACCTGTTCACTTAAGACACCGACGATTAAGGAAGGAATAGTGGAAGCTATCTAAAGAAACACAAATAGAAGAACAACGAAAACCACAAGGCATGCCAAAACGATTCACAAAGTTCAAAAAGGGAGATAGGGTGGAGATCTTGTTGGGAGCCAAATGACAGGGGCAAGCAAGCGAACCAATTGAGGGACCCGCCAAGGTCAAGGAAGTCAATTTAGCTAGGGAAGGGGAGACCCCCCAACCTGTCTTTATAGTCGATGACTTCACTAAGAAAGAGAAAGCATGTCTCATTGCTCTCTTGGGGGAGTATATAGACGTCTTTGCTTGGTCTCCCTAGAAGAGCTCAAAGGAGTAGACCTGAGTGTGGTGACTCACAACATGCCCATGATACCTAATGCAACATCGGTCAGTAATGACCATATCCCATGAATCCAAAGCATGCCCATGTTTTCAAGGAAGAAATCAACAAGATAATGAGAGCAGAATTCATCTACAAAATTGAACACATGGATTGGGTTTCCCCTATAGTCATCGTATTTAAAAAAAATGGAAATATTAGAGTGTGTATCAATTACAAGAAGGTAAACACAACTACAAAGAGAGAGAATTACCCACTGCCTTACACCGAGCACATGCTCGAGAGAGTGGCTGGCAAAGAGGCCTACAACTTCCTAGACAGAGTCTCTAGATACAATCAGGTGCAAGTATATCCTAATGATAGGCATAAAACTGCATTTGCCACTGGATGGGGCATCTTTGCCTACATAGTCATGTCTTTTGGATTGAATAACGCGCCAACCACCTTCCAATGATTGATGTGTACAATATTGAAAGACATGTTGAGGAAGGAGCTAGAGGTCTTTGTGAATGGCTTGTGTGTTCACTCTACTTGGCGAGAACACTTAGACAGAGACTCCAACTGGTCTTTGAATGATGTCCACTATACCGTTTCTCATTGAACCCCTTGAAGTGCCAGTTTTGGGTGAAGCATTGATGTATCCTAGGACACATGGTGTCAAAGAATGGCATTGCCACATATTTCTCGAAGATCAAGGTGATTGTCGATCTTTCACCCCCAACTGATTTCAAGGGTGTTTAGTGCTTCTTAGGATGCACAAGGATTATTGATAGTTCATGTTGAACTATGCATTGATTGCTAGACCTCTATACAAGCTGCTGATCATATTCAAATGGATCGAGGAATGCCAATGTGCGTATGAGAAATTGAAAAAGGCTCTGACCATAGCACCAATTTTACAAGCCCCAGATTGGACACTCACGTTTCACGTGCACATCCATGCTTCGAAATTTGTCGTAGAAGCTATGTTGTGCAAACCTGGTGAACACAACTTGGATTACCTGGTGAGCTTTGCTAGTAGACAACTCATTGATGAGACCAAAATAAATTACTCGACAATGGAGAGAGAGGGCTTGGCCGTGGTGTTTGCCATAAAGAAATTTTGAAATTATCTTTTGGCTATGCCTTTTAGTTTCTTTGTTGACCATCAAGCCTTGTTGTATCTTGTTAATAAACCATGTGCTATAGGACACATAGCTAGATGGCTTCTTCTACTTTTGGAGTTTGACTTCTCCGCAGTGGTGCGTAAAGGGAAGCAGCACTACATGGTCGACCATCTGTCTTGTATTCCCATGGGAGAGATGGCTAGACAAGGCATTGTGGATGAACTATTAGACGCGCATCTATTATACTTATCCAACGAAAAAGATTTGTTTAGAGCTGACATGACACTGTGTTGGGTAGATGACATAGTTCAAGTGCTTGAGCACGAACTACCGGAACGATTGATAGAAGAAGCTCGACTTAGGTGGCTCATCCTAAAGATCCATCCATATCAGTTGATAGCATGCCAACTTTACAGGTTGGGACAAGATGGGTTACTGCGTAGATGCGTGTGTGAGTATGAGATGCATGACGTACTAATAGAGGCACACGACGAAATCATAGGAGGATATCTCAGTGGAGATGCGATAGCCTAAAAAGTACTGTAGTCCTAGCTATGGTGGCCTACCCTCTTTCGAGATGTGACACAATTTGTGAAGCATTGTGATGAGTGCCAACATACTAAAGTTTTGATTTGTAAGGATCACATGGAGCTATCCCCAATTATCGCACCACAACTCTTCGAGAAATGGGGGATTGACTTCATTAGATCCATTAGTCTTGTGGCATAATATCCACAAGCCAAATACATCATTGTGGCCACCGATTATCTAGCAAAATGGATAGAAGCATGAGCTACAAGAAAGAATGATGCTAGGACCACTGCTAAGTTCCTATGGGAGCAAGTGATCTCATGATTTGGATGCCCCATCAAACTAGTTAGTGACCAAGGCACACACTTCATCAACGAAGTGATAGCTCACCTCCTGTCCTCCTTTCTAATCATCCATTGGAAACCCCTGTCTTATTTCCCTCAAGCAAATGGTCAAGCCAAATCCACAAATAAAATCTCAATAAACATCTTGAACACAATATTAGTGAGTTTGGGAATTTCCCAATTCCTATTTTTTGAATACTAAAAGGTGGCACTCGGATAACATGTCCATAACTTTCTCAAAACCATATGATCTGACATATCATTGGAAAGTGCTTGAAAAATGGAATCTATTGAGCTATAAAGCACTTGATTTGGAGTTATAGTGTTCAAGTTATGACAAATCCAAAGATTTGACCACGTGTCCCAAAACTAAAGTCATATCTGCTTTATGCAGTGATTGGGATAACAAGCATTGGCGGCCTTGTGGGCCTATTGCACAACTTACAAGATAGCTGTAGGAGGACAAACCCCCTTTAGATTGACATATGGTACAGAGGCAATCCTTCCCTTGGAATTCTTCGTACCAAGCCTCAAGATAGCCCCTCAAAAGAGATGGGATGGGAAGGAGGCATAGACAAAACACTTGATTGAACTCAAATGCTTATCAAAAAATAGGCTTCTAGCCACCCACGTGCTAATATGTAAAAAGGCAAGATGGGAATGGTGGTTTAACAAGCATGCCAAGCAACACAACTTTGAACAGGGTGACTTAGTACTGATGTACTCAGTCAAAGGACATAAGCAAAAGCTCAAGTTTTGAGGGGTTAAGACCTTTTAAGGTCCAAACCAAAAACTGGCAAAATAGAACTCGAAGCCCTACAAGGTGAGGGCATAGGCTACTTCAATGGCAACCGCATAAAGAAGTACTTCCCTCCCACGCACCCATTACATGAGCTCCCAATGTTAGCACCCCTTGTCCACATACCAGTAGCCACTATCACTGAGATGGATGGTGAGGATGAGGAAGTAGTAGCACTAGCTTACCTAAGCATGAGGGTCATTGCTAAGCACATATATACCATCAACGCATTGATCGATGAGGGAGCTGATTTTAATATCTTAACCCATGACAATTGGACCCAAATTGGCAAACCACAGTTGCAACCCACTAATGTTAAGCTCAACCCTTATGGAGGCCAACCCTATACACTTTTGGGAAAGTGCAAGGTTGCAATTTCTATTGAGTCTCAAAGCATGCTGATAATCTTCTATGTGTTGCCCAATACTAAGAATGCATGCACATAATCGCTGTTAGGACGGCGAACCTTCAAGAAGAAAGCTTGTTGCACTATTGACTACGAGGCAACGTATCTGCCTAGCCATAGGCGACATCCGAATAGTTGCATCTTTCAACAAGGGCAACACGACTCCTTCCAAGTTCGCAAAGCCACCAGTAGAGAACCCCACTATCAAGCCTGAGGAGGGGGGTTGTGACTCGTCACAACTCACCAAACCTCGAAGCCAACAACCCGCTGAACCCAACACTGTGTGATAGAGAAACCTCAGTTCAAATGGGTACCTAAGTGTAAAGGACTACCACCTCGAAGTAGACACCCACGCCCTTGCGATGCTAAGGGCCCATGCTCGAAATCTAGGAAGCCAAGATGGAACTATAAATAGTGAAGCACGATCAAAATTGCAATGGGTCCCCAAAATCTTGTTGCAAGTGTAAGGCTACTATGAGGGTAACCCCTGGATTTGGTAACCTAAAGCCAAAACAACCAAAACTGCTACTCAAACGCAACCCTCGAGGTTGGCCACACAAAATTGTGAGTTGGAGAGACTCAGACCACAAGAGAAGCGGGCCACCAAGTCCATAGAATTGTTAATACCTAGCTCAGCAACACCTAAACCAATCTATCGCCCAAAATTGTAGCTTGCTACTAATAAAATGCCAAAATCTTGTGTTGATGATACCCATCAAATCTCAAACGCATCTAGTAGCACGATAACCACAACTACAACCCAACCCATCGAACATGAGGCCAAGCTACAACCTAAGGAGAAAACCAAGCTACAACCATTAGCCGTTGAACTCTATAGTGCTATCAAACCTCTCAACCACCTACTATCGGGGAATAGACCCTCTTATGAGCGGCGACGATCAATTCTAACCTTGGCCATGGACTTAGCTGAAAATATTGGGTCTTGGAAGAACCTATAGCAACGGAAGTACAAACACTTACTTGCTCTTGGGAGGAGTCAAAATTTGCATTTGTTAAGGCTTCCAAAGCCATTGAGGAGTTAATTGCAATTGAAATATCCAAGGAAAAAGAAATCAAACAACGTCTCATTATGTCATATAGCAAGAACATGATCATTGCCATAAACCAAGAAATCGAGTAGTTGAAATAGCTTGCTGACAACGACTCCTCCTTCTTGTGGAAATGGTATGCTCTACGACTTCAATGGGAGCTAGAGGGATGCCAAATAATGACCAACACTGAGCAGTGATGCACAATCAAGGCATCGGAATATGGCCCAACCTATGTAGCTCCAACTTCATATAGGGTGTTGACTACCCTCCATAATCGATCCTTCAAAGAACACATTAAGGGACACCCTTATTTAGATCGCATCCTCATTGAGGAGGAGTTGCATGCTGCTAGCCAAGTGGACTCCGGTGACTTCTTGTTTGATGTCCTCACTTACATTACGCATGTAGACATCTGCCCTTTCGATATGGATATCTATGCTAATTTAGAATATAATTCGAATTTCTACGCTTGGCTCATGCAAAAGCAAAATACTAGGATTATGTGTTGAAGACCCTTCATCCTCTAACCCTTTAATCCTAGGAAGGATCAGAAGGGGGAGGGGGTAAGGTGAATCAAATCAAACACATAAGAAAAACAATAAAGGAAAAGCACACATTGCAAGGGTAGGATGCAATAACTTGTAATTGAGGAAAATGTCAATAAAATTTGAAATCAATAGACTATTGGGAGAAAAAAGTTTACTTTTGCACTCAAGCATTTTAGTTTAGTCGTTTCCTATTGCTTATAATTATTCTGGATTTATGGCAGGCACCCATTATGGTAGGCCAAGAAAAGGTTGGCAAGTTGCATTTTTTAGAAGAAGAACAAGCAAAATACAAACTTTCAGTGGAAACATGAGCCTTCAACCAATTCAAGTTCCAACATATCTTCTGGTATATCTTCAACCTAGAAGACATGGCCATTGAAGAGTGGGATGTGAGATAAATCATCAAGCAATGAAATTTGTAGAAATACGTGGAAGTAGTAAGCTAGGGGGTGGACTACTTCCACTATGTAGAGATCCTGAGGCCTTTCCATAGGAACCGCGGCACCGTAATTGTGCATGAGGGAGAGGGAACTCGTCAGCAGGTGCAAATTGAGTTGACCCCGAAGCCAGTGGAAAAGGCATTAGGCTTGGTGAATAAAGTAGAGAGGAAGCCAAAGAGAGATGTATATGCCTTGCTAGGAATGGTCAAGGTAAAGGTCCACACCAATGACAGCATCAACTTGGTGGATATCCTAGATCCCAAAGTCCAACTCCAAGCCAAGATGGTGCACACATTGTTCTCTAGTTAGAGACACAACACCATCATGAGCTGCATCAACATCCCCGGGGATTAGAACCCCCTTTTTTTACACCTTTGTATCTTATATATATTTTAGATATAGTCATTGTTTCTTATCTATCTTTTATTTGGCAGGCTTCTCTATCTGCCTCACAAGTAACATAGAATCCTAGAAATAGTTGCCTCTTAGGCTAACAGAACATGGTCACTAGGACTACTCTCAGAAATAGCTCTTAGAGTGCTCAACAATGTCTTAACATAGGGCAAATGACTTCTTAATTCTTTCCAAACACATCGAACCTTTCCCTAGGACTTTATACATTAATATCCCCCACAAAAGAAAAATTTCCCAAATACATATACATATTCAGATAAAGGAAAGGGACTTGTAAAGGAAGGATATCACCTGGATTGGCCATAAGAAGCTTTTGCACACAATAAGAGGCTCTCACAAGGTGCTTTGTCGATTTTTTTAAATGAAGTACTAAAAAAAAACCATTAATTGTACCCACACCAAACAAAAAAATGGCCCTCTTGGCCTAATTAAATCCAACAGAAATGCTCTCTTCGCCTAATGAAATTAACCAATAAAGCACAACATTCAATATTCTACTGCTATTGAAAAAAATCCCTTGGCCCCCACATAACCATACTGAAGCACAAAATTAGACCAAGGGAGTGAAATGGTTAGGCCCTACACTAAATGCATCAAACTATTAGCCAACCCCCTCCTGCATAAATAGCAAGGGGTGTCCAATAAATATGTCATTGAATGATTTAATGTGTCCATGATAGAATAGGAAGATGGTCAATTGTTACTTGGCTCATAACCCATACTAACCATTAATGGCCAAAACATGACATGTAGTAGCCCTGGACTAATATCAGGAGGCATTTGTAAAAAGCCCTTAGGATCATTGTTAATAAAGGCATATTTAACAAATTCATAATTAGCCAAGGAATCCGCAAAGTGATTCCACTTGTCAGGGAATAAGATGGCAAGTCACTATCTCAAAGATCTCAAGGGTGTCTAAGGTTGCATGATTGTATATCCTTTTAATGAGATCTCTCACACTATAAGTCCCATTAAATTGGTTGATAACTAATTGTGAGTCTCCTTTCACCACCAATAACTAGTGAATACTACCATGTCTAGCTAGATTCAACCCCATAATCAAGGCCTTGTATTGTGCTATGTTACTTGTAAAAAGCAATGTCTAAATACACTCCCACTTTCAAAACCACTTGAATAGATGAGGATCTTTTATGACAAACCTACACTTGCATACTTAGCAAGTCCTCAAGAATCTCCATTAAAAGATAATGTGTAAACCCAGGTTTCATTGATATAACCTGGTGTGGAAATCAAGTTACTCGTACTTATGATAGTCAAGTTTAATTGAGAGAGAAGGTATAAGACATGTACAATCCCTCCTTCCTCTCAATGAACTCGATAAAAATCCTAGTAAGAACCCAATGACAGTGGTGGCAATAGATCTTAATATCCCACATAAAAGATCCTTCTTTCCACTCAGCAATGTGATAACCCTTACTCCACTAGATCACTCTACCTTGGTGGTAACACTGCTCTAAATATGGATGCTCAAGATAATAAATGACTTTTCCCATCCAATATTCTTGATACCCTCTACAAGTTTAATCTAGATCCTGAAGAACGTGCAAAGGCACCAAGTTCGACGTCAGTCCTTATACATAATAAATCTTTAGTTTATTGGAATTTACTATAGTTTTGAACTCTACCCCTTGCAAATCCGCTAAAAGGGCTATAGAGTTATTCTTTCCTATACGAACAATCTTATAAGGGCCATCTTATTTGGGTTCTAATTTTCCTAGGAAGAGCTCCTGACATTGTATTATAAAACTAGTTGACCCTTAGTAAATTTATACTTCTTAGCCCGGATGTCATGAAGTATTTTCATTCGTTTCTTCCCTACTTCCTGATATAACAAGGCTTATAATCTAATATCATCAAGATGTGCAAGGGAAATGAACCTTTCTTGTAATGCTTCCGCTTCTCCCAAAGAATGGTTTAGAGCAAACCTTATTGTAGGTACCTCAATCTCCAAAGATAAAACACACTCTTTCCCATATACCAATTTAAAAGGGGTGTGGCTTGTAGCTCTTTTAAATAGCATATTATAAGCCTAAAAAACCACATACAATTTATTATCCCAATCATGCTTACCTTCCGAATACAATCTTAGATAAAATCCCCACAAGCCGCTTATTGGTACTCTCTACTTGCCCATTAGCTTAGGGGTTATAAGGTGGGGTCTTATTATGTTTGATCTTCAGTGCTTCCATCAAATACTCAATCACTTTATTGAAAACGTGTGTCCCACGATTGGACACAAGTTCCCTAGGCGGACCAAAATGACAAACAATTTATTCCAAAATAAAATTAGTCATTTCCTTGGCATTATCCTTCATTGTAGATTGGTTTCGGACCATTCGTGAAATAGTTTGTTGCCACAATAATATAGTACTTTTGTGTAGTTGATGAAGGATTTATAGGTCCAGCAAAATCAATGCCCAACTTCTCAAATCGTAGTATAAATATGACAAGAGTGTCTCTAATATGTATCACATCTCTTGACATATGCAAATGCATTCTAGAAAATGAATGGCCACCAATATCTGGATCTCAAAGCTTTCTATGCAGTCAACTGTCCAACAGAGTGCCCTCTACAAGTAGAGTTATGACACTCTTCCAAGATCAATGGAACCTCATCACACATAACACATTGGCGATAAACATCATCGAACCCTTGCTAATATAGTGTCCTTGCAGTCACAAATTTTAAGGATTGTTGCTTAATTTTTCTCTTTTCAGCCTTCAATAAAGTGTCTTCAGCCTCTCCTATGGATAAATAGTGCTTTATTGTAGCATACAAGGATGGAATGGATGCCATATCAATTTTGAAAAGATCCTTGAGATCACTACCTTCAGCTAAGACTTCGTTTGGCTCCCCAAAATCCACAAGACATTCAACAATGGCTTGTAACTTTGGCGGTGTCGTATTGCTGCGCATTCGAGGCGTGAAAACCACCCAAAAGTTGTGCGTGTGATTTGATACTTTGTACATACTTAGTTGTTGTGTTTACATTTATTTTCTGTGTATGAGTATAGTGAGGAGGAGTTGGAGGCATAGTGGTGAGCAAGATGAGATGCTTTCAGCCTATGTTGAGCAAGGTCAAGTGGAAAGCAATTTATTGTGTTACAAACAAATGCAAGATGAAGGTTGTATTCTTTGCAAGGCAATATTTGTCCTTAGCCTTCAGGCATGCATAGTAGTCATAGAGAAGATGACATTACTAGACATTAGACAAGCAAAGATGACACAAATGCATTGAAGGATGTGTTGGATGATGGGGCTTCACCAAAAGTAGCTGATTATGATAACAGAATTGCATTACATCTTGTCGCTAGTAAGGGACATTGCTCAATAGTGGAGTTGCTACTTCAGTATAATGCTCTTGACAATCCAACGGACCGTTAGGATAGAACAAGTGTTATGCAACATGGCTGATGCAACACTTCAACTTATAGATCATACATCTCGGCTTCTTTGCGAGCATTACGGTATGCACGGGAAGTTGAAACCGCTTTTATGCGTGTGATATGCTATAAAAGGAAGAGTGGTTAAAAAAAAAGGGGGATTGTGAATAGTGAACGGTAAGAAAAACAAAAAGGCTATTTTGGGGGGGGAAAAAGGAGATTCGAAAGGAAGGGAAGAGCGTGGGAAAAGAGAAGGCGACAGAGGAAAGAAAGACAAGGCCAATCGAGAGGAAGAAACTAATCAGGGTGGATCTCTGCTTATGGACTGCATATTGGACAGTTTCATAAACTGTGATGGTAAAAGAGAGAACCAAGCTTTGGAGGTGGATTGTTCTGCAAATCCTAAGTCATTGAAAAGCACGCCTATCAATTCTTTATCTACTAGTTCAGTGGAATTCTGTTTTGGAGGGGAAAGAGGAAGGATGACAGAGTGAAAGGAGGATATCTTTCGTTATGGGGAAAGGAAGCTTGGCGAAAAATGACGACGATCTTTACGATTGGTTTTACTGTGGAGACTGTGGGCCGAGACACCGATTCGTCCTTTGTGGAGACTGTGAGCCGAGACACTGATTCGTTTTCTTTTGGAGACGCCATTTCCAAATCACACAAGGTCTCATTTTTGTGGTAGACAGCAATGATAGAGATCGAATGGGAAAGGCATGAATTGTCATCGTTGTGATTCGAAGCATCATAAAAAGCATGAAAAGCTCCCTGATTACTGTAACGGATAGTATATCCAGCCAAAGAACATTAAGCGGCATACGTTGAGGGAGGTTGAGTTAAGGAAGATTCCCACTCTTTTGAATCGAAAGGGGGCCAGTACTTATCATATTGATCCAGTATATTCCAGATGCAAAAAGCTCGAAGGCCTCTACACAGATGAATTCTGAACATTCTGAAGAAAATGGAGCTCCTACAGAAGTGTGTATCGCCAGTACTTTGGACTACGGGAATCAATCTGGATGGAGGACAGAAAACGGCATGAATTAAACAGAAGGAAGGATTGTTTCTCTGAATCCGTGGGAACTGGGGAAGAGCGACACCCTCAACAGCATTTGGGACCGTGAATAAGACTCTTGCTACTACACGAAAGGCAAAGGAGCATCTTCGATGATCTAAGACGGAAGAGTGCTGCTTTAAAAGCTTTAAAGAACACAAAGAACAATATGTTAATACATGCACTGCTTGAGATTGGCATGCTCTGTCTTCATCCTTGCATGGGTCCTTCTGACCTTATCCATATCAGCCTTGTCCCTGTTCTTGAGGATGTTGGTGAGCAGAAATCAAAGTTCAGTGAAGGAATTATGAACATTGAGTCTTACACCAAATCTACTGGCTTGTCGTGATGTAAAAGGCGCCTGAAAAATTTACCACAGAGAAATTTTTACAGTTTTTTTTATGATCTGATCCACTGCTCAATGCTTTAGAAGTTTGCCCATATTCGAGACCAACCCTGGACATAGTAACCAATGCTGATTATGTTCATCCAGAACTATGGCAGAAAAGAAATACACTTAGCTGTTTTAGTTGACAAAGCTCTCTACTTGCATGACAAGTATGTAAAGAAGTTCAGATTTATGATGTATCTGAAGTAACAATTTTGCTATGGTAACCAGCATTGGGTAGCTCTGACTGAATCTTGGAGTTCTCAACTATTAAAGAAGTCAAAAAGGGAAAAATAAATCAACTTGTGTTAGAAAACCTGAATCTTTCTTTCATGCTGGAACGAATACTTGTCTTTATTTTGTCAAGAGAAGCTTTCCTGTGTTTTTCTTTTCTCATGCTGATATGTAAGAAGGAACTTCGAAGATCCATATGATCATTATAGCAGAAGAATTTACACATGATGCGGAATTCATCTTATATTTTGTAAACATCTTGGCATTCTTACAATTGTTACTTGGCCTTAATTCCTCATCTTGCTTATTCATCTATTTGATCTTTTATCCTGAAATTTATCAAGGTCTTCTGAAGACACGACTTTGCTTTCATGAATCCTTCGACATCTTTGGTGAACCTGAAGTGAAAGCGTTGCAGAAATTTCAGGATGGGAGATACTTCAGCCTCTATTTCAGCTTCCTCTACAACTCCAGCTGCGTCTACTTCAGCTCCATCAATGACTGCTGCGTCAAGTACTTCAACGGAGGATCTAAAGCAGATTTTGCAGAATATGTCCATGTATATGCAGCTCCAAAATCAGCAAACACAATTGTATATGCAGCAACAACAACAATTGCATCAACAGCAGTTGTCTCAGCAAAGGCAACTCTATTCGGAGCAGGAGAATGCAAACAGCGCGACTAAGGCTATTGAAGCAGTTGAGAATGAGAAGAAGCTATTTGACGGGCGTAATGTTTCAGCATATTTGAAGACATATGAGATCAAGATGGGGTTTTTTGGAGTTCCTGCTGGACTTATGAGTAAGTACTTCCTTCGAATTGTCACACCTGCTTTGAGGACAAAAGTGACTGATCTTTTTATTCAAAATACACATTGGCAAGATTTTAAGAAGGCCTTGAAAGAAGAATACTTCCTTGAGGACTTTGGTATGGCTACTCGGCGGTCATTCCGAGAGTGGGTCTACATGCCAAACAAAGGTCTAGCTGCTTCGGAGTTGATTCGAGAATTTGAGGAGAGGTATAGTCAGCTTGATGCCATTGAACAAAGAGCATTGGATGTTGAAAAAGTTGAGCTTTTCTTGCAAGCTGCAGATCCTGCTCTTCAAGAAGAATTGGGTGAGCTTCTTGAAGATCTCACGAAGCCTATGGGTCTTAAAACTGATTGGCAGGATGCTCAGGATGCAGTCTCGACTTTGACCAAGAGGAGGATATGGAAGACTCGCCTACAGAATGGTTCCATGACACCTACACCATCATCTGCTCCTATGCCTACTTCTATCCCTATTATTTCTTCTCCTCCTCAACCAGTTTCTTGGCCTATGCCAGTGCCTACTGTTTCCACTCCACCTATTCCTCCTGTTCCACGACCGATGCCTACACCTTCTGCTCCAAAACCATCCCCTCCATCGGTACCTACCTCTCTTGATGACATAATCAAAGGTATAACATATTTGACATTGGAGTCAGTCAAAGCGGAGTTGGTGGGAAAGTTGAAGGAGCAGTTTGCTTCGACTACGCCTACTACTTCTTCTAATGCTCCTACTGTACCTAGGAGTGCTCCTAGTGCACCTAGGAGAGATCGGAGATGTATTTGGTGCGATAGTACGGACCATCAGCATTGCAGGGATTGTGAGTCTTTTCAGGATGCAAGGAGGAAGAATTTGGTATATTAGGGCAAGATGGTAAGATTTGGTTGACTGAGATAGGAGCTCCACTTGCTACCAACTTTGGTAAAGGTGGAATGAAGAAGTTAGTGGAGGACATGGCTGCGCGTACTTCTTATGTGACAGCTAGAGGAGATGCTTCTGCATATGGAGTCCAGATTGAGAAGGGTTCAGAGACTCAGTCAGCGCTATGGACTTATGCTATGGAGACTGCAAACAAGGGGAAAATTCAGCAAACTGTTTTGACTAGTGCAGGCTCTAGCATCAGATCAGAGACAGGTTGGGACTCGCCTGTTGACAGGTATTCTATTTATGCTTATTTGGCTAAGTCTTATGGTGCAGATGTACTTGTTGAGGAGAAGCATAAGAGGGATGAAGAAAATCCAAGTGCAGCTAAGAAGACGCTGGTCATAGAGGAGTGTGGGCTACTTATGAGAAAATCAAGGAGAAATATTGGTGGAAAGGCATGTATAGAGATGTTTCTCACTTTGTTGAGACTTGCAGAGACTGCCAGATGTATTCAGTAGTGCGTCATCGAGATGAGCTTCATCCGACCTATCTGTTATGCATTCATTATAAGTGGGTAGTTGATTTGGTTACCATGCCTATGGGTCTATGGCAGATGAGGTACATTGTTTTGGCTAGAGAGGATCTTACCAATCATGTTGAGGGTAGATCTTTGAGAACGAAGACCACTAGTGCAGTGTGTAAGTTCTTATTGGAGGAAATTTTCTGCAGGTATGGTTGTGTGGGTAAGATCACTGCAGATTGTGGTGAATTGGATGCAGATGAAGCTAGGGAGTTTTTCTCTCAGCTAGGAATCAAATTGGCTCTAACTACAGCATATAATCTAGAGGGAAATGGGAAGAGTGAAAGAGGACATCCGCCGATAGTGAAAGCATTAGCCAAAGCATGCAGAGGACGGATTGGAGAATGGCCGAGACTTCTACCATTTGCTTTGTGGGCTTATCGTACGACTCATAGTGTTACCACAGGATATATGCCTGCAGAGTTGATGTATGGTCAGAAACCTGTTATGCCGACTGAGACTTGTGCTTTGACTTGGTCAATTTTACCTTGGAAGGAGGATTTGACGAGAGAGGAGCTCTTGGCTCTTCGGATTCGACAGTTGGAGAGGAGACCTGAGGATATTCAGCTAGCTATTGACAGGTTGAAGGTTGCTAGACTAAGGAATAAGGACAGGTTTGACAGCAGGCATCGCTTGCGGCCAAGAGCAATAGAAGAGGGAGATTGGGTATTGTTCTTTGATAGCAGCCTTGAAAATCAGCATACTACACTTCGAAAGATGGTGAAAAGATGGTTTGGGCCGTACATAGTCAGACATGTCTTTGATAATGCAACATATGAGCTGACAGAATTGGATGGGACAGTGCTTAGAGTGCCTATTGCTGGAAAAAGAATCAAGATTTTTAAGAAAAGAGATGATGAGGATTATGCATTGGAAGAATTTTCAAGAGAAGAGCAACGAGATGAAACTTCAATGGAAGAGACAGATGATATGACAAATAATCTTATTGAACTACCAGAAATGCATAACGAAGAGATTGATCTGTTTGTGGATCTTGATGATAACGATCATGGGTAGTTGGCCCATCCGGAGGATGTGCAGGATTAGAGGGGGTGGATGTCGTATTGCTGCGCATTCGAGGCGTGAAAACCACCCAAAAGTTGTGCGTGTGATTTGATACTTTGTACATACTTAGTTGTTGTGTTTACATTTATTTTCTGCGTATGAGTATAGTGAGGAGGAGTTGGAGGCATAGTGGTGAGCAAGATGAGATGCTTTCAGCCTATGTTGAGCAAGGTCAAGTGGAAAGAAGTTTATTGTGTTACAAACAAATGCAAGATGAAGGTTGTATTCTTTGCAAGGCAATATTTGTCCTTAGCCTTCAGGCATGCATAGTAGTCATAGAGAAGATGACATTACTAGACATTAGACAAGCAAAGATGACACAAATGCATTGAAGGATGTGTTGGATGATGGGGCTTCACCAAAAGCACCTGATTATGATAACAGAATTGCATTACATCTTGTCGCTAGTAAGGGACATTGCTCAATAGTGGAGTTGCTACTTCAGTATAATGCTCTTGACAATCCAACGGACCGTTGGGATAGAACAAGTGTTATGCAACATGGCTGATGCAACACTTCAACTTATAGATCATACATCTCGGCTTCTTTGCGAGCATTACGGTATGCACGGGAAGTTGAAACTGCTTTTATGCGTGTGATATGCTATAAAAGGAAGAGTGGTTTAAAAAAAAGGGGGATTGTGAATAGTGAACGGTAAGAAAAACAAAAAGGCTATTTTGGGGGGGGGAAAAGGAGATTCGAAAGGAAGGGAAGAGCGTGGGAAAAGAGAAGGCGACAGAGGAAAGAAAGACAAGGCCAATTGAGAGGAAGAAACTAATCAGGGTGGATCTCTGCTTATGGACTGCATATTGGACAGTTTCATAAACTGTGATGGTAAAAGAGAGAACCAAGCTTTGGAGGTGGATTGTTCTGCAAATCCTAAGTCATTGAAAAGCACGCTTATCAATTCTTTATCTACTAGTTCAGTGGAATTCTGTTTTGGAGGGAAAAGAGGAAGGATGACAGAGTGAAAGGAGGATATCTTTCGTTATGGGGAAAGGAAGCTTGGCGAAAAAGGACGACGATCTTTACGATTGGTTTTACTGTGGAGACTGTGGGCCGAGACACCGATTCGTCCTTTGTGGAGACTGTGAGCCGAGACACTGATTCGTTTTCTTTTGGAGACGCCATTTCCAAATCACACAAGGTCTCATTTTTGTGGTAGACAGCAATGATAGAGATCGAATGGGAAAGGCATGAATTGTCATCGTTGTGATTCGAAGCATCATAAAAAGCATGAAAAGCTCCCTGATTACTGTAACGGATAGTCTATCCAGCCAAAGAACATTAAGCGGCATACGTTGAGGGAGGTTGAGTTAAGGAAGATTCCCACTCTTTTGAATCGAAAGGGGGCCAGTACTTATCATATTGATCCAGTATATTCCAGATGCAAAAAGCTCGAAGGCCTCTACACAGATGAATTCTGAACATTCTAAAGAAAATGGAGCTCCTACAGAAGTGTGTATCGCCAGTACTTTGGACTACGGGAATCAATCTGGATGGAGGACAGAAAATGACATGAATTAAACGGAAGGAAGGATTGTTTCTTTGAATCGGTGGGAACTGGGGAAGAGCGACACCCTCAACAGCATTTGGGACCGTGAATAAGACTCTTGCTACTACACGAAAGGCAAAGGAGCATCTTCGATGATCTAAGACGGAAGAGTGCTGCTTTAAAAGCTTTAAAGAACACAAAGAACAATATGTTAATACATGCACTGCTTGAGATTGGCATGCTCTGTCTTCATCCTTGCATGGGTCCTTCTGACCTTATCCATATCAGCCTTGTCCCTGTTCTTGAGGATGTTGGTGAGCAGAAATCAAAGTTCAGTGCAGGAATTATGAACATTGAGTCTTACACCAAATCTATTGGCTTGTCGTGATGTAAAAGGTGCCTGAAAAATTTACCACAGAGAAATTTTTACAGTTTTTTTTATGATCTGATCCACTGCTCAATGCTTTAGAAGTTTGCCCATATTCGAGACCAACCCTGGACATAGTAACCAATGTTGATTATGTTCATCCAGAACTATGGCAGAAAAGAAATACACTTAGCTGTTTTAGTTGACAAAGCTCTCTACTTGCATGACAAGTATGTAAAGAAGTTCAGATTTATGATGTATCTGAAGTAACAGTTTTGCTATGGTAACCAGCATTGGGTAGCTCTGACTAAATCTTGGAGTTCTCAGCTATTAAAGAAGTCAAAAAGGGAAAAATAAATCAACTTGTGTTAGAAAACCTGAATCTTTCTTTCATGCTGGAACGAATACTTGTCTTTATTTTGTCAAGAGAAGCTTGCCTGTGTTTTTCTTTTCTCATGCTGATATGTAAGAAGGAACTTCGAAGATCCATATGATCATTATAGCAGAAGAATTTACACATGATGCGGAATTCATCTTATATTTTGTAAACATCTTGGCATTCTTACAATTGTTACTTGGCCTTAATTCCTCATCTTGCTTATTCATCTATTTGATCTTTTATCCTGAAATTTATCAGGGTCTTCTGAAGACGCGACTTTGCTTTCACGAATCCTTCGACAGCGGCTTACTCCTAATTTCATAGTCAAACTTCTACAAAGTGATCAGCCACTTTGCTTTGGTAGTCAGGTCGTTGTAACTTATTCGGTAATAACCTCACTCCTTCTACCTTTACATAAAATAATACCTTTTTGTACAAACATGTAATGCCGAAATTTCTTCATTTCAAAGACCATTCCAAGGTACATTTTCTCCATATACGTATAATTAACCTCGGACATCCCCAATTTGCGACTAGAAAATGCAATTGGATGGTACTACTTCTCCTTCCAAATTTGGGCTGAATAGCACAACTTATATTATATATCATAGTTGTTAAAAATATATAAAATATCTCACCTCTTTTAGGTGCTTTTAGGAATGGTGCCTTTGCCAATTCCTGCTTCACATCCTTGAAGGATAGTTGATATTGATCACTCCAAACAAACAGACAGTTAAAGGACAATAGATTCATCAATGGCAGTGTCCACTCAATCAGTGTATTAATAAATCATTGATAATATCTGATTGTTGATGATAGAAAGCTATGCACTTATTTAGGAGTATGTGGTATACTCGTAATGGTGATGACCTTTATCGTTTCAAGATCAACAATCGAGCTAACTATATGGTCCAATAGCAATCCATAGGGCACTCCGAATATGCATTTTCTTAAAATTTAGAGCAATGCAAAAGTGCCTATACCGCTTGAAACATTTTCTTAAAATAATCAACTATCTCTTCCTTATGGTGGCTATCCCCATATCATCAATAAAGACGTATAGTTCCTTTAGAAGAATACCACCAAAAGTTTTATCAATAGTACATTGCCAAGACCTTGGGTGCATTGTATAGGCCAAAAGCCATAACATGATACCCAAAGGTACCAAATATCGTAATAAATGTTTTTTCAACTTAACTTCCTCTATGACAGCCATTTGGCACTAGCTGACAAAGTAGTCCATAAACAAATAGATATCCTTATCCCCTAACTAATCTAGAGTTTGATCAATGAATGGTAGCGGATAGTCATGTTTAATCATATGTTTATTGAGCTTTATAAAATCTATGCAAAGCTATGTTTGATTATTTTTCTTTTTTTGATAACTATTGTCGAACACCACTCCATGTGTTATACAAGAAATATCAGGTCAATCTTACACAATATTTGTAGCCCCTCAAATTGTCTATCCCTTAGCTGAAAAGGCATATGCCTCACTTTTTGTCAAACAGGACACCTAGCTTCCTTCGGGGGAACGGTATGCACAATCAAACTAGGGGATATACTCCTCAGCTCATCATAGCTCTAGTAAAAAATATCATAGAATTCTTAGATCAAGGACAAATTGTTCTTTCTTTCTTCTAGACTAAGCATAGAACCTAATTTGATCAGTCATGGTTCGTCCAACATACCGAGATCTAGCTCAATCACATCCTTGTCTCTGATTCTATCTTGAGCTTCTATCAGCTCATTTAGAGTCATCTGGTAGATATCTTCTATAGTGAACCCCTCTCTTGAGTCATTGCTTGACAAAGTCTCACTTTGAGGAGATTCAAAATATTCTCTAATTGAACACATATTGGGGAATATGGGAATTTTGCATAAGTTTGGGACACATGGTCAAATCTTTGGATTTGTCATAACTTGAACACTATAACTCGAAATCGAGCACTCTATAGCTCAATAGATTCCATTTTTCAAGTGCTTTCAATGATAGGCCACAACATATGGTTTTGAGAAACTTATGAACATGTTATCCGGGTGCCACTTTTAGTATTCAAAAAATGGGAATTGAGAGATTTCCAAACTCACTAATACTGTGTTAATGCATCTAATTCCACCGAAGATAAATGCATCCTCTCACTTTGAGGAGATTTAGGATGATATGCATCCACTATTACATGTCTGGAACCTTTGCCAAAAATCAAATAACTAGTGGGTATATCAACTTGATAGTTGGATTGCAAGATCCATGGCTTCCTACTATTAATACTTGATAGCTTGCCGTCCTGTAAACCTAATAATACCAAAGTCCAAAATGCATTCCACATTAGCAATAGTCACGTGGACTTTGGTGATGCAACCTTTTGGTTGCCTTAAATTGTCACTAGCCAATCGGAGAATTGTGGAGGCATCCCTTTGGACTTCCAGTCCCAACCTTTCCATGAATTTTGAACTCATAATGTTGATGCAGGATTGCGTAGCTACAATGGCATAATCCATTAATATGCCATCAACATATGCTGTCACCCTTGGATAATGCTTTTTAGCATGTTCAAATTAGTCATCTCCCACATGGGCTATGCCCAAGGGATCCAAATATACCTAGTGCGAAGAATCTTCATAAAAATTTTATGCAGTCTTGGAGATAACTTGCTGAGCTGTTGTAGGAGATTCACATTAGGCTTTACCTAATAAAGAGAAAAATCTAAATCATATTCATGATAATTAGCAATAGTTCTTTTCTCCTGCCAGACCATTCTTTCTCTTAGTCTCACTGAACAAGCTTAGGTGCCTCTTTCTTTGCTTTTACCCTCTTCTTTGGAAACTTCTTATTGGAGTCAGCTTTTCCATCAATAGCTTTTAGAGGACCGACTTCCACATCAAGTCTAAGGACTTGCGTCCCCTTATCATCTTGTTTAGGGTTTGCCTCAATAGATTTTATATTACCTCTAATGCTTTCTTTAACCTTCTATCATCTTGTAATGGCTCGTAAATTGGAAGCCCTATTGGTATTAACACGCATAGCTTTGATAAGTTTGACATCACTACCACTAGGCATCTCTTCTACAATATCTTTTCCTCTTTACAATATTTGCTTTGGTCCCTCATGCTCCATCAAAATCTAGCTCCATCAGAGGTGTCCCTCATCATCGAGCATAAGGGAATAACATAAGGGAATACATTAGCTAGCTCCATCAGAGGTGTCCCACAAGGGCTTCTCGTCTGACTGGAGTGATCGTAGTTATCCTTGATTCATGGAGTGCAATGCCTTTTTTAGAACTAGTTAGGATTCAAGGAACCTTAACGGAGTTCTGGCACAACTACCACACCTTTCCCCTCATATAATTTCTGATCAAGGTTTTAAGACTTGACCCTAGGCAAGACAATGCTCGACTCTACCTAAAATTTCCTAATTAAAGTTTCATTTAATATCTTTAGAGAAGCTCCCAGCTTATTGAGACTACCCATCCATAGGACGGATTTGTCAGGGATCTCATCCACCCGCTTCCCACAAATGATTTTCTTTAGTTTTCTAATTACCTATCATATTAAGTTATGGAATATAAAAGCAGCTTCATTAATTAACCCATTATTATTGGTTCCTTCGCGTAATTTTACGGCACAACACAAAGACAATGAAAATAGTCTTTTGGTAAAATATATTTATTTATTATTTCACAAAGTTATTTACAATGATTTTTCTCTTATGCCCACACAGAAGATAAACCTCCATTCACTGGATAATTCCTTTTGCCTATGTAGAAGAAAAGAAGCCCTGCAAGATTTCCATCCCTTCACTATTAGCGGGGACTCCAGGATCCCATCTTGGTTCATGTGAGGGTTAGGTAGTTCCTAGGAGTGATCAAGAGGTTTATGGCCAAAGCCCCCGTAGCACTCCCATCTCCTCCTATGCCTAACAGATTCCTCACTAAGTGACCTCTCGCCGTGGGTAGAAAGCTCCTCATGGCGGTACAAAACAATCCTCCTTGGAGTAGGGTTGTTCCGCGTCTAGCCGTGGGGGAGGCATAGCATGATCTTTCCTCTTATTATCCAGACTATATATTTACAATTAGATGTAATTGTTACAAGCACAATCAATCTTTCCTCTGTAACCATCAATGCGTGCACAAATAAAAAAGAAACATCATCAAGTTTTTTAGCATAGGGATTAGCTCCACTCAAATCTAGGGTTTCTCTTTTAAGGTCCCACCTTATTCTTCTTAGAGTTTCGCTTTCTACTTGACTCTTTGTCAGGATCTGCAAGTTATTTTGCGAATCTAATTAATTATGAGAAGTCTATTTTATCCTTATGAAAAAATTGTTATTTCCACCCTAAAAGATAATATGGACATTTATGCCTATGGTAGGCAATTCATACGCTACCTTGCTCTAACCCACACTTAGCAAGATTTTAAATGCTTTTCCAAGTTTGTTTAGACTTTAGAATTTGTATCAAAAAATTTTTATCAATGTCCAACAAGTCCTACCTACTTTCGATATTTATTTTATTTCTTGTTATTGATAGTCAAGTATTTCATCATTGTTTTCACTTCAACATTCTCGATATTTTAGGTTAGGTTTTCTCACTGATTCATATGTGGGTCGACTCATGATATTGATGCTCTCGCTAATATAATCATTAATATTAAGATTACATGTGTTTTCAGCAAGAAAATAATTTTTATTTTATTATACTCATATTCTATGGTTGAATCAATAATATCCGAACTTTAAATGTTATTTGGAAAGATTAATTTTCATTTAGCTATGTCCTAAGTGTAATGCTTTATTGTTTTTCTGAAAATTTTATTCTCACGCAATGCAAAAATCATAAGTGCAAATATTCTTTCATCTTTCAGACATCGAATTATATTTTCATACATCCAATTTATGGGTGTCTAGTATATATTTTTCTATGTAAAATTTTGTTGATTTAATGCATTGATTATTTTATGATATTATCTTAATGATTTCTAATAAATTATTATAAAATTTATATGTATCTGTTTATATTAGTAAAATGAGATAGAGATAGTTGTTTTCTTCCCTAACAACACCTACCATTTTTTTGTTATTATAATCACATGTGTCATTAATGAAATAACAATAAATATCACAAAATAAACCATAATTAATATATTTTCTTAATGACATGCATATAATCATTTTTCAAGTGAAATAGTATTTTCAGTGAATATTTAATTATTATATTACTTAGGTGATTTTCCTAAGCAGCACTTCATTTGCATTTTCATTAGAATGTGTTTATAATCGTTTAAAGCTAAATAAAGCGATAAGCTTATAAAATATTAAAATTTTCCAAACTAACAAGATGTTACCTCTCTCAGGTTTGCTGTAATGGGGGTCTCACCAATTTCTACCGCATCATTTTCTCCATCGGCCACGTTTCTTACTTCCCTTCTTGCTTCAAATGTGCTTTGTGAATTTCTATGACCTCGCGGAGCCATGGATGTTAGGCAAAATCAACACGGTAGTTCAAGGAAAATTGCTGCTCATCCACAAAACTTTCACCAGCGTTTCTCTTAGCGGTACGGTCATATATGGCGAAGGCGTAGTAGGGGGTAGAGAAAATGAAAATGAGGTAGAAGGGGGAAGTTTTCCTCTTTCAAGGCTCAAAGTTGTTGAGAAGCAAGCATGTAAACTCTCCTTATACTGGAGAGGATAAGGGAAGCTATGTGTAAATGAACTAGAGGACAGAGGAGCAAGGGGAAACCTTGACCCTAACTTCTCTAGAGGCTATATAAACTGCCTAAAGTACACTCTCACAGTTGAGGAGAGTGTACTAGTTGTACCTTTGAATAACTTACCAAGTAAAATCTTCTTCTTGTACTTGATCTCTCTCTCTTCCTCTTGTGCACAATCTTGTACTTCCAAATCAGATTTTCCACATGGTATTGAAGCCATCTCTGACCCTTTAGCTTCCCTTAGCTTCCTTACATCATTAAGTGCAGGTGAGCTTTCAACTTCTACCTAAGACTTGCCTCTTGACCACCATAGCCATAGCTTGACCCACCTTTGTTGGAGGACCTGGGGAGGGAAAATGAGAGCATTTCAGCTCAAGGTTTCTTTTGGAGACTTCATCCCCAACACAAGGCGCTTCAATATGGCACGTCAAACGTGGAGATTGGGCAGCCAGGAAGACGACATTGCACAAATCATGAATTTGACGTAGGTTTTACAGCGTGACGTTCTAGAGCTTCGTGTTTGCTGACAATAGTGCAATCTTGGGAGCTACCATGGGGCTTCATGTCAGAGAGAGAACCAGGGAGAGAGAAAGAGGAGAGAGAAATACTAGATTTAGAGAAAGAAAAACAAGAAAGAAGGGGAAGCCATAGAAGCTGTGAGCAAGAAGGGAGAGAAAGACTGTAATTGTATTAATGTGTCAAAAAGATATGAAAAATTATATCTTCTCTCCTTTTATACCAATGTTAGTGTGACATGGCATAATATCAACATTATTAACACTTATTTGCTATTCCCAGCTTCTTACAATCCATCCCTTCCCAAAAGTTTTTGTCCTAAAAAACAAACCTAGAAACAACTAGAGAGGAGATGGATAGAACATAGTATTACTCTGTTTTACAGCTTTACAAATGGGAAATGAATGAAGAATGACCATTACAAGAGCTGAATTTGAAGAACGGAAGTAAGGCCCAACTACATACATAATTTGAAGTACTTCAGAAGCAAATGGAGCCATAAAATCTTCAACAAATAGTCCCAGAACAAAGTAGACAGCTTGTTGAATAAACAGTCCCTGCTGGACCAAATCTGCCATAACTTTTGATAGAAGTGTCCAAATGAGATATACCATATATCAAAACGAAGCTCTTGAAGAGTACTTTAAGACCATGTAGATAGCTTAATTATGAAAATTAGGTACGATAAAAACTGTTCTAAAACAGCGTGCTGTCCTGAACCAGTCTGCATCAATACTAGCTCCATAAGCAATAGGCTTCAGCCAACCACCAATGTCTCTCTCAAGTATGGATACTCATCCAATATAGAATCAGGTCTCCAAGAAGCCTCTTCAGAAGGTAAACCTCTCCATTTGATCAAATATTCCACAATAGAATGTGATCAAAGCTTCTTTTCGCGCTGACCTATAACAACCTCTGGGATGTACTGAACAAGACCATCTTCATCAATAGGTGGCAGCTCATCAACTATATCCACTGGATCACCATAATAGGGCTTGAGCTGACTAACATGGAAGACGTTATGAATCTTTGTAGAAGAGGGAAGCTCTAGTTTGTATGCCAAATTATTGCTTGGGCACTTTCAACAAAACCAACTCTCCTCCTTGGAACTCTAAAGGCCTCCTCTTCTCATCAGCATACATCTTCATTTGATCTTGAGCCTTCCTTAGATTCACCTTGCATTGCTAAAGAAGGGTCTGCATTCTTTCCAACTCTTCCTTCCCATGAGGATTGATCTTTTCATTAAAGATGACTATGGGTAAGGGCACCTTGTAACCATACAAAGCCTAAAAGGGTGAAACTCCTATGCTCGCATGAGTGGAATTGTTGTAAGCAAACTCAGCCAGGTGTAACCAAGGATCCCATGAGGTTTGGACATCATAGCAAAAATGGTGAAGATAAGTCTCCAACCATTTATTAACTCTCTCTGTCTGTCCATCAGTTTGGGGATGATAAGCCGTAGATGGAGCTAACTTAGTGCCCATAGATGTAAATACCGCTTGCCAGAAGTTACTCATAAACTTTGAGTCCCTATCATGGACAATCACCTGCGGTAATCCATGTAGTCTAAAAATATGCTCCATAAATTGATTGGCCACTTGAGAAGCAGTAAACTGAATTTTTGTTGGGATAAAATGAGCTGCTTTGGTGAGTCTGTCAATCACCACATAAATACTATTCCACCCCTTCTTGGTAGTCGGTAAGCCAGTGATAAAGTCCATAGTAATATGAGTCCATTTACCCATAGGAATAGGCAATGGCTGTAGCAAACCTCCTGGCTTATGGGTGCTATCCTTATTTTGCTGACAAGGCATACACTTCATAACGAAGTCCTTGACATCTTTCCACAGTCCTTTCCAATAAAAGCTTTTGCTTATCCTGTGATAAGTCTTGAAAACTCCCAAGTGTCTAGCTAGAGGCGAAGAATGTAACTCCTCCATAATTTTCCGCTTGAAAGAAGAAGTAGAGGGAATAACAATCTTGCCCTTCCACCAAATAAGACCATTTTTAAGCTGGTAATGCGAGTTTTCTTCCATAAGGCCTTGCTGTAATTTCTGAAAGATTTGGCTGAATTCCTCATCTAAAAGATAGGCCTCTTGTAATTCTTCAATCCAATCATTATGTAGTTCTGTCATGGTTGACACTTTGCAGGCCCACATACGAGAAAGAGAATCAACCACTATGTTATCTTTGCCCCTTGTATGAGTGATATCAAAGTCATAATTCTGTAATGTAGCTATCCATCGTCGTTGCTTTGGAGTGAGATTTGACTGAGTAAGAAAATACTTGAGTACCCGATGATCACTATGTACTCCGAATCGGCTGCCATATAAGTAATGGTGCCATTTCTTGATTGCATGCAAGATAGCCAACATTTCCTGGTCATAAACATTCATGGCCATCTTCTTATCTGTAAGCTTACGGCTCTCAAATGCAATTACTCCATGCTCGTAAAGCAAAACAGCCCCAATGCCACGGCCACTAGCATCACATTGTATATTAAACCGTTTGGAGAAATCCGGGCATACTAAGATAGGAGCAGAAGTAAGTAATTCCTTTAACTGGTTGAAGCTGCTATTCGCAAGAGCATCCCAAAAGAAAGCCTCTTTTAACCTGTCAGTCAAAGGAGCTGCAATTGCCGCATAATGCTTTATAAATCGGCGATAGAATGAAGATAGACCAAGAAATCCTCTAAGAGAGGTAGTAGTAGTAGGCGTTGGCCAATCTCTTATGCATTGCACCTTCTTAGGATCAGCATGTATTCCTTTTTCACTGACTATATATCCCAAGTATTCCACTTCAGTCTGCATAAAAGAGCACTTCTTCTCCTTAGCAAAAAGCCTATGATGTCTCAACACATCAAAAACCTTCCTCATATGTGACAAATGATCCTGTAAAGTCTTGCTATAGATCAAGATGTCGTCAAAGAACACCAAGATCACTGATGCTTTCCACATACATGGTCAAGTTGAGGAATTGGTTTGTATATTCTCTTACACTTAGGCCCCTTTGTTCCAAACCATATCATCTCCGTACTAGCTTCTCTTTTTCAAGAGGCGAAACAAAGACTTCAGCCATAAGTGCCTTGAAAGCTTCCCAATTCTCAATAAGTACATTCTCTTTCTTGATATACCTCCACCAAGTATGGGCAAATCCTTCTAGGTGCAAGGAAGCAAAGTGAATCTTCATATCATCAGTTTTAGGATATATGTCAAAGTAGGACTCCATCTTAGAGGTCCATTCCTCTAATTCTGATGGTGAAGATGACTGGCCATTGAATTTGGCTAAAACAATTTTGTCCTTGAATTCTCTTTCATGAAAGGGTTGCTGTCCCAAAATTGGCTGATCAGGATTTCCAAGTACAGAACCTCCAAATTGAGACTGAAATCTTCCAACAGGTGAGAATTACCATGTAATCTTCCTGTTGGTAAAGTACCCCTGGAATTTTGAGTATACAGTCCAAAAGCTTGAGTATTGGCTCCATTCAAACTGCCCAAATAGTCATCATGCCTTTGTGAAGCTTCTCCTACTTCATAATGACTATTTGAAATGCTTCTTCTTCCAATGATCCCATTTCCATGACCATTTTGGTTGGATGGCTGAAGTGGGACTGAAGGGCCACTGTTTGAACAAGCCTTCTCATTAACTTCTTTTGATGCCATTTTCAATTGTATAAGTTTAGAGATTTGTGCCATGAGTTGGTCGTTGGATTCTACCAACTTATCAATAGAAGCCTTGGTCTGATCAGTAGATTGAACCATCTGCTCCATTCTTGACAAGATGGCCTCATGTCGTTCCCTATGTCTCTGTTCATGGGCACACAAAGTATCAGTGAGTATACTGATTTCTCCTTGTTGTTGAAGCTCTTCAGGGTTCTCTTGAAGTGTGCTATCCATCATAGAATCCCTGATTTGCTGTGCATAATCCTCCTGGACCTTATTTTTGCATTTTTGTCCTGCCATACTAGTGCAGTCTTGCAGTATCCCCTATCAGTAAAACGGCTATAACTTTGGCTAGAAAGCTCCGATTTTAGAACTTTTTTGTGCGAATGGAAGCTAACAATGCCCTCTTCGAGATGAGCTATAGCACGCTATAACAGGTTTGGGACAGAAAATTCTGTAGCTGGATTTCAGAGTCTGAACTGTCCAGTCCTGCAACCTGTCTAGACCTGTAAGTGCCCTGTTTTGACCTGTAATGCAAGATAGTAACCCCAAATGGCTACCAAACCCTGCAAAAGGGTATATAGGACCTGAGGGTACCCTGTAGTACCTGCACCTATGCTTCAACAATGAAGGGTGTACCTGTAACCACCTATAAATACCCTGTAAGTGACCTGTAAATTCCCTGTTTTACCCTGTTTTGGTCCTGTAGGTACTTGAGTCTTTGGAAAGTCTTCAATCTTCAATTCTCCACTCGCTGTACCTGTGTGAGGGATAAAACGGCATGACAGGCTCCCTACACGGGCTCTGAATCACCGGGAGGTGGGCAAAGTTCCCCCCGGGTCGGTTGGTTGCACCCCTTCGGGATCTTTGATAGTGAGGGAGGGTCACCTCTCTTTTGTCCCACTATCTCCCCCCGCATCCACCTTTTTCCTCGGTGGGAATATCAACATGGCAGAGGCTAGTGTGCTAAGAAATCAGCATGATATGCAATTCAGAAATATTCATTCAGCCTTTCATGAGATGCAACTGATTGAGATAAAAAAAATTTGGATAGGAGAAGGGTCTTACCGCTGCAATTCAGTGACTCATTGATTGCTAGTACTTACCCTTTTACAATATTTCAATTAGGGCAAAAGAAATTCAGCCAATCAATTGGATTAGAGTAAACAAAGGCATCAATCAATGTATTCCGTCAATAGGATTCAAGTGATATGCTGAAATTTCAGATTGAAGCCTCTAATTCACTGATTGGAGCTAATATGCATTAAACAAGCATTGCATTCATGAATAGATGGATTCAAGCAAAGGTTGGCTGAGAATTTGATGAATAATGTTCAATTCTTTAATCTCTCAATCAAATGGATTAAGCTCAGCAATTGGATTAATGAGAGAGATTAAGAATTGAAGAGAAATACCTTGACATGGCTGAAGATGACTTGATCAATTCTCAAATGATTGATAGAGCCCCCGGTTGTCCAATGTTGGTAAAATAATCCATAAGGCTTGCTTATCTGGTGCTTGAGACCAATCTTGAAGCTTCAAATGCTTGAAATTGAAGCATTAAACCCGTTTCCCCCAATTTTTGCTCCATAGAAGCTCTTGATCTTCAATCTTTAACCAATTCATGCTTAATCCTTGCAATTTGTTGAAGAATCTTTGCTGAGATGATTCCACGGGCCAAAAGGATGAAGAATCTTCAAGAAATTGTCAAGAAATGAAAGCTTGGGCTGAAGCTTTTATGGCTGCCCATGGACTGTTCATGTAGGGTTTAGGAAGAGCTGAAGAATCCTTGAATGGAGCTGAGAGCCTTAATATTGCTGAAGATTATGATTGAAATGGACCAGGAACAATGCCAAGGCTGAGGGGAAGCAAGCTGAGCAGGAGGCAGGCTGGAATCAGCCCGAAAACTGCACCGCAATTTTCGGGGCTGTTTCCTGCTCCATGGCTGAGGCAAAGCTGAGCAATCCTATGCTCATACTGAAGGTCTTGAATAGGGGAATCTATTCCATGTGATATTTGCCAAGAAACTCAAGGTTTAGAGAGAGATGAACTGATCTTTAGGGCTGATCTTCCATGAAACCTGCAGGAAACTCCAGGAAAGGGGAAAGAGAAACCCCTCTTTTCAAAGTAACCACAGTTTGTTTCCAAACTAGGCTTGGTTAACCATCCTTTACCCTAGTTACCTTCAATTTTGCATAAAATTTGATGACGTCCAGCCATTTAAGCCTTTACCCGCCATATCTGACCTTGGATATCTCCAGATGTAGTCTCTTGCTAACTGTAGGGGTCCTGTACCATTTTTGTCTAAAATTGATTTTGGAAATAGGAAAATGGGACTGAAAATGGAAGAAAATAATGGATCAAAGCCTGAAGCTATGATACCACTTGTCAGAGAGAGAACCAGGGAGAGAGAAAGAGGAGAGAGAAGACTGTAAAGGAGAGAGAAATACTGCAGGAAGAGAGAGAATAAGAGTGACGAGAAGAGAGAAAGACTAGATTTAGAGAGAGAAAGACAAGAAAGAAGGGGAAGCCATAGAAGCTGTGAGCAAGAAGGGAGAGAAAGACTGTAATTGTATTAATGTGTCAAAAAGATATGAAAAATTACATATTCTCTTCTTTTATACCAATGTCAGTGTGACATGGCATAATATCAACATTATTAACACTTATTTGCTATTCCCAGCTTCTTACACTTCATTAGCCCTCCCAAGTGGGCCATCTCCCTCTAAGAGGGTTTGAAGAAATTCCTCCTCTCCTGGCTGCTGTGAGCAAAACCCTAACTGTGGGTTTCTAGTAGCCATAGCCAAAAAGCTTCAAGCTTTCCCATTTTCAAAAATTTCAATATATAATCATTAACATTGATTCTAATCACTGAAGCATATGCTTTGAAGTGTGTTCCTGGCTTGTGAGTAGCTCCAACACTCGAGGAACATCATAAGTTCACCGAGAAGCGTGACTTCAATACCAGTAATAAGTCAAGTGTCTCACCAAGCTTGACAAGGTAATACCTAAACATCTCAATCTTGAGATGAGTGCTTCTAAGCACTGAAAAGGCATTTAGTGACATCAGTACTAGTGCCCTATGAATATTGATGTGATTGACCTTTCTCAACCAGATGCTTGTATACTATACTGCAAGGAGGGGAGGAGCTAGAAGTCTAGTCAAAGTTCACCTCATTGAAACCTAGAAAAAGAGTAAAACTTAAATCAAGGGTTGTTCACAGAATAGGACCACCAAAATCTTATCTTGAGATATTGCATATGTATGATTTCCAACTTTTTTCATCTTTACAGCTTTAAAGTTGGTTATCATTTGTAGGGCTATCAATTCTGCTATTTGGTTCGTACTTGGCCACCTAAAAAGGACTAGACACTACCATTGCTTAAGGCAATAGGTAAGACCTTCCTATAATGGCCATGGCCTATGCAGATGTAAGGCCTCAAATTCGCAAATTCAATGGAAAAGATTTCCATCCCTGGCAAGTCTTGGTAAAATATAAAATGATGGAACAAGGCTATTGACCCTTCATAAAAGGGACTAAACTTATTGACCCATCCAATCCCCTTGATGTAGAAGATGATGAAATAGCTCATGCCATCGTCATGCTTCATTTGGATGAATCTTTAATTCATCATATTGACCAACTCTCCACTGCCAAGGAGAAGTGGGATAAGCTTGAAAGGCTCTATGGCGCTACAGGGAAGAACTCCAAGATCTTTCTAAAGATTAAGTTTTTAAGCTTGGAGTATAAACAAGGAGAAGATTAAAGTAAGTTTATTTCACATATGAAGGGGCTCATGGCACATCTAGCCTTTGTTCAAGCACCAATTCATGATGAAGATGCCACTGCCATCCTTTTGAAGTCTGTGAAGAAGGTCTTTCCAACCCTTGTTACTACCCTTATTAATATCCTGAATCCAACCTTGGCAAGTACTATCCGATCATACATAGATGAAGAGAAGAGGAACCATAATGAAGGGACTTCAGCATTTACTTCCCGTGAGCAAGTGTTAGTCCATACAGCTTCTACAAAGTGCTCCTTCTGTCATAAAAAATAACATATTGTAAGTAATTGCTAGAAGAAATATCCTGACAAAATGAAGTGCAAAAAGACTAGGCATATCACCAGTAAGTGTTCCAATGTTCCAGAAGTACCTAAGGAATTGGAGGCCAATTTTTCCTCCCAATCCATAGACGAGATGGACTCTTTTGAGTCTTGTAAACTCTCTACCTATAACCATCTTTTGTAGCTTGATTTCTAAGGCATCTCATTGTGGATTAAGGGGGGCATCGTATCATACTTTATCTAATGCCACCTTGCATTGAGGGGAGGTGTTGAGAAGCAAGAATGTGAACTCTCCTTATAATGGAGAGGATAAGGGTAGCTAGGTATAAATGAACTGGAGGAAAGGGGTGCAAGGGGAAACCCTAACTTCTCCAAAGGCTATATAAACTAACTTAAGTACACTCTCACAGTTGAGGAGAGTGTACTAGTTGTACCTTTGAACAAATTACTAAGCAAGATTTTCTTCTTGTACTTAAGCTCTCTCTGTCCCTCTTGTACTACACACTCTTGTACTTCCAACTTTGATTTTCCATAAAAGATTCAATGTATAAGAGAAGTAGAGAAATTTTGCTAGCAATAGGAGGTCTTCATTCTTGTTTTTTTTGTGAAGAAGAGGGGATGTATTTATAGGCATGAGGGGGAGTATGTAGTCAACCGATTCATCTGGCTACTTGGTAAGAGCCAATTGAGATTTATTAAATATTCATTTTGATTGCTTACCTATTGGATGGTGCATGGGGATGATTTTTTAATGCTTTCTCTCCCTCTAGGCATAAAAAACATCATGTATTTTGGCCTATCTTTTCAAAAATGTCTTTTTTTCTTCAAAACAACTTCTTATGGTGGTTTTTGACCTAGTTACTTCATGACTTACCTAGTATATAAAGTCAAGTCATACTCTTTGATACTTAACTTACTCAATATCATGGTCATTCTTGTGTGTTCTTTGTCTTACTGATTGAGGCTTTTGCGATTTGCCTTGCTATTATGAAATCAATGCGATCCTCGATGCATTAAATGGAATCGGGAATGCCAAATCAAATATAATGCAAAAAAATTTATATGATCAAGCTGTTGTAATATTATTTATGAGGCGTCTTTGCTTTTTGTTGGCTGGGAACATTGAGGCATCTTCTCGTGTCAGATTACGGAATTGATTTAATGTGAGACTCGATATCAAGAAAATTACGTGTGGTCACTTATGTGACAGCTCAACGAGTAATTTTTAAAACGCCTCAAACCCGACTTCATTCCTTGATATGAAGTGCTATGGCAAGAATATTACATCCTCTCCTCCTTAGAGGAATCAAGATGTCCTCATCTCGAAACAGGATTGGGAAAACCATTTTTCTAGAGTTGTCTCTTCTATCTAGGTGGCATCCTCCTCACAATAGTTTTTCCACTGGATAAGATACTCTCTAATGGCTCTATTTCTTAGAGGTTTCTCTTTTACATCCAGAATCTTATTAGGCTAGAGTTCAAGGGCTCCTTGACTAGGCATTACAATTTGCTGATCAACAAGAATATGATCTTGATTTGCCACATAAGCTTTCGAAAGACTTGCATGAAATACATTGTGGACTTTCACATGCAAGAAGTTGCAGTTTGTAGGAATTAGCTCCTAGGCATTTGAGAACATTGTATGGTCCACAATACCTTGGACTCCACTTTTTGAACTTTCCTAATGATAGAAAGATCTTCTTTGGATGCACACAGATGAAAACCATATCTCCCTCTTGGAAGATACGCTCTTGCCATCCTAGATTAGCATAAGATTTTTGGCGATCTTTGGCAGCTTGGATGTCTTGTCTGATAGTTTTGACCTGATCATCCATGTCTTC
Organism: Lygodium microphyllum; assembly: GCF_053477565.2. Lineage (NCBI taxonomy): Eukaryota > Viridiplantae > Streptophyta > Polypodiopsida > Schizaeales > Lygodiaceae > Lygodium > Lygodium microphyllum. Next base: position 46,937,980 of record NC_141152.1, on the reverse strand, counting down.
TAGCATTTTCTTAGAAGCCTCAATCTTTAGGGTTGGATCAAAGAAATTACATGGCGTTAAACAATCTTTCCCATACAATGCATGAAATGGAATCATTTGAATACTTTGGTGATATGATGCATTGTAGGAAATTTCTACTAAGGGAAAATACTGTATCCACCTTGCCAGTTCTCTAGAATAGTAAGCTCTCAGTATATCTTCAATGACGTAATTAACCCACTCTGTTTGACCTTCAGTTTGGGGATGATAAGCTGTGGTAAAGCAAGCTGGGTTCCGATTACTTCAAATAAGCTTCTCAAAAAATGTGACGTAAATAGATAGTCACGATCACTAATGATCCTTTTAGGCAATCCATGAAGCCTAAAGATTTCTTTTATAAATAGTTGACATGCAATATCTAAAGCTTTGTAGTTGGTCTTGACTAGGATAAGATGAGTGACCTTTGTCAGCATATCCACAATCACCATGATTGAATTATACCATCCTTGAACAAAAGGTAAGCCAACTAAGAAATCCATATTGATTAACTCCCATTTCATCTCTATGGAATGTCAAGTGGCTAGAGCTTTGCCTGGCATTTTGAGATGCTTAGTTTTCACTCGTTGGCAACTTAGGCATTTAGTAACATATCTGAGCACATCATGCTTCAGTCTTTCCTAGTAGTAACTTTTTGTGAATGCATTAAGAGTCTTTGTATAGCCAGGGTGTCCTGAAAATGGAGAGTCATGGGCTTCCCATAATATGTTCTTTTTCAATGCTTGACTGAGAGAAATGCAGAGCTGTAAGGGAGCTTCAAGCTCTACCCCGAGACCTACGGACCAGTTATTGCTCAAGTGTTTCGAACCGAGCGGCCATGGCTACCTCTCACATAGCCGATGCGCAATGCCTACCTTACGGGTGTAGTGAGCTTACCTTGAGGCTCAATCGAGTGCCCTCCTCTTTCTTGCACACTGGTAGCTCCACGATCCTTGAGGCAAGCTCAAGCAACCTCAATCCCTCTCCATGAGCTTCATCCTCCATAGCCACGCGCAAGACAAGAGAAGAGAAGAGAGGAGGAGAAGATGAAGAGAGAAGATGGAGAGCTTCTTCTCCAAGATCCCTCACTCTCACACAATCACTCCCTCACACTCTCTCAATCCCTCTCTCAAGCACAAGCAAGAAGTCAAGAAACAAGAGAAGAAGAAGAAGAAGCTTTAGCCACACACAAGAATGAGCTTTCCATTCACTTTTTAACTTTATATACATGCCCTATTTTTCATGGGCGGTCATCCCCCTTTTTTACATGGCTAGCCATTAGCCTAAGCCCCTTTTCGCATTGTCCTTCTATCCTCCTAGCTTCCTTTCCACTGCCCGTCTACACTTACAAATTTCACGGGTGAGAGCCCGGCACTCTTTTACAAGATTTCAGGGTGCGCCTTTTTATTTTAAATGCGCCTTTCCCCTTTTGCATTTTCCTTGGACTTTTAAGGTTGCCCTTGCGCTTTTAGCCTTTTCTCCTCTTCTTTATTTAGTCGTAGGCTACCTTTTTTTCGCCTTTGCCCTGCATCTTTTCCATTTCCTTTTACTTTCTTCGTGTTGGGATTAACATCACCCCCCTCCTAGACGAGTGCCAGTCCCATGGCACTGTGGTGGGAAGTAGTGGGATAAATGATGCTATTGGTAGGTGGAATTGGTGGGTAGATGACACTAATGCTTATGAATGAGAGGTGATGGAGTTTGATGACGATGACTAGGAGAGATTCCGGCATGCTTTAGGCGTCATGAAGATTCTCGGCATCCTTCACACTGTTATGGTGCTCTTTATGGAGCCGGTCGTCTTTTGAGTATCCGAAATGCTTGAAGCAATAGTCAATCCCGTAGGAGGATGGTATTGGAGGGATTTATTCTAGAAAAACCCCTCGAGCATTGTTTGCCTTGAAAAGCCGTGGCTTGGGCTGAAAACCCTTGTCTGTGAGTAGAGGGTCTTCAGGTTTGAGTTGAAATTCTTCAGGCATGTGGTATCAATAAGCGATCCGTAGATCTTGAGGCATTGGGCATGGATCATTGGACGATGAGGTTCGAAGATCTATGCCAATGGCAGCTCCATCACTAGGTTTTCCTTCTGCTTGATTTGGGTCAGTCATTGCAGCCATCAGTAGGCGGATGATTGGCAACGTGAAATCTGTTGATCCATTTAAACCTTCGCAGCGAAGCTCCTGAAGTTGCAGTAAATGAGTCATGTCCGACTCCTGGAAAAATTCCTTGTCATTGGAGGATATAGTAGATAATCTCCTTCAACCAAGCAGCCCGTTCTTGAAACAGGAACATAACCTACAAGAAAAGTGGTGCACTTCCTAGGGGGTGTGTCTATCTCACTGTGTAGTGCATGGTGCCCGTGCCAGTGGAACTGGGAGATGGGTCTAACCTTGGGCAAGCCCTTGGTAATGTCCCACACTTGAGGACCTAGTTCGTGCGGCGTTGGAGGTGCGGTGCAAAACTTAGGGTGACAGGTCTGAAAGTCCTGCCCTTGATGTGCCCTAAGTGTGAAGTGGGGGAGGGGCTAGAGAGGACTCTAGATGTAGTGAGTGTGGTGCACAATAAGAGTGAAGGAAGACTGCAAGCACTTTTTTTAAAAAAAGAGTATATTGGGCAAGGTATGCGGCACCTATTTAGTCACGGGGCGGTCGCAGGCATTGTGATAAAAATGCGTGGCTTTGTAGGTATTCTTTAATGCTGGATTTAGCTCTTAGAGGAGTGGTGGACAAAAAAGGGTGATTACACCTTACAAAACGGGTGTCACTCATATTTTCTAATATCTCTAAGCAGAAGGTAGGGAGAAGAGTAGCGCGTATCATCAACCGCGTCATAGCTCTACTATCTATTCCTAGGTTAATATAAAAAAAGAGTGGGGGGAGATAGGCTTCCTCTGCTGCAGGTTTCTAGAGTAGCAGGAATTTGAGAAGTCGGAGGTAATTACAAGTGGTTAAAATGCTGGATCGGGGCAGGAAGAGAAGTCTACAAGAAAACGATTTATGGAGGGAAGTATATCTTCTACCCTAGATACTAAGCACTCCTCTGGGGATTCTAGCATTTACATTATAGATTTTTGGGAAGTCAAAATCCCCATGTAAATCTCTGTCGTAGTCCACTCCATGCCTACAGGGGTAGGGCATGTAGATGGGATCATTATGCTCTTCGAGGAGGGAGCTACAAAATGCGGTCCAGGCATCAAAATTGGTGTCCCAAATCCTGCTCTGCCATTTCGGCTGTGCCTCATAGCCTTGGACGGATTTGGGAACCAGATTGACCTTGTCTTCCTAGTATTCTCGTGGCTCTTGTCTCCACCTAGTCATTATCATGCTTCTTTCTTCCATCCATCTGTTTGCGAGTTCGTTAGCTAGATCTTTGATCTTGGCTACGACTCCTAAAGGCAGGGCCCAGTCCAGAGAGTGTGAAAAAGCGAATGAAAGCTCGAACGGCCTCTTATGTAGCTCTCGCTTGGCGCAGATGACCAACTCCTGGGGCCAATCTATCGGATGTGCATCATTTCTCAGTGGCATGGGCTCCTCAGGAAGTTGTCGTGGATGTGTGCGTGCTCGGTGTTGGGCCTCCTCAGCTAACTCTTGTCTCCTTCTCCTTGCTGCAACTATGTGTTCAGGTAGCTCGGCATCTGCAGGTTCCTCCTGTGGGATCTCCGGTTGAGGCAGACTCAGCATCCTTTGTGGCTCTTCGTCATCATCTTGCTCGAAGTCTGGGCCCTCTTCAACATTTCGCTCAACCACAGGAGGAATGACTGGTGGTGGTGGCGGTGGCTGCTCCTGCTCCTAAAAACCCAACTCCTTGAGCTCAGCAATGGAAAGGCCCGTACAGCGCAGGCAGTAGAATTGTTGCTCTTTAGTTATTCCTATACTTGTTGGAAGCTCCCACTCTTGAAGACCGTATCTTAGAGCCCGGGTGGTTAGCTCCAACTTTCTTTTTACCTTTTCCACTGTATCATCGCCCTCGGCTTGCATCACGTGGAGCACTGTGTTGAGAAAGGCCTGTCGCTGGGTCTTAGTGGTTATCTCTGCAGCCTCAACCCTAGCTTTGGCAAGTGTTTTTTTGCATTCTGCCACCTCCAGGCGTTCAGTTAAGTCCCTTACCCTGTCAAAGTTTTTCCTTTCCCACTCCATGGCTCTCTCCTCCATCCTGTTCCTTTGTTCCTCCAGCTGGCTCGCCAGGGTGGTTACTACCTGTTGCTACTCATTTGATAAAAACCATAGCTGGTTTCTCTCTCTTAATTTCTGAGCGAGCTGTTCTTCAACGATCCCTCTTGCTTGATCGACAATGTTGAGCCTGTAGTGCGCCTGGGCCAGAATTTCTGATTTCTCCTGCACCAATTGCTCTTGGCTTTGGATTTCAGTCGAGGAGTAGCCTTTTTTTATTAAAGGTCATGGCCATGAGGGCTTCTACGTCTTCTTGGGAAGTCTGCAGCGCATCTTGCAATCTTTGCACTTCATCCTGTAGCTGTTTTGCTTCAGCTCTGCTGAGACCCCCGGCCCTTCATTTTTCAAGAATTCGATTTCCCTTATTAGCGTGTTCTGTTCTTCTAGCTCTTGCCATGACTGGGGCTCCATGGCACATGGTTGTGGAGCAGTGGCTTCGCCTTCCTGAACCTCCCAGTAGAGCATTTCCACTTGGGCAACCCTTTGTTGTAGATCACTGTATTGCTACATCAGTAGTTTTAGGTTCCTTTGTTCTGCCACCAGGCTCTGCTCCTCATCCTCCAGCCTTTGCCTAAGGCAGCTTTCATTGGTTTGGGCTTCCTTCGTTTTTTCTATTAGCTGGTCCTACAGGGCCTTTATCTCTCTCCATCTGTTGGCTTCATGCCTTGAGACCTCTAGCCTAAGGGCCGCTGACGTCTCCCTTTCTTTCTCTAGTTCCAGAAAGGCCACCTTCTTCTCTTCTTTTGCCTTGTCCAGTTGTGTCAGTAACTCAGCCACATATGCGTCATAGTCTGTATCGGCAGGCATGGGAGTATGTTGAGATATCGAGCTCCACTCGTGATACACCAGGGTGACCGTTGAGTACTTATGTCACCGACTTGTCAGTTGCAGACGCGGTTGGTACACCGCCGATGAATAATAGCTACATGATAGCTATCCTTATCTACTCTAGTTCGTGGCTCAGTTAGTATGCCACCTTAGTTAGTTGAGTTTGGTTTTGAGACCCATATAGGGTTCTTCTATTTCTTTGTAAGAGAGTTCTTTTGGCTTACACAACTAAGAAGAGGAAAACTGTTTTCAGCCTCCACCCTTGTGTGTCTTCCCCCATTGTGCAAGCAAGAAAGCTACAAGTGAGACTCCTTCCTTCTCTCCCACAATCTTGACATGGTATCAGAGCCTTGTTCGTGGTAAGGAGCTCAAGAAAGCAAGCCAAGCTCGCGGTGGTCTGGTAAGAGGAGCAGTGTTGCTTTCATTTTCTGTTTTGGGAGCAGATCTCTGCAGGTAGCACAGCCGAAAATTGCAAGAGTGCATTGTCTCAGGTTGAGACGCCCTTCGCGTTGAAACAAGAGGGCAGTATATGCTGCGGGTAAGAGCTTTAGCTCTTGGCGACCCTGTTTTTTTGATTTGAGGCCATTTCGGGGCCTGTTTTGAAGGCGGAAGTTTTCTGCACGCACTCAGGAAAAGGCCCTGTTTTATTCTGTGCGACCATTGTTCTACAGGTCGGTGAAAAGTTACCACAGAGATTGCATCGTATGCTTGTGTGCAGAGACATTGGGAGTTACAGAATCATCCCTGTTGCCTATTGATGCAAAATCGTCACTAGGAAGTGACTATGTGGTCAAATACCACTTTCGCCAGTTTTGCAGATTTGCCCTTGTGAGGGTTAAGCTGTGTTTTTTGCAGTGACAGAATTTTTTGCAGTATTCTGTAATGGCATCTGATTCTCTCTCACAGATTGTCACTGAAAAGCTTGACAAGAACAACTTCCAAGCATGGAAGTTTAGAATGACGAATTTCCTTATGGGAAAAGGATATTGGGAATTTGTTGCAGGAAATGAAGAAGAACCAGTTCTTCCTGATGTTCCCAATCAACAGCAAATGCAGGCATTTAAAGCATGGCATGGCATGAGAGAGCCAGGAAAGTTATGTACTGGCTGTCTATCAGTATTTCAGACTTTATGATTGTGCATATTCAGGATGCAAGTACGCCAAAGGAGGCATGGGATACTTTGTCAAAAATGTATAGTACAAATACTCAAGCCAGGAAAATGCAGCTCAAGCAAGAGTTGCATAATGTGCAAAGAGAAAATATGAGCATCAATGACTACCACATGAAGGTGAAGAAGATTGCAGATGCACTTGCTTCCATTGGGTCGCCAGTGGAAGATGATGATTTAGTTTCTGTGACCTTGAATGGTCTAGGAAAGGATTATGCACAGTTTCGAACATCCATTTCTGTCCGTGAAAGATTTCTTGATTTTGAGGAGTTGATTGCTCTTCTAATTTCTGAGGAGTAGAGAAATGGTGGTGCATCTTCTTCAGGAGGAACTTCAAAAGAAGCTGTCTTCTACTCAAATGCTGGAAGAGGTAGAGGCAGAGGTAGAGGAGGCCGATTTGGAGGCCGTGGTAGAAATCAGAATATGCAGCAAACTCAAGAAAACCAGTCCTATGGAGGAGGACGTGGTAACTCTAGAGGCATGGGGAGCCAAAGAGGTCGTGGTGGATGGCAAAGAGGTCAAAATGCAAACAGTAATGTTGAATGCTACTACTGTGGTAAAATGGGTCATATGGCTAAAGACTGCTATAAAAAGCAGAATGACATCATGAATGGAAAACTGCAACAAGGAAATTATGCATCTTCTAGTAGACATGGTGATGACAGAAATGAGCATTTGTTCATGGTACAGCACATGAACAATTCTGTGACAAGTGCAGAAGAAAGCAATGATGTATGGTATGTTGACTCAGGTGCATCAAACCACATGACAGGTCATGCAGAATGGATGGAGGATGCAAGGAAAATGGAAAAACCACGATTTGTGGAGACTGGTGATGATACTGCACATCCTATTGTGCAGATTGGAAAAATTCCCTTGTCTATGCAGGATGGGAAAAAGAAATACATGTCCGATGTATTTCATGTCCCGAATATCACCAAGAATCTAGTTTCTGTTGGTCAAATGGTTGAGCAGGGCTTGCAGGTCAGATTTAATCCTCATGGATGCTTTGTTGAGGATATGAAAAATAAAGGTCGCTTGATAGCAAAAGGAAAGAAGAAGGGCAGAATGTTTACGTTGGATGCAGACATGTCTGAATTGAGTGCATCAATGTTTGCACATGGGACCGGTGTAGTTGCAGATATTGATATCTGGCATAAACGCATTGGTCATGTTAATGTACAGCGACTTAAATCAATGCAGGCCCAAAATATTGTTGCAGGATTGCCTAAATTCAAGGTTGCAGAAATGCATAAGGTATGTGAAGCCTGTCAGTTTGGAAAACAGGCAAGGAAACCATTTCCTAGACATGTTCAAGAGAGTAAGAAGCCATTGGAATTAATCCACTCTGATGTGTGGACTACTAAAGCTGCGTCTCTTGGAGGCTGTCATTATTTTGTCACTTTTATTGATGACTATAGCAGAAAAGTTTGGGTGTATTTTATGAAGAAGAAAAGTGAAGTGTTTGGACATTTCAAAACTCTTAAAGCTATGGTTGAAAAAGAAATAGGTCTGCAAATAAAATGCCTAAGGTCAGATGGAGGGGGAGAGTACCTCTCAAATGAGTTTGCAAGGTTCTTGCAGGAGCATGGCATAAAGCAGCAATATTCATGCAGTCATACCCCACAGCAAAATGGAATTGCAGAAAGAAAAAACAGACATATTGGAGAGGTGTCTCGTGCCATGCTCAATGAAAAAGACCTACCAGATTTTTATTGGGCTGAAGCAGTTGCTATAGCAGTCTACATAATGAACAGGACTCCCACTGCAGCAATACATGGAATGACTCCAGAGGAGAGGTATACTGGTAGGAAACCAGATATTTCTCATTTGAAAATTTTTTGTTGCATTGCCTACGTACATGTGCCAGATGAGTTGAGATCCAAGTTGGATCCAAAAGCTGAGAAGTGCATCTTTATTGGTTACTCTCTGCAGCAAAAAGGGTATAGATGCTATAACCCTTCTACTCGTAAGTTTGCAGTGAGCAGAGATGTTGTTTTTGATGAGATGAGTAGCTGGTATAAACCAGTAAATATGATTGATGATGTAGATGCACAAAATGGTAATGCTGCACAGAATTCACAGCAGCAGTCACAAAATATTAGTGGACTTGGAGCACCCTCTAGCAGTGGTTCACATTCTTCACCATGGACAGGTAGATTGAGATTAGGAGAATCTTCTCAAAGCAATGCAGATAGTGGTATGCAGGTATCACGAAAAGGAAAAGAGAAGGTTGATCAGCCCATGTTTGATGTGAATGCAGGTCACTCTTATGTGGATGGTGAATCCAGTGGCTCAGAACAGAGCATTGATGATGAGTTGGGCATTCCTTCTATTGTTACACCTGGAGTAAGGAAAACCAGGGATGTTTTGAGAGCACCTGGGAGTGAACCTACTTTGCGCAGGTCTACGAGAGCTAGGTATCCTGTGGATAGGCTGAAATATGATGGATTTACAGCCATTCACTATGATATATGGTCAAAGTGATACATGAACCAGAACCCACTTCTTTTGAGCAAGCCATGGGAAAAGAAAAATGGGAGAAAGCCATGGATGAAGAAATGGATGCCTTGGAAGCAAATGCTACATGGGAATTGGTACCTTTGCCTAAAGGTAAGAATGCAATTGGCTGTAAGTGGGTTTATAAAGTGAAGCACAATGCAGATGGTTCTGTGAACAGATACAAGGCAAGATTAGTAGTCAAGGGGTATGCACAAACATATGGCATTGACTATGAAGAAACATTCAGTCCGGTTGCAAGGATGGCAACCGTAAGAGCAGTCATTGCTATGGCTGCATCAAAGGAATGGTCTTTACATCAAATGGATGTAAAGAATGCCTTCTTGCATGGTGACTTGCAAGAAGAGGTCTATATGGAGCAGCCACCAGGTTATGTGCATGATGTTCATCCTGAGTTTGTTTGCAGGTTGAAGAAAGCCTTGTATGGCTTGAAGCAAGCACCTAGAGCATGGTCTGACAAGATAGGAAAGTATCTTGTCACTATTGGCTTTCAGATTTCCAAGGCAGATTTCTCACTTTATGTGAGAAAAACAGAGAAAGGTATTATGCTACTTGTCATTTATGTTGATGATTTGATTATGACAGGTGACAGTGATGAAGATATCCTTCATATGAAAATGCTATTGAGGCAGAAGTTTGAGATGAAGGATTTGGGAGAGCTGCGTTATTTCTTGGGCATTGAGGTGATTAGATCACCAAGTGGGATACAGCTCTTGCAGAGGCAGTATGGATTGGACATGCTGTCCAAATATGGGATGACAGGCTGTAAGCCTATTTCAGTTCCTTTGGAGCAGAATGTGAAGCTGAGCGCAGATGCAGGTGAGCTTCTGGAAGACCCTACTATGTACAGACGCATAGTAGGAAGTTTGATTTATATGACTATTACCAGGCCAGATTTGAGCTATGCTGTTGGATTGGTAAGTCAATTTATGCAGGCTCCAAGGAAACCGCATTTGGATGCGGCTAGATGCATACTCAGGTATGTGAAGTCCACATTGCAGTATGGACTATTTTATGAGACTGGGGTTCAGATACAGTTGCATGGATACACTGATGTTGATTGGGCTGGTAGCATTTCTGATAGACGATCTACCAGTGGATATGTGTTCTCTTTCGGGAGTGCTGCAGTCACTTGGAGCAGCAAGAAACAGCCTACAGTTGCCTTGTCGAGCACAGAGGCCGAGTACAGGGGTGCAGCAATGGCTGCATGTGAGGTAGCTTGGTTGCATAAGCTACTTTATGATATGCATCAGCCTACAGATGGGCCGGTTGTCATTTATTGTGACAACATGAGCAGTATACATTTGGCAAATAACCCAGTCTATCATGCTAGAACAAAGCACATTGAGGTGCATTATCACTATGTGCGGGAGAGGGTTTTACTAGGTCTTATTGATCTAGTTTATGTCAGCACAGAGGATCAGGTAGCTGACATATTCACGAAGGCATTGGGCGCAGAGAAGCTGCGCAAGTTCAAAGACCTGCTTGGTGTACAGGAATTGGGATTGAGCTCGAGGGGGAGTGTTGAGATATCGAGCTCCACTCGTGATACGCCAGGGTGACCGTTGAGTACTTATGTCACCGACTTGTCAGTTGCAGACGCGGTTGGTACACCGCCGATGAATAATAGCTACATGATAGCTATCCTTATCTACTCTAGTTCGTGGCTCAGTTAGTATGCCACCTTAGTTAGTTGAGTTTGGTTTTGAGACCCATATAGGGTTCTTCTATTTCTTGTAAGAGAGTTCTTTTGGCTTACACAACTAAGAAGAGGAAAACTGTTTTCAGCCTCCACCCTTGTGTGTCTTCCCCCATTGTGCAAGCAAGAAAGCTACAAGTGAGACTCCTTCCTTCTCTCCCACAATCTTGACAGAGTATTGGGCGTGGTGGCCCATGCCTCCAGGCTTTGCCATTTGGGGTCTTGCCGTGACTCTGCATCTGCGGCGGTGGGCCTTTTCAATCTAGTTTCAGGGACGATTTCAGCCACCTTACTCACGAGTATCTGCACCATGGTCATGAGCTGTGCTGTGTCGAGGGGAGGCACGGGTTGTGCAGTAGTTGCAGTCATAGTTTCAGCCGTCGTCGGCACAAAGGAAGGAGGGAATTGATGTAGGAGGGACTTGCCCTTGCCTACGACCACCGGAGCTGCTTCCACACTTGCAGTGGCTTCGGCTTTATGGCCAGGGCTTGCGGGTTTGAGTTCTCCGCTCCCATGGATCTCTTCCATCGATCTTCGTGTAGCTTCCGCCAGTTTGGCCAGTTCCTTTAGTCGCTGCTCCTCGGCTTCTTCCTCTGCCCTTCTTTTCCTATCCTCTTCTGCCTTCTTTGACTCCTCTCTTATCCTGGCAAGCTCCTCCTCCTCTTTCCCCCCTCCTTTCTTCCTCAGCCCTTCGAGACTCTTTTTGAGCCCTTTTGATGTTAGCCTGTTCTTCCTTACTTAATTTCTCTCTCTTCTCCTTCTGTCTCCTATCACTTTTGCTTTGTTCTTCGGGTTTGCTTGCTCGTGGAGGCAGCACCTCCTGCTCTCCCTTGTCACTTATTGTTCTTTCGCTGGATTCCCCTCCTTCATGGTGAGGTTGGCTTTGATGCGCAGCTTCCTCATCCATGACGCCCTCATCCTTTATTGCTTCATCTATGATGGCTGTCACCTCAGGATACCCCCATATCTGATTGTAGCTGCCTTTGACGCAGGTTTCTTCCTTGCGGAGCGCGCGGTGGAGGCAGGGGATTCTCCTCCTGCTGGTGCTTCCGCCGGAGTGAGGAGGGCAGCTGAACTTTGAATGGTCTTCTATACGAATCCATTCCAGTCTATCTCTTCAGGAGCTCCTGCTGCTATGCTTTCCAACAGTGGGACCCCGATCCTGTTCATCAGCACATTGTACCGTTGGCCCAAGAAGAGGGTATGGACCATCTTTGCTTGTAATTTCACCACTAGGTCCGGGATGTCAGCCAAGTTGATTCCATCCACGGTATGCACCGCTTCTTTCTTGACCCCCAGCATGGTGTAAACATCTTGTCTCGGCCATCTCTCTTTCTTGGGCACAAGCCCCAGGGCCTTTTCTATGATTGTTGCATTGAGGGGCACTTAGATTCTTCTTTCCTGCTCCCCTGTCCTTACTGTGACGGTACCACAGTTCCTGCTTTTGTCGAAGTTCCTCAAGAAATCCGCACACATGCTGTAATCCACAGCCTGCCCCACCTTTTCCACGTACTTGTGGAGGTGGCATCTGTCCACCAAGTCTTTGATCACGGGTTCCTCCAGGATGGCCTCGTCCAGACTCAATGTGTGCTTGAAAGTGAACTGACTGAATCCGCGCGTCTCGATGCTGATGCCGAATTTGGTCATTTCCTCTTTAGAGAATGGGAGTTTGCCCCCTTTGTCCTGTCCTGCCATGGTGGTGACTTGTCAATATGCCATGCCAACATTAATGTCTAACAATCGGCTTATTTCAAATCAGAACTCAGTTTGAGAGAAAAATATATGTGCCCAAAATGGGTACACTTGCTTACAGTCTCGACCATTGCTATTGTTTTACTCTGCAATATTCTTCCATAGAAACTTACTTAATTATAACAATCTGCTAGCTAGATAGCATAACTTTTCATTTTTGCTCTGCTCTTGCTCACATTGCTTTTGCTCACATTGCTCCCCCCTCTGTCAGGGATCTTTCAAAGAATCCTTCCTAGGATTAGCACAGGAAGGACAAGGTAAGCGTTGTTTTGCATGGGTTGACTTACCTAGCCAATAGCCAATCATAGAAGCTTGGATTGTATTCGAGTTGGGCATGACAATCCATAGTAGATGGTTGGATGGAGACTTGGGAAATGTAGGTCAAAACGTCGTGGAAGAGATCTCCAGTATTGAGGCAACTGGCAACATGTAATTCCTCTTCGGTGAGGAATTGGTCAATGTAGGGGTGGGCGAGCACATGGTCATCCAAATGTTGATTATGGGTGATGGCCAAGACCCTAAACGAGATAGGTACCACATAAGTGGGGTCATATTTGATAGTTTTAACTGCCCTGCGTTGCTCAGCATTGGTCATTATTCGACAACCTTTTTTCTCCCATTGGATCCTTAGCGTAAACCATTGCTGCAAGAACGTGGAAGGTGAGCTTGCCATCTACGTGAGCTCTTGTAACTCCTGTTCAGGGGAAAAGCGAGGAGGCTTACAATACGAAGTGATAAGTCTTCTGATGGCAGCTTGATCCTTCGAGATTTCCTCGTTTGCTATATCAGTTCGGCAGCAATTTTGGGTACTTTAGTGGTCATAAGTTCATATTCCTCCCAAGTGCATGGTAATGCACGAACATCTGAAGCAAGCATTTCGTCAAGAAGGCCTAGGTCTAGCCTCTCGTAGCTTCTAGCAAATGTAGTGAAAGTTTTGTCTAATATTTTAATGCAGGTTATTAAGTCATCCCCAGAAGTTGCGGCAAGGTCCCTAGCCAAGGAGAGGAAAGGCCGTATCGCGTATGAGGGTTTAAGACCCACTGGCGGGGGTGGTGCAACTGGATTGGATAGTTGTGACTCCCTCATCCGTTTCACGGGTTGGGCCTTGCACTCTGAAGCACTTTGAGGTGCTGCAGGAAGGTCCGTAGGCATGGGGGCTATGCTAGTTTCTGAGTGGGCAGTCATAGTGGTTTTTAAGTTCTCTGGATTAGGTGGATTTAAGGCCTGTGGCATTTGCTTTGGTCGATAGACGAGCTGAGGCTTGCTAGCCACAATTGGCCATGGCCTGCTAACTATGTTTTGGGTGCCACTTGTGCAAGCCTCTCTCATTAGGGTGAGATTGCTTATAGATGAGCTTCTTAGTTGGCCATTTTTAGGCACCCAAATCCAGGGATTGCCCTCATAGTATCCTTGTGCTCGCAAGAGATCTTTGGGAATCCAGCGCGGCGTGGTTGTGTGTCTACGGCGATAGTGCCTAGACTGCCTTTTAGGTCGGGATGGTTGGTAATTTTGACGTTTAGGATCATACTTGGGTGGTTTACCCGGATGTGGTTTTTGCCGTTTTGGCACCCATAGATGCTTGGACTTTTTGGCCTTGTGAGCGCTCTTGGTGGGTTTGGGCCTGGGGTCGGGAGCCCGGCATGAGGCCGTAGTTTCCGTCTGTTCAGAATCGGTCTGAAGCGTGATCGTAGGTGTTTCTATTGGTGGCTTCGTAAAGGTGGGGAATTAAGACAGCCATTGCTGAAGGTCTTCACTATGCATACATCGTCGATAGCAAGATGTATGCGGTTTAGGTTGTAATCCACATTGTAGTTGGTTTGCTTCTTGAAAGTGCGACCCAATAGTGACACATTGCCAGCTCCTTTAGTGTTAGGTAACACATGGAAGAAGGCCGGTAAACTTTCAGACTCGATGGAAACGACCACCTTGCACTTCCCTAGGAGTGGATAAGCGGTACCCCCAAAAGGGGTGAGTTTAGCATTAGTGGGCTGTAGTTTTGGTTGACCAATGCGTGTCCAATGGTCATGCGTCAAGATGTTGTAGTTGGCACCTTCATCAATCAAGGCTTCGAAGGAGTACACCGCTCTTGTTGCGACTGTGATCCGCAGGTATGCCGATGCCACTACTTCTTCGTCCTGATCTGTAAGGTCAGTTATAGTAGCCATGCGGACGTTCAGTGGGGGTTCTAGCATGGGTGGCTCATGTAATGGATGTGAAGGAGGATAGTACTTCTTAATGTGGCTGTCGTTAAAAAATCCTATTCCTTCACCATCAAGTGTCTCCAACTCGACATTCCCGGTCCTGCCGATCATGCAAAGCAGCACAACTGGCTCCTCAGTTGGCATGGTTGCGGCTTTAGCAACCTGCTGATGTGGCCCTTCCTCATCCGAGAATGGTAGGTCAATGGTTTCCAAAACGTGCATCCAATCCCTCTCATCCTCAGGGCAAGGCATATATCTAGCGAGCGATCCATAAGGCTTGGTCGTTTGAGTATCGCCTTTTAGCATAGCCTAGATGGCAGCAAGGTCAACATGTGTCGTTGTCCAAGTGTCCATCTCTACCTTCATTGCACTAGTCCTATTCCCTAGGAAAATCAATCCATTGCCCCAGTCCTCTATGACTTGTGCATTTCTCATCCAAGGTTGGCCTAATAGTATGTCATAATCCACTCCCTTCATGACAATGAAGTTTACCGAAAATTGCACACCGGCAATCTTTACCGGCCAATTCTTTAAGACCCCAAATGGTCTTACTCTCATTCCGTTTGCTAGCGTGATATTGAATCTAGTAGTCTCTACAGGAGGGTTTCCCCATGCCTCTAGGACCGCATGGTTTAGCACACTAACACCGGCGTCTGTGTCTACAATTCCTTTTCGAGTCATGTCTCCTAAGGCTAGGACAGGCAAAACTGCGTGCGTTTTAGTGCCTTCCCAAAAAGCATTGATGTGCAAAGACTTAGGATCTGAGTGTAGAGTTAGACTTGGGATCCGTGTAACTGCATCATGATCTTGCGGATCAGCACCCGCAAGTTCTGCGTGTCCCTCGATCGAGTCTTTTAAATCCTACCACAAGGAGTGGTTTTTCCTAAGCAGATCCTCCAAGCTTAGAGTTACGGGAGTGGACAACAAGGTTGTGAGGAGGCTACTGGACCCTTGTCTTCCTCTGAGGCTAGCAGTTCTAGGTCATGCATTTTGTCTGCCCTGGTAAGCTTCCCCCCGGCCTTACCGCTGAGTTGCTCCTAGTGGTGAAGGTATGCTCCCAACCTGTGGTTTTGAGGGTGAGACTGGTGTGCTAACACTGGAGAAGTCATCCATAGGATCTTCCAATATGGGTTCAGCATCCTCGAGGTGCTTTTGGGCGTCCTTGACCCACTCCTTGACCTTGGCTATAGCTTCGAGTTACCGTTTGGGGTGGGGATATTTCCCTACCTTGGCACTCCCTAGCTCCACTATTTTAGGAGCCGAGGTCTTTGCCTCTGCGTCTGTGACCTTGTTTCCCGTTAGCAGCGTAGTCGTTTCCTCGGTTTTAAGGGTTATCCTCGCCTCGGCTCTCTTTTTTCGTCTCCTCTGGCTTTTCTTCCCTATCGAGGTTGTATCAAGGTTACTTGGCCCTGGCAAGGAGATGCCTGCTTGTTTCGTTTGAGCTCGCGTCATAGCATGTAGTGGGATGGGCGTATCCTCACTACCAAAATTTTCAACTCCAAAGAGCCCCAAAGGCACCGATGGCATGTTGGCAGTGCTCGTTGATGGCTTCCGCCTAGGACAGTCAGGAAATAGATGTGTGATTCCACACTCTGTGCATTGGAGATCTGCTTTGTCTTTAGCTTGTTCTCGCTTTGGGCAGCCCGATGAAATGTGGCGTGGGTGGCCGCAAGTCCAGCATGTGACTGGATCGTGGCTGGGCCCTTCAAAGCCTCTGCCTCGTCCTCTTCCTAAAGCCATCACCGGCACTGGCCGATAGTCCATCAGGACCGGGTTGCCCTCCTTGTCGTAGGATATGTACGGATTGACATATGTCTCTTCCTCATTAGGCTCCTCCACAAAGTGAACAGGATCATCGCTAGGTGGGTGAGTCACAAAAGGCCCTGGTGGCTTGGGTATACTAGTTGGGTTTATTTCTAGCCTAGGCACGATAGGTCTTGAGTCAGTTAGTGCTGGAAGAGCTAACTGGGTTCCCTTGCCAAAGAAATTAGGTGGCCTATTACCTAAGTATGGAGGGTTGTACTGCTGCGTGTATGGGAATCTCCTTGGCATTCTGCAATGTGCTGCATCATGCCCGAATCTACTACAATTTGAGCACGGTCGAGATCTAGGATGTTGACACTCTACTGGGAGGTGATTGTCGCCGTAGTACACACATTGTACATGAGATCTCACAGGCTTTCTAACGAGCTCTTGCAACCGTGCAATCTCCATTCTCATCTCTGCCATCCCTTGGTCGTGGTCTATGCTCTTTCCCTTATCCTGCATGCTAGCAGTTGCTTTTTCCCCCAAGGTGGTTGATCTCTCAGGGTCCCTCTGGCTTGCACTATCTCTGTTGGTAATCCTCATGCTACATTCCCTAAGTTGATCATCTACGCATATTGCCTCCTCGAAGACTCGAGCTAGCACGTCTCGTTGTAAGGTGGAGTTACTGGCCAAAGCCTTGTAGAGCTCCTCACTCCAAATCCCGTTCATGAACACTGTAGAAACTGCCCTCTCGGTAGGTCGCTCATTGGCAGGGATTCTCTTGTAGAGGCTACGCACCTGAGTAACGTAATCCCTAACTTCCTCCTTCTCCCTTTGACTGATATTCATCAACCTAACAATAAGGTTATCCGAATACCCCGCCTCCGAAAGCCTCTTGATGAAGAGGCCCTTAAGGCGAGTGAAGTTTGTACGTTCTACGTCATCCAGACTAGAGTACCAAGTCCTCCCCTTGTCGCCTAAGCAGAGGCTGAAGGCTTGAGCTCACTGCAGGGTCAGTAAGACCGTTCGCTTCACATACTTGCTCGAACTACTCCATGAAGCTGTAGGGGTCACTGTTAGGTTCGTATCGAGCTAGTTGTTTTGCTACTATGGGGATTCTAGCCTACCCTTTAGCCCCTTGCGTGACTCTCAATCTTGACAGTAGCGCGGTGGCTAGGGCAGTAGCACTCTGTTCCACAGATGTATTGTCCATGAGTCGCTTTTCCACCAGTTCACTCAACGTCATGCCAGCCTATGCTGCCCGTTCCCTTTCTACGTTTGGTCTAGACTTGGCTGCCTCAGCTAGGTCTAGTACTCGTCTAGCCTCGTACATGTCCACGTCTTGCTGCAGCCTTCTAGCCCTTTGCTCATGGTTGTAGGAAATTATACCTTTCAGCGCTCTCTTGATAGCTCTTCTCTCCTCTTCCAGGTTAGCCACCACCTCCTCTATAGGTCTACCTTGGATCACGGTCCTGGTGAGTAGATCGTAGTCGTGGACCAGTTCCTGGACCGAGGTTGGAAATTCTCCTAAGTCTAATTGGTCTTTCCCTTGGTCGCCTCTTGATCTCGACATTGTTTCTACTTCCAGCTCCACGAGATTGTCAATGAATCCAATCAGCTCCGGCAGCTTCCACTCCTCTATCTTGTTGCTTCCCGTGTCTTTGTGTTTTCTCCAGGTACTACTAGTAGGGTGCTCAGGCACCTGTCGAAGTCTTCGGGTCTTCTCCTACTAGTGGGTTCCTTAATGTTATTAGGTATCCAGATGTGTTCCTTGTTATTCGAAAGCAGCGGCGATCCTTACTCACACGTTGTGCTTAGTGCTTTTGTGGTGCTTGGTGCAAAAACAGGCTTTTCTCTTTTCTTACTGTGCAGATTTAGTGGAGCACAAGAGTGAAGTGCCGATGCAGAAAGCATTTAATGCAAACTCTTGTTTCTACCCCCGTTCCCAGCCTAATTTGAGTTCCCAACTCGGTTCCCGGCTATTCTATGGTCTTTCCGCACCCTAAGTTTGATTAATCTCTGAGGTTCTAATGGCCAAACTGGGTCTTGGGGGTGTTCAGGATTGCGTCCTGGGGTCAGGTCTGTGGCAAGGCCAGCAAAAGATCCTTATCTTTTTGTTTTGGCAAGATGGTCCGATTCTGGGAATCAAATAGAGTTGGTTCGACTCTGGGAGTCAGATGGTCCGATTCTGGCAATCGGACCGGTCTGGTCCGACTCTAACAGTCGAACGGGGTTGGTCCAATTTTGGGACTTGTCCGACCCTGGTGGTCTGAGTGGACGGGTCCGATTCTGGGAAACTGTCCAGGAGGGTGGTCCTATTTTCGAGTTGGTCCGATTCTAATGGGCAATCCGAGTGCCACGTGGCAGGTCTGATCGGGTTGGTCCGATTCTAGAAATCGGACCAGTCTGGCCCGACTCTCTTTCAGTCGGACGGTCCGATTCTGGGAATCGGACCGGGTTGGTCCGATTTTGGGAGTCGAATGGTCCGACTCCAAAACTCGGGTGGTCCGATTCTGGGGATTGGACCACTGCGGGTTGGTCCGACTGCGTCAGCGGCGGGCGCGATTCCGGCGCTGTCGTAGATTTTGTGTAAGAGCTGCTGAACCCGGGGTTCAAGATACAGCAAGAAATGAGACTAACAAGAAGAACTCAAATATTGGATGTCAAAGTTCACTATATTCCTTGTCATAATCATAGAGTTACAACAAAGAAACTGAGCAAACCCATGTTCTTGATATGCTGTCATGAACAGTTTTGGTATTTCAACAAGTGATCCTCTCTTTGGTAACCAAAGATCCTTATATTTTATTTCAATTTCCACTCTTCCTTAGGTTTTAAAATAGTTTAGAGTGATCTGTAAGCAAGCAGGACAGAATGGTTCTCCTTCTACAAGCTCTGATTCATCCTCATCAACAACTGAAGTTGACAAGCTCCAGCTTCAAGCTATTTCCCATGCTGTCAGCACCAAGTACACGTTATCTCCCAAGACACTGAACCGTTGTAGGATCTCTTGCTGTCTGAACTGTCTTGACCATATGAAGATATGAGCAGAAAACTCAAATTCAGGCCATTCCTTCATAAAAACTTGTAGAGTTCTTAATTGGCATAGCACCACTCCAGATTCAGCCCTCTGCATATTCAGCAATGCTTCATGAAGGCCTGTAGTGTTCTGCATATGTAGATAGAAGGTAAGCTGTACAACAATGGCTCTGACAGAGAGGATGCAACTAGCGGCAGCAAATGCAGAGCGCTTCCATCGCAAGAAAGGGAGCTCTGTTGAATATGCTGTTCCAAGAATAAAGCTGACAGTTAAAGCCCACAGAAGAGGCCATGATCCAGGGCAGCAAAGGTTGCCACTATTGCTATGCCTGTTCCCAATGAAAATTCACCAGAAGCCAATGGCAAATATGGTTTATTGACCTTATCTATTTCAATATCATATATCTGATTCAAGCCCACAATGTAGACATTCATGCACAGTGCTGGAATGAGAGCCTGGCATAGTCCGATTACAAAATGTGTAGACAAGTCTGCAAAACTCTGTACAGCTAAAAGAGAAATTGATATAATCCCCACAGCCGTTCCAAGTACAGTGTGAGGCCTTGTGAAACGATTGAATGCATTTGTCCAGGTTGCAATATCCATAAAAGCATTGCTGGCATGATCTGGAACAGTTCCAACTAATGGACCTTCTTCATCATTCACTGGCCTTGCAGTAGCAAAGCAAGTAAGCCTTGAAATTTTCCCGTGGCATCCAATGCCTTCACATATGCTTCGGTGTGCATAGAGATGACGGTTACTAGAGGTTCCATATGAGATGCGCTGTTGAAGAGACTTGTATTGTCAAGTTGACTGAAACTGCGATCCTGCACTGCGCCAACGCCACAGTCGATGATGATGATACTGAAGATGATGGATTGCGATTGCAAGCGAGATCAGCTGCTCCTCCACAAATTGACGAATTGCCCACATTCCAGCAGGCGCTGGCCCTGAAGAGTTGCCGCCCTCAGAACGGGCAATACTGATCCCATGATCAACAAATATTCCAGAAGGAGTCGACCTTGCAAGGATGGCTCTTGATTTTGAGCCCTTCTCGGACTGTGGAGCTACAGGTCGCTACAGGTCGCCTCTCCAGAAGTAGATCTTTCTTCTAAAGCAACAGCAGAATCTCTCAGAGTATTAATCATAGCTGGGAGTGTCAATCTCCTTCACGTAAGGATTCCATCATATGGCCATAAACTGAACTCTTCTTATCAATTATAAGCTTAACCATCAGCCCATATCTCAAGTATGAAACTTCAGACCTCACAACCTCCAGATCCTGAGAGGACCCTCGATTTGATTTTAGAAGTGGAAAGCGAGGTGCAGATCGCCAGATTGAGCGAAACCAGAGAGAAGAAGCCATAAGAACACCAGTGTCGTAAAAGACTTTCCAAGAGGTGTGCGCAGAAATTGATCAATCTGCCTCCGATACTCCACGACCATATTCCTAGCAGCAGTGCTCATAAATAAGGGGGCTGCCAAAGGCAACATCCACATTGAGAAGAATACGATTCTGAACAGCCAACCAGAGAGTCCGGATTGATCCCATGTTCAATCAAAATGATGAGAATGTCTAAGTTTTGATGATCGAAGCCCGAGATTGAACGAGATCAAGAGCTCCTCTTGCTCTCTAAAACCTTCTCCATCATCGAACAGTAATTAATCTTCCCTCTCGACCCTCTTGACATAATTCAATATCAGAGCTGCCCTTCCTTTTCCTGGCTTTTCTGCAAGCCCGCCATTCATAGCATTTCAAAAATATCCCCTCCCTTTTTCCCAGAATAGGCAAAAAGGCCCAACAATTTCAGTTATTCCTATTAGCAAGGTGATACACGTAATTCTCATCATTCATGTCATGGTCATTTGGGAATGTAAGATTTGCTTAAGTTCCAAAAATCCTTAGACAAACTACACAATTTCACCATCATCTCCATCTTCAATATCAACTTCGATGTTCCCATGTTTTTGCGGGTCTGCATCACCAAAGCACATCTTGTTTGTTTTGGGGATTTGAAGTTTGTCCAGCGCTTTACTTAGAATTCATCATTGAAATTGACAGCTTAATAATATTCTTTGGCATCAGTTTTGCATATTTTTATTGAAACACGCGCAATAAGATAACACAGATGCACAACAAAAATGGAGGTGTTCACGACTCGGATGCGCAGCAACACGACATCCACCCCCTCTAAACCTGCGCATCCTCCGGATGTGCCAACTATCCAGGATCAATCAAGTCCACAAACAGGTCAAGTCCATCTTCTGATTCTAGTAGACCTGCTTCTCCATCGGCTTCATCTTCTATGTTTTCTGTCCCTTCTGCTTGTCTTTCTCCTATCTGCTCTTCTTCTGTCAATGCTTCAAGTGCATATTCTTCATCTTCTCTTCTCTTGAAAATCTTGACTCGTTTTCCAGCAATAGGCACCCTCAATAATGTTCCATCTAATTCAGCCAGCTCATAGGTACCATTGTCAAAAACCTTTTTCACTTCATACGGTCCAAACCATCGTTGAACCATTTTTCTCATGCTACTATGCTGATTTTCTAGACTACTGTCGTAGACTAGAACCCAATCCCCTTCTTTTATGGCTCTTGGCCTCAAGCGATGCCTTAAATCAAACCTGTCCTTATTTCTGAGACGGGCTGCCTTCAAACGATCAACAGCTAGCTGCACATCTTCTGTCCTTCTCTCTAGTTGACGAATCCGAAGGGCTAACAGCTCTTCCCTTGATAAATTCTCATGCCACGGAAGAACACTCCAAGTGAGAGCACAAATTTCAGTAGGCATGACAGGTTTTTGCCCATACATCAACTCCGCAGGCATGTATCCAGTAGTCACACTATGTGTAGAGCGATCAGCCCACAATGCAAAAGGTAGTAATCTCGGCCAATCTCCAATCCGACCTCTACAAGCTTTTGCCAATGCTTTAACTATGGGCGGATGTCCTCTTTCACTTTTGCCATTTCCCTCTGGATTATAGGCAGTAGTAAGAGCCAATTTAATCCCAAGTCGTGAGAAGAATTCTCTAGCTTCATCAGCATCTAGCTCTCCACGATCAGCTGTAATCTTGCCTATACATCCATACCTGCAAAATATTTCTTCCAACAAAAATTTACATACTGAAGTGGTGGTCTTCGTCCGCAACGGTCTACCTTCAACATAGTTTGTAAGATCCTCCCTAGCCAAGACAAGATATCTCATCTGCCAAAGTCCCACTGGCAAAGTAACCAAGTCTACCACCCACTTGTAATGCATACATAGTGGATAAGTTGGATGCAACTCATCACGATGTCGCACTAAAGAGTAAAGCTGGCAATCCCTGCAAGTCTCCACAAAGTGAGAAACATCTTTATACATCCCTTTCCACCAGTATCTTTCTTTGATTTTCTCATAGGTAGCCCACACACCTCTATGTCCAGCCCATGAGCTCTCATGAAACTCTCGCATAATCTGTATTTGCATTGCTACATCACAAACTACTCTCAAGGGCAAACCTCCTCTCTTTCTTGGATGCTTCCAAAGAAAACCATCCTTCAAGAAATACCCATAAGCCTTCCTTCTGATTTTCTTGAATTCATCATCTGTCCAATCAGCTCTTCGAGTCAATGAACTTAGATACTGTCCAATTTGCAGCCACTCATCAACATAAAGTTCTTCAATAAAAGCTTCAACAATAGATACATGACAATCATGAATATGGATAGAAGCAGCAAACTCTGTCTCATCATCTTCTGCAAGCATTGACTCCTCATCCTCATATCTCGCTCTAGAAAGCATGTCAGCAACTGGATTATCTTTCCCTGCTATGTGTCGAAATTCTGGATTCAATGATTTGATATAGGCAATCCACCGAAGCATCGCTATATCTGGAGTCGAGCAACTAGTAATCATGCCAAGCAAAGGCAAACAATCTGTTTCCACAATAACTGAAGCTCCAATAAAATACCCTTTATCACACTTCAGTGCAGTGACTACTCCCCACAACTCTCTTTTGATCTGCGGATATCTCCTTTGTCGCTCATTAAGAACTTTAGCTCCAAAGCGGATAGCATACCTATTTCCATCAGCATCATCCTGTCCCACAGCCCAACCTATGCCAATAGGGCTAGTATCAACTGTCAACATAATCGGCCGTCCACACTGATAATCCGCCTTGCGAAGAGTAGGAGCTGATTGCAACAGCTTCTTGAGCTTACGCATGGCTTTTGAATGCTTCTCATCCCAATGAAATTTCTGCCCCTTTCGAAGCAGCTGATAGAGAACATCTGCAATATGAGCAAAATGAGGAATCCAAATCATGTAAAATACACAAGCTCCCATAAATCTTCGCACCTCTGAAGTAGTCGAGCAATACTCTGCAATCCTGTTTATGGCATCCACCTTTGCAGGAGAAGGCTTTCTGCCATAGTATCCAACCATATGCCCAACTATGATGACTTCATTAACAGCAAAGACAAATTTCAGCCCTGAAAGTGTCAAATTTACCTCCTCTAATCGTGTCAATATTTGTTCACAAGCATTCAGGTGATCAGCCACAAACTGTCTACATCCACGCAAATCAAGACTTTCATTCTTTTCTTCTTCTTCACAACCCTTAATAGGCACATCATCTAGAAAAGGCATGGTATACTGCGGAATATAGTCTCGAAGAACTCTATGCATAGCATTCATCATATGAGCAACTGAGTTCGTAGCACCTTGAGGCAAGGTACACATCCTCACAAGACCAATAGGTGTCCGCATAGTAGTAATATCCATGCTTTCCAAGGCAAGCTGAAACTGATCATAACCTGAATACAAGTCACCTAGTGAATAGATGGCTCGTCCTGCAAAAGCCTCAGCAAATTCATCCACAACTGGACCTGTACCCACATTCCTGATTGTCACCTTGTTCACGGGCTGCATATCCTGAATAAATCTCAAAGTACCATTCTTTTTTGGTACAGTAAACCACCTGTTAGAATAGGGTGCAGAAGAGGGTTCCAAAATCCCCATTTTAATCTTCTCATTCAGCAACTCTATCAGCTTTGGCAAGTGTGCTTTAGGCACAGGTATAGGACGTATATTCCATGGTACATGAGGAACAGTGAAGATGACCATAGGTGCAACCAGTTCGAGACTAATGCAGCCAATTTCATGTGGAAAGAAAGCAAATGCCTTACCATGACGTCCAAGCATCTCTCTAAAACATTCTTTTTCCACTGGAAGCAAAAAATCATCATTTCCAATCTTCAATTCTGCAAGAGTTTCAGCTGTAAACTTATGTCCAATATTTGCAGGATCCCTCAACATAGGCTGCTTCATAGCTTTTTCAATCTGTTCATCACTATCAGAAGGAAGCGGGCCTGCAACCGGCTTAACCTTCTTATCAACTGTTTTATATTTTGTGTCAACCTTGGCATCATTCAAGCACTCTCTCCTTTGCTGCAATTTCTGCAAATTTTCAGCATCTTTCAACTCTGTTGGCTGAAAAATTTCAGCCTTTAGCTCTATGGACTGCATGGGTGCAGTCTGAAACTCTGTATGCAGAAATTTTTCTGCATTCAACTCTGGTGGCTGAATGAATTCAGCCCTCGGCTCTATGGACTGCATAGATGCATCCTGAAACTCTGTATGCAGAAATTTTTCTGCATTCAACTCTGTTGGCTGAATGGATTCAGCCCTCTGCAATTCTATTAGCTGATCAAGATCAGCCATAAATTCAGTTTGCTGAGTTTTCTCAGCCTCTAACTCTGTTTGCAGCATAAAACCAGAAATTTCCTGAAACATATCCAAGGTTTGCACAGGTATGATCTTTGAACCCTTGCATACATCAGTTTTCAGCATTGCTCTCATCTCAAACAATGTATCTGCATAAGACATCCCTTCATACAATCCATCCACATGCTCTTCTGCTTGCAAAATACCTGCATTTTTCAACTCTTTCTCCTTATGACCAATGTACTTCCTGGCAGCTCTAGGCAAATCTGAAATTTTCTGATAACTTACTGAACTATCTGAAGTAAAACCAACAAAATTATTGGAGAAAGACTGGCTGCCAGGAGGCGAGATCTCCTCTTTTCTCCGCTCCGTACCACTGGCGTCTCGCAAGACAGCGGTACCTAATGAAAATCCAACTCCTTCACAGGTAGTGGTGCCTCACGCAAGGAGTCCCTGTTTCTCGGATGATTTACCCCAACAGTCATAAACTGAACAGCTCGCATACCATCTTTACTGCGTATCCGCGCATAAGCTGATCCGTCATCCATCACTTTTGTTTCCATTCTTGCTTCTGTAATGAAAGGCTGTCCAAGAATAACCGGATAAGAACATGAATCCTGAACAAAGCAATGATAATCCTCTTCAACATTACCAATAGAAATTCTGATACTCGGACAAGCAGCATACATATCACCAGAAGTATTATTGGTGGCTCTCATGCGCCAGCCATGCTCTGCATCCATAGGCCACTTGCCACTCTCATAAACACCTCGAGCAATAAGATTAATTTCAAAACCATGATCAACTAAAGCGATCAAGGGAATTTGTTTCTCTCCAATCCTTACCACTGTTTCAGTGGTCGCTCTAGCCCAATGACTTCGTGAAAAATGGCTGCGAGGAATGAGAATAGGGGTCTCATCATCTTCATACTGCATAGGCTGCACTATTTTCTCCGATTGTGGATTAGCAGAAGCATTCTCAACCATCACTGCATCATCATGCTCTTTCCCAAGAGCTCCATGCCACAATCCCTGTAAAGCAGGTCCTTCCATCGCATGCCGTTTCCTCCGCAAAAGATCCTGCATCTGATCCTGTATTTCTCTTCTAGCAATCCCAAGAGCCTCTCCAACAGTAAAAGTAACTTCACTATTCAAAATTCTTTCATGAAAAATCTTACTCATATCCGTTTGCATATCAAGGTCTGACAAGAGCTTGAATCCTGGCTCTTTTCTTGGTTGCTTCTTTTCTTTCTGCTTGTCTCCCATTGGTTGATCGGAACCTGTTTGAGTTGGAGAATTTGACATAGGTGGAGCTGTAACAGGTGGTGAAACAAAGTCACCCCCTCTAGTCTTTTTGGAGGTGCTAGGACCCTCCTCATCTCTTCTTCTCTTTTCCTCAACCATGGCATCTAAACCCTGCGTTTTAGCCATATAAGCAAAAATAGAATACCTGTCAACAGGAGAATCCCATCCTATTTCTCCTCGGATGCTAGAGCCCACACAAGTCATAGTAGAAGTTTGAACTTTCCCTCTTCTCGCTATCTCCAAGGCAGAAGACCATAAAGCAGAGTCTCCATCAGATTTCTGCTCAAGCTGGACTCCAAAAGCTGAAGCATCTCCTCTAACACTCACATAAGCTGATCGCGCAGCCATATCATCAACAAGCTTCTTCATACCTCCCTTACCAAAGTTCGTGTCAAGAGGAGCGCCAGTCTCTGTCAGCCATATCTTCCCATCTTGTCCCCAGAACACTACATTCTTCTTACGTGCTTCCTGAAAAGCATCACAATCTATGCAGTGTTGGTGCTCTGTACTATCACACCAAATACATCGTCGCCCTTTCCTTTGACCAGCTGGAAACGCAGTCACTGGAGCAGGTGCTACAGCAGGTACTGACATAAGTTGCTCCTTTAACTTACCAACTTCAGCTTTGACTGCTTCAATTGTCAAATCCGCCAAGCCTTTAATAACATCATCTACAGATAAGGGCACTGGAGCAGCGGGAACTGGTGGATTCATAACAGGAGGAGTAGGCTTAGGCAAAGAAGTAGCAGGGGTAGAAGAAGAAGTCTCCAAGGATTTTTCAGGAACTGATCCTGTGTTTCGATGCAATCTGACTCTCCTGCGCTGCTTCTTGACAAGAGCATTCACAGCATCAATGACATGTCTCCACTCAGTCTTTAAACCTGAATCAGTAGCTTGATCTTCCAAAAGATCATCCAACTTTTCCTGTAAATCAGCATCTGCAGCTTGCAAAAATAACTCAACTTTCTGCATCTCCAAAGCTTGCTGTTCAGTCCCATCCAACTGATCATAACGGCTTTCAAACTCTCGCAGAAGAGCGGTAACAGAAAGTCCCTTATTAGGCATAGAAACCCATGCTAAAAAATTCCTGCGATTCATAAGACCTGTATCCTCCAGGAAATATTCATCTTTTAATGCCTTTTTAAATTCAGCCCAACCTGCATGTGCCTCTTGAATTTCTGCAATTCAACCTTCAAGAGCTCGAACCACGATCCGCAAGAAGTAGCGGCTCCAAACATCTTGAGAAACCCCAAAAAACTTCATCTTTTCTTCATACAAATGCAGGTAAGTTGATACTTGCTGGCCATTAAACTGCTTCATCTCCTGTTGGACAGCTTTCAAAGCATCCATAGCATCACTGTCTCGTTTTGCATGAACTTGCTGCTGCATATACATGGTAAATGACTGAAACAGGTTCTTCATGACATTATCATCTGTCATCTCTTCTTGCGAGTCTCCCATCTTGCTGATGACGCAGCACTTTCACGTCGGGTTCACCAGAAATGTCGTAGATTTTGTGTAAGAGCTGCTGCACACGGGGTTCAAGATACAGCAAGAAATGAGACTAACAAGAAGAACTCAAATATTGGATGTCAAAGTTCACTATATTCCTTGTCATAATCATAGAGTTACAACAAAGAAACTGAGCAAACCCATGTTCTTGATATGTTGTCATGAACAGTTTTGGTATTTCAACAAGTGATCCTCTCTTTGGTAACCAAAGATCCTTATATTTTATTTCAATTTCCACTCTTCCTTAGGTTTTAAAACAGTTTAGAGTGATCTGTAAGCAAGCAGGACAGAATGGTTCTCCTTCTACAAGCTCTGATTCATCCTCATCAACAACTGAAGTTGACAAGCTCCAGCTTCAAGCTATTTCCCATGCTGTCAGTACCAAGTACACGTTATCTCCCAAGACACTGAACCGTTGTAGGATCTCTTGCTGTCTGAACTGTCTTGACCATATGAAGATATGAGTAGAAAACTCAAATTCAGGCCATTCCTTCATAAAAACTTGTAGAGTTCTTAATTGGCATAGCACCACTCCAGATTCAGCCCTCTGCATATTCAGCAATGCTCCATGAAGGCCTGTAGTGTTCTGCATATGTAGATAGAAGGTAAGCTGTACAACAATGGCTCTGACAGAGAGGATGCAACTAGCGGCAGCAAATGCAGAGCGCTTCCATCGCAAGAAAGGGAGCTCTGTTGAATATGCTGTTCCAAGAATAAAGCTGACAGTTAAAGCCCACAGAAGAGGCCATGATCCAGGGCAGCAAAGGCTGCCACTATTGCTATGCCTGTTCCCAATGAAAATTCACCAGAAGCCAATGGCAAATATGGTTTATTGACCTTATCTATTTCAATATCATATATCTGATTCAAGCCCACAATGTAGACATTCATGCACAGTGCTGGAATGAGAGCCTGGCATAGTCCGATTACAAAATGTGTAGACAAGTCTGCAAAACTCTGTACAGCTAAAAGAGAAATTGATATAATCCCCACAGCCGTTCCAAGTACAGTGTGAGGCCTTGTGAAACGATTGAATGCATTTGTCCAGGTTGCAATATCCATAAAAGCATTGCTGGCATGATCTGGAACAGTTCCAACTGATGGACCTTCTTCATCATTCACTGGCCTTGCAGTAGCAAAGCAAGTAAGCCTTGAAATTTTCCCGTGGCATCCAATGCCTTCACATATGCTTCGGTGTGCATAGAGATGACGGTTACTAGAGGTTCCATATGAGATGCGCTGTTGAAGAGACTTGTATTGTCAAGTTGACTGAAACTGCGATCCTGCACTGCGCCAACGCCACAGTCGATGATGATGATACTGAAGATGATGGATTGCAATTGCAAGCGAGATCAGCTGCTCCTCCACAAATTGACGAATTGCCCACATTCCAGCAGGCGCTGGCCCTGAAGAGTTGCCGCCCTCAGAACGGGCAATACTGATCCCATGATCAATAAATATTCCAGAAGGAGTCGACCTTGCAAGGATGGCTCTTGATTTTGAGCCCTTCTCGGACTGTGGAGCTACAGGTCGCTACAGGTCGCCTCTCCAGAAGTAGATCTTTCTTCTAAAGCAACAGCAGAATCTCTCAGAGTATTAATCATAGCTGGGAGTGTCAATCTCCTTCACGTAAGGATTCCATCATATGGCCATAAACTGAACTCTTCTTATCAATTATAAGCTTAACCATCAGCCCATATCTCAAGTATGAAACTTCAGACCTCACAACCTCCAGATCCTGAGAGGACCCTCGATTTGATTTTAGAAGTGGAAAGCGAGGTGCAGATCGCCAGATTGAGCGAAACCAGAGAGAAGAAACCATAAGAACACCAGTGTCGTAAAAGACTTTCCAAGAGGTGTGCGCAGAAATTGATCAATCTGCCTCCGATACTCCACGACCATATTCCTAGCAGCAGTGCTCATAAATAAGGGGGCTGCCAAAGGCAGCATCCACATTGAGAAGAATACGATTCTGAACAGCCAACCAGAGAGTCCGGATTGATCCCATGTTCAATCAAAATGATGAGAATGTCTAAGTTTTGATGATCGAAGCCCGAGATTGAACGAGATCAAGAGCTCCTCTTGCTCTCTAAAACCTTCTCCATCATCGAACAGTAATTAATCTTCCCTCTCGACCCTCTTGACATAATTCAATATCAGAGCTGCCCTTCCTTTTCCTGGCTTTTCTGCAAGCCCGCCATTCATAGCATTTCAAAAATATCCCCTCCCTTTTTCCCAGAATAGGCAAAAAGGCCCAACAATTTCAGTTATTCCTATTAGCAAGGTGATACACGTAATTCTCATCATTCATGTCATGGTCATTTGGGAATGTAAGATTTGCTTAAGTTCCAAAAATCCTTAGACAAACTACACAATTTCACCATCATCTCCATCTTCAATATCAACTTCGATGTTCCCATGTTTTTGCGGGTCTGCATCACCAAAGCACATCTTGTTTGTTTTGGGGATTTGAAGTTTGTCCAGCGCTTTACTTAGAATTCATCATTGAAATTGACAGCTTAATAATATTCTTTGGCATCAGTTTTGCATATTTTTATTGAAACACGCGCAATAAGATAACACAGATGCACAACAAAAATGGAGGTGTTCACGACTCGGATGCGCAGCAACACGACAGCGCGTTTGAATCCTTCCTAATGCCTGCTGCACTCAATCACCAAGCCTCCCAATAACTGATTAGAGCACTAATGGAACACACTAGACTCACCTGAAGCAGCACGAATCGAATGCGCCTAGAATCAGGGTCGCGTTTCCTCGTCCTGTGAACCAGAAGCTCTCTCTATCTCTCTCTCTCTCTCACAAGGCCAACTAAAGAAATGAGGTCTG
Source organism: Lygodium microphyllum (assembly GCF_053477565.2). Taxonomy (NCBI): domain Eukaryota; kingdom Viridiplantae; phylum Streptophyta; class Polypodiopsida; order Schizaeales; family Lygodiaceae; genus Lygodium; species Lygodium microphyllum. Next base: position 46,907,475 of record NC_141152.1, on the reverse strand, counting down.
TCTTGGCCTCCCAAGCCTCTTAAGGTCCTTTTCCAGCACTGAAAAACCTCATAGCCAATTCCCTGACTCTGTTTCACCCAGAAGCTTGAATCTGGTCCCCTGTTTTCCTGTTTCCAGCAGCAGTCAGAAACACTGTTTTCTCTTTTCTTACCCTAATCTAACCTTAATCTAGTGCAGCCAACATGAAAAACAGAAATACAGAACAATAGTCCTAATCTAATGCTTCCAACAAACCCAAATACTTACTTGTTCCACATATTAAACCCTCCTAAATCTCCTAGTTATCTCGAGCACTGGTTCAGGCTACAAACCGTACTTCCATGCCCGATTTGATGCACGCGGCGCTCACGGCTCAATTCCGTCGGTCCCAGAAACAGAACCAAAATGTAAGGGAGCTTCAAGCTCTACCCCGAGACCTACGGACCACTTATTGCTCAAGTGTTTCGAACTGAGCGGCCATGGCTACCTCTCACATAGCCGACGCGCAATGCCTACCTTACCGGTGTAGTGAGCTTACCTTGAGGCTTGATCGAGTGCCCTCCTCTTTCTTGCACACTCGTAGCTCCACGATCCTTGAGGCAAGCTCAAGCAACCTCAATCCCTCTCCCATGAGCTTCACCTCCATAGCCACACGCGAGACAAGAAAAGAGAAGAGAGGAGGAGAAGATGAAGAGAGAAGATGGAGAGCTTCTTCTCCAAGATCCCTCACTCTCACACAATCACTCCCTCACTCCCTCACACTCTCTCAATCCCTCTCTCAAGCACAAGCAAGAAGTCAAGAAACAAGAGAAGAAGAAGAAGAAGCTTTAGCCACACACAAGAATGAGCTTCCCATTCACTTTTCAAATTTATATACATGCCCTATTTTTCATGGGCGATCATCCCCCTTTTTTACATGGCCGGCCATTAGCCTAGGCCCCTTTTCTCATTGTCCTTCTATCCTCCTAGCTTCCTTTCCACCGCCCGTCTACATTTACAAATTGCACGGGTGAGAGCCCGGCACTCTTTTACAAGATTTCAGGGTGCGTCTTTTTATTTTAAAATGCGCCTTTCCCCTTTTGCATTTTCCTTGGACTTTTAAGGTTGCCCTTGCGCTTTTGGCCTTTTCTCCTCTTCTTTCTTCAGTCGCGGGCTACCTTTTTTCCTAATTTGCCCTGCGTCTTTTCCATTTCCTTTTTCTTTCTTCGTGTTGGGGTTAACAAGAGCCTTGTCTTGAAATAGAAGAAGTCCATCATCCACAGTGAAATTTTGGTATTTGACTCTAAGCTTAGGATCAATTCCTCAACTAGGATTTCTCTAAGCATTAGTTGATACTTAGGATCCTTGTCTACCTCTTATTTGCCTAGCTCAATAACTGGATTGCTAGGCATCGATATCATGGTAGCTACAATCTCTCGTTTAGATGGCTCTTCCATGATAAGTGCATTCAAAAAAGATTTATGACCTAATGCATGAGCAATCACATTCTCTTTTCCAAGTTTGAACTTGATTTCAAAATAAAATTCTTGCAAGACTTCAATCCAACAAAGTTGCCTCACGTTGAGCTCTGGTTGACTAAAGATCCATTTGAGACTTTTGTGGTTAGTGACCAAAGTAAACTTACTTCCAAGTAGATAGTGTCGCCACAATTTGAGAGCATGGATCACAGCTAACAACTCAAGTTCATGGGTGGCGTAATCCCTCTCATGGATTTTCAGCTTCCCTGATCAGAAATAGGCTATCAAATGACCCTGTTGCATAAAGTACACAACCTAGTGCAAGAGAACTTGCGTCTGCACAACCTCAAACTCTTGACTTAGGTCAGGTAGCTTTAAAATGGGTATTGTTACTAAACTTTTCTTGAGCTACTAAAAAATGGCTTGCTCAATGGGCGTCCACACAATAGCAATTTACTTTTTCAGTAAATTAGTGGAAGGTGCAATTATTAGAGTGTAAATTTTGATGAAAAGTCTATACCATCTAGTCAGCCGTAAAAAACTTCTCACTTCCTTAACTGTTGTTGGTGGTTGCCACTCTTGAACATCTCTAACTTTGGCTAGGTCTACAGAGATTCATTCAGTAGATACTATGAATTCGAGATATTCCATCTGTCTTTTGAAAAAGGCACACTTCTTTTTCTTCGCATAGAGCTTGTGCATCCTCATTGTGTCCAGCACAATGTGCAATCACAACTCATGGTCTTCATCTCTCTTGGAGTAGGTTAGGATGTCATCAAAGATGACTAGGAAAAACTAATCAGGATAAGGTTGAAAAATGTATAGCATTAATTTGTTAAATGTAGCAAGGGCATTAGTTAGAACGAAAGACATTACAAGAAATTCAAAATGACCATATTTGGTATTGAAGGTAGTTTTGGGGATATCTTCTTCCTTGATCCTTATTTGGTAATAACTGTTGGAAGAGAGAGGGGGAGAGACAACGTAATGGAGCTGCTGCCTGACCTTCAGGTCGTTCATCATATTTCCATATTTTCATAGACTACAAACATAACATAAGTGTATACAATAGTACTAAGGTCTGCAGGACCATTCACACTGGGTCTAAGACCACCAACTTATTTAATGTCCCACACTTGCTGATACAGCTGAACACAGCTAATGTCGGTCATACATACTGATAGGAGAGTAATGGGAACTTGATATTCTAACACTCTCCCTCAAGCTCAAATCATCTGATGAACTCCAAGTAGATGTCTAAAACTACTAAACTTATCTTTACCCAAAGACTTGGTAAAGATATCTGCAACCTGTTCATCAGTCTTCACATGCATGAGATCTACTCTCCCTGTAAGAACCATCTCTCTGATAAAATGGTAGTGTACCTCTATGTGTTTTGTCCTAGCATGGTAAACTGGATTCATTGCCAGGAGTACACTACTGAGATTGTCACATAATAAGGTCACTGGAGCATCCACCTGAATATCCAAATCAGCCATAAGCTTGAGCAGCCATGAAATCTCACATGCTGCCAATGCAGCACCCCTGTACTCTGCCTCAGTACTAGACAATGCAACTGTTGGTTGCTTCTTGCTGCTCCAGCTGATCATGCCACTTCCAAGGCCAAAAGCATAACCACTCTCAGATCTACGATCATATGAGCAACTTGCCCAATCTGCATCTGTGTATCCAACTAGTTTCAAGGGCTTATCTCTCATATAGAATAGCCCATAATCTACAGTGGACTTAATATATCTCATAATCTACCTAACAGCATCCAAATGTGGCTTCCTGGGCTTCTGCATAAACTGACTTATGAGCCCAAGTGCATAACTCAAATCCGGCCTTGTGATGGTCAAGTAGATCAGACTTTCAACCATCTGCCTGTACATAGTCACATCCTGAATTTCAGCTCCAGTGCTAATGTCTAGCTTGACATTCTGATCAAGGGGTATATCCAATGGTTTGGATTCAACCATGTCATACTTTTTCATCATTTCCATGGCATAATGTTTCTGCATCAGCCATAAACCATTTTCAGCCTTGATTACCTCAATACCCAAAAAGTATTTCAATTCACCTAGATCTTTCATGTCAAATTCAGATTTCAGCATCTTCATTACATGCTGTATGCCCAAGTCATCATCACTAGTGATTATCAAATCATCAATATATATGACCAGCACTACCAAGCCATTGTCGGTCTTCTTTGTAAATAGGCTGTGATCAGCCCTACCAACAGTAAAACCCAACCTCTGCAAGTAGTTACTGATCCTAGCATGCTAAGCTCTCGGAGCCTGCTTCAGCTCATACAATGCCTTTTTCAGCTTGCATACATAATGCTGAAAATCAGGGTGAACATACCCTTCTGGCTGAACCATATAGACATCCTCTACTAAGTTACCGTTAAGAAATGCATTCTTAACGTCCATCTGCTGTAATTTCCAGCCTCTAGCAGCAGCCAAGGCAATCACAGTGCGTATGGTTGCCATCTTGGCAACCGGGATGAATGTTTCCTTATAATCAAGTCCATACTGTTGGGCATACCCCTTAGCAACTAGCCTAGCTTTATACCTTTCCACACTGCCATCTGACTTGCATTTGATTTTGTAGACCCATTTGTAGCCAATGGTCTTTTTTCCTTCAGGTAGTGGCACAAGATCCCATGTCTTATTTTCAGCCAAGGCATTCATTTCTTCATCCATAGCCGCACACCAGTTCTCATTTTCCACTGCTTCAGCATATGTACCTGGTTCTTTGATCTCCAACACTTTTGTTATATAAGCATAATGCTTTGCAGTGTAGCCACTATATGTCAACCTATCAACAGGGTATCTAACCCTCTGTGAGCGTCTAAGCTGTGGTGCACTGCTCGATTCCCCTCTCTCATGAGGCGGAATGTACCTGCTCTGCCTTGCGCCAGGCGTATAGCCAGTCGGGATACCAAGTTCATTGTCTAAAGTGTCAGTAGACTCATATCCAGAAGTCATCCTACCAAGTGTCATCATCCCATATACATCCTCAGTAACTTTCTCTTTTCCTTTGTCCGCGACATCATATCTCCCCCTCACTGACATACTGGTGTCAGTGGACGGTGAGCTCCTCAATCTCCCTGTCCATGGAGATACTGTCTGACTACTAGGTCCTGTCATAGTAGTGCCCTGCTGCATATCAACTATAGATACATGAGTGGAAGGCATATCCGATGGCACTGTTGCCGGTGATACATACCAAGAACCCATCTCATAAAAAATAGCATCCCTTCTCACCAAGGTCTCCCTGGTAGAGGGATGTATGCATTCTTCTCTTGCAAATATCCAATGAAGACACACTTATGGGCTTTTGGGTCCAGCTTCTTCCTTTTTTCATCTGGAATATGCACATAAGCAAGACAGCCAAAGACTTTCATGTGACTTACATCCGGCTTATAGCCATACAGCTTCTCAAACGGTGTCATCTCATGAATACTTGCAGTGGGAGTCCGATTCAAGATATACATGGTTGTCATAACAGCCTCAGCCCAATAATAGAGTGGCATCTTCTTCTCATTCATCATGGCACGAGCAGCTTCCATCAAGACCCTATTCTTCCTTTCAGCTATCCCATTTTGCTGAGGAGTGTAGCTGCAGGTAAGCTGCCTATGTATGCTATTTTCAGCCAGAAAGTTTTCAAACTCATTTGACACATACTCCCCACCGCTATCTGACCTCAAGCAAGAGATATAATAGTCAAATTCCTTTTCAACCTGCTTTTTAAACTGCTGAAAAATAGAAAACACCTCATCCTTTGTCTTCAGAATGTAAACCCAAGTATAGCGATTGTAATCATCAATGAATGTAACATAATACTTCGAGCCTCCCATGGATGCATTATAGGCTGGCCCCCAAACATCAGAGTGCACTAACTGCAATGGACGTGTACTCTACCTTACATGCCTGACAAATGGCAACCTTGACTACTTACCAAACTGGCAAGCATCGCATACATGACCAATATCTGAATATTGAAACTTGGGTAAACCTGTAACAAGCTATTTTTTCTGCATAATTTGTAGCCTTTGCAAATTTACATGCCCCACTCTCTTGTGCCAAATTTCCAAGTCTCTGATAGTGCCATAACCATGGGCAAACATGGCTGAATTCAGCTCTGGCAAGGTAGCCTCAAGAGTAGACATTTTGCCATTCCTGTGACCGCGAGCAATCAATTTGCAGCCATTACCAAACTCCTCAATAAAGCATCCATGCTTATTAAACCTAACTTGTAAGTTTTGCTCGGTCATCTGGCCCACAGACAATAGATTTTTAGTAATTGACGGGACATGCAATACATCATGTAAGTGCTTCTTCTTTCCATCATGAATTACCAAAGGAACTTTGCCTTTATGCTCAATGCTATGCTGCATGTCATCCCTTGTGCATACATAGCCATGTCTTTCAGGCACCATATCTCTAAACCAGTCACCGTTAGGAGTCATGTGGTTTGATGCCCTTGAATCAATATACCAAACTGCATTATCAGTGGATTTTTCAACAACTCTGTCTTTTACATACTGCATGGCAAACAATCTATCTCCTGAAGTATCGTCTGTCTGACTAGATGTAGCAAAATGCCCATGTTGTTTGCCTTTCTGATTGCCTTGCTTCTTCCATCAGTCCTTGGCAATATGCCCATACTTCCCACAGTAATGACAATCCTTATCCTTGTTCGGATTGTCAGATGGACGCTGCTATTGCCACGAGCCTCTACCTCTAGGGCTAGATCTCCCCCTGCCTCTAAAGTTTCCACCACTTCTTCCATTTGATATCTGTTGATAGTTATTGCCATAGGATGCATTTTGCTGGCCTCCTCTGCCAAATCCATAGCCTCTACCACGGTTTCCACGGCTGCGTTGATTGGAATAGAAAACTGCATCCTTGTTTTTAGAACTGCTAGATCTTGTAGCTAAACCAAGCTTAATATCTTCATGGATAAGCAATGCAACCAACTCATTGAAATCAGGCATTTCAGCCCGCACAGACACAGAAGTATCAAAAGACTTATACTCAGGCCCCAAGCCGTTCAAGGTCACAGCAACCATGTCTTCATCTTCAACTTGTGAACCAACAGATGCCAACTGATCCGCAATGGTCTTAACCTCCGTGACATAATCCTATATAGATCTGCTCTTCCTCTCCATGTTGTTGAACTTCTGCTTCAACTGTATCTTCCTGGCACTTGTGGTTGTGCCACAATACTTGACCAAAATGTCCCATGAATCCTTAGGAGAGCTGCAGTTCATTATTTGCATTACCATGGCATCTGATATACATAAAGAGATCTTTCTATCCAAGCTCGGTGTAATCGTCTCTGATCAGCCGTAGGTCGATCTGGGAGCTCAGGTTCAGCTTCCGCTCCAGTCACCAACTCCCAATAGCCTTTCCCTATTAAGAAGTTCTCCATGCAAAACTTCCATATGGCATAATTGTTACTGTCAAGATTTTCCCCCACTATCTCCGTTATGTTGTCAGTCCTTTCTGCATTTACCATGTTGTGCCAGATACTATTTAGTCACTGCCTGACTACCTGACTTTCTGCAAGCCAACAAGTCACTCTCACCAACCTCAGTCCTTGACTGTTTATGACAGTTTTCTGCAACTATTCTCTACAAAAAACCAGGGTATTTCAGCCCTTTACAACCTCAAAAACATCCATAAACATGTGGTATAACCCGTAGGTACATCAGTCTCAGTACATAGACTTTGCAGGTATTGTATCTTTGTGTCATGCAGGCTTATTGTAGTAAAGAGAATACGCAGTCTGAAACTTGCAATTTTTCAATAACCAGCAGTAAATTTACTATCAAAAACCACTTTAAAATATGTCATACATGCTCCAAACTTTCCCAAATATCTGCTAGTATATGTAGGCAACTAGACATAGTCATACGGGCACAAAAGAGTGCATATCCAACAAGTACAAGTGACATAAATCTGCTCACAGATTGTATACAGTCAATGAACTGTCAAACCAAGATGTATTTCATCCCAAGAGATCCTCAAGCCACTTCATACATATGCCACTGTGTGTACAGGTCAATACATGACCATACGGGCATTCGCAGACTCTCTGTCTTCAAGAAGTAATGTTAAAAAGCACATGGACTATTTATAACTAGCCAATACACTGTCAAAGAATTTTTTCTCTGATTCAGATTTTAGTTTTTAAGAGCCTTCAATGCTCATAGCATTCAACAATCATATCCTGTACCATACAACTCCCTGTAGGTAACAAAAAGCATGTATTTCTTCAAGGCAATGAGTACATGATGATGACAGTTTTATGACAATTTTCAGCCTGTCATAAAATTTCAGATCTGAATATTTTATCAGTGAAATGCAATCCAAATGCATCAAACTCAGTACATATGCTTCCTGAATGAGTCCTCACTTTAGTAGAGCTCAAAATGCTCATCAAATGGCTTCAAATATTCAGAGAGTGACCAGTGTATGCTGCCCTGTTTCAATTTACAGTAGCCTGTCATCAATTTCAAATCTGTACTTTAGTATTCCAGCTCATACATCAGCTCCAGACCAAGCATTGACATGTCAAATCATTAATATATCTTCCCAAGCAAGCATACAAGCTCTGGATCACTCAAGTAATGATTTATGTCTTCAGTAGCAACATGACAGCCTTCATTTACAGCAAGTGTTCACTATTTTCATATCTGTAATCAACTGTCACAGCTCATAAATGAGCTCTACATCATGGGTTAGCATTCCAGGACAATAAACCATCTTCCAGTGAGATGATTCGGCAAGCATTTAAGTGCTCCATTTCATTCAAATGTGCTTATTCAGCCAGTATATGCAGATTAGCAAACTGGCGTAGTTTGTGTGGACTATTCTGAGCTTCTCTTGCTTCACACTGATGGCGCCTTTACTGTAGATCCACTCAACGATTATCAACCAAGCCTTTACAAGGCTCCAGATAGGTCGTGACACACTCTCCTTCAAATATACTAAAGATGCATTCGACACATACCTCTCTGCAGAAACAATGACAGCCTGCACAACGACAGCCTGTTTCTCTTCAACCTCTGCCTTGAGTCTTTAGGTTGCAGGTCTTTCTCGCAGCTTCATGTCTTCAAGAGCCCATCCATGATGGCTCTGATACCATGTTGGAAGAGAGAGGGGGAGAGACAACGTAATGGAGCTGCTGCCTGACCTTTAAGATGTTCATCATATTTCCATATTTTCATAGACTACAAACATAACATAAGTGTATACAATAGTACTAAGGTCCGTAGGACCATTCACACTAGGTCTAAGACCACCGACTTATTTAATGTCCCACACTTGCTGATACAGCTGAACACAACTAATGTCGGTCATACACACTGACAGGAGACTAATGGGAGCTTGATATTCTAACAATAACCATATCAGAGATCAACCTTGGAAAATATTTTTGCTCCCTATAGCCTATCAAGTAGCTCATCTATTCTTGGGATTGGATACTTATCTTGATTGTTACCTGGTTTAGACCTTGGTAATCAATGCAAAGGGGATAATTCTATCCTTTTTCTTTTGGAATAGTACTTGGACTCCCCATGGTGAATTAGTGGGTCTGATGTATCCTTGATCTAGTAACTGCTTGAGTTGCTCTTTCTGCTCGATTGCTTCGGGGATATATATTTTATATGGACTCTTAGCGATTGGAGCGGCTCCTGGTTCAAGTCTCATCTTGTGATCGACTTCTCTTCGAGGTGGTTTTAGTCAGCTCTTTTGGGAAGATGTCATCATATTCCTTTAGCCAATATGGCTCTCCCTCGTATTGATTATTTTGCTCAACCTTATATAATTTTATGAGATACACAGGTAATCCTTTTCTTAACCCTTTTATTATGTGAGATGATTTGGCAAGTTGAACCTTGGGTTTTCCTGCCTCACCTTGGGTCATCACTTTTTCCCCCTTTAGGTTTTGAAAAGTCTTTTGGCCTTTTCTACACTGAATATGTGTGTCATTGGGGATTAGCCAATCCATACCCAATAGACATTTGTAAGCCCCTAATTCATGATCCTAAATCCCATTTCAGAGAGATTGCTTGCTAGGCTAAATGTCACTTTGCAAGTTTGTTGAGTAGACAAGATTTCTTTTCCATTGGCAAGTTCCACAAGCAACCTAGATGTAGGTATTGTGTCTATACATAATTTCTTGGCACACTTTGATGGCATGAACGAGTGTGTGCTTCCATAGTCAATCAAAATTTTAAAGGACTTACCTTGATATTTTGCTGGTGTTTGAATCACAGAAAACTAGCAATTTAGGCCTTTCTTATGGAGGGTGGCATGAATTGATGCCCTCTCCATACCAGCTTCCATAGTTGGATTTTCCTCTTCTTCAAGCTCTTTAAGAATTACAACATACACTTTTTCTTTTGCAATTGAAGCTTGGTTCTGACCTCTGTACTGTCCTTGGTGAGGAATTTGGCCAAGCTTTGGGCATTGTCTTTTAAAGTGGCTTCGCTCATTATAGTGAAAACACCTAGGTACTCCTAAATTATTTCTTGTAGGTATGAAGTTTCCCACTGCATTTGTTTTGGCCCTCTTTCCTTGACCAAGTGGACCCTCTTTCCTTGATTAGGCGGACCTTGACCTTGGGCTTGTTTAACATAGCCTAGTGAAGTCCCTTTGTTTTAATTCCAAAGCCTATTATTCCTTGGCTTTGAGACTAAATCTCCTGAATAAGAGGTGATGCGTGAATCAAAGCATCTTGCAGATCAGTTGGGCACATAGATTCAAGGCATGTGTTCAGAGGAGCATTCAATCCGTGACAAAACTTAGTCACCTGCTGTGCTAAGAAATAGTCATGGAAGGTGCATATTTAAGCAATGAGATAAACTTTGAGTAATATGCCTTGAGGCTCATTCCTAGCTATCTTAAGTTAAAGAACTCATTCATTTTTAGTGTGTGCTATAAGCTGGTGGGTGGCGAATAGTGACCATACACAACTTCTTTCAGCTTTTCCCAAGTAATAGCTATCTCAGCAAGTCCCTGGTCTTTACACCAGCATTTCCACCACAAACGTGCCTCACCGGTCAATTTCAACTTGGCAATCATAGCTTAATTAGTAGGGGTAGTTCCCATAGTAGTAAAGTAGTCCTCCATGGTCGCAATCCAAATCTCTGCATCGACTTCAACGTCTTTGCCCTTGCCATCAAATTTTGGTGGCTTAACCTGCTTAAGGAGATACTTCTTCTCCTGAATTTCAATTGGACTAACAATAGCTTTATTACCGTGAGTTATCATAAGTTTCACAAATTAGTTTAGTTCTTAAACGTTTCAACTTCGTTTCCACATTAACATATCTTACTAGTTTTGTAAAACAATGATGGGCCAAAGAGCACAATATTTTTACAAAATCTAGCTGCTCTTATACTTTATTATTAGTAGCCATAAGCTATGATTTTTACAAGGGATATTCACAAATGGCAGATGTTTACAAGTAGAGATACATCATCATTGATAGGTTAGGCTAGATGCTATACGTACAATTTCCAAAACAAGATATCATTGTATCTTTCTTTTTCAGGGATGGATATCAGTTACATTCATATAGAAGAAAGTAGACCAATTGTCGTCTATGTCTAGAAACCTATACTATGGAAATGGCAGATTTGAAAAACCATGGATATAGTAATCTTGATACTTATGATGTCGCATGGGATTGTATGGGGGTTCGTGAAAGTCGCTCGCCGCAAGAACGATTTGAAATGAGAGTCAAGATAAATACTTGTAATAAAATAATGGTTAAGTTCAATGAATCGAATCCCCCATTGTGCAAGCAAGAAAGCTACAAGTGAAACTCCTTCCTTCTCTGCCGCAATCTTGACATGGTATCAAAGCCTATTTCGTGGTAAAGAGCTCAAGAAAGCAAACCAAGTTTGCGGTGTTCTGGTAAGAGGACCAGTGTTGCTTTCATTTTTCAAGTTTGGGAGCAAGTCTCTACAGGTAGCATAGCCGGAAAGTGCAAGAGTGCATTGTCTCAGATTGAGACGCCCTTCGCGGTGTAGCAAGAGGGCAGCATATGCTGCGGGATCCGGCTTTAGCACTTGGTTGCCTTGTTTTTTTGATTTGCGACCATTTCGGGGCTTGTTTTGGAGGCGGAAGTTTTCCGCACACACTTAGGAAAAGGCCCTGTTTTATGCTGTGCGACCACTGTTCTACATGTCGGTGAAAAGTTATTGTAGAAATTGCATCGTATGCCTGTGTGCAGAGGCATTGGGAGTTACAGAATCATCCTTGTTGCCTGTTGATGCAAAATCGTCACTAGGAAGTGATTGTGTGGTCAAATACCACTTTTGTCAGTTTTGCAGATTTGCCCTTGTGAGACTGAAGCTGTGTTCTTTGCAGTGATAGAATTTTTTGCAGTGTTCTGTAATGGCCTCTGATTCTCTTTCACAGATTTTCACTGAAAAGCTTGACAAGAACAACTTCCAAGCATGGAAGTTTAGAATGACGAATTTTCTTATGGGAAAAGGATATTGGGAATTCATTGCAGGAAATGAAGAAGAACCAGTTCTTTCTGATGTTCCCAATCAACAGCAAATGCAGGCATTTAAAGGAGGGCATGAGAGAACTAGAAAAGTTATGTACTGGCTATCTATCAGTATTTCAGACTCTATGATTGTGCATATTCAGGATGCAAGTACGCCAAAGGAGGCATGGGATACTTTATAAAAAATGTATAGCACAAATACACAAGCCAGGAAGATGCAGCTCAAGCAAGAGTTGCACAATGTGCAAAGAGAAAGTATGAGTATCAATGACTACCACATGAATGGAGCCTCAAGAGGAACACCAAGGAAAAGGGAATTCTCTTGCAAGAAAATCTATCTTGTAACATCAACAAGCTTGTTTATTATGTTTCATATGATCACAATGAAGAAAAGAACACCAGGCACAACAAATCTTTATGCAGCATCATGTAGATCTCCCACGGATTTGATAGAATCAACCATATTCTTCAATATCTTCACAAAATCCATCAATAGAACAAAGAAAGCCAAGGAAAACACCATCTTTGAATGGAAATACATCACATGGTATTCATCTTCAATATCTTCATAGTCTTCTCTCTCAATTTCTCATATACAATCACTCTATTTGAGTAGAATTGACTATCTCTGGCTCTCTCTCTCTCACTCCATCAATAATACATCATATCCTCACTACAATCTCTCAAAATCACCCTCAATAATCCTTCTTAGGTCGTGGATACCCCTCCCAAGAGGTATGTCTGATATGAAGAGTCACCAGAGCCACTACAGTGTCCTTTCATAGCTCACTACTGTCACTTCACTCTAGTCTTCACTTGAGTCTTCAGCAGCTACTTCTTCCACTTCTTTCAGCTCTTTTGCACTTGTATTCACCTCTTTCCAAGGCTAGAAAACTTTCCCAAGATACACTCTCATCCATCAGAACACATACAGAAGCATACAGAACAGTACCAGAACAGCTACAGTACAGAACAGAACAGAACAGAACAGAAACAGAAGCTCTACAGAAGACCTACAGAAGGTTACAAAAGGTCATCAAAACCACATAACTCATACTCAAACCATTCCAAACTCTCACAAACCATTCAATAAGCTTTCTCAAGATCTCAATCTTCATCAATCAATACTCCATCCCTCCTTACAGAAGACAATCAGAACAAAACAGACCAAAACAGAACAAAACAGAAGGTATACAGAACCAATCAGAACCTATCAGAACATCATAGAACCTCTAATAAACATCATGAACTTCCAAAACTCAATCAATATCATCCAAAACACTCTCAAACCACTTCCAAACCAATCAATCATCTCATAAAATCAACCATTCAGCTCTCAAAAACAATAAAAATCAACCAAAAAACAAGTCATTTCAACACTCAACATATCCCCACACTTAATAAGGAAGCGTCCTCGCGACCCAGGAAAAAGGGAATACAAGTTTATTCAAAAAGCTCAACTTTGATCTTTAATATCTTTTCAAAAAGAATCCATCCATTACGACCCCAACTTCTAACCTGTTTCTGATATAAAAAATACAAAGAAAGGAAAACCCTTTATACATTAACACTTCTTATCAAACTGGACATCACAACAAACTTGTAAAGGATATAAGAGTTTTCTTCTTCTTCATCAGCATCGGCTTCAACTCTCCAACCACGACCCCATCACCACAATTCTCCAAAATGTAGCTCGCACACGAAATCCAATAAGAAACCACCACGTTCGTTTTACATAAATGAACTCACAACACAAACACTAATACAACACAACCATCTGAATGACTCCTCCAAAAAGAGAGATTTTCATTAAAAAGCATCCACCATACATTGGAAAGGTATCAATGAAGATGATCCCTCTTAAAAGATTGATGTTGTCGGAAACGATCCATAGACAAGGATTCATCCACAAAGGTTTTGGGAGGATTTTGAAAAAACTGAAGACAGCACATTCTTTCCAACAGGACCAGGTATCTGCTAGGCAAACAAAGGGCATGAAAATACAAAATATCCAGCTGTTGGGAATCAATGCTCACATTGACATTCATGCACAACTTTGGAATAGGCTTGGAATCATTATGAGAGTGCCTATGCATATACGCCAGGTACCAAGAAAAGTGAGCAGTTAATCTCACTGAAGGGTCCGCAGACTGTGAATACTGCTGAGCAAAATGAACATAGTTCTGATAAGCTTGACTGGAAGCTGTCCATTCTCCTGGAATTACTAGCCAATTGATCTGAGGTCCTATAAGGGAATCATCCGAACTCCATCTCCTTCTTCTGGAAATCTGATTATCAAACCCGTCACAGTCACTAACCAACTGAGGTGGTTGAGATATAGAAGTGTTAGGAGAGGGTAATGGAATAAGGAAAAGTGGATGAAGGGAGGGATAGGCAAAATCATAAAAGGAAGAAAAGTTTAAAGAAGGAGTGGTAGAAATTTGGAGGGAATCACTAAGGAAGGGTGTTAACTGATAAATAGGAAATGTGGAGGGTACATGAATGGATGGAGAAGGACAGGGTGGAGAAGGGGAAAATACCCTATCCTCAATAAAGGAACAGTATGTAAAAATGGAAATTTGAGGGAAAGATGAAGGTTGGAAAAGAAGGGGTAAAATAATTGTGGAATTAGATTGACAAAGGGAAAGATATAGAGCATATCGGTGAGCCATTTGTTGGTAATAGAGGAGGGTAGGAACAGAAGGTCCTAAGAGAGATCATCGATGATAGGCATCAAAGAAGGTAGCATCAAACGGATTATGTTTTGAAAGATAGGCGAAGAGATCCGTCCTCAGTTGATTAGTACTCTGGGCAGAGGTAGGAGCTGTGTTTTGTCGTTGATTCAGGACCACAGAATCAATCATGGGATACCACGAATTATCATGACAATCAGCCACTTTGGAGGAGTAACTCTGGAACATGTCAGCTATGCGCAACTCCAAATGGTTGACATACAAAACAGCTTGTAGAACCACATCCCCCACATACCATGCCATATCCACCTCATCTGGAATTAACAAGTCTCCTCGTAGATACATGTATGACATCAACATGGTATCTGGCATGACAGAATCTTCAAACACCATCCTTACTACCTCTGTCAACAACTCAGCAGACCAAGCCCCACTCCATCCATCCTCTGGAAGAGGTAAATCCATCATGGAAAGCTTCATGTAGAAACCCAACTTCTGTAAGTGATAGTGGACAAAGAAAGAATGGTCTGGTGGAACATATTCCTGAAACTGCTCAAATGTAGACCATAACAAGTCCATTCTGGACTGCAATCTTTCCACTTTATCTTGGAATAGAGGACACAAAGTAGCCTGTCTCTGAAGAGCAGCCAAGTCCTGCTGTGAAAGAGAAGGAATCAAGGGAACATTAGGGCTTGGAGGAACAGAGCGTGACTTTGCGAGTTGATCTTGCAACTGCTTGATTTGGGAGGCTTGGAATGCCACTGTGTCATTAGCAATCTGTAACGCTGAAAGTTTGTCATTTAAGATAGCTTGGAACTCCTGCGCTTCTCTAGACATCCGCTCCTTCTCCTCTGAAAAGCTAGTAACTTGTGATTGAGCCTCTAGTAACTGGATCTTCAAAGAAGAGATCTCATCTCTTTGGGTGGCAACCAGTTGGGTTTGTTGTTCCATTTGCTTAAACAAATCTGCTAGGGTATCCTTAGCAGAAGCTAACTCGGAAGTTGCCTTATGCAACTGGTCCTTAGACTGCATGAGTTCTTCATAAAAGGATGCGTACAGCTGTTGAACACAGACTGTCTCACTGACAATTCAATGGAGCTCTGAATATATTTATAGAGGAAAGGAATTGCATCTCCTGAGACTAGACTCTGCAGGGAGGGAACTGATATGTCCAATGATCCTTCTCGATGTGCTCTGAATAGATTATTACAAGTGAGATATCCAGGGAGTTCACTACCAGAGGTAGCAGGAATGGGCACTGAAGGAAGTACGGAAGGAGCTTTATCCGCTACCTGCTTCAAGTGTTTGCGCTGGATGACCAGGGGAGGCGGAGAATCATCATCCTCTATATCAATGGGTTCTGACTCATCTGAAGGTGGAGGAGGAGGTACGGGATCTGATGGAGGAGGTGGAGGCATAGTCTTCTGTAAACCTGAATAGGTCAAGAAGGCAGACAAATATGATCCATATGTGACATTGGTAACATTACCCCTGGTGACTTTGACGAAATGTTGATCCATTTTAGTGAGGAGGTAAGTGCTCCAATCAATAGCAACTCCTTTCAACACCATCCTGGAAGCTGTAAAAAGCTCTTTGGACAAGTACTGGGATGGCGTTTTGGTAGGCATAAACCTGTCCTAGAGAAACTCACAGATCATCTTCCATACGGGATTAGTGATCATAGAAAAGGAAACTCCTGAAGAGTTGATCACCTTCTTAACATCCAGCATTTCCCTTGTCTGCTTTTGCAACAGCTTCAGAATCTCTTCATTAGAGAAAAGCTGACGAGTGGTAACAAAAGGTTCACCTTTGGAGGGAGGAGACAGAGCCTTCCTTAAGCCTTGAGGTGTCAAAGTCATAGAAATTCCCTGGACTAGTCCGGTCTTCTTGCTATAAAAGGCCAGAAACTCATCTCATAACGACGGATCCTCTGGAAGCAATGGAAAAGAAGTAGCCACAAAAGCAGCGAGTCCCGCCTTCGTGAGAGGCTCAAAAGTAAGTAGGGAAGAGTAATCCCTACTGACTAATGGGACGTACTGGATAGGGGGAGGAACATGAGAAGGCGCCATTCAGATGGTTACACACACACCACAAACACAGACAATCAAGGAGAATGCCTGTAAAGCAACAGACAAAAATCCAAGGATAAGAGAACAACCAAAACAATAAAACGTGACTCGACCAACTAACCCCAAGCAAACCACAACCTAGAAAAAATTCGACATGACCTCGAGATAAATGCGACCGAAAGCTTCATGCTATGCATCAGACAAACACCCAGAACCCCGTAGCAGGCAATAAAAGAAAAAAAAACTGCATACCGTACCCTTAATCGTAACAAAGACAGTAAACCAAAACAATACCACATCCGACACATATCAAGACTACATCGTTGATAAACCAAGACTGGACCATGGAAATAACTCCAATGACTGTGCATACCCATCCCACGAAACGGTTCGTTAAAAAGGGGAATTAAGTGCAGTGAGGGGGAATTAATTTAATGAAGGGTTTATTTTAAGAAATTATTAAGAAATGGGTGAATTGTTATTAGGTGATAAACCTTAGCAAGAAAACGGTGGTTCCTTATTATAAATTTAATTACCAATTATTAGGTGAAAACGGTGCTTTAATTCGAATCCCGGACTGCGATACCCAGACTGGGTCTCTAAATGCAAGTTCATCGATTACAAATTAAGGTGATGTGGAGCGCTTTTTTGCCAGCGCGTGCTCTTGTGACGGATGGTTCATTTTAATTAAAAATTAAAGTGCCTCTGTAGCGCACGTAGCGCGTGCGAAGTGAACGGCGGGTTTATTTTAATTTAAAAAAAAGGGGGAAATGAAAATAAATAAAGCACATAAAATAAATACATGGAAGGGGTGTGTATGTAATGCAGAAATGCGCACGGAAGAGTCCCCCAAAAGAAGTGAATCCAGTAAAAGAAAAGTAAAGACCACTGACGAAACAACAAAAACAACACCTTAGTGGGTGTGTTGATGTAAAATGTAAGTTTAAGTTGTTATTGTGGAGGGGAGGGGGGTTATATTTTAGGTGTGGGTATGGTGGGGTTATAGGGTGGTTTCGTTTATTTGGTTTATTTGTGTTTGTTTTTTTGTTTTTTTTTAAAGTTAAATTTGAATTTTAATTGACTATTATGGATGGTTTGTTTTGGGTTTGGTGTTTGTTTTTTGTTTTGTTTTGTTTTTAGTTTTTTTATTAAAAAAATTAAATAGGGGTGCCATGTATGATAATATTTTAAAGTGAAAAATAAATGGAAAATGGTCAAGGGGAGTGAGGGGAATTTTTTAGAATTTGTTAGAATTTTTTTTGGGTATCTTTTTACTAATTTCAAATGAATTTTTTTACATTTGTTGGTAATTTTTGGGATAAATGAGGAAATATTGAATTTTCAGGAATTTAGGGGGTGGAAATTGCCAGCTGACAAATTTCCAAAAATGGGCAAAAAGCGAAGGGAATTGTTAGAAATTTTTCGAAATTTTTATGAGGTGGAAATAAATTTATAAATTAAGTAAATCAGTTAAATCAGGAAAATCAGCTTAGTCTGGTAAGTAAGGTCAAATTAAGTCAACTAAGGCATGTTAGTCTGTGTAAGTCATGTAAGTCGGGCTAAGTCAAGTCAGGTTAGTCAAAGGGAACTAGGGTAGTCTAGGTGAAGTCAGATAAGTCAGTTAGGGGGACTAAGTCAGTGGAGACTAACCTAAAGGGGGTTAGTTAACCTAAGTTGGGTTAGGGTTAGGGTTAGGGTTACTAACCTAACTAGGGTTAGTTAGGACTAACCTAACTAGGGTTAGTTAGGTTAGTGAATTAAGTGCATTAAATTAAATCAAGTTAGGTTAACTGGTTAGAAGTTAGTGTAACTAACCTAATGGTTAGTGAGGAGGAGGAGGAGGAGGAGGAGGAGGAAGGTGGCGGCGTCGGGCGGCGCTCGGCAGCGATCCGGCGAATGCGGCAGCGTCGGGCGGCGACGTCAGCGATCCTGCGAAGGCGGCGGCGGCGGGCGGCGACGTTCGGCGGCAACTTCGACTGCGCGCGGCGAGGCAGTCGTTCGGCGGCTGGGGAGACGGCGCCACGGGCGAGAGCAGGTGGCAAAGGCGGCCGACAACGAGGAGAGGCGGCGAATGGCGGGCTCTGCGGCAGGGTGGTTTACGACGAGGCGGCAGGTGGCGGACGCCAGGCGAGGCGGCTCCGACGCAGGCAGGGCGGCCGACTGACGACGAGGAGGCAGCGGCTGTAGGGTTCACGGCCGCTGCGACGGGCTGCAACGGCGTGAAGGCGACGTGGGCGACTGTGACGGCGTCCAGGTGAGGAGGCGGCGCGGGCGGGGGCCACAAGGCGACCAGCAGTGGCACGGCAGGGAGAACGTCGGTGGCGGGGAAACGTCATCGCAACGACGCCACAACGGCACGTCACGGCGAGGAGGAACGGCCAGAGGGGCGGGGACGCGGGTGCAGAGGGCGCACAGAGGTGGGCTCCACGGCGAGCAAAGGGTGCAGGAGGCAGAATGGAGGCAAAATGGCGGCGCGAGCGGCTTCGTCGGCAAGGAGCGAGGCATAGGGACGACAGGGCGCTGTAGGGAGGGGAAGAAGGGTAGGAGAAGAGGAGAAGGGAAGGAGAGGGAGAAGAAGATGAGTAGGAGGAGGGAGGATGGCGTGAGGGAGGAAAAAAAGGAGGACAGGCAGGAGAGGAGGGAGGGAGGAACTGCAGGTGGGGGAGATGGGGGGAAGGGTCGGGGAGAGAGAAAGAGGGGAGAGGAAGAAGAAGAGAGAGAGAGAGAAAGAGGGAAGAGAGGGGAGGGCAGTTGAGGGTCGGGGAGGGGAGAGAGGGTGGCCATTGGGGGGAGGGGTAGGTTTGTAATTTTTTTAAAAAAAAGAAGTAATTAAGTAATTAATGAATTAAAAAGGAAAAGGGAGACGCCCCTGTCCCGCGCGCATGCGCGGGGCAGGGGTAAAAAAAATTTGCGGTGACCGGAGTGAAAAAGCATCTGGATGCAGGGACGGAGCATGTGGACACGACCGGGGTGCGTTAAGACGCGTAAAAGTGAAAAAAGGCGCGTTCACGCGCAGGAAGGAGTGCGTAAATACTCATAAAAATAAAGAAAAATTAATAACACCCAATCCGGATGTCAAAACGAAATAGCGTAAAAACAAAAAGTGGACAGGACGACAGGGGGACAACAAGGAAAATATGTGACGGAGGTTCCGGGGGGGGTAAAGGATGGTCACGCACAAAAAACACAAAAAACGAACAAAAAAACGCAAGTAAAAATTAATATCGGAAGATCCATGCATCGGAATGAGGTGTAGAAAAAAGAAAAACTACGCAAAAAGACGTGCCCAACAATCCTATCACATCAAAACATAATTCCAACGGAGGTAAGATGCGTTCACGTGGGAAAAACCCAAAAAACAAACCCGAAAATGGGATCGAAAATTAATATCGGACGAACCGTTCACCGGAATGACATGCAGTAAGAAGGAAAAATTTCCGCAGGAAAGAATGGCACAGGATGGTCACATTAAACCGCAGTTCCGGTGGAAGTAGGAGGGGTTCACATGCAAAAAACTCTAAAAATACGCTTGAAAACTCATTTAAAAATTAATAAGTAAAAATCCAAAAGTCAAAAAAGGGTGGAGGAAAAAGAAAAAAGGTAGGGGAAGACACAGGGGACACGGCTGGCACCTCAAATCGGAATTCCGATGCAAATAGGGCAGTTTCACATGGAAAAAGGTCAAAAAGACGCACGAAAGAGTCTTAAAAAAACCAAAAAATTAATATTGGACAAACCGTGTATCGGAATGACTCGGAGTAAAAAGAGAAAATGTCAAGGAAAAAGTGGTTGTCAGGGCAATGATGTCAGATCACGGTTCCGAAGCAAGCAAAGCATGTTCACATGGAAAACCGGCTAATTTACGCAAAATGCTTCAAAAATTAATAACGCGAAAACCGTACACCGGAACAGGGGTAGGTAAAAAGAAAAAATAGTCATTTCAAAGGGAGGAACAGGGCTATAAGGTTGGATGTGGACTTCGGTGAACGTAGGGTGCGTTCACATGGCAGGATCTCAAAATCAATGAATAACAAAAAACTGCAAGGGAACAGCCCTAAGGGTGGGTGGAACATGAACGGATGGGTGGGAAGGGACCCCATTAGGGTAACAGCAAGGCATGGCATACATGCATGAGCAGGTTAAGGCATATGCAGAGAATAGACAATGTAGACGCGCAGGGACGCGTCCCCACACTTAAGACCTTAATGGATAGGGTTAACCGAGCAATAGGGACCTAGGACCATGCCACAGACCATCCACTAACTTCCCCACACTTAAAACATGAACGTCACTGAGAAACAGAAGTTGTAGGGTTAGAAAAACTTGGCCCATTTTGTTGAGGATCAAGGTCAATTGTCGATGGCACTTCCTGTGTTGTTGTCGGCTTGTGGAGGTACCAAGGCATCTTCGCGGCACACGTCCATCATAGAAGGGACCACGCGGCAGCACCCATGGAGGTAGCTGATGGAAGAAATCGCAGGAAATTCGTCGATGATGAGGGATACTACACTCAACTCACAGTCACTCCAATGGAATGAAAGAACAGTCACTCGTCCCATGACTAATATCACTCGAGGAAGAATGATTAAAGCCCATATCGCATACCCGGTTGAGGAATCGACAAGGGGGGAATGGTGCAGAAGGAGTATGCCAAGGTTCACAGTTGATGGTGCATTAGTGCGTCCAACCCGTCTGGCATAGGTGCAAGAAGGAAGGCAAGGGAGCCTTATAGTGCAGTGTACAGAACAGGGTGATGTGTCTTGTGATGATGGCAAAGACCCATCCCATGGGTGCATGGGGAAATGGAAACATACCTTACTCCAAGTGTCGTAACGTCCCTCAATCTCACCTCTCGGTAATTGATTAAAGAAACTCCAGTCACACTCAACCCACCCTCTGTCTCACGCTCTATTGATAAATACAAAAGGGCAGCCTTTTCTTGAAACCCATTGATGTAATCCTCACGGTCACTTGTGCAAAGGTTGTATGCCTTGTGCGCATTCGATGGTGCAACGGTGCATCCCTCCCTGTGCCGGCATACGGTGCGAGAAGGAAGGCCAGGGAGCCTTATGGTGCAGTGCACATAAACAAATTGTGCTTTGTGCATTGAGAGGCCCATCCCGTGCATGCAACGCTTCATTCACACTTCTCACCTCTCATTTGATTTGAAGGGAAAAGACTGGTCTCTCGCCCCACCCTCTGTCTCACGCATTGTTGAAAGTTACAGAGGGCAACCATACTTACTTCCCCATCCGGTTATGATGAAAGCTCACGTCACCCGATTATTTGTCGATGAAGATCGTGTCATCAGTTGTTGAAGAGGCGTACCCAGGGAGGTAGCCATCAAATTGAACGTTGTGTTGGACAGGAACATGTCCTCTGCTAGAGGACAGTTAGTCACTCTGCAGAAAGACCCAGGACACAGCATACCAAGGGAGGTAGCTTCGGAATTGGCTCCTGAAATTTTCAAGTGATGAATCCACTTTCTGGACTACTGGGTGTTACCACCTTTTCCACAGCCAGCTTCTCGCCCAAGGGTGTTTATCACATTTTCTTGAAACGAGGCCTGCTTGTCAAGATTGTGGGAGAGAAGGAAGGAGTCTCACTTGAAGCTTTCTTGCTTGCACAATGGGGGAATACACACAAGGGTGGAGGCTGAAAAACAGTTTTCCTCTTCTTAGTTGTGTAAGCCAAAAGAACTCAAGTACAAAGAAATAGAAGAACCCTATATATGGGTCTCAAACCAAACTCAACTAACTAAGGTGGCATACTAACTGAGCCACGAACTAGAGTAGATAAGGATAGCTATCATGTAGCTATTATTCATGGGCGGTGTACCAACCGCGTCTGCAACTGACAAGTCGGTGACATAAATACACAACGGTCACCCTGGCGTATCACGAGTGGAGCTCGATATCTCAACACTCCCCCTCGAGCTCAATCCCAATTCCTGCACACCAAGTAGGTCTCTAAACTTGCGCAGCTTCTCTGCGCCCAATGCCTTCGTGAATATGTCAGCTACCTGATCCTCTGTGCTGACATAAACTAGATCAATAAGACCTAGTAAAACCCTCTCTCGCACATAGTGATAATGCACCTCAATGTGCTTTGTTCTAACATGATAGACTGGGTTATTTGCCAAGTGTATACTACTCATGTTGCCACAATAAATGACAACTGACCCATCTGTAGACTGATGCATATCATAAAGTAGCTTATGCAACCAAGCTACCTCACATACAGCCATTGCTGCACCCCTGTACTTAGCCTCTGTGCTCGACAAGGCAACTGTAGGCTGTTTCTTGCTGCTCCAAGTGACTGCAGCACTCCCAAAAGAGAACACATATCCACTGGTAGATCGTCTATCAGAAATGTTACCAGCCCCATCAGCATCAGTGTATCCATGCAACTGTATCTGAACCCCAGTCTCATAAAATAGTCCATACTGCAATGTGGACTTCACATACCTGAGTATGCGTCTAGCCGCATCCTAATGCGATTTCCTTGAAGCCTGCATAAACTGACTTACCAATCCAACAGCATAGCTCAAATCTGGCCTGGTAATAGTCATATAAATCATGCTTCCTACTATGCGTTTGTACATAGTAGGGTCTTCCAGAAGCTCACCTGCATCTGCACTCAGCTTCACATTCTGCTCCAAAGGAACTGAAATAGGCTTACAGCCTGTCATCCCATATTTGGACAGCATGTCCAATCCATACTGCCTCTGTAAGAGCTGTATCCCACTTGGTGATCTAATCACCTCAATGCCCAAGAAATAACGCAGCTCTCCCAAATCCTTCATTTCAAACTTCTGCTTCAATAGCATTTTCACATGAAGGATATCTTCATCACTGTCACCTGTCATAATCAAATCATCAACATAAATGACAAGTAGCATAATACCTTTCTCTGTTTTTCTCACATAAAGTGAGAAATCTGCCTTGGAAATCTGAAAGCCAATAGTGACAAGATATTGTCCTATCTTGTCAGACCATGCTCTAGGTGCTTGCTTCAAGCCATACAAAGCTTTCTTCAACCTGCAAACAAACTCAAGATGAACAGCATGCACATAACCTGGTGGCTGCTCCATATAGACCTCTTCTTGCAAATCACCATGCAAGAAGGCATTCTTTACATCCATCTGATGTAAAGACCATCCCTTTGATGCAGTCATAGCAATGACTGCTCTTACGGTTGCCATCCTTGCAACCGGACTGAATGTTTCTTCATAGTCAATGCCATATGTTTGTGCATACCCCTTGACTACTAATCTTGCCTTGTATCTGTTCATAGAACCATCTGCATTGTGCTTCACCTTATAAACCCACTTACAGCCAATTGCATTCTTACCTTTAGGCAAAGGTACCAATTCCCATGTAGCATTTGCTTCCAAGGCATCCATTTCTTCATCCATGGCTTTCTCCCATTTTTCTTTTCCCATGGCTTGCTCAAAAGAAGTGGGTTTTGGTTCCTGTATCACCTTGACCATATATGCATAGTGAATGGCTGTAAATCCATCATATTTCAGCCTATCCACAGGATACCTAACTCTGGTAGACCTGCGCAAAGTGGGTTCACTCCCAGGTGCTCTCAAAACATCCCTGGTCTTCCTTACTCCATGTGTAACAATAGAAGGAATTCCCAACTCATCATCAATGCTCTGTTCTGAGCCACTGGATTCACCATCCACATAAGAGTGACCTGCATTCACATCAAACATGGGCTGATCAACCTTCTCTTTTCCTTTTCGTGATACCTGCATACCACTATCTGCATTCCTTTGAGAAGATTCTCCTGATCTCAATTTGCCTGTCCATGGTGAAGAATGTGAACCACTGCTAGAGGACGCTCCAAGTCCACTAATATTTTGTGACTGCTGCTGTGAATTCTGTGCAGCATTACCATTTTGTGCATCTACATCATCAATCACATTTACTGGTTTATACCAGCTACTCATCTCATAAAAAACAACATCTCTGCTCACTGTAAACTTATGAGTAGAAGGGTTATAGTATCTATACCCTTTTTGTTGCAGAGAGTAACCAATAAAGATGCACTTCTCAGCTTTTGGATCCAACTTGGATCTCAACTCATCTGGCACATGTACATAGGCAATGCAACAAAAAATTTTCAAATGAGAAATATCTGGTTTCCTACCAGTATACCTCTCCTCTGGAGTCATTCCATGTATTGCTGCAGTGGGAGTCCTGTTCATTATGTAGACTGCTGTAGCAACTGCTTCAGCCCAATAAAAATCTGGTAGGTCTTTTTCATTGAGCATGGCACGAGACACCTCTCCAATATGTCTGTTTTTTCTTTCTGCAATTCCATTTTGCTGTGGGGTGTGACTGCATGAATATTGCTGCTTTATGCCATGCTCCTGCAAGAACCTTGCAAACTCATTTGAGAGGTACTCTCCCCCTCCATCTGACCTTAGGCATTTTATTTGCAGACCTGTTTCTTTTTCAACCATAGCTTTAAGAGTTTTGAAATGCCCAAACACTTCACTTTTCTTCTTCATAAAATACACCCAAACTTTTCTGCTATAGTCATCAATAAAAGTGACAAAATAATGACAGCCTCCAAGAGACGCAGCTTTAGTAGTCCACACATCAGAGTGGATTAATTCCAATGGCTTCTTACTCTCTTGAACATGTCTAGGAAATGGTTTCCTTGCCTGTTTTCCAAACTGACAGGCTTCACATACCTTATGCATTTCTGCAACCTTGAATTTAGGCAATCCTGCAACAATATTTTGGGCCTGCATTGATTTAAGTCGCTGTACATTAACATGACCAATGCGTTTATGCCAGATATCAATATCTGCAACTACACTAGTCCCATGTGCAAACATTGCTGCACTCAATTCAGACATGTCTGCATCCAACGTAAACATTCTGCCCTTCTTCTTTCCTTTTGCTATCAAGCGACCTTTATTTTTCATATCCTCAACAAAGCATCCATGAGGATTAAATCTGACCTGCAAGCCCTGTTCAACCATTTGACCAACAGAAACCAGATTCTTGCTGATATTCGGGACATGAAATACATCGGACAGGTATTTCTTTTTCCCATCCTGCATAGACAAAGGAATTTTTCCAATCTGCACAATCGGATGTGCAGTATCATCACCAGTCTCCACAAATCCTGGTTTTTCCATTTTCCTTGCATCCTCCATCCATTTTGCATGACCTGTCATGTGGTTTGATGCACCTGAGTCAACATACAACACATCGTTGCTTTCTTCTGCACTTGTCACAGAATTGTTCATGTGCTGCACCATAAACAAATGCTCATTTCTGTCATCACCCTGTCTACTAGAAGATGCATAATTTCCTTGTTGCAGTTTTCCATTCATGATGTCATTTTACTTTTTATAGTAGTCTTTAGCCATATGACCCATTTTACCACAATAGTAGCATTCAACATTACTGTTTGCATTTTGGCCTCTTTGCCATCCACCACGACCTCTTTGGCTCCCCCTGCCTCTAGAGTTACCACGTCCTCCTCCATAGGACTGGTTTTCTTGAGTTTGCTGCATATTCTGATTTCTACCACGGCCTCCAAATCGGCCTCCTCTACCTCTGCCTCTACCTCTTCCAGCATTTGAGTAGAAGACAGTTTCTTTTGAAGTTCCTCCTGAAGAAGATGCACCACCATTTCTCTGCTCCTCAGAAATTAGAAGAGCAATCAACTCCTCAAAATCAGGAAATCTTTCACGAACTGAAATGGATGTCCGAAACTGTGCATAATCCTTTCCTAGACCATTCAAGGTCACAGAAACTAAATCATCATCTTCCACTGGCGACCCAATGGAAGCAAGTGCATCTGCAATCTTCTTCACCTTCATGTGGTAGTCATTGATGCTCATATTTTCTCTTTGCACATTGTGCAACTCTTGCTTGAGCTGCATTTTCCTGGCTTGTGTATTTGTGCTATACATCTTTGACAGAGTATCCCATGCCTCCTTTGGCGTACTTGCATCTTGAATATGCACAATCATAGAGTCTGAAATGCTGATAGACAGCCAGTACATAACTTTCCTGGCTCTCTCATGCCATGCTTTAAATGCCTGCATTTGCTGTTGATTGGGAACATCAGAAAGAACTGGTTCTTCTTCATTTCCTGCAACAAATTCCCAATATCCTTTTCCCATAAGGAAATTCGTCATTCTAAACTTCCATGCTTGGAAGTTGTTCTTGTCAAGCTTTTCAGTGACAATCTGTGAGAGAGAATTAGACGCCATTACAGAACACTGCAAAAAATTATGTCACTGCAAACAGCACAGCTTCAGCCTCACAAAGGCAAATCTGCAACACTGACGAAAGTGGTATTTGACCACACAGTCACTTCCTAGTGACGATTTTGCATCAACAGGCAACAGGGATGATTCTGTAACTCCCAATGTCTCTGCGCACAAGCATACGATGCAATTTCTACAGAAACTTTTCATCGACCTGTAGAATAGTGGCTGCACAACGTAAAACTGGGCCTTTTCTTGAGTGCGTGCAGAAAACTTCGGCCTCCAAAACAGGCCCCGAAATGGCCTCAAATAAAAAAAACAAGGTCGGCGAGGGCTTGCCCGCAGCATATACTACCCTCTTGCTTCACTACGAAGAGCGTCTCAACCAGACCACCGCGAGCTTGGCTTGCTTTCTTGAGCTCCTTACCACGAACAAGGCTCTGATACCATGTCAAGATTGTGAGAGAGAAGGAAGGAGTCTCACTTGAAGCTTTCTTGCTTGCACAATGGGGGAATACACACAAGGGTGGAGGCTGAAAAACAGTTTTCATCTTCTTAGTTGTGTAAGCCAAAAGAACTCAAGTACAAAGAAATAGAAGAACCCTATATATGGGTCTCAAACCAAACTCAACTAACTAAGGTGGCATACTAACTGAGCCACGAACTAGAGTAGATAAGGATAGCTATCATGTAGCTATTATTCATGGGCGGTGTACCAACCGCGTCTGCAACTGACAAGTCGGTGACATAAATACACAACGGTCACCCTGGCGTATCACGAGTGGAGCTCGATATCTCAACACTGCTATGACAGGTAATTGCTTCCTTTTCTCTCATAACAGATTTTTTTCTTGTTTTTTTTCTTCTTCTTTTTTTCTTATTTTCCCCTATTTCCGAGGGCGTTTCCACCTTTTCTCGAAGAATAGGTCGGCATGACAGCAGGGACCTAAGTCCTTTTCTCCCATTGACTGATATGTATATTTTTTTTTTTCTTTTGTTTGTTTGTTTTTCTTTTCGAATTAAGCAAGGGAATGGTAGAAAGACCATTTGTCAGAACCAACCTCGCCACTGTCGTTGGTGGAAAATAGAGGATAAGAGATCAAGGCTGGAAGGTAGGGTTGAGGGGACAGAGGGTTGTGTCCACTTTATCAGGAGTGACTGAAGAATGGCTATCAGAAGTAGCATCATAAGAAGTAGAGTGCCGCGCCAACGAGGGAAAGGATCAAGTGACCGTGATTGTCAAGATCCCCAAGGAGGGAAGTACTTCTTCAGGCGATATCCATTGATCAAGAAGGGATCATTAGAGGCATCAACGGTCTGCACTTGGACAGAGCCATTAGGGTTAGCAGTAAGTACCTTATATGGGCCCATCCACCGCTGTTGGAGCTTGCCAGGAAACTTGCCAAATCATGAATCATAGGCTAGGACCAAATCACCTTCTTTGAACTCCTTGTGCTTGATGAAGCTATCATGGTAAGCCTTACGTCGAGCTTGCGTGGCTTCCATGCACTAGAGAGCCATCCTACGAATTTTGTCCAAACATTCCAGGTGCAGGAGACGGCGTTGTAGTGAATCATCGTCCCCCAAACGCTCTTTGATAGCCACTCTCAAAGAGGGTAATTCCAGTTCAACAGGGAAAACAAATTCTGTACCATACACCAGCTGGAAA
Organism: Lygodium microphyllum; assembly: GCF_053477565.2. NCBI lineage: Eukaryota > Viridiplantae > Streptophyta > Polypodiopsida > Schizaeales > Lygodiaceae > Lygodium > Lygodium microphyllum. The sequence goes on along the minus strand of NC_141152.1, from coordinate 46,878,823 downwards.
GGTATCTGTCCTGTTGCTGCTTTATGGGAGGTTCTATACGCCCAGAGGGCCTCTGTAAGTCGATCATCCCAATCACGACAATGTGCGGGAATCATTCTTGTCAGAATCGAGCAGAAGATGTGATTGGTGACTTCGACTTGGCCGTTGGCTCTGGGGTAATAAGGAGTGGACTTGCGATGGCGGATCTTATACAACTCTGTCAACTCTTCCATGACTTTATTAAGGAAATGAGTGCCTCTGTCACTTACCAACTCTAAGGGACTGCCAAAACGGGTGATGATATTCTCCTACATGAACAGGGCCACGCTGTTACCATCGTCCCGCTTGAGGGCTTTAGCTTCACACCACTTTGTGACATAATCCGTACATACGAGGATGTATCGGTTCTGTTTCCTTTTGGTAGGAGGATCGATTGGGCCTACGAAGTCGATGCCCCACTTCTCAAACGGCTTCAAAGGAAGGATAGGTTGCAGTGGCATGGCACTTGTCTTCGTGGGTTTCCCCAATCTTTGACAAGCATCACATCTTTTACAGTAATCATAGGCATCCTTGTGGATGGTAGGCCACCAATATCCTGCTAAGCAAAGCCTTCCTGGCTGTAGCTTCTCCTGCAAAGTGGCCTCCATATGGCTCGTCATGGCAAGCCTTCAGAACAATCCCAATCTCATTTCCTGCAACACATCTTCTGAGCACTTCATCTTTGCCTTTCTTGTACAGTGCCCCGCCTAGCAGGGTGTAGGGGGCTGATTCTAGCATAAGCTTCTTCCTCTCCTGACTAGAAATACCAGGAGGATACTGTTGGGTTGCCAGCAGATTGGCAATGTCTGCATACTAGGGAGTTACAGTTTCTACCAAGAATAGGAAAGCATCAGAGAGGTCTGGGTCATCCTGCTCCTCGTCGGCAGTTTGTGGAATACGCGACAGATGATCAGCCAGAACATGGGAACGACCGGGCTTAGTAATCACCTCAAAGTCGAACTCCTGGAATAGAAGGAGCCATCTCATCATTCGTCCTTTCACATCTGCTTTGTTCATCAGGAAGGACAGGGCCTCATGATCCACATAAAATTTAAAGTGGGTAGATAGGAGGTAATGGCGAAACTTTTCCAGGGCAAACACCATTGCCAAGCACTCCAGCTCTGTCACTGTATAGTTCCGTTCCCTATCAGTGACTTTTCAGCTTGCGTAATAGATCGGTTGATCCAGCTTCGAGGAGCCCTTCTGGCAAAGGACATCACCTAAGCCTTCAATTGATGCATCAGTGTGTACATGGAACTCTTTCGTCCAATCAGGAGGTTGCAGAATGGGTGCCTCAATCAGACACTGCTTCAGAGTGTGGAAGGCTTTGTCACATTCTTCCGTCCAAGTAAACTCTGTATCTTTCCTCAGAAGCTTGTGCAAGGAGGTTGCCTTTGTTGCAAAATAGGCTATGAACCTTCTGTAGTAACCCACATGGCCTAGGAATTCCCTCAACTGTTTGAGGTTGGTGGGTGCGGTCAGAGCTGCGATCTTTTCGATCTTTGCAGGGTCTATTGATATCCCTTGTGCAGAGACAATGTGGCCCAACAGAACTCCAGAAGAGACCCCAAAGATGCATTTGTCGGGGTTAAGGGAAATCCCATACTCCCGCAAAGCATTGTTCCAGGTGTTCCCAGTGTTCACGGATCAAACTATAGACACAGAAGTCATCCAAATATACCTCAATAAAGTCATGCAGATGATTTTGGAATGCGGCCATCATGACTCGTTGAAAAGTAGCAGGGGCATTGCAGAGCCCAAATGGCATCACTCGGTAAGCGTAGGTCCCCCATTCTATGGTGAAGGTTGTTTTGGATTGGTCCTCTTGTGCTATCTGCACTTGGTTGTATCCGCTGAATCCATCCAGAAGGGAATAAAGCTCATGTCCTGCCACTGTGTCCAACAGTTGGTCTGTGAAAGGGATAGGAAAGTGATCCTTCTTCGTCTTGGAATTGAGCTTTCGGAAATCCACACAAATTCGCAATTTGCCATTCTTCTTGGGTAGAACCACAATGGTGAAACCCATTCACTATTTGCCACTGGATAGATGAACTCGTTTTTTCCAGAAGCTTCAGCAGCTCCGCTTTCACCAATGTGGAATAATTCGGGTTCATTCACCTCTATCGTTGCCGTACTGGCTTGGCATCAGGCTCCAAGTCAATGTGATGCTGACATATTGTGGGATCAATCCCTTTTAGGTCTTTATAGGACCATGCAAACACATCCAAATTTTCTTTCAACAAGTTGTACAAGGTTGACAACTCCTCTTCTGGGAGACTGCTACCCACCTTCAAGTGGCATTCAATGCCATCTGCATCCACAAAGGTTAACTGCCTTTCACCTTCTACTTCACGGATGAAGGTCCCACGGACTGCTTCTGGGTACAGATCTGCGACTCCTTCAAAGGAGTGGTATCCTCTTCTGATGTCCCACTAGAATCAACTTCTTCTTTTGGTGGAGACTTAGGTTGCTCCTTAAGATGTTGAAATGGGATTAGGGCCGTTTCGGGTTTGGTTTCCAAATTAATTACCTCTTGGCTTGAAGACTCCTCTTCTGAAGATGACACATCCAAGAACGTCACATAACAGGGACCCTCTGATGCCTGTTGGGTTTGTGGGACTAGTGCTCGTTGGCACGGTGCATCATCATCATCTTTCTTTGGCAAGGATGGGTGAGGGCAGCATGAGCCACTGCTGAAAAATATCTTGTTCTTCTTAATCCATTTCTTATAAAGGCTTTGCATATGAGAAGATCCATTTACCTGACCAAATGGTACCATCACCATTCTGTCCCATAGCATGAGCTCGTCTACTTTTGATGCTTCTGGAACTTCTTCCTCAAATGTATCCTCTTCAGGTGGAATAGACTTTTCTAGCTCACTTTCATAACCTTCTTCGTCCATATCATATCCATCCTCTTCTGTCTCTGTCTCTGCTTCTGCTTCTGCTTCTGTCTCTGCTTCTGTTTCTGTCTCTGCTTCTGTCTCTGTAGGCGCTCTGTAACAGAAGAACAGATTCTCTATTTCCTCTTCGGCCTCTGTCTTTGTCTCTGCTATGGCCATGTAACAGGGAGAGCAGTACATCCATGCTTCTATCTCACTGTCAGAAGTGATTTCAGAAGTCATTCCTGGTTCATGCAGGAAGTATTCACCCATTGATAATGGCTTTGCATCTTTTGGAAGTCGGCTTACAGTATCCACTATTAAGGAACGTACCACTGTTTTCTTAGGAAGGATCTGTTTGATAGCATCTTCGTCTGCTGATGTTCCATCTGTAGCCTCATTAGGGGAGTCAGAAGATAACTCCAAGGAAGTGGATCCATGTTCTTTTTGAGAACCATACAGTTTTAGCACCACTTTATTGGGCCCTCTACCCAAGGTCAAGGTTCCTTTAAACCAATCCGTCCTTGCTCGGGCTTCAAAAAGCCATGGTCTGCCCAGTAAAAACAGAGGGTAGGATGTACCATAAGAATTTGGCTTCACCACCAGATAGGTTAGCCAATAATATTTTCCAGCCACTGTAGTCTTCACATATGGGAGAATGCCCAAATGCTTGATTCTACTCTGATCCGCCAGTCTGATGAGCCATTGGGTGGGTTGCACACCTTGTAGGCCTAGATCCTTCATTGTCACATCCGTCATAATGTTTACTGATGAGCCTCCATCAATCAGTGCATTTGCAATGAAGCAGCCTTCTATCCACGCGCCAGTCTCTGGAGTACCCGGATCTAGAAAGGCGTTAGCTACGTCCACTTCTTTGACAGGCTCTGGAGCTTTGTTGGACTTTGTCACTGTTGAGGGAGCAATCCTTAAATCACATCTTCTTGTCAATATACTTTTGAACCTTTTCCGGCAACTGGGAGACAACATCAATAATTGTCGGAATGTGAGATTTGGTCTAAAGATATCTAGATCTCTGACCAGATCGTATTCCTTAATAGGATCCACTGGCTTCTCTAATCGGTTAGGGAATGGGGCAACACCCATTTTCATTTTCCCTCTTTCTTCCAAAAGAGGCATCATGGGAACGTCTTCTGCCACTTGTGGCACTTCCTCCTCTTCTGTCTCCTGGACCTCTGGTCCTGTCTCTGGAACTGTCTCTGTAACTCTCTGTGGCACTGTAGGGCTTTGTGCGGCACTGTCAGGCTCTGTTCTGATCTGTTCTTCTGGTGAAAGGTTGAACTTCATTGTTCTGGTAGGAGGGTTACTTTCTTTCTGGATAGGTGGTTCCTTCTACTTTGCATGCATGATGACAGCAACTTCCAATTCCAGTAAATTGGAGGTAGGCTCTTGGGCCTTGGCCGGACTATCAGTAGCACTGTTTTTCACTGGGGCTAGGCTTGGACAGTCCTTTGCAGTGTGGCCTTCTCCTTTGCATCGACTGCATAAGGGCTTGTAATCCACTGACCTTCTGGGATTTGGACAATTTGGTGAGATGTGTCCCTTTTCTCCGCATCTGTAACACTCCACTTCTGTTCTCTGACCATCGCCAGACTGTCTTCCTCTGTAACTTTGGGAGGGAAATCTTCTGGGTCCGAAATTAGGACCAAACTCTCTAGGCTTGGGTCCAATATCTTGTGTTGTCATTTTGGATTCCAGCAAGTTAAATCTTGCGTCTTCTTCCTTCCTTCTCTTATCATGCATCTCTTTCAGAGAGCAAATGTCCTCTGTATGGTTCTTCCGCAAACAGTAGGAACATAAGGCCCCAGGAATGGTTGGTTTTCGTGTACATTCAGTGGCTAAATGGCCTGCTTGATGACACTTACCACACCAAGTATTTGACCGCATCACATCTCTTCCTGCTCCTACAACGTTGGATATGCTAGTAGTATTCACTTTCAACGTCTGTAGTTGTTCTGTAATCACATCCATCAACTCCTTTTTGATGTTTGCAACTGAGTTGGATAAGTAATCCTTCAAGCTTTCTCCTCCGGAGGTACTAGAAGGAGGTTTTTGAGGAGTCTCTGTAATCACTGCATAAATCGATTGGGCTGGTACAGAGGGGTCTCTGTTCTGGTTCTGATTCAGAGCTCCTATTTGAACTATTGGCTGTTGGCTCTAGTTCGTAGGATTCCACTGTTGCTGTTGATTTGGCATGGAGGAAATTGGTTGGGACCATTGTTGTTGTGGTTGAACCACCATTTGAGGCATGGATTGTGGCCACTGTGGATTTGGTGCACTTTTTTTGTGATACCGGGGGCATCTGTTGGTAGGGATAGGGAACAGTCCCTGGAACTGCATTTGGTGGATACATCATTCCTGGCATCAGAGGAGGTAGGACTCCTCTTCCTGTATTCATCGCTAATCTAGCTTCCACTTCATCGTACAGACTTGCACCTTCTGTTGCAGCTTGCAGGGTGGCTGGTCTTTGCAGCTCCACAAACTTACGGACTTCTGGTTGTAATCCTCTGAGAAACACCCCCTTCTGAATGCCATCATCTAGATTATGGTTAGTCCATCTCTTCAGGATGGATTCCATTCGTGAGACATAAGCTTCCACTCTTTCTCCAGAAGACTGACTTAGGTTCATAAATTCCTCTCCATCCACTCTTCAAAACCTTCACGCCTGAATTTAGTGAGGAAGGCCAACTTCAGGTCGTCCCATGTGCCAAAAGTTCCTGCTACTTATCTCTCATACCACTGAAACGCCGCGTCCTTGAAAGTGGCGGGGAATATTGCTAACCAATGCTCAAGGGTTCTGGCATTATTAGCCACACATGCTACCATAAACTCTGCTACATGAAGATCGGGGTCTTCATTGTACTCTCCCTTAAAAACTGGCAATGGAACTACATTCGCTGGCCTGTCATCAATATTTACAGGACGGATCTGGCTTGGAAGTGGACCTCTAGCCGGAGGAGGAAGGGCTTCATGTGCCATTGGGACTTCTGTAAAGAGTTCCGCAAGGGCATCAAAGGCGGCTTCTGCTGCGAGCTCATTCTCAGCCTTGATTTTTACTTTCTCTCTTCTCACGTACCTCTGGACTCGTTCTAACGCTTGCCTCTTTATTGCGTCATTCATTAGGGGGTTGGCTCCACTATGTTGTTAGTGCTCCACAGAGGGTTAACAGAAGGCTTCAGTCTCTGGAGGACTGTCTTGCCAACATTTCTTCTACTTCTTCCTTTTCAACGTCTCTGAATTTTGCTTTCATTCCACTGCACAGAGGAAGGTATTCGGTTCTGAAGGTGTCAAAATGCATACGTCTGAGCATTGTGGTGGTGCCATCATCATAGTAATGCCAGCTTCTGATGGTTTCAATAGTGTATGTTGTGAAAAACACTCTGTCTACCAACTTCCAGTGGGTTGCTAATTGAACAAACAGAAGATTATCAATACACCAAGCATCCCATGTATCTTGCTGTTGAGCATCCACGAACAAATTCCAACTCTTTTCCTTCTTGTCTTTGTGAACCTCTACAGACCAAGACTCCTGAAGCTTCTTCACAATCTCCCACTTGATGTTGTCTAGAAACTTCTCAATGAATGCCAAATCTTCCATTGATGGTCATTCTCTCTGTTTCTACTCTTCAGTTTATTCCCAAACAGTTGGCCACCAAGATGCAAGTTTCTGCTGCTTCAACAGGAAGAGGAAACTGTCCACTACATAGAGCATGCATCATGATGGTGATGTGTTTTCGCCATTGTGGGATGAACTTCTTGTGGAAAGTGTCTTTGATTATGAGAAATTCCAACTCTTCAGTGGAAGAAGGAACTTTACAAACATCCATTGAATTCTTCTCTTCTTGGCAATGCCATTTCCTTTATTTTCAGCCTCTTCTGGTGCTTGTTGATGGCAAGTTTCCCCGGCTGCGCACCAAAAACATGGAGCCCCAAGAGGAACACCAAGAAAAAGGGAATTCTCTTGCAAGAAAATCTATCTTGTAACATCAACAAGCTTGTTTATTATGTTTCATATGATCACAATGAAGAAAAGAACACAAGGCACAACAAATCTTTATGCAGCATCATGTAGATCTCCCACGGATTTGATAGAATCAACCATATTCTTGAATATCTTCACAAAATCCATCAATAGAACAAAGAAAGCCAAGGAAAACACCATCTTTGAATGGAAATACATCACATGGTATTCATCTTCAATATCTTCATAGTCTTCTCTCTCAATTTCTCATATACAATCACTCTGTTTGAGTAGAATTGACTATCTCTGGCTCTCTCTCTCTCTCACTCCATCAATAATACATCATATTCTCACTACAATCTCTCAAAATCACCCTCAATAATCCTTCTTAGGTCGTGGATACCCCTCCCAAGAGGTATGTCTGATATGAAGAGTCACCAGAGCCACTACAGTGTCCTTTCATAGCTCACTACTGTCACTTCACTCTAGTCTTCACTTGAGTCTTCAGCAGCTACTTCTTTCACTTCTTTCAGCTCTTTTACACTTGTATTCACCTCTTTCCAAGGCTAGAAAACTTTCCCAAGCTACACTCTCATCCATCAGAACACATACAGAACAGTACCAGAACAGCTACAGTACAGAACAGAACAGAACAGAAACAGAAGCTCTACAGAAGACCTACAGAAGGTTACAAAAGGTCATCAAAACCACATAACTCATACTCAAACCATTCCAAACTCTCACAAACCATTCAATAAGCTTTCTCAAGATCTCAATCTTCATCAATCAATACTCCATCCCTCCTTACAGAAGACAATCAGAACAAAACAGAACAAAACAGAAGGTATACAAAACCAATCAGAACCTATCAAAACATCATAGAACCACTAATAAACATCATGAACTTCCAAAACTCAATCAATATCATCCAAAACACTCTCAAACCACTTCCAAACCAATCAATCATCTCATAAAATCAACCATTCAGCTCTCAAAAACAACAAAAATCAGCCAAAAAACAAGTCATTTCAACACTCAACATATCCCCACACTTAATAAGGAAGCGTCCTCGCGACCCAGGAAAAAGGGAATACAGGTTATGCAGAATGGATGCAGGATGCAAGGAAAATGGAAAAACCAGAATTTGTGGAGACTGGTGATGATATTGCACATCCTATTGTGCAGTTTGAAAAAATTCATTTGTCTATGCAGGATGGAAAAAAGAAATACCTGTCGGATGTATTTCATGTCCCGAATATCACCAAGAACCTGGTTTCTGTTGGTCAAATGGTTGAGCAGGGCTTGCAGGTCAGATTTAATTCTCATGGATGCTTTGTTGAGGATATGAAAAATAAAGGTCGCTTGATAGCAAAAGGAAAGAAAAAGGGCAGAATGTTTACGTTAGATGCAAACATGCTTGAATTGAGTGCATGTTTGCACATGGGACCGGTGTAGTTGTAGATATTGATATCTGGCATAAACGCATTGGTCATGTTAATATACAACGACTTAAATCAATGCAGGCCCAAAATATTGTTGCAGGATTGCCTAAATTCAAGGTTGCAGAAATGCATAAGGTATGTGAAGCCTGTCAATTTAAAAAACAGGTAAGGAAACCATTTCCTAGACATGTTGAAGAGAGTAAGAAGCCATTGGAATTAATCCACTCTGATGTGTGGACTACTAAAGCTGCATCTATTGGAGGCTTTCATTATTTTGTCACTTTTATTGATGACTATAGCAGAAAAGTTTGGGTGTATTTTATAAAAAAGAAAAGTGAAGTATTTGGGCATTTCAAAACTCTTAAAGCTATGGTTGAAAGAGAAATAGGCCTACAAATAAAATGCCTAAGGTCAGATGGAGGGGGAGAGTACCTCTCAAATGAGTTTGCAAGGTTCCTGCAGGAGCATGGCATAAAACAACAATATTCATGCAGTCATACCCCACAACAAAATGGAATTGCAGAAAGGAAAAATATGCATATTGGAGAGGTATCTCGTGCCATGCTCAACAAAAAAGACTTGCCAGATTTTTACTGGGCTAAAGCAGCTGCTACAGTAGTCTACATAATGAATAGGACTCCCATTGCAGCAATACATGGGATGACTCCAGAGGAGAGGTATACTGGCAGGAAACCAGATATTTCTCATTTGAAGATTTTTTGTTGCATTGCCTATGTTCATGTGCCAGATGAGTTGAGATCCAAGTTGGATCTAAAAGCTGAGAAGTGCATCTTGATTGGTTACTCTCTGCAGCAGCAAAAAGGGTATAGATGCTATAACCCTTCTACTCGTAAGTTTACAGTGAGCAGAGATGCTGTTTTTGATGAGATGAGTAGCCGGTATAAACCAGTAAATGTGATTGATGATGTAGATGCACAAAATGGTAATGCTGCACAGAATTCACAGCAGTGCAGTCACAAAATATTAGTGGACCTGGAGTGTCTTCTAGCAGTAAGGAAGACCATGGATATTTTGAGAACACCTGGGAGTGAACCTACTTTGCACAGGTCTACCAGAGCTAGGTATCCTGTGGATAGGCTGAAATATGATGGATTTACAGCCATTCACTATGCCTATATGGTCAAAGTGATACAGGAACCAGAACCCACTTCTTTTGAGCAAGCCATGGGAAAAGAAAAATGGAAGAAAGCCATGGATGAAGAAATGGATGCCTTGGAAGCAAATGCTACATGGGAATTGGTACCTTTGCCTAAAGATAAGAATGCAATTGATTGTAAGTGGGTTTATAAGGTGAAGCACAATGCAGATGGTTCTGTGAACAGATACAAGGCAAGATTAGTAGTCAAGGGGTATGCACAAACATATGGCATTCATTATGAAGAAACATTCATTCTGATTGCAAGGATGGCAACCGTAAGAGCAGTCATTGCTATGGCTGTATCAAAGGAATGGTCTTTACATCAGATGGATGTAAAGAATGCCTTCTTGCATGGTGATTTGCAAGAAGAGGTATATATGGAGTAGCCACCACGTTATGTGCATGCTGTTCATCCTGAGTTTGTTTGCAGGTTGAAGAAAGCCTTGTATGGCTTGAAGCAAGCACCTAAAGCATGGTCTGACAGGATAGGACAGTATCTTGTCACTATTGGCTTTCAGATTTCCAAGGTAGATTTCTCACTTTATGTAAGAAAAACAGAGAAATGTATATGATGCTTGTCATTTATGTTGATGATTTGATTATCACAGGTGATAGTGATGAAGATATCCTTCATGTGAAAATGGTATTGAAGTAGAAGTTTGAGGTGAAGGATTTGGGAGAGCTGCGTTATTTGTTGGGCATTGAGATGATTAGATCACCAAGTGGGATATGGCTCTTGCAGAGGCAGTATGGATTGGACATGCTGTCCAAATATGGGATGACAGGCTGTAAGCCTATTTCAGTTCCTTTGGAGCAGAATGTGAAGCTGAGTGCAGATGCAGGTGAGCTTCTCGAAGACCCTACTATGTACAGACGTATAGTAGGAAGTTTGATTTATATGACTATTACCAGGCCAGATTTGAGCTATGTTGTTGGATTGGTAAGTCAGTTTATGCAAGCTCCAAGGAAACCGCATTTGGATGCGGCTAGACGCATACTCAGGTATGTGAAGTCCACATTGCAGTATGGACTATTTTATGAGACTGGGGTTTAGATACAGTTGCATGGATACACTAATGCTGATTGGGCTGGTAGTATTTCTGATAGACGATCTACCAGTGGATATGTGTTCTCTTTTGGGAGTGCTGCAGTCACTTGGAGCAGCAAGAAACAGCCTACAGTTGCCTTGTCGAGCACAGAGGCTGAGTACAGGGGTGCAACAATGGCTGCATGTGAGGTAGCTTGGTTGCATAAGCTACTTTATGATATGCATCAGCCTAGAGATGGGCCAGTTGTCATTTATTGTGACAGCATGAGCAGTATACACTTGGCAAATAACCCAATCTATCATGCTAGAACAAAGCACATTGAGGTGCATTATCACTATGTGCGGGAGAGGGTTTTACTAGGTCTTATTGATCTAGTTTATGTCAGCACAGAGGATCAGGTAGCTGACATATTCACGAAGGCATTGGGCGTAGAGAAGCTGTGTAAGTTCAGAGACCTGCTTGGTGTCCAAGAATTGGGATTGAGCTCGAGGGGGAGTGTTGAGATATCGAGCTCCACTCATTATATGCCAGGGTGACTGTTGTGCATTTATGTCACAGACTTGTTAGCTGTAGATGCGGTTGGTACACTGCCCATGAATAATAGCTAGATGACAGCTATCCTTATCTACTCTAGTTCGTGACTCAGTTAGTATGCCACCTTAGTTAGTTGAGTTTTGTTTGAGACCCATATATAGGGTTCTTCTATTTCTATATACTAGAGTTCTTTTTGGCTTACACAACTAAGAAGAGGAAAACTGTTTTCAGCCTCCACTTGTGTGTGTATTCCCCCATTGTGCAAGCAAGAAAGCTACAAGTGAGACTCCTTCCTTCTCTCCCACAATCTTGACAAGTCCCATACTGCCGGACATCTCCAGAAATCCCGTTTGACATGCTGAAAATTTATGAAAATTCACCAACCGTCATCCCGTGGGTCTTTAAAGCACTTTTGGACATTGCCGCTTAAAATCATACTGATTATAGCTGCCGCCTTTGATGAAGTCTATTTTTCCCTTGAAATTCGGAATTTTTGGTATTTTTAAGCACTTCTCGATGTCAAAAATCATCTGTCAATTATGTCTCTTAGCATACCGTCAACTTTTCTTTAGAACATCTTTCTCAGAAACAAGCTGATATTGTCACCACCTTGCAATGTCACATGTAGAGCTAATCTTCCTTTATCATCCTTTTTCATACAAGCTAAGGACTAATGCATCACATCGTGGTTCTAGAAGGATAGTTTAAGGTTAACGTAGCCCTCATTCAATCCTAGCCATCTTTCCTTGATTTCTCCATCGTGTCAGTGTTGTCATCTGCCATGCTTCGTCTCCTATATTTCGACTATAGTATATAGCTTCATTAAACCATAGTCTAGTGTCAATTGTGGTAGGCAGCATCACCTCCAAGATAAATCCGTCATTCACTTTTTGCAGTTGTCCATGGTGCTTCATTACGCTGTTCTCCCAAGATTAGATTATCTCCACAGCCCATAACACAGTCCACCGTTGCCTTTACTAGCACATCGCATCTTGCACAAGGAACTCTAAATCACTTCCTATATAGAAAATTCATATTATAACTAGTAAGAACCTCAACCAAACTAGTAAGGATGCAACATTTCCTAGTTATAACTAGAAATTTTGGGGGCCATGAGGTTCTTCGAACTAGTAAGTCCCTTTTTCTAGTTACTATCTAGAAAATTGGAGCCCTACCTAGTAACATTATATAGTAACTTGTTGTAAAACTAGTAACAATACCAAGATAACTAGGAAATTTCATGTTTCACTACTTATAACTAGTAAATTACTATTCTGTAACTAGCAAATTACATACAATCTTTCTAGTCAATTAAGAATATAGGATTTTCCTAGATATAACTAGTAAATTGATGTCCTTTGACTAGAAACTTATCTTGCCCTTTGACTAGAAAATTATTTTCCTATAACATTCGGTAAATAAAAAAGATTATGAACGTGCTACATTGGTTATGGCTGTATCTTCAACTAGGCAATGGATTATTTTACTAACATAACCTTTCTTGTATACTTGCTTACACATGCATGTATACACAAGTATATGTGCATGTTTATAGGTACATGCATACACATCCATACAATGCCACTCATACATGTCTATACAAACGATCCACATACATACACATATGTATCCAAACATATTATGGACATACATGCACGTGTACATATCTTTATATTAAGTTCAATTTCAAAATACAAATACATGTATACCTAAATAACACACCCACACCCACACACCTAAGCCCATAATGATAATTCTAGGCACAACTAGTGCTAGAGGGTTCACACATAAACATCATTTTTGGGTTTTATGGCTCAAACAGTAAAATGATTGTAACACTAATCGCACAAAAGTTAGAAAACACCATATATGTAGTGCATTCTTTTTACAATAATTTCACTAAACCATGTGTGTAATATCATACTTTTACAATAATGTCAATCAAGCATCAAGAAGCTTTTGTGTCATGTATACATATTCTTCACATAAACAAAAGGAAAATAAATATAACGTTAAGCAGCCTTTCATGACCTCATATTTTAAACCACATATTAAAATATATGTCTTAGAAATTGCATCGTAGATTTCAAGCTACATTTCAATAATGTTTTTTAAACTATTTTATACACAGAGACACAAATGTACGCATGCGTGCACACACACATTGAGTCAATTCTATCATACGATGAATTATCTTAATAAGAAAGTTTCTCTCTCCCTCCACCTTTCTCCATATATTGAAACATCAATGAGATGAGCTCTTTATATACATAATTTGAGTCAAAGAAAATATTTAAAAAATGGGATATTAAGCTATCTAACTATGAAACACTCGTCTTCATCTATGAAGATAACCTACCATTGCCAGAATTATAATCTCTCTCTCTCTCTCTCTCTCTCAAAGGCTATGAAGTATAGAGTTGAAAGCAAAGGCATCTAGCATGCAATATCCATTCTATATGACCTTATCTAGGAGGCCAAGTGCTTCTAATTAAAAGAACTTTTCCTTACCGAGGCAACTATTTACTATATTATACCTAATATTTCGGAAGCACAAATGAGCACATGGTATTCTTTTTAAATTTTGGAAATGCCATGTAAATACCATGTAGAAGAGTATTGTAAGTCATGCAAACAATCTTGCCTAATAAGATTGCAAGAAGCAACTCTAGCTATCCTTACATAAGTTATGGGATATCTTATGCTAATATGGAAAATCTTAAGCATACAAATATTCCAACAAATTTATGTTTAAAGAAGCCATATTTAAGTAGATCAAACCCCTCTAAGTATAAATATGAGAAATACCCTTATGTGGTTTAGTTGCAATTATTTGATCCTCACCTCATTTGCATATTTGCACTTGACCAAGTTATGAATGTTTAGATTGTCTAGCCATTAGTACCCATTAACTTCAAAAGTTATACATTGCACATATAAACTACTTCATTACACTAAATAAGCAAGAGATAGTATACCACATATATAACCACCACTCTCTATTATAGTATACCACATCATAATCTTAAGAGTAATTATGGATATTGTCAAATTATTGACTATGTACGCAAAAGAAAACTTAGGTACCTAATCCCTTGCACTATCCTGCTATGCCATTGATTGGCAAGCAAAGGTTGGGAAATCAATGGTGTAGTGCTTTGAATCACTCGTGTAGTGTGATCTACAATCACCTACAAGTGCACAATCCAAGTCCTTATGTGTGCAATCAATTTTAGATACACTATTATAATGGCATCCAAGAAAATCTCTCTATACCCCATATTACATTGCCATGATTATAGTGTAAGAGTCTTTCAAAATGATAATTTTGCACCAATCTCTCAAACACATCAAGAAATTAAGTTCCAATTTTGACATGGCATATGAACCTTGGCTCACCAAAGTCCACTTGGTAAGGCACACAAGCATGCAACAGGCAAGGATGTTAGCATACATGACACCATCAGTAGTCAAGCTTTGAATGGTGCAACCTTGACGGTTCAATGCAAGAAAACATATTTATAAATTAGGGGTGCTATAGTCCACATCCTTAGTAGCAACTTGAGCTCCGAATTGCTTGTCACTTTTGATAGCTCTATCAAAGTGTAGAAAGTTGGATAAGGTAGCCACATGTTGACTTTCCTATCTTGATTAGGTCGTAGAGCAAGTAGCCCTTTTACCATAGGCCTGCTATGTAGAAGCCTTTTTGCCAGAGGCTTGTTGAAGGAGTCTTCCTCATGCTTATCCCAAGTTCTTGTAAATTCAATGCAAGATCATAATATGCATTGAATCTTATTTATGGAAATGGAATTGAACAAGGTATAACTTCTACTTGTAAGGGCGACATGGATAATGACTAGGGAGTGTTGTAGATACTTGTGACACAAGTATATGTAGTAGGCCATGGAAGTCCCACTGGATCAATATATGTTTCATGCTAGAGACCTTTTGCCTTCAATCAACTGATTTGGTAAGAAATTTAAGAAACTTTCCTAATCCATCATTCATCATAATACGCAAGTATCTACAACCGCTAGTAAAACTTTTTTGATGGCTATATACACCCCGTGAAGATTGGCTTCTGATTATACCAACATACACACAAATCACATCACAGATAGGGAGACACACCCCCAAGGAGCATACACAATTACTAGTACTTAAGGACCCTAGCCTGTGAGAAACCTCCAACATTTGTGGCCCCTACTTCAACCATCTACCCCAATGTGATACAATTGGATCTAACCCCCAACTATAACACAAAGTTTCCTTCTACCTCATTCTCAAAGGTTTTTTATATTTTATCTCAAATGTTGTGAGTGTCCTTGTGGATATGGAAATTTATTATGCAATGCTTCAAGTCTCTTAATTCAGGATAGCATATCTTAATCTGCATAAGCACTTAAAAGGGAAGTTTTAATAAATCAAGATTTTGAATGCACATTTAAATTGAAAACAAATGTAGTTTTATGGCTATGAAATTTTTACAATACCTCATTGGAAAAACTCATCACATTTATAAATTCTTTTTGCATGTCTATATATACACGTGTGTGTGTGTGACTTTAGATTAATTATCTCATGTAACCATGGACAATATAAATATTTCTTTCAAAAATCTATGAATAATGGAGCTAGGAGTATCTAGTATTATCTAGTACAAAATTTGATGAAAATGGGTCCTTAACATGGGTTTTTCTTCATTAGTTCCCCACATTGATAAATAAAAACATGTTAAAGTCCTCTTCATCGCTAGGTCTAGTTGCAAGTCACACTACTATTATTTGCAAGGTCATTAATGACTTTAATGACATTAATATTGACCTGCAAGAGGAACGTTGGCGCCAAATTAATTCTCCACCTCCTCTTCTTCCTCTTTTTTTAATTGATCTGTCTTCTTCCTCTTTTTTTAATTGATCTGGAGCTGGTTTGAACCGCCTTGAGCTCTCATGCATATTCCCGCCCTCCAGCTTCGCTCTCGCAATCAATATTGTAGTGCCCAAATATAGCGCGCCCTGTGCACTAGCACTGTGATCAGTGACCTGCGCGCGCTCTCTCCTCAACAGTGATCATCAGCTTGGCACCCAATATATACATCTATCGGCCTGGTTTGATTGGGCGCGCGACGCATGCTACTAGGCGCGCGCTGTCGGCGTCGCCGGCTAGCAGGCGGCCTTGTTATAAGTGGCGCCCCACCTGCCAGCAAGTGCCGCGCGATAGCTGATCGTAAGAGCGAATTGCACTGATCGTCAGCCAGCAGCTCTCCCAGCCCGACGTACTCCTACACTCCTCCATCGTTCGGTAGCTCTGATCCCATTGGGACTACTCCACCGACCTACTGCCCTCCACCGTGAAAGTCTGGTAGCTCACGGCCATATTCGTCCTCTTACTCTCCACCATATTCCCCCGGTAGTACTTCGCTGTCGTTCTCCTACTCTTTGCCATCGTTCGGTATATAAGCTCTCCGCCCGTCGGGACTCCATCGACCTACTGCCCTCCCTCGTCAAGTGTAGCAGCTGATTACCATATTCGTCGGCGTGGCCCTATCGTTGTGGCATGGCGTGGCGTGGCCCTCCCCCGTCGATCAAAGTAAAGCCTTATTATCAACACATTCTACAGCACCAAAGAGATGTTCCTGCGCGAGCTTATCAGCAATGCATCAGATGTAAGCATTGTTTTTTCCTGTGTAGTTTTGGTCTGTGTTGTGCCATGCTATTTCTGAATAATGCGCAAAGCTCCTTACATGCATTGTCTTGTCAAGCGCTTGACAAGATCAGGTTTGAGAGCCTGACGGATAAGAGCAAACTTGATTCCCAGCCGGAGCTCTTTATCCACATTGTTCCCGATGAGGCCTCTAATACGTTAACCATTATCGATAGCGGTATTGGCATAACCAAAGCAGGTAAGCGGATCCGAGTTTCTACGGTTTGAAGCATTGCTGTCTTCCCTTTCTTTGAGCTTGCAGCATTGCAGCTATGAGTCTGGCAGCTCACGGCCATCGTCGGCGTGGCGTGGCCCTCCCCTGTCGATCAAAGTCTGGGCGCAGCTCACGGCCATCGTCGACGTGGCGTGGCCCTCCCCCGTGAAAGTCTGGGCGCCCTCCCCCGCCAAAATCTGGGCGTGGCGTGGCCCTCCCCCGTGATCAAAGTCTGGGCGCATAAATACCATCGTTCTACTGTCCTCCCCCGTCAAAGTCTGGGCATGGTAGTCGCGGGAGTTATCGGCATTGTCCTGAAGAAACGGCACGAGAACATCCAGGGGAGCCAGTTTGGCAGAGGCATTCGAACTAGAGAAACTTTGTAAGGACTTTATACTCGTCTTCCTCATTATTATACACTTGGTCACGCGCGTGATTGCTTGATTTGTAAGGTCTTTATATTTTCTCTAACACACCTGCCTAATTTTGGGGGTTCTTGTGTTGCCAATTCAGGAAAGAATTGATCTCCTCCCGAAAGTAACTCCTACCAACGGCCAGCTCCTCCCAACGAAGGCCTAGCTCTTGACGTCTTGCGTCTCTCGACCGCTCATTATGCCTCCAACTCCAGCCATGTATAACCAAACTTGACTAAGGATAATTAAAAAATATATAGTTTGAAATGTTTTTTTAACTAAAGTGTTTTAATGTTATGGTATTAAGGATAATAATAGGGGAGTTTTTGAATTACCTAACACGAAGGATAATAGGATGTGATTTCATCAATTGCAATATGAAAAAAATAATTATGGCAATTATTTTGCTTGAGCATTCGCATGCATTGTATACTAATGTATATAATAGGTTCACTTTTGTACATCAATTCATGTAGATTTCCATGGTTCACTATCTATTCAATTAAATTCCTCTATGTCTTACAATGATATTGAAATTGTTTTTTTTCTAAAGAGCTAATTATGGAGTGATACTGGTCTTTTTTAAGGTATGGTTATGGGATGGATCTTATGAAACAACTAAGAATAGAAATGCAAAACATTTGATAAGTGAAATCTCCAAGATTCCTTAGATAGTATTACACTTTTGTTGCATAAGAGAATTTAACTTTTTTCAATGGTACACTTTTGTTGCATAAGAGAATTTAAAATTGAAGATTACATGTCTCTTAATTAGTGACCTTTGCTTGTTTGAGGAGGGAGTCTAACCATGCTTGGGAAAGGATAACTGTTGTGATGGGCCTTTTTGGCCCTAGGGACACGATCTTCCTATCCAAGTAGGGTTTAGGGTTCTCTTGTTTGCTTTTTATGCAAGGTTTTCTCTTGAGCATAAGTTTATTATAGCAAGCTCCAAGTATCACTTGTTTGAGGTGATGTCTAACCACCAATGTATGTCCTTGCTTGGAAAATGAGCCCATCAATGTATGTCCTTGATATTTTTCTTGTAACTCCTTTTTCATAGAAACACCTCTACTAGGATCAATAAGTAGCTTAAGAACCAACACCTTCAATAATGTTGAGATTAGTGCTATGTTAATCATAGATTCCATTCAATTTTGTGAAAATTTCACGATAGATATTCGTCTTGATGCATTGAAAATCAACGCAAAGTGCACTAGCTGCTCAGTCATTCTACTATTGCTCCTAAGCTCAATGACCATCAATCAATGCTCAATAGATCTCCTTGAAGCCCTCAAACAAGATTTGACGAGAAAGGTCAATGCACACCTTGGAATGATGAAGAGTGGGCTACCATGAAAGCTTCAAGTCAAGCTCTTCTTCTGAGGTTGAAGCAAGGAGTGAAGAAGCTCCTTGAATGCCTACTTTGATACTAGTTGCATCCCCCAACATATTTTATACCCACAAATTATAAGGGGTTGGTCCCAATATAAATTTGCATCTAGAAAGAAATCTCATCTTGAAAACCAATAGAATACAATATGTTACCTTCATACTATAGAGAATACATGGGGTAGAAGGGATTTAGTCTACCTACTTCTTTTCTATAACATCCATGAAGATTCCTTGCTTTCAAATGAACGAGTACACTTAACCTTATGGTTTATAGACATGTAACCCAAATAATTTCACTCGAGAGAGTTTCCTTAATGCCAAGGATCCCACCTGCTAGATTTGGAGTATGGGGTTGTCCCAAAGTATCAAGTTATTTTATGTTGTGTTACATCTCCGAAGAGCGTTTGACTTATAAGAAAAGTAATATAAGAGTACTATGGGAGTCAGTAATATTGATTAGATATAGTGTTAATGACTAGAGCCTTGTGCCTAAGTCAAGTTTGTATATATTGACTATAAGGTGTTTTGATGACATAGGAATAATGGGGCATATCGTATTAGATTGGTCGTTATATGCCAGTATTTGCCAATATCCATCCCAAATATATAGAGGAGACACAATGAATTTCCTAGAAAAGATGTAGATATCTAGAGTATATTTGGATCTAAAGCGGAAGTTGTTGGAGCCCAAAATGGGGATGATGGGACCCCCATCTCTTTATAAAACTTTAGCCAAATTAACTAACTTGCCATTGATCTCAAGATGTCAAAGAGGACAAAAGAACTTAAGTTCATCAAAATGTTTATATTTGGTGATTTACAATATGATTAGAAAAAGTTTATAGAAGGGAAGTTTATCATGAGAAATTATTGGTCCTATGAATAGATAACCAAGGTCATCTAGCCTAAAAAAATAATCCTCATTGCATGGAATAAATACAAAGACCATTGACTATCTTAGTATCTTAATATTTCTAGGAATTAAAAATTTTTAGAACCACATAAAGATCCCCTACTTTTCTTTTACAAAACTTGAGGAATTTGATGGTTGCAATCCTAATCAAGGATAATAGGACCAATAAGTAGCTTGAGAACCAACACCTTCAATAATGTTGAGATCAGTGCTATGTTAATCATAGATTCCATTTAATTTTGTGAAAATTTCACAATATATTCATCTTGATGCATTGAAAACGTTGATAATATGATTATTTAGCATGTTTAAGGGTATGTTCATGGAATGTTAATGCACTCTACTTAAGGGTATGTTCATGAAAATTCTATGATATTTTGGAATGAGGAATTCTCATGATTTTCCTATAGTAATCATCCTAAAATGACTTGTTTGAGGAGATGTCTAACCATGCTTGGGAAAGGATAACTATCGTGATGGGTCTTTTTGGCCCTAGGGACACAATCTTTCTATCCAAGCAGGGTTTTGTAATATCTCCTTTGCTTGTTTGAGGAGATGTCTAACCATGCTTTGGGAAAGGATAACTGTTGTGATGGGCCTTCCTTTTTGTACAAACACCTCTACTAGGACATACATTCTTGTTCTATCTAACTAGGATTTTGTAATCTCTTGTTTGAGGAGATGTTTAACCATGCTTAGAAAAGTAAGCTTGAAAACTAAATTTGTTAAGAGATTATATAAAGTTTTAATTGAATGGTATTCTTGTGGCACAGATGGCAAGTTCCTCAAGTGATATGAGAAGATGCTCATGCTTATACAAGTGCTCAAAAACTAATCAAGGATGGCAGATGGTTAGTAGAAGTACTTTCTACCATCATAGCCGCCAAGATTTACTTGGTAATATGCATAGGAGGATTGGTTTACAAAATCCAAACTTGACTATGGCCCAAGATGAGGAACAATTAATTGAAACTATAGAGTTCAATGGAATAGAGAGATCATGCTTTTCTTTGGGGCAGAGTATTATAAACAGTGTATCACAGTAAAAGATAATAAAGAGTGCTTACTTATTGAACCAACTATAGGAATGAGTGTGTTACAGAGAGAACGTTTTTCATTTGATTGGGATTGTGTAAGGCTTGTAAGCTCACTATTGCACAAGTGTATGCTTCTCCCTTTCACTAATAAGCTTATTGCTTATGAAATAAAAGATCTCTCACCAAGGATGAGACACCTTCAAGTAGGTGAAGTTGGATGTATTTCTCCATGGCTAGAGAAAAATGATATTGTGTTGGCATATATGGATATGAATAACAATTTAACCAAACATGCGGTGGTACGTGAAGTGGATAGAGAAAAAAAAGAATGCAAATTAGCATGGTTGGAGAAAGATCACAATCAAAATAACTTATGGAAAGTTTTTATGGAGCACAACTGCACGAGGGACTCGATTTGTTGTATCACAATAATACATGGATGGTTGATAAGGAAAAGCAGGAGAGCAATATTATCCTCTAGAGAATTATGTGATTTTCCAGTGTCATGGATATCCTAAATTTATGCAAAAAAGACATGTCTTTATAGACTATATACATGCTTATAAATGTAAGTATTTTTAAAAACATTTATTTTATTAGATCAATCCAAGTTTCATATATCTTTACAACTAATATTTACCATTTTGTGAATGATTACTATCTTAAATATTATGTTTATTTGACTTGTATGTTTTTTTTTTCAGGTTATATTTTACGATGGCCTCTAATGAGGTCATGGCTATAGATACACCAACATATGAGCAGATATTTTTGCCTCCACCATCAAACAATCGCAATCCTGATAAGAATAATGGAAGAAAATATCTCATAACATATTATCGTAGTACACAAAACCAAATTTATTGTGCAAATCAAGCTACTGTAAGACGTTGGGTGAAATATGTGGAAGAAAAGTATAAAGATTTGCGACATAAGCTTGACTTGCAACAAGAGATAAAAGATTACATTGAGTCTAAGCATCATGAGATTAAGCCACTTGAGTTTCTAGGGGCAACTTATATTTGGAGAAAAGAAGACATCTATCTATATTTCCTTTGAAATATGCAAACAAATAGAAAATTCAAGAAACAAAAGATGAGACACTTATCAGAGAGCTCCTCTATGGTACTCTCTTTAATATGTATTAGAACTTACTTTACTTTTTATGCTCCTTACAAATCAACTTTTTTTTATAGAAATCAACTACTTCTATAGTTGGAGAAGATGCTAAAGATGATCAAGAAGTTCAACTGGTTTATTTCAAATAATACTTTATTTTCATTTTAGAATAATGTTTTTTTAAATTATGATTTGATTTATATAACTGTACTGACATAAATTGCGCTTTTTTGTTATATTAAAAAAAAAACATTGTAGCAATCCCAAGCTTTTAACAATGAAGAAAATGAGGGTTTGGATCATAATGCATGTGGCACAATAGAGGTTTGTCAATAAAACTATAGAAATCAACTACTTCTATAGTTGGAGAAGATGCTAAAGATGATCAAGAAGTTCAACTGGTTTATTTCAAATAATACTTTATTTTCATTTTAGAATAATGTTTTTTTGAATTATGATTTGATTTATATAACTGTACTGACATAAATTGCGCTTTTTTGTTATATTAAAAAAAAAACATTGCAGCAATCCCAAGCTTTTAACAATGAAGAAAATGAGGGTTTGGATCATAATGCATGTGGCACAATAGAGGTTTGTCAATAAAACTATAATGCACCTCACTGATCACTACTTTTTGGAATATTTATGTTTTTTATTTGATTACTGAGTTTTCATTCAAACAAGATGGAGGTAGAGGATGCTTATCGTCCAGAACTACCGTCACATACACAAGATGATTCAAATCACAAAAAAAATGATGAGAATTTTGATACGGTGAGCATGATATTCATAATTATTTTTAATAAAATCTTTGGATAATTTTACTAACATGTTTCATTTTCTTTTAAGGATGACATGCTCAAGAATTATAAATCATTTACCGACCTTCTTATACAGGCTACATAGGTTAGTTATCTTCAATGCTTTGTAAAAATTAAATATTAATATATATCATATTATAATTTAATAATATTTTTTTAAATTATAGATTGAGGAGAACACTATGTTGGCAAATAATGTTATAGCTGTAAATCGAAAAAGCAAGCGAATCCCAAAGGTACTAAGATATTTCTCATTCTTTTTATCTCTATAGTTTGTACTAAATATTATCTTTGTTTAATCAATTTATTTTTATCTTATAGTGGAGTGAAAAGATGAAAGATAACATGAAGGAAATGAAGAAAAAAGCTTCAAGGGATATAGAGAATCATAATAAATCCAAGGTATTTTGAGTGTATCTTAAGATAAATATGGATGTCTTTATTTTGGTAATTTAACCCTTTTATGATGCTTAATAGGGGATTGAAAACTCCAATGTGCGGCTAGCTAGGAGCCATGCTAAGACACTTGATAAATGCCAATCCTCTCAAGTTATATGTGTTGTGTTTATTTAGTATACGTGTGTATTGCTAAATATGTAAATATAAATTGTTTTTGCTAAAATCATTTTTTTGGAATTGCAGAGTATGTTGAGTGAGGTGGATGAAGAAACAATCTTAAAAAAGTACTTGGATATTGCTACGGTGGATGAGCTATATACATCATTAAAATCCACTTTTAACATCATTAAGAGAGATCCCACTTTCACTACAAATCGTACAGAGCATAATGTGGATGCCATGAGAAAGGCTATAGTACAGTGGCTAGTGGTTCAAAAACGAGTTATAATCAAAGATACAGTCGTTGGAAGTTTAAGCCTAGATGATGTTAATGTAGTAGAATAGGGACGATTTGGATTTCACATTATAGTATGCCACTTTTGTATTGTGGACATTGGCAAAAAATCTATTATTCACTTTTACTTTATTAAAATCACTTTTTAAATAAAGTATTCTTCTATTGTTATTTATATCAAAGATATAAAAATGTCATTCTATGAGATTTTGTTATATCATTATATCCCTCCTATATGCTAAGTTGTATGATAAAGTTACTACATAGATGTTATATGTTATAATTTCTTATATGGTAACTTTTTTGATGAAGTTACTATATAGATTATTTCTATTTATGAAGTTACTATGTAGTAATGTTTTAAAAAAGTTACTATATAGATAGTTATGATAAAACTCCTATATAGTAAGCTAACCAAAAAAGCTTTCTATATAGTAAATTAACTAGAAAAATCTTTCTATATTGGAAACTATCTTTCTAGATTGGCAATCTGGTAAAGTTTGATTTTTCCTATATTAGACTCTTTCTAGTTATGTGGAAATATAACTAGCAAATTCTCTTTTTTTTCCTATATAGTAAGTGGATTAGAGTTTCTTGTCTTGTTGATCAGATTTCTCACGTTCTTTGCAGCCTTCAATCTTCAGTTGTGGCCATTACAATCTTCACAAAGCATTCTTTCCATATGTCCATAAACCTTACCCAACTTATCAGTTGTGTCGCCATGCTGAAGGGATGGTAGTGAGAAACGGTAATTCAAGGTGGCCACTAGGATCGCACAGTCGGAGGAGTTTGTTCCCATGGGAAGGGTCATCCAAATGGTGAAGAGGATGGGTAAAGGTCAGACAGGCATAGAGCGACCTTCCGCAAACACTCTTTGGTTACTTCTAAACTATACGGCATCTAAAGTACTCGAATACCTTACTAGTCCTCCGGCCTGGGCTCATTCCCTGCGGGAAGCGCCTCCATGCTTTGCAAACCCTAGACAGTGAGGAGGCGGTCACGAACATGCAAGTGTTTGAAGATGCTCGGTAGTAGAGCGCATGGCAACCACCGAAACTGAAGATGATGGCATCGTCTTTTGCAAAGCTTCATTTATCATTGCAGTGGCTTATACAATTGGAGGTCGGCCCTTCAACACGTCCATCACCGCAGTGTCTTCTTAGCTCACCCCGTTGTTGTCATCGTTGCAGTCTTCTACAGGCGTTGTCAACTCGCCACCTTCAACATCTGTCTTCCTCCCTCCTCCTTCGTTGTCGTTTCTCCTCACGGCCTCATTTCATTGCAGTCTTCTCTGATTCATCTCTTCCATTCCCCCCCCGTTGCAGTAAACAAGTTGGTCATTTTATACTGGTTATACCTCCATGAATAGTGTCGCCTTCACGCGGCTACATAAAAGCTCATAGCTTTTTCCACATGAAGGCTTCAGAGAAACTTTATTTGACGTCGATAAGTATATTACTCACATCGCCTTCAAAAGCATTCAATAAAATTTCCTCTATTTGTTGCTGTAGTGTTGTCGTTTTTTCTGAAGCTTAGTTGCATCAAGGCTTTCATCATCAATCTGCCCGTAATGCTTTACAGCAAAAATACCAAGAGTTTATTCTTATCCATGCTAGTAATCCACGATCATCAGGAGGTTGAAGTCAGCCCAGAGGTAGGGTAGGTGGACTTTGAATATTTAGCTCCTGCATTCATGTGTCTTCCAAGTGATCATCTATTGATGTCTTTGTTTTGACATAATGGCAAGATGCGCAAAAGATGTATTAGTTTGGGAATAACTATGAGTTCCCTTCACAATGCCAAGATTGTCCCTGCATCATTTTCGGTGCCACAGTAATTAGTAGTGAAAATCAAAGTGGTTAGGTGCCTTGGGTGAAGTTTCCATCCACTACATTTTCATGTGCCCTTTCATTTCATCTTGCTCTACTCTGAACTTTATTTCGATTTCCATCAAGGCCTTTCTGAATTCTAAAAGGAAGTTTGATGAGAATAAGATAGGAAGAGCTGGGAGTGAAAAATCAACATTGGTCCAAGTTTTCTTTAGAATTGAGGATCTTGTTGATGTGACAAACACTTTTGTTGAAGTCAATATTACTTCTCAAGGATAGAGATCCATATTCATGATCTTGCCAAAAGAGCCTCGTCTTCTTGCATTCTAGCTTTTTCTTGAGTCACTAGCATTGCTTTTCTTCAAAACATAATTTCCCATGAATTTCCATGACAAGAGAAGGGTGTTTAAGATGGTTTATGAAGGGAGCATCTTGTAGCGAGGTGTTATGTTCCTAGCATTTTGGAGACTTATTGCGGAAACATTTGTTGCATTTGAGCTTGATGAGATTCCACAAGTTATAGCATCTTTGTCTACAGTAAATGGGAGATTATGTATCCAAAGAAGCTACAATGTCATCACTTCTTGCCTTGAGTCATGCATTGTGCCCTTACAAGAAAATATGCTTTGAAACAAATCTTTGTGCTCATCCACTCATGATTCGAGAAAGTTTACAATGTTGGATCCATGCAATGCAATCAATCGAGCGATGCTCCCACAATTTTTTTTTGTGAATGCATTGAAGAAATTGTGCCTAACCTAACTACATGTGCTCGTGCCTCATGCAAACACAAACACAAAAGATACACACAATGGAAAATAAACTCCTAATGATACTAACTAATGTTTTCAAATTCTTGGCATAAAACTCCATCCTCAGATTTGTAGTGGTGGATGCGTAGCATCACGATATTTCCCCCCCTCCAAACCTACACATCCTGCGGATGGGCAACAGCTACCATCCTCATCGCTGCCAAGCTCAATGGTCATTGCAATCTCTTCATCTTCTATAAAAGCATATGCAATGTTCACATCTTCATCTTCATCATCTCTTGGCTCAAGTCCATTATAAATCACTTCATCCAACTCCCCAACTGCATAGGATTCATCAACTCTTCTCTTGAATAGTTTGATTTTCTTCCCTGTAATCGGAATTCGCAAGTCTGTACCATCAAGCTCTGCTAAGGAATATGTAGCATTGTCATGGACATGCTACACTAAATAGGGCCTAAACCATCGTCTAGAAACCTTGTGGATAGCATTATACTGGTTGTCCAGACTTTTGTCATAGACCAACACCTAATCTCCTTCCTTAATCTCTTTAGGTCTCAATCTGTATCTACTATCAAAGTGGTCTTTGTTCCAAATCTTGGCCTCTTTGAGATTTTGAATTTCTCTCTCAATATCTTCAGGTCTTCTCTCCAACTAACGAATACAAAGAGCCAAAAGATCTTCTCTAGTCATCTCTTCTTGCTGCCACGGTAAAGCACTCCAAGTAAGTGTGCAAGTCTCTGTAGGCATTATTGGCTCCTGTCCATACATCAACTCAATTGGCATATAACCTGTAGTCACACTGTGAATAGTGTGATCAAGCCATAAGGCATAAGGCAATAACATAGAACACTCCCCAACCCATCCACCGCATGCTTTGGCCAAGGCTTTCACGATTGGCGGATGGCCTCTTTCGCTCTTCCCGTTGCCTTCCAGATTATATGCCGAATTCAAAGAAAGTTTAATGCCAAGGCGAGAGAAAAACTCACTAGCGTCATCAGCATCCAAATTATCTCTATCTGCAGTAACTTTTCCAATACATCCATATCTGCAAATAACATCCTCCAATAGAAACTTTCAAACTACTGAAGTAGATTTCGTTTGTAATGCTCTTCCTTCCACTTGATTTGTGAGACCTTCTCGTGCCAAAACAATGTAGCGCATCTACCATAAATCAACAGGCATAGTAATCAAATCAAGAACCCACTTGTAATGAATACATAACAGGTAGGTAGGATGAAGCTCATCTCTATGTCTCACTGAAGAGAACAATTGACAATCAGGGCATATCTTAACAAACTATGAGATATCTCTATACATGTCTCTCCACCAATAGCGCTCTTTGATCTTCTCATAGGTCGCCCAGCCCAAAGACTTTCATGGGATTCTTTCATGATCTGTACATGTGAAGCTCTATCACACAGAAAACTCTCAATGGCTGACCTCCTCACTTTTGTGGATGATTCCAAAGTAGCCCACTTTGCAAGAAGAAACCATAAGCTTTTCTTCTAATTTTTTTGAAGTCTGCATCAGTCCATCCATCGTTTCTAGACATGGTACTCAAATAAGATCCAATATATAAATACTCTCTTATATACAAAGACTCATCAAAGCCTTCCAAAGCAAACACATGACAAATATGATCAGCATGCATGGCTGAAAGATCAACCATCAACATCATCAATGCAAGAAAAATCCATATCATCATATCTTGCTCGTGAAAGCATATCGGCTTTTGGGTTTTCTTTACCTGCTATGTGCTTAAACTCAAGATTCATGGATTTTATATATCCAATCCACCTAAGCATGGCAATATTTGGAGTAGAACAACTCGTGATCATACCGAAGAGGCAAACAATCAGTCTCAACCACTACAACAGCTCCAATGAAGTACTCTTTGTCATTCTTGAGAGCTGTGACAACTCCCAAGAGCTCTCTCTTAATCTGTGAATACCTACATTGCCACCCATTTAGGACTTTCGCACCAAACTGAATAGCATACCTATTCCCACTTGCATCGTCTAGGCCAACAGCCCATCCAATGCCGATAGGACTAGTATCAACGATAAGAAAAATAGGTCTTCCACACTCATAATCTGCCTTTCGAAGAGTCGGAGAAGATCTCAATAATTTCTTCAATTTTTGCATGGCTTTAGTATATTTTATCTCCTAAGAAAAACGTTGCTCTTTCCTCAAGAGATGGTAGAGATCATTTGCAATATGAGCAAAATGAGGAGTCCAAATAAGATAAAACACACAAGCTCAAAGAAACCTGCGAACCTCCACAGTGGAAGAGCGAGTCTCCGCAATCTTCTCTATGGCATCAACCTTCGTAGGAGAAGGTTTCCTGCCATAATATCCACACATATAACCAACAATCAAAACTTCTCTTGCTCCAAAAATAAACTTTCACCCTAACAAGGTCAAATTTACTTCCTCTAGTTTTCAAAGAATCTTCTCAACATCTCTAATATGTGAAGTCACAAAGAATCTACATCCATGGTCATCTAAAGAATCATATTTTCCTTCTTCTAAGCAACACTTTATAGGTAAATCATCAATGAAAGGCATAGTAAGCTCAGGAATAAAATTTCATAGAACCTTGTTCATCCCATTCATCATATGGCCAACCGAATTAGTAGTTCCTTGTGGAAGTGTACACATTTGGACAAGGCCTAGAGGTGTCTTCATCGTAGTCAAATCTCCGCTCTCAAGGGTGAGCTAGAACTGATCATATCCGGAATAAAGATCACGGAGTGAATAGATAGCACATCCACAGGAAAAGCTTCAGCAAACTCATCCACAATAGGTCATACACCAACATTTCGAATAGTGACATTGTTTATTGGCTGTAGGTCTTATATGAATTTGAGTTTTCCATTCTTCTTAGAAACTGTGAACCATCTATTGGAATATGGAGCTGAAGATAGCTCTAGAATCCACATCCTAATTCGCTCATTCAAAAGCTCTACTAATTTGGGAAAGTGAGCCCTCGACATACGAATAGGCCGTAGATTCCAAGGGACATGCGGAATGGTAAAAATAACCATAGGTGTCACAACCCTAGAATCAATGCATCCAATCTCATGTGGAAAGAAAGAAAGAAAATTTCATGTCTGCATAACATCTCTTCAAAACATGTTACCTCTTCGGAAAGCAAAAAATCTTTGGTCCCAATCTTCATCTCTTTCAATGTATCAGTTGAAAACTTATGTTGGATACCTGTAGGATCTCACAAAGGAGGTTGTATAGCAGCTCTCCTAATTATCTCATCACTGTCCAAAAAGGAAGCGGTCCTGCAACTGGTCTAACCTTCTTGTCAATTGTCTTATATTTTTTCTGAACTCTGGCTTCATTGCTACAACCTGCAAATTTCAACCCTCGATGAAAATACCCTAGTAAACACAAATTTTGCTATGTATAAACAGCAACACCCAAATCTTTTCCTTGAAATATGTCAGCAAAGAATCCTGAGCACCCAAATTCTTTTGAAGCACGAAATCAACAATTTCACAATAAATCACCTAAGAATGGAAGACATATGACAACTCTTGATTGTTAGCATTTAGCAATACCAAAAGTTATTCCATGGTATTTGAGCATGAAAGGCCATCATAGAGACCATCTATCCGGTCTTCTTCCTGCAAAACACATGCAATCATCAATTCTTTTTCTTTTCTTTTTACATATTTCCTAGCAACTCTAGGCATATATGAAATATACTAAAAACACAAAGTATTTTCAATGGATACACCGTAAAAACATATGAGAAAAAACTATTACTCCCAGGACGTTGTCGTACTGCTGCGTATCCGAGGTGTGAAATTCACCCAAAAGTTGTGTGTGTGGGAGTTGATATTTTGTACATACTTAGTCATCGTGTTTGCATTTTTGTTCTGTGTGTGTAGTATAGTGAAGAGGGGTTTGGAGCAAGAGGAATTTGTCTGTAATGCTCTAGTTGGCATGTCTTGCCAAGTGGTCAGTCAACCTAGACGAGGAGGTTTTGATCAACAGCTCAAAGGAGATGGTGCTTTGATATTCGTAGGTGTGGTTGGTGGAGTTCTTTGTGAAGCTCAATATTTTCAGAATGTCATGCATGTTAGCTTCCGCATTAGATCTTCTATGATTGCTGCTGTATTCCATAAAACATTGCGGTTGACTCATGAGGGAAAGAAGAAATTTGCTTCTGGCCATATCATTAACCTGATTACTTCAGATGTTGAAGCTCTTCAAGGATTCTTTTAGTTGGATGACACCACTAATGAAGCTAGGCTATAAGAAACCCTTGGTGGATTCAAACATTTGGGATTTGGATACATGGGATCAAACATAAACACTCTAATGACCCCATTAAGGGAGATTGTTGATACAATACAGGACAATGTTACAAAGCTCGAAGATGATCTCAAGGTCAGGGTTGCTGAATACAACAATGTCAAAAGTCAGCTGAATGCGATACTTCGAAAACAAACTGGAAGACTGGCAGTTCGTGACATATCTTCTGTGGTAAAGCCTGAAGACATTATCGTTACTGAACATTTAACTACACTACTGGTGGTGATTCCTAAGTACTCGCAAGCTACGAGACTCTCTCACAGTTTGTGGTACCACTTCGCAGATTGGGTCCTTCAAGAGGTTCATTCACATACAACAGTGCCAGTGGACAGTCTGCTCATTGGGACAATGCACATCCAACTGGAATCTTACAACCACCTCCTGAAGGACATGTGAAAATTTGGGAGAAGGCCGCTTTTCTGAGGCTATTGTGAGAGGAGCCGAAGGGAAAAAAAAAGCAAGAAGGGGATGACTATTTTCAAATGGGGGGATTTTTGGAGGGAAAAAAAAGAATGATGGTGCCCTGTGAGCGTGGAGGAAATTCAGAGACGTGCACTGCCCAGCGATCATGCCAAAAGGATGGGGAAAAGTTCCAGATTCTGTGCTTGCTTCTTTCAAAGAAACTGTGCTGAACGTTCCTGAAGTAAAGGGATGTGATGAAAGGAGGAGGAGGTGCAGGCTCCTTCCCAAAGGAAAACTGTCTCTCACTCTCAACCTCTGAATCCACAGTCAAATGCATTTCTGGAATTGCATAAAATAGTCCAGAACAATACAGAGAGATCCAGGAAGGTGGAGAGTACAGTTGAAGATGGGAAAGGAAGGAAAAGTACTGATCAAGGGAGTAAACTACATCTGGCACTGGAATTAAATAATACGTCATGGCAGGGTGAAAGAAAGCAAAGACTTGAGGATGACATGCTGCAGCAGGTTCAGCTTGCTGATAAGAGATTGCTGCAAAGTTTAGCGCGAGAAGATAGGAAGCAGAATGGTTCAAGGACAGCTGGGGAATGGAATAATATACCTCCTGATTATGCTGATGATGAATCAGATCACTCTCTCCAAAAAGAAGATGGCGAATTTTCGAGAGAATTTGAACCAAAAAGAAGCCGTAGTCAAGGGAGAATGAAGCAGTTGGATGACTTAGTAGATTTTGAGAGTGTATCATCTAGGGGTTTTGGACTGTCAGGTTATTATAGTAGAAATTACTATGAGCAGGGACCTTACGAACCGCATGATCAGCAACCTGATAATGATTCTTCTCAAGTAGGAAGGATGCAAAATCTCTAAACGTGAAACTGCCTCTTGCAAAGACATTTGTGCCTGGTGAAATACCTGATGAAAAATCTCCTCCTAAAGCTGAAGAAGTTAAACAAACTGGTCTAACCAAGGAGCAGATTCTGGCTATCAAGGCTGCTATTGCAAACTCTCAAACATTGGAGGAAGTTACCAGGCTTGAAAAGGCACTTAAATCAGGGCAACTACCAGCGGAAGTAAAGATAGTTGATGATGATGGTGCTTCAAATATGTCAAGTGGTACAGAAGTAGTACCAATGGGCAGCAACAAAGAGGATGTGGTCATGATGGAAGAGCCTGCAGATAAATCACCTCAAAATGACTCTTCTGCCATGGATCAAGGGTGAAATTGAGCTGTTTGAGGTGGACTTTTCATAATCACTGCTATATAGTGAGGGAAGATGCCAACTGTCCCAATGGGCTGCAAGCTTCCTCTTTGCAATATCCCATGTTTGCACCACTAATATTTGTGTTCATTCAAGAATTGCAGTAGAATTTCAACATCATAACTTTTCTGGAGCATAATACAATAGAGAAAAGAAGGTGGCCTGCTGAAGGAGTGTTCAAAAGAAGGACTGTTTCATAACACAGACAGGACTGTAATTCTTTATTAAAAGAAAATCACACAGAGACATTGTTTTTGGCTACTCTGTTTTAACAACAATAGACAACAGTAAATAAGAACAGTTCACTCATGACTTGAGGGTACATTGAATGAAGTTTGAATATGCTTGATTGATCTTCTATCTTGAAATTAGTCAAGGTCCTTTATGGTCGCGACTTTGCTTTCGAAAACCCTTTGACATCTTTGGTGAACCCGATGTGAAAGCGTCGTAGAAATTTCAGGATGGGAGATACTTCAGCATCCATTTCAGCCTCTTCTACAATTCCAGCTGCATCCTCTACTTCAGCTCCATCATTGACTGCTACGTCAAGTACTTCAACACATGATCTAAAGCAGATTTTGTAGAATATGTCCATGTATATGCAGCTTCAAAATCAGCAGACACAATTGTATATGCAGCAACAGCAGCAATTGCATCAACAACAGTTGTCTCAGCAAAGGCAACTATGTTTGGAGCAGGAGAATGCAATCAGCGCGACTAAGGCGATTGAAGCAGTTGAGAATGAGAAGAAGCTATTTGATGGCCGTAATGTTTCAGCATATTTGAAGACATATGAGATCAAGATGGGGTTTTTTGGAGTTCCAACTGGACTTATGAGTAAGTATTTCCTTCGTCTTGTCACACCCGCCTTGAGGGCAAAAGTGATTGATCTTTTTATTCAAAATTCACATTGGCAAGATTTTAAAAAGGCCCTGAAAGAAGAGTATTTCCTTGAGGACTTTGGGATGGCTACACGGCGGTCATTCCGAGAGTGGGTCTACATGCCAAACAAAGGTCTAGCTGCTTCAGAGTTGATTCGAGAATTTGAAGAGAGGTATAGTCAGCTTGATGCCATTGAACAAAGAGCATTGGATGTTGAAAAAGTTGAGATTTTCTTACAAGCTGCAGATCCTACTCTTCAGGAAGAATTGGGATAGCTTCTTGAGGATTGCACGAAGCCTATGGGTCTTAAAACGGATTGGCAAGATGCTCAGGATGCAATCTCGACTTTGACCAAGAGGAGGATATGGAAGACCCGCCTACAAAATGGCTTTATGACACCGTCACCGTCTTTTGCTCCTATGCCTGCTTCTATCTCTATTATTTCTTCTCCTCCTCAGCCAGTTTCTTGGCCTATGCCAGTGCCTACTGTTTCTATTCCTCCTATTCCTCCTGCTCCAAGAGCGATGTCGGCTCCTTCTGCTCCAAAACCATCCACTCCGTCGGTGCCTACCTCTCTTGATGATATAATTAAAGGCATAACAGATTTGACACTGGAGTCAGTTAAAGCAGAGTTGATGGGAAAATTGAAAGAGCAGTTTTCTTTGACTGCGCCTACTATTTCTTCTAGTGCTCCTAGTGCACCTAGGAGTGCTCCTAGTGCACCTAGGAGAGATCGAAGATGTATTTGGTGCGATAGTATGGACCATCAGCATTGTAGGGATTGTGAATCTTTTCAGGATGCAAGGAGGAAGAATTTGGTATATTGGGGACAAGATGGTAAGATTTGGTTGACTGAAACAGGAGCTTCGCTTGCTACCAACTTTGGGAAAGGCGGAATGAAGAAGTTAGTGGATGACATGGCTGCGCGTACTTCTTATGTGACAGCTAGAGGAGATGCTTCTGCATATAGAGTCCAGATTGAGAAGGGATCAGAGAATCAGTCAGCACTATGGACTTATGCTATGGAGACTGCAAACAAGGGAAAAATTCAGCAAACTGTTTTGACTAGTGCAGGCTCTAGCATCAGATCTGAGACAGGTTGGGATTCGCCTGTTGACAGGTACTCTATTTATGCCTACTTGGCTAAGTCTCAGGGAGCAAATGTACTTGTTGAGGAGAAGCGTAAGAGGGATGAAGAAAATCCAAGTGCAGCTAAGAAGACTAGAGGGGGTGAGTTTGTTACTCCACCTACTGCAGGACCGTCTTTGAGACCAGGGCCAGAACGACAGATGGAAGATGCTCAAAAGAGAGAAAAGAGGCAAGAGCCTAGAGAGAGAAAGCAGCCAGGGTTTAGATTGATGTCCGATATTGAGACATCTATAGACATGAAGAAAATCTTTAATGACAAGATACTTGGCAGTGAGGTGACTTTTACTATTTCTGAGGTTTTGGGCATCTCGAAAAGAGAGTTTCAAGATCAGTTTCAAGAGGTTCTGAAGAGGAAAAGACATGCATTGCCTACTACTGATACACAGGGAGTTTTGATTGGGGAGTTGGATGAGGATGAGAATGAGGTTTTGGTTGAGAATGCTTCTATTTTTCCACAGATAGAGAAGAGGGTTCAGCCTATGCATTATGCTGAAACTGATGAGCCTGTCTTGATACCGCGTAGTCACTTTTCGCGGAGTCATTGGGCTAGGGCAACTACAGAGACGATGGTAAAAATTGGAGAGAAACAGGTGCCTTATGTTGCTTTAGTGGATCATGGTTCAGAGATTAATCTCATAGTTTGTGGAGTTTATGAGAGTAACAGATGGCCTATGGATGTAGAGCATGGGTGGCGTATGAGAGCCGCCAATAACACTGCAGGTGATTTGTATGCTGCTTGTCCCAGTGTCAGGGTTTCTATTGGAGATGTAGAGGAGGATTTCCATTTCTTTGTGCAGGATTCATGCTCTTATTCCATTATTCTTGGACAGCCATTCATCACAGAGATGCGCATGGAAACAAAGGTAATGGACGATGGATCTGCTTATGCACAGATTCACAGTAAAGATGGCATGAGAGCAGTTCAGTTTATGACTGTGTGTGTGAACCATGTTAGAAACATGGATACTCTCAGAGATGCACCTTTGCCCACTGTGAGGGATTCGGGTTTTCATTAGGTACCGCCGTTTCGCGAGACGACGGCGGTACAGAGGAGAGGAGATTGGAGTTCTCGCCTCCTGGGAATAGTGTTTTCTCCTCCATTTTTGTTAGGATTTCAGCAAACAGTTCGATGAGTTATTAGAAGACTTCTAAGTTGCCTAGAGCTGCCAGCTAGTACATATGCAGGAAGGAGAAAAATTTGAAAAATGCATGAATTTTAGAGGATGATGAGCATATAGATGAGATGTATGACAGTATGATTTGTGCAGATACGATGATAGAGATGGAAAATATGCTGAAAACTGATATGCAGAGTTGTCACAGTAATGTATTAGTGCAATCCCTGGACATGTTTCATGAAATTGCACATTTTGTGTCACAGATTGAGTCAGAGGCTGAGGTGGCTCAGCAAAAAGTGTTGAGTGCTTAAGAAATTCAGCAAACAAAGTTTCCGGCTGATAATGATCAACTTACAGAGACACAGAGGGCTGAAAACTTTCAGCCAACAAAGTTTACTGCTGAAATATTTCAGCATCCAGAGTTTATGGCTGTTCCTATGCAGTCCATAGAGCAGGGGGCTAAGGATAGTCAGCCCCAATGGAGTGCAGAATTACTGATTTACAGCAAGATTTGAGTAATGCAGAGGATCATAATGAAGCCAGGGTTGACACGAAATACAAGACTGTGGATAAGAAGGTGAAGCCGGTAGCTGTACCGCTTCCACCTGACAGTGATCAGCAAATAGAGAGGGATGCCAAACAGCAAATTTTGAGAAATCCGGAACATATAGGCCATAAATTTTCAGCAGAGACTCTTGCTGAATTGAAAATTGGAAATGGTGATTTCTTGCTAGCCACAGAGAAGCAATGCTTTCAGGAGATGCTTGAGCGATATGGAAGGGGGTTTGCTTTTTTCTCGCATGAGATTGGATGTGTGAATCCAGATATTGTTGCTCCTATGGTGATCTTTACTATTCCTCATATTCCATGGAACCTCCGACCTATTCCAGTGCCTAAGGCACACCTACCAAAGCTGATTGATTTGTTGAATGAGAAAATCAGGATGGGAATTCTCGAGCCTTCATCTGCACCATACTCAAACAGGTGGTTTACAGTTCCAAAGAAGGATGGTACTCTCCGATTTATACAGGACATGCATCCAGTAAACAGAGTTACTATCAGGAATGTTGGTATAGGTCCAGTTGTGGATGAGTTTGCAGAAGCATTTTTGGAAAGCAGGGACATAACCACTATGAGAACTCCTATTGGGCTTGTCAAGATGTGTACCTTGCCTCAAGGTGCCACTAATTCTGTTGTGCATATGATGAATGCCATGCATAAGGTCCTTCGTGATTACATACCTCAGCTTACCATGCCTTTCTTGGATGATGTGCCCATTAAGGGGTGTGCAGAAGAAGAGAAGAATGAGAGTCTAAATGAGCGGGGATGCAGATACTTTGTGGCTAATCATATTTCAGCTTGTGAGAAGATTTTGGCCAGGTTAGAAGAAGTGAACTTAACACTATCAGGGCAAAAATTTGTTTTTGGAGTAAATGAGGTTGTCATTGTTGGACATATGTGTGGATATTATGGCAGGAAACCCTCACCTGGTAAGGTGGATGCTATAGGCAAGATTACGGAGTATTGTTCTACCACTTCAGAGGTATGGAGATTCATTGGAGCTTGTGTGTTTTATATGATTTGGATACCCCATTTTGCACACATAGCAGATTGTTTATATCAGCTGCTTCGAAAGGGGCAGAAATTCTATTGGGATGAGAGCCACACTAGAGCCATGCAGAAATTGAAGAAGTTATTGCAGATTGCTCCTACTCTCAGAAAAGCGGATTATAATTGCAGAAGGCCTATTGTATTGACAGTTGACACTAGTCCAATTGGCATAGGTTGGGCTGTGGGTCAAGATGATGCAGATGGAAACATGTATGCTATTCGGTTTGGGGCGAAAGTCCTAAATGAGAGACAGAGGAGATATCCGCAAATCAAGAGGGAGTTACTGGGGATTGTTACGGCTCTCAAATGTGACAAGGAGTACTTTATTGGAGCTTCAGTTGTGGTAGAGACAGATTGCTTGCCATTGATTGGTATGATTACGAGTTGCTCTACTCCGGATATAGCTGAGATGGATTGCATACATCAAGTCATTAAATACCGAATTTAAACACATAGCAGGGAAGGATAATCCAGTGGCAGATATGTTGTCTAGAGCCAGATATGATGATGAGGAAATACTACTTGCAGAAGAGGATAATGCAGAAATTTCAGCCGCTATGGTTGATCATGTTTGTCATGTCTATGATATTGTGGCTTTCATAGAAGAACTCTATGTTGGAGATTGGTTGTAGATTGGCAAGTACCTTAGTACACTAAGCAAAAGAGATGAATGGACAGATGAAGAGTTCAAGAAGATCAGAAGGAAAGCCTATGGTTATTTTCTCAAGGACAGATTTCTTTGGAAGCATCCAAAGAAAAGAGGCGGATTACCTTTGCGGGTTGTTTGCGATAGAGAGACACAATTACAGGTGATGAGGGAGTTAAATGAGAGTCCTTGGACTGGTCATAGAGGAGTGTGGGCTACTTATGAGAAAATCAAGGAGAAATATTGGTGGAAAGGCATGTATAGAGATGTTTCTCACTTTGTAGAGACTTGCAGAGACTGCCAGATGTATTCGGTAGTGCATCATCGAGATGAGCTTCATCCGACCTATCCGCTATGCATTCATTATAAGTGGGTAGTTGACTTGGTTACTATGCCTATGGGTCTATGGCAGATGAGGTATATTGTTTTGGCTAGAGAGGATCTTACCAATCATGTTGAAGGCAGATCTTTGAGAACGAAGACCAGTAGTGCAGTGTGTAAGTTCTTATTGGAAGAAATTTTCTGGAGATATGGCTGTGTGGGTAAGATCACTGCGGATCGTGGTGAATTGGATGTAGATGAAGCTAGGGAGTTTTTCTCTCAACTAGGAATCAAGTTGGCTCTAACCACAGCATACAATCCAGAGGGAAATGGGAAGAGTGAAAGAGGGCATCCACCGATAGTGAAAGCATTAGCCAAAGCATGCAGAGGACGGATTGGTGAATGGCCAAGACTTCTACCATTTGCTTTGTGGGCTGATCGTACGACTCACAGTGTTACCACAGGATATATGCCTGCAGAGTTGATGTATGGTTAGAAACCGGTTATGCCGACTAAGACTTGTGTTTTAACTTGGTCAGTTTTACCTTGGCAAGAGGATTTGACAAGAGAGGAGCTCTTAGCTCTTCGGATTTGGCAGTTGGAGAGAAGACCAGAGGATATTCAGGTAGCTATTCACATGCTGAAGGTTGCTAGACTAAGAAATAAGGACAGGTTTGACAGCAGGCATCGCTTGCAACCTAGAGCAATAGAAGAGGGAGACTGGGTATTAGTCTTTGATAGTAACCTTGAAAATCAGCATACTGCACTTCAGAAGATGGTGAAAAGATGGTTTGGGCCGTACATAGTCAGACATGTCCTTGACAATGCAACATATGAGCTGACCGAATTGGATGGGACAGTGCTTAGAGTGCCTATTGCAGGAAAAAGAATCAAGATTTTTAAGAAAAGAGATGATGAGGATTATGCATTGGAAGAATTTGCAAGAGAAGAGCAACGAGAAGAAACTCCAATGGAAGAGATAGATGATATGACATATAATCTTGTTCATATACCGGAAATGCACAATGAAGAGATTGATCTGTTTGTGGATCTTGATGATAACGATCATGGGTAGTTGGCCCATCCAGAGGATGCGCAAGATTAGAGGGGGTGGATGTCGTACTGCTGCGCATCCGAGGTGTGAAATTCACCCAAAAGTTGTGTGTGTGGGAGTTGATATTTTGTACATACTTAGTCGTCGTGTTTGCATTTTTGTTATGTGTGTGTAGTATAGTGAAGAGGGGTTTGGAGCAAGAGGAACTTGTCTGTAATGCTCTAGTTGGCATGTCTTGCCAAGTGGTCAGTCAACCTAGACGAGGAGGTTTTGATCAACAGCTCACAGGAGCTTCGGGAGATGTGGCTGAGACTAGCACAAACTCTGAGATTGGTTATGTATGTGGTGCTTTGATATTCGTAGGTGTGGTTGGTGGAGTTCTTTGTGAAGCTCAATATTTTCAGAATGTCATGCATGTTAGCTTCCGCATTAGATCTTCTATGATTGCTGCTGTATTCCGTAAAACATTGCGGTTGACTCATGAGGGAAAGAAGAAATTTGCTTCTGGCTATATCATTAACCTGATTACTTTAGATCTTGAAGCTCTTCAAGGATTCTTTTAGTTGGATGACACCACTAATGAAGCTAGGCTATAAGAAACCCTTGGTGGATTCAAACATTTGGGATTTGGATACATGGGATCAAACATAAACACTCTAATGACCCCATTAAGGGAGATTGTTGATACAATACAGGACAATGTTACAAAGCTCGAAGATGATCTCAAGGTCAGGGTTGCTGAATACAACAATGTCAAAAGTCAGCTGAATGCGATACTTCGAAAACAAACTGGAAGACTGGCAGTTCATGACATATCTTCTGTGGTAAAGCCTGAAGACATTATCGTTACTGAACATTTAACTACACTACTGGTGGTGATTCCTAAGTACTCGCAAAAGGAGTGGTTGTCAAGCTACGAGACTCTCTCACAGTTTGTGGTACCACTTCGCAGATTGGGTCCTTCAAGAGGTTCATTCACATACAACAGTGCCAGTGGACAGTCTGCTCATTGGGACAATGCACATCCAACTGGAATCTTACAACCACCTCCTGAAGGACATGTAAAAATTTGGGAGAAGGCCGCTTTTCTGAGGCTATTGTGAGAGGAGCCGAAGGAAAAAAAAAAGCAAGAAGGGGATGACTATTTTCAAATGGGGGATTTTTGGAGGGAAAAAAAAGAATGATGGCGCCCTGTGAGCGTGGAGGAAATTCAGAGACATGCACTGCACAGCGATCACGCCAGAAGGATGGGGAAAAGTTCCAGATTCTGTGCTTGCTTCTTTCAAAGAAACTGTGCTGAACGTTCCTGGAGTAAAGGGATGTGACGAAAGGAGGAGGAGGTGCAGGCTCCTTCCCAAAGGAAAACTGTCTCTCACTCTCAACCTCTGAATCCACAGTCAAATGCATTTTTGAAATTGCATCAAATAGTCCAGAACAATACAGAGAGATCCAGGAAGGTGGAGAGTACAGTTGAAGATGGGAAAGGAAGGAAAAGTACTGATCAAGGGAGTAAACTGCATCTGGCACTGGAATTAAATAATACGTCATGGCAGGGTGAAAGAAAGCAAAGACTTGAGGACGAGGTGCTGCAGCAGGTTCAGCTTGCTGATAAGAGATTGCTGCAAAGTTTAGCGCGAGAAGATAGGAAGCAGAATGGTTCAATGACAGCTGGGGAATGGAATAATATACCTCCTGATTATGCTGATGATGAATCAGATCACTCTCTCCAAAAAGAAGATGGCGAATTTTCGAGAGAATTTGAACCAGAAAGAAGCCGTAGTCAAGGGATAATGAAGCAATTGGATGACTCAGTAGATTTTGAGAGTGTATCATCTAGGGGTTTTGGACCGTCAGGTTATTATAGTAGAAATTACTATGAGCAGGGACCTTACGAACTGCATGATCAGCAACCTGATAATGATTCTTCTCAAGTAGGAAGGATGCAAAACCTCTAAACGTGAAACCGCCTCCTGCAAAGACATTTGTGCCTGGGGAAATACCTGACGAAAAATCTCCTCCTAAAGTTGAAGAAGTTAAACAAACTGGTCTAACCAAGGAGCAGATTCTGTCTATCAAGGCTGCTATTGCAAACTCTCAAACATTGGAGGAAGTTACCAGGCTTGAAAAGGCACTTAAATCAGGGCAACTACCAGCGGAAGTAAAGATAGTTGATGATGATGGTGCTTCAAATATGTCAAGTGGTACAGAAGCAGTACCAATGGGCAGCAGCAAAGAGGATGTGGTCATGATGGAAGAGCCTGCAGATAAATCACCTCAAAATGACTCTTCTACCATGGATCAGGGGTGAAATTGAGCTGTTTGAGGTGGACTTTTCATAATCATTGCTATATAATGAGGGAAGATGCCAACTGTCCCAATGGGCTGCAAGCTTCCTCTTTGCAATATTCCATGTTTCCACTACTAATATTTGTGTTCATTCAAGAATTACAGAAGAATTTCAACATCATAACTTTTCTGGAGCATAATACAACAGAGAAAAGAAGGTGGCCTGCTGAAGGAGTGTTCAAAAGAAGGACTGTTTCATAACACAGACAGGACTGTAATTCTTTATTAAAAGAAAATCACACAGAGACACTGTTTTTGGCTACTCTGTTTTAACAACAATAGACAACAGTAAATAAGAATAGTTCACTTCTGACTTGAGGGTACATTGAATGAAGTTTGAATATGCTTGATTGATCTTCTATCCTGAAATTAGTCAAGGTCCTCTATGGTCGTGACTTTGCTTTCGAAAACCCTTCGACAACGCAAAAGCTTTCCTTGAATTGTATCACAATCATCTCACAAGACAATGGTACCTAACCGAAATCCGGCTCTCCTACAGGTAATCCCTCAAAGAATCTTTATTTTGTTGATGGTTGATACAAACAGTCATGAACTGGATAGCTCTCTTTTCATCCTTGCTTCGGATCCATGCATCGGCAAACCCATCATCCATAACCTTAGTCTCCATCCGAGACTCAGCAATAAATGGTTTCCCCAAAAGAATAGGATAAGAACAAGAGTTTTGCACAAAGAAATGATAAGACTCACCCACATCTCCAATAGAAATCTTCAGGTTTGGACAAGCAACATACAAATCTCCTACAATGTTGTTGGCTGCACACATGCGCCAACCATGATCCATATCAACTAGCCATCTACCAATCTCACATAAACCTTGCACAATAATATTAATCTCGGAGCCATGATCCAAAAGAGCAACACAAGGAGTCTCTGTCTCGCCAAGCTTGACTACAGTCTCTGTAGTCGCATGAGCCCAGTGACTACGAGAAAAATGGCTATGAGGCACCAATCTAGGTGCATTTGCGGCTCTCATCATACTGTACGGGGTTGAAGCAAAGGATGAAGATACTTCTTGGACTGCATACATATAGCTTTATTTGTAGACTCCTCAATAGTCTCCTCATCAAAATCAACTTTCTCAATCTTCAACCCATAGAGAATAGCCTCAGCAACAACTAAAACCTCTCAATGGATCATATCCTATGTTGGCTCTTCAATAACCTATCATTTTCTTTTTATGATGTCAATGATAACATCATGAAACTCTCTTTTGGAAATCTCC
Source organism: Lygodium microphyllum (assembly GCF_053477565.2). Taxonomy (NCBI): domain Eukaryota; kingdom Viridiplantae; phylum Streptophyta; class Polypodiopsida; order Schizaeales; family Lygodiaceae; genus Lygodium; species Lygodium microphyllum. The sequence goes on along the minus strand of NC_141152.1, from coordinate 46,836,313 downwards.
AAAACTTCCCCAAGAGTAAATTCAATTTTACAATTAAGAATTCGATCCTCAAGTACCTTTTTCAAGTCCATGGATGTCTCCATGTTGGATAGTAGCTTGAATCCAAGTTGCTTTTTCGGCTTTAGATCCTTTTATCTTTAGGGCCTTTTAATCTTCTTGTACTTTTGTCTTTTGTACTCCAGCCATACTTTGCTCTGGTGTCCTGAAGAAGAAGGCTGAAGAACTTGTTTACTCCTTCTAGTTGCCCTCTTTAATCCTTCAAGTTGATCATTATCTCTTTTCCGCTTTTCTTCAACAAGTGCTTCAAATCCTTGAGATTTTGCAATGTAAGCATAGATAGAAAAGACATCTACTCAATCATTCCATCCAGTCCCTCTTCCAATTCCATATCTTATAGATGAAAGTTCGAATGATGAAGCTTTACCTTTCTTTTCTGCATGTAGTGCATAGGACCATAAAGGAGACTTATCTTTCGGCAATTGCTCCAATTGAAGATCATAGGCAGCAACTTCTCTTGCTACCTCTCTTGCTTCACATAAGAAGAACGTAAAAGAGATTTCTCCAATAATGTCTTCATTCCTCCTTTGTTAAAATTTGTTTTAAGCGGTTGCTTTGTATCTCCGAAACATATCTTCCTGTCATTACAGACCACCAACTTCAGTCTTTTCGCCTCTTCAAAGTCTTGACAATCCTTCCACTCATGGGCTGGACTATCACACCATATGCAACAGCAAACACGATCATTTCTAAAAGAATTCATAGGATTATAAGAGGTTGGGATAGAAGTTGGAGCTAGGTTAAGTGGTTGTTGTTCTCTTCTGGTCATGTTAATTTGAAGATCTTTCAAGTTCTTTGAAATTTCCTCCACCATACCTTCGACAGTCGGTTTGGCAGATGCTTTGACAATCGCATCAAGAATAGGCATAGGAGTATGCATACACACAGGATGAGAAGTAGGAGAAGTCCATGTAGGAGAAGACATCGCTAGAGGTGTTTGCATACCATTCTGCAAGCGAGCCTTCCATCTTCACCTCTTCGTCAATGTGGAAACTGCATAAATAGCATCTTGCCAATCCGTCTTCAATCCCATAGGCTGCGTACGGTCTTCAAGAAACTCTCCCAAATCGTCATGAAGTGCAAGATCAACCGCCTGTAAAAACAACTCCACTTTCTTTGAGTTTAGGGCTCTTTGCTCAAGTGCATCCAACTGGTTGTAACGTTCTTCAAACTCGCGTAATAACTCGGAAGCAACAAGTCCTTTATTGGGTTGATAGACCCACTCCCCAAACGTCTTCTGCATAGCAATACCATAATCCTCCAAGAAATATTCATCTTTGAGTGCCTTCTTGAAATTATTCTAGTTTGAGTCTTGCACAAATAAATCAGTCACTCTAACCATCGAAGCAGCATGACAAGTCGTAAGAAATAATTACTCCAATTGGTCGGAACTCTGAAGAAGCGCATTGGCTTTCAAAACCTTTAAGATAGGCTGAGACATTGTGGCCATAAAATAATTTGTGCTCACTTACCTCGGCCTCGATCGCTTTGGTTGCACCATGCGTATGCTCTTGTTCTTGATGTAACATTCATTGTTGATCCAATTGTTGTTGGTGTAACTATTGCTGCTGCTGCATCTGTTGATTCTACATCATAATAGTCAAAGAAAGAGTTTGCAATAAATTCTTCATCTCATCGGTCAAAAAGGAAGAAGCACTTGATGATGAAGTAGATGGAGTATTCAAGGAGTCTCCCATCTCGACAATTAGAAGCAACTATTTCACGACGGGTTCACCAGATGTCTCATGGGATTGCACGGGGGTTCATGAAAGTCGCTCGCTGCATGGACTCTTTGAGATGAGAGTCAAGATAAATACTTGTAATAAAAGAATGGTTAAGTTCAATGAATCAAATCACAAGAGATCTTCAAAGTTTGATCACAAGAGACCATCATATGTCATGGATATACATGAAAGAGAAGCGAATTGAAAGTCTAAGTATTAATGTTGATAAAGTTCCAAGGTTGAGATTGACTTCTTTCTTAAGACATATTGATTATGTCTCTTAGCATACCGTCAACTTTTCTTTAGAACATCTTTCTCACAAACAAGCTGACATTGTCACCACCTTGCAATGGCACATGTAGAGCTAATCTTCCTTTATCATCCTTTTCATACAAGTTAAGTACTAATGTATCATGTCCTGGTTCTAGAAGGATAGTTTAAGTTTAACATAGACCTCATTCAATCCTAGCCATCTTTCCTTGATTTCTACATCATGTCAGTGTTGTCATCTGCCATCTTCATCTCCTATATTTTAACTATAGTATATAGCTTCATTAAACCATAGTCTAGTGTCACTTTGTAGTAGGCATCACCTCCAAGATAAATCTATCATTCACTTTTTGCAGTTGTTCATGGTGCTTCATTAGAGTGTTCTCCCAAGATTAGATGATCTCCATAGCCCATAACACCGTCCACCGTTGCCTTTACTCGCACATCACATCGTGTTGATCAGATTTCTCACGTTCTTTATAGCCTTCAATCTTCAGTTGTGGTCAGTACAATCTTCACAAAGCATTCTTTCCATATGTCCATAAACCTTACCGAACTTATCAGTTTTCGCCATGGTGAAGGTGTGGTAGTGAGAAATGGTAATTTAGGGTGGCCACCAAGATCGTGTAGTCAGAGGAGTTTGTTGCCATGGGAAGGGTCGTCCAAATCGTGAAGAGGATGAGTAAAGGTGAGACAAGCATAGAGCGACCTTCCGCAGACACTCTTTCGTTACTTATAAACTATATGGCATCTGAAGTACTCGAATACCTTACGAGTCCTCCAACTTGCCCTCGTAGGAATGGGCTTGTCCTACAGGAAGTGCCTCCATGCTTTGCAAACCCTGGGCAGCGTCAGGAGGCGGTCAGGCACATGCAAGCAATTGAAGATGCTCGACTGTAGAGCGCATGGCAACCATCGAAAGCAAAGATGATGATGTCATATTTTGCAAAGCTTCCTCTATTGTTGCAGTGGCTTTTTCAACTTTAGGTTAGCCCTTCGCGTTCAACAAGTTCATCACCGCACGTCTTCTTAGCTCACCCCATTGTTGTCATCGTTGCAGTCTTCTGCATGCTTCGTTGACTTGCCACCTTCAACGTTTGTCTTCCTCCCTCCTCCTTTGATGTAGTTTCTCCTCATGGCCTCATTCCGTTGCAATCTTCTCTGATTCGTCTCTTCCATTTCCCCCTTTCGCAACAAGCAAGTTGGTCATTTAATACTGGTTATACCTCCATCAATAGTGTCGCCTTCACGTGGCTACATAAAAGCTCATAGCTTTTTCCACATGAAGGCTTTGGAGAAGCTGTATTTGACATCGATAAGTATATTACTCATATCGCCTTCAAAATCATTCAATAAAATTTCCTCTATCTGTTACTGTAGTGCTATCACTTTTTCTGAAGCTTAGTTGCATCAAGGCTTTCATCATCAATCTGCCCGTACTGCTGAACGGAAAAAGTATCAACAATTTATTCTTATCCATGCTAGTAATCCAGGATCATTAGTAGATTGAAGTCGGCCAAAGGTAGGGGTAGGTAGACTTTGAATATTTTGCTTCTGCATTCATGTGTCTTCCAAGTGATCATCTGTTTATGTCTCTGTTGACATAATGGCATGATGTGAAAAAGATGTATTAGTTTGGGAATAACTATGAGTTCCCTTCCCAATGCCAAGATTGTCCTTGCGTCATTTTCGGTGCCAAAGTAATTAGTAGCGAAAATCAAAGTGGTAAGGTGCCTTGGGCAAAGCATTCAAATCCATCTACTATATTTTCATGTGCCCTTTCATTTCATCCTACTCTACTATTAACTTTATTTTGATTTCCATCAAGGCCTTTCAGAATTTTGAAAGGAATTCTGATGAGCATAAGATAGGAAGAATTGGGAGTGAAAAATCAACATTGATCCAGGTTTTCCTTAGAATTGACAATCTTGCTGATGTGATACACTTTTTTTGAAGTCAATATTACTTCTCAAGGATAGAGATCCATATTCATGATCTTGCCAAAAGAACCTCATCTTCTTGCATTCAAGATTTTTCTTGAGTCACTAGCATTGCTTTTCTTCAAAACATCATTTCCCATGAATTTCCATGACAAGAGAAGAGTGTTTAAGTCGGTTTATGAAGGGAGTATCCTATAGCGGGGTGCAATATTCCTTTCATTTTGGAGACTTATTGCAGAAACATTTGTTGCATTTGAGCTTGATGAGATTCCACAAGTTGTAGCATCTTTTTCTGTGATAAACGGGAGATTATGTATCCAAAGAGGCTACACTGACATCACTTCCTGCCTTGAGTCATGCATTGTGCCCTAACAAGAAAATATGCTCTGAAACAAATCTTTGTGCTCATCCACTCATGATTCGAGAAAGTTTGCAATGTTGGATCCATGCGATGCAATCAATCGAGTGATGCTCCCACAAAAAATAAAATGAATGCATTGAAGAAATTGTGCCTAGCCTAACTACATGTGCTTGTGTGTCATGCAAACACAAACACAAAAGATACACACAATGGAAAATAAACTCCTAATGACACTGACTAATGTTTTCAAATTCTTGGTGGAAAACTCTATCCTCAGATTTGCAGTGGTGGATGCGCAGTGTCACAATAGGCGATGTCCTTGGATTATAATCGAGTCAGCTGGGATTACCTTCAATACCTTGTCATAGACATAACTATCTAGACGTATCTATTGACCACTGGTAATCATAAGTGGATTCCTTGCGGATGGACAAAAGATAAAGGCCTTAACTACCTTTAAATTTTCTATCCATTCAAGGTGTTTCAGATTAGTCTGCATGTTGAAGAATCGATTGGTCTCGATGTAACATTAATGCTCATCCTAGAACCATCTTCTTTTGCGATTCACAGGGGATGGATCCTATAAGCTCAAGTATCCTCATCATTTCTCTTCTCCACTCATCATCCATGGAGTTCAGTGCAGAAGTGTACATTGCTTGAGAAATAAGGAACTGGTTCGAGGCTTCATTATTCTGCCAAAGTTTATCCCTTAACAATTAGCAAGCTGATTATTACTTAGAACAGTTATTCTTAAAAACCATATATATTTTTCATTTCAATTATGCTCTGATACCAGGTGTCACATGTCTACCTAACAATTCCATGGTAGCACGTTTTAGTTTTTCATCGAGGAACTATCTTAGATAGCTTCACTTGGCACTCACGAGAATGTACGCAGTCTATCGTCTAGGTTTCCCAAAGTTTACCCTATAATCGAAGGTACTGATCGTTCCCACAAGGATCAACTTGCAAGCTTGGGGTCCTTATTTGACAACTCAGGTCTTGATACATTAGCTAGCTCCATTGGAGGTGTCCCACAAGGGCTTCTCGTTCGACTAGAGTGATCGTAGTTACCCTTCGTTCATGGAGTGCAACACTTTTTTCCAAAACTGGTTAGGATTGAGGGAACCTTAACGGAGTTCTAGCACAACCGCCGCACCTTTCCCCCTTAAGATAATTTTTAATCAAGGTTTTAAGACCTCACCCTAAGTAAGTCAACGCTTGGCTCTACCTAATTTTTCCTAATTAACGTTTCATTCAATCTCTTGAGAGAAGCTCCCAGCTTACTGGGACCACCCATCTGTAGGATGGATCCGTCAGGGATCACGTCCACCTGCTTTCCACAAATGGTTTTCTTTAGTTTTCTAATTACCTATCACATTAAGTTATGGTATATAAAAGCATCTTCGTTAATTAACCCATTTTCATAGGTTCCTTCGTGTAATTTTACGGCATAATACAAGACAAAGAAAATAGTATTTTGACAAAACATATTTATTTACTATTTGGCAAAGTCATTTAGAATTATTTTTCCCTTCTACATACGCATAAGATAAACCTCCGTTCATAGGAAAATCCCTTCTGTTTGTGCAGAAGAAAAGAAACCCTCCAAGATTTCCATCCCTTTACTAGTACTAGGGACTCTAGGATCCCATCTTGATTTGTGTGAGGGTCGAGAAGTTCCTAGGAGCGATTGAGAGGTTTACAGCCAAAGCCGGGGCCTAGCACTCCCACCTCCTCCTGCCTATTGGATTCCTCACTGAGTGACATCTTGTTGTTAGGGCTGGTTTAAAGCTCCTTGCGGTGGTACAAAACAATCTCCCTTGAAGCAAGGTTCCGCATCTAGCCATGGGGGAGGCATTGCACGATATTTCCTCTTATTATCTTGATTATATATTTACGATGAAATCCAACTATTGCAAGTATAACTCAGGGAGGTTATTATATGTATATCCTCTACATCACGTGCGTTCAAGGTCTATTTATAAATATCCTTATTTGTGAATTTTTCTTGAATAAAATATAACCCTTTTCAATTCAATCTGTAAATAGCCTCTTTATATTATACCTTTCTGAATGTAAATTTTTTATAAAAATAGTATTTTAAAAATACTTTTTGTTGAACCCACGTGATGCACACATATATTCATGAGTAACTTACCTGAGAGCACAATCAATCTTTCCTGTGCAACTATCAATGCGTGCACAAATAAAAAAGAAACAGTAGCCAATGTTTTAGTAGAGAAAGTAGCCCCACCGAAATCTAGGGTTTCTCTTTCAAGGTCCCACCTTATTCTTAGGGTTTCACTTCCCACTTGTAGCTTTTTTTCGAGATTCGCAATTTATTTCGTGCATTTTATTAATTATAAGAAGTCTATTTTAACCTTATGAAAAAAAAATTATTTTCATCCTAAAAGATAATATGGATATTTATGCCTATGGCAGGTACTTCATGTGCTGCGCTGCCTTAGTCCACACTTAGTAGGATTTCAAATGCTTTTCCAAGTTTGCTTAGACTTTAAAATTTGTATCGACAAATTCCTATCAATGTCCAACAAGTCTTACAGACTTCTGATATTTATTCAATTTCCTATTAACTGATAGTTTCAAGATTGTCGAGTATTTCATAGTTTTTTTTGCTTCAACATTCTTGATATTTTAGGTTAGGTCTTCTCGTTGATTCATACGTGGTTCACCTCATGATATTGATGCTCTTGCTAATATAATCATATATTAATATTACGTTTGTTTTTAGTAAGAAAATTATTTTTATTTTATTCTACTCATATTCTATGGTTAATTGACAATGTCTGACCATTTGCCGAACTTTCAACGTTATCTAGAAAGATCAATTTTCATTTAGCTATGTCCTAAGTGCAATGTTGATTGTTTTTCTGAAAATTTTATTCTAAGAAATGAAAAATCATAAGTGCAAATTTTCTTTTATCTTTCAAACATCAAATTATATTTTTATGTACCTAATTTATGCACATCTAGTATATATTTTTATATGTAATTTTTTGTTGATTTAATGTATTGATTATTTTATTATATTATCTAAATTATTTTTTATAAATTATTATAAAATTCATATGTGTCTATTCATCATTAGAAAAATAAAATAAAGATAGTTGATTTCAAGAAAAAATTATAAAATATTCCCTTCCCTAACAACATCTACCATTTTTCTATTATTATGATCACATGCATCATTAATGAAATAACATTAAATATCACGAAATAAACCATAATTAAGATATTTTCTTAATGACAAGTATATAATCCTTTTCCAAGTGAAAGAGTTTTTTCATTGAATAGTAAATTATTATATTACTTAGGTTATTTTCCTAAGCGAGAGTTCATATGCATTTTCATTAGAATGTGTTTATAATCATTTAAAGCCAAATAAAGAGATAAGCTTATAAAACATTAATGTTTTCCAAATCAAGGAGATGTTACTACTCTCAAGTTTGATATAATGGGGGTCTCGCCAATTCCTATTGCCTCATTTTCTCCATCAGTTGTGTTCCTTGCTTCCCTTGCTTCAAATGCACTTTTTGAATTTCTGCGACCTCGAATAGAGCCATGGATGTCAAGTGAAATTGAAGTGGTAGTTCAGAGAGAGTTGATGGTCGTCCAAAAATGTTTCGCCAGCATTGTGCTTAGCGGTATGATCCTATGGGACAAAAGTGTAGCAGGGGGGTAGAGAAAATGAAAATGAGGTAGAAGGGGAGTATTTTCCTCTTTCAAGGCTCAAAGCTTCAATGGATAAGAGAAGTAGAGAAATTTTTCCACCAATAAGAGGTCTTCATTCTTACTTTTTTTGTGAAGGAGAGGGGGCGTATTTATAGGAATGAGGGGGAGCATGCAATCGACTGATTCATTTGGCTACTTGTCAAGAGCCAATTGAGCTTTATTAAATATTCATTGTGTTTAGCTTGACCTTCTGACCTTCGACATGTAAAGTTACGTTTACGTGAGACTCAACAAAAATGAACAGCTTCACGATCTTCAGGTCCTCCAACCACTTGATTGTCTTTAGGTTGGTTCGAAGGTACGCAAACCGGTGGGCAGCTATGTAATAGATTCCTGAGTCACCCATCCATCTCCGTTCCACGTACAGAGGTGATGGATTGTAAATGCAGTCTAGGATGTACATCATATTGATCCTTCGTCGATAATCCGAGGCATGCATCGCGGTCATAAACATGACCTGGAACACCATGAACCTGTTCCATGCTTCATAATTCTGCAAGACAGCATCGATAAGTAAGTAAATATTCTTAACATCAACATTTGCTTTACTTCTTCTTATTAAGTTTACTTATAAAGACAGATCCTTCGTTAGTTCACTCTGATACCAACTATAACGTGTCCACCTGTTGTGTACAGGACACGTCTTAGCAGCCCATCGGAAAGAGGGTCTAGAAAGCTCCGCCCGGCACTCCCATGGAATTTTACGGGGTTTGCGATCTAGGTCTTTCTGAGTCTGCCATATAGTGAAAGTATTCCGACCATTTCCACTTAGGACCGACCTGAATCAGGGTTTTCCTAGTGGTCAACTCCTAGAACGACAGCTAGCATCGAACCCCAGGCAAACTACTTTACGAAGAAATGCCAGGGTCAAAGCGGATTCATGCTGCACTTGGTTCAAGGAGAATGGAAAACGAGAGGGATGCAAAGCTCGACCTCCCTGCCCATGAGGCATAGTCCCATTCCGTTCCCCTAAAACAACATAAATCGGAATTCTAGTAACCTGAACTCTAGGTCAACATTCCTTGCTGTCCATTTCCTTCGAGCAAACCACATTTAATTGGACATGCATCAAGGAGCTTCCTTAATTAGCCAGTTAGACACATGTTCCTTCACTTAATCTTAGCACTTGACATAGAAAGACAATGTCAAACAAGTTCCTTTTCAACAGGTTATCTTTCTTATCTTTGGAATACATCCATAAAATCCAGCCCGTAGGCTAATCCATAATCCACCTGAAGGCTATCCAGCAATCCATAGGGATTACTAATCCAAGATTCCGCCCGTAGACTAGTATGCGGGCCTCGAGATCCAATCTGGAGTCACATTGGCCTCTTATGCAGGGCCCGAAAGGCAAGGTATTTACGGCCAGAGCCCCCCCTAGCACCCAAGCGTCCTCCTGCTCCAAGTAGCGCCCAACAGAGAGACCTCTCGCGGCGGGTTCGTTCCATGTTCCCAGCGCGGCTAACAACCCCCTTGGTTAGGGTTAGGCAGACAGCCGAGTGTAACTGATGCTGCCTCTCTCTCCAGGACTTCAACCTGAAGCATTAATTATCTTTCCATCTTTAGTTCCTTGAGCAAAAAATGCAAACAATGCTCCTAAACTGTTACAAGCACAATCAATCCAATCGTTGTTTATTTGGCCAACTGCTAAGGAGTGAATCCTTTTCTCCGAATGCCTCCAGCATTCGATCCGGGATCAATTGCAACTTGGCAAGATCCCCAAGGGTTTGTTTGTTCACCCTTTTGTCCTTGGGTTAGGGCCGTACCCTGTTAACCCAGCTTAACCAACACCTTAGGTTTTATGAATTAACAGTAACTCCTGGCGACCATGTCGCTTTGACTTGATTGATCCTTTGCTTACCAAGCAAATATATATCTTCTCTTAACTTGGAAAATCAGCCCAAGAAAGGTGATGTAGTAGGATGACTACTCATCCTCTTGCAAGTTAGAAACCTGCCAACGTCATTCCAAGGAATGGCAAATCTCTCTTGTGATTAAACCACAAAACTGCCCGACGATGCAACTTGTTGCACAAGTGTCGCTCTTAACTCATGAGATCATTTCACCCATTGAATGGCGTTTCCTGGGTCAAGGAATTTATGTTTAGACAAGACATGGGTTTAGGGTGTCTTCTTACCCAACCCAACCCTAATTGTACTAGGCCGAAAACGTTCGATCCTAGGGTTTCCAAATTGTACTAGGCCGACAACCCTAATTGTACTAGGCCGACAAAGGTCCTAGGGTTTCCAAACTCAATCCGAGTTTTAGCATTAGGTCGAACGATCCTTAGGGTAGAAACCCTAGATCGTTGTTTGCATGAGTGTCCAATTGACCCAACATTCTATGAATGTGGGTAGGACCTTAGGGTTTGAGGATTTTGACTTGGCGTTCCAAGTGCGATATTAGGCAGCACTTCCAACGTGCCAAGCCCTAGCTAGTACTTGAGGTTTTTATCAAATCGGCTAGTTATGCCTATACGAAACCCTAACGGTTATAATACCACAAATGATTTGGGTAAATTGACCTACTCGTCTTACGACAAGGATGATCCTTTCCTAGAGATGATAAACTTGATCTAAATGAGGAAAATAGTTGCAAAATGTAATAATACATGTAAACATGCGATTCATTGCTTCTACGCACCACAAAATCCGCAATAACCCTATCTTTTCTTGCTAAAGTCAAAATGCATGATAACTTGAAGAGTAACTTACATAGGGTCTACTAGGATTTTCATTGAGGAATAATGCCTAAAACCTTTTGTCTAAGTATTTGAGTTTCATACTTTGATAATCCATACCATCTTTTCTAAATGCAACTCAATGAAATGAAATTTACGTAACATGTGACCTTTTCTAAATACAACATTGTTAATGAAGTTCATGTGACATGCAACCTTTAGTCCGTCTAACAACATCTTTGCAAGCAACGTGAAATGCCCAATATTTCATTTTCATGCCGTGCAACGGAAGTTAACAGTTTTCTCATGCGAGTCATAATGAAGGAAGTTATTGAATGCAAGATACTCTTCTCCTTCACGGCCAATGCACTTAACAATTTCCTCTTTAACCCTAGGCAATATGCGTTTTAGGCTTCCACTTTGAAAATGCACGACGAGGCAATTTGCGACTAAGTTCATAGGGCGAGTAAGTGCTTTTCATTCATAACTTTGGAGATGCATGATATGCATAAATCCTTATCTATCGTTCAAAGAGATAATTTATCAAATGTACTTTTATCAGTACCCATGAATTAATGATAAACGTAGAATGCATTTTCCCTATGGAATTAAGCGTACTTAAAAAATCTCTTCATGTGGGAATAAATTCGTGGAACCTGGGTTTGTGGATCCGCAGTGATATCCACGTGTAAATTCGGGGAAGAACCTCCTGCAGGTGCACCTTGCGACTTCTTGGGAGCCATCGTTGATGACTTGAACTCTGTGGATTACCCTCGCTTCTATATGTTCTCCGAACAGCCTCAAGATTTGCCTTCTCCCTCATACGCGGGAGATTCCTTCACCGAAATGTGGATCTTTAAATACCTGGGGGCTTGTGGGATTTGGGGCTTTTGCTAACTCATTTGCAAGTGGTACTCCTATAGGTGCCACTCCTATAAGTATACTAGATATATATAGATCTTTTAGTTATGCTCAAGGCCAGGCTTCTAGGTGGGGAACACTATAACCTAGACCCACCTCACTAATGCATGGATACTTAGTGGATATTTCCATTGGTATTGTATACATGAACGATGAATGAAAGAGACTCATAGCACATATGCATGAGTTGTGGCAGAAGGCCTTTATGCGAAATCTATTGGATAACTGAAAAACCATGCTAAAGGCTAGCAAGGACCATGTGATAGTGTCCTTGTATGAGGAGTTCCTAGTGCCTTCAGCTATGAATGATTGTATCTCCACAGGATGGATCATGGGGCAAATACGCATCTACATACCCCGCAATGGATTAAATGCATGAAAGGTAGTTAAGGATTAGGGCTTTTGCATTCTTCTTGGGCATCCAACCCACTTTAGGGACTCGATCACTAGTCATCTCTCATTGGATGCCTTTGTTATGGTGAGAATGAACTAGAACCTTTGCGATTTCTCCAAGGAGCCTATGCTATTATTACAACTTGCATGGGATCATGCTCATCTTATAGATTTACATAATTAATCAATACAATTCTTGCAATATTTTGAAAATTTGAGTATGCATGTGCTTCATGCACATTATATTGTGGTTAATGATTCAAAGGTTGTTTCTGAAAATTTAGGCTCCTTATGCTTTCTTGCACATTGCATGTTGCATACTTCTTATGGTTAGCATTATCCCCCTCCTAGATGAATGCCACAATCCCATGGCACTCTCCGTTGTAGGTGTTATACTTTAGCTTGAAGACATGGATGCTAGGGACCACTCAGTGTTGTCCCTGGAATAGAAGCTTGTTAAAGAAGCTTCTGATTGTCCAAGACCACGTGGGAGAATGGTCAATGATTGGGGAAAGGAGAATTTGATGACGAAGGGAAAGATTGACTTGATAGTGGCAACCGTGAGCCAAGGTGGCAGCAGAGCTGCAATGGTAGTGGCGGGCAGTAGGTCTGGGCATGGTGGGGTGGTCCGTACAATGGCCCAACGGCAGCTATTCCTTGGCTCCCCCTATTCTCCTCTCATGCACAGCACGCATCCTTTCCCTCTCTATCCTCCTGTGTCCAAGGCTAAGGTGGGGTTCTTATAGCTTAAGGGGGGGGAGAGACTCCACACACGTGGAGCGCCCCCATGCTTCCCTCTTCTCTCATGCATCTCCACGTCTTCACCTCCTTCTCCCACTCCCTCCCCTCCAACCATGCATCGGCTGGGGGAAGGGATAATAATAAAAAAATTTGACTTATCCTTACCATTATCCCATTTTTCCCCTTCCAAAAGGGTGTTTCCCTGCGGGTGTTTACGGTCTTCAACCCCGGCCACGATTTCACAAAGCAGAGGCCTCATTTTTGCACGTGTGGGGTATGGATTAACCTATCGATAATTTCAATGTGGGAGATAACCTTGCACAGGTTTTACACGGTGTGCGAGGAGTCAAGTTCAACAATATCTTTGAGCGGAAATATTACAGTTAATGTATTGAGGTATTGACCAATTCTCAGCCAGTCTCTTGCATATTTGTTTTCCAGAAACACTTCTACACAAGATACAAAACATCTAAAGTGTCTTCTCTTTTTTGTCCAAGCTTCTATTAATGCTATAGCAACACCTTGCATTGCTAAATTCACTCTTGCAACATCATTTTCAGCCGCAAGAAAGTCATCTTCTTTCTCCTCATCCATCATTGCATCTTCATTCTCATAGCGTGCATTGGGCTAAATTAGATAATCTATGTAAGTCTACCATCATATTATCCCTCTCTAAGCAGGTGTTTTATAATGTTGTCTCTAATGGGTAGTCTGCATGAGGCTTCTAGGAAAAGATTCACAATGTCTATGACCAGCACATGCCTGCTTCTCATATGTATTGGCTAAAGCAACCCATGAACCTTTGCATGAAGGAGGGCACTTTTATATCGGCTCACTTAAATGAGTTTCATTTCATTATCAATCATTTTTCTTTGTAGGGGATTGAACTTAAGGGTGCACTTCTTCCCTTGTTCCTCTTAGTTACTCTGCTTGAATCATGGAATACATTTTGTACTTCTATGTATGCCAACATATCTATCAATGGGTTACTAGTGTAGGATGTAGAGGGTGTATTCTTGATGAGTGAAGAGGTTAACAAAAAGAATGTTGATGCTTCCCATACCCCTTGTTCTTTGATAGTTAGAGGCAATAATGGTAGGAGTGATAATAACTGTCATGGGAGAGATTCTCAACAATCTCAGTCTCAATCATGTGGACAGTCGTGCAGTAAGTCCCATGGCCCCACGTCCTTATTAACTTGTCATTACTGTGGAAAAGAAAGTTACATTTGACCACATTGCCATAAGATGCATGAGGATAAGTGTAAAGAAAAGGGCAAGGGTAAAGTAAGTGATGATATAGTATTATCCCTAGCAAATCTTATGTTAAGATTGAAGAGATTAATGTTGTATACTAGACTAATTCTCATGATAATTTCATACTTGCAGCTTCTTCTCTTGATACTTTACATCTAATTGATGCTTTTTTAGGTTATACTCAATGTTGGCTGATAGATCTAGGGGCTTCATTACATGCGGTCCCTCATAGAGAGTGGTTTCACTCCTATCGGAGTATGACTGGACCTGTTTGTTTGGATAATGACATGGAATTGGAGATAGTTGATATTGGTGATGTCTAGCTGCAGTTTGGTTCATATTTCATATTTAATATTTATGATGTACATCATGTAATGGCTCTCATGAAGAGCCTTATCTTTGCTGGCACTTTGGATGATGCATGTTACATAGTTTCTTTTGATGATTCCTCATAGAACATTACCCATGGAAATCTTGTTGTTGCATGTTGTGTCTACCCCTTGCTTGTATTTGGGTTAGTTGACTATATTTTGGCAGTGGATGCAATTCCACATGTATCTCTATGGCATTGTCCCCTTGCGCATATGTCCTTGAAAGGAATGAAAATGCTTACTCGTTTATAGTATCTCATATTTCCCCTTGACTATAAGTGCTTTGAGTCTTGTGATCATTGTTTATATGGCACACAAGTACATATATGCATAAAAAGTCAATTATGACATATATGGATGCGCCATTGGCTCTTGTTTATTTGGATGTATGCGGTCCCATGCCTTGCAAGTTGTTAGGTGATGCAAAGTATTTAATTACCTTCATTAATGACTATATGCATAAGGTCCGGGCATATCCTATTAAAACCATATATTCAAGAATTTGGAAATTTTAATAAAGTTTGGGAATTCTTAATGTGATTAATATTTCAACATATGTTCAAATCTTATCCCCTTACTTGAATGTGAAATTTTCTCTAAATACTATATAACAAATCCCTCTAAGTCCCACTCTCAAATATGGGATTAACATTTAGCCACTTTTTCAAATCTTTACTCCTTATTTGAAAGTGGAACTTGAAAATATTCCAAATTCTCTAGTATGGTATTTTAAGAAGAAATCTGAAGTCTTGGCTACATTTTAGCATTGTCGTGCTTTGGAATCGGTCTAGGTATAGGCTGAAGTGCCTAAGGTCAAATAATGAGGGTGACTATATCTCTAAAGCCTTTGAGCAATTTTGTGATGAGAGGGATATTAAGCATCAGTTGACTGCCCCATACATCCCACCCCAGAATGGTATGGCATGAATAGGACAATTCAGGAATGAGTTTGCAATATGCTTAGCCAAGTAAGCTTACCATATCATTTTTGGACTAATTCAGTTACTACAACTGTATATTTGATAAATCAGTCCTCTCCATGTATTGCTCTTGAATATTAGATTGTCGAGGAGGTATGTTCTAAAAAACCTCCCTTATATGCTCATTTGTGTATCTTTGGTTGTGAGGCTTTTTGCCATGTACCCAAGGATAAGCACAATAAGATGGATCCTAAGTCTAGAAAATGCATCTTGCTTAGTTATGGAGATGTAGGCAAGATAGGCTATCACCTATAGGATCTGCATGCTTAGAAGCTTATCCACAGCCATGATGTTATTTTCCATGAGGAGAAAATGCATAAGCATCCCAAGCATATTGTTGAGGTACACAGTTTGATTTCAAGAGGAACTTCGTGTTACTGTGCAACTAGCTCATCAGCCTTTCGTAGTAGCAAACTAATGCCCTAGTGGCCCAAGTCCTTTATGCTCCACTGGATGTATAGGCCCCATACCCTATTGTCCTGAGGCAAGGTCTACTAACACCATATTGGGGAATATGGGAATTTTCCATAAGTTTCGGACACATGGTCAAATCTTTGGATTTATCATAATTTGAATACTATAACTCCAAATCGAGCACTCTATAGCTCAATAGATTACATTTTTCAAGCGCTATCAAATGATATGTCACATCATATGGTTTTAAGAAACTTATGGGCATGTTATCCGGGTCGGGTGCCACCTTTTTAGTATTCAAAAAATGGGAATTGGGAGATTCCCAAACTCACTAATATTGTGTTTACTAGAGATAGACGACAACCTATGTGGTTTAAGGAAAACTTCTTTTCATAGGGATTTGCATGATGAGATTTATATGGAGAAGCCTAAGGGATTTGCAAACCTTGTTAGGGAACACCTAGTGTGTAGATTGCAAAAGAGTCTTTATGACCATAAGCAGACACCTAGGAAATGATATCACAAGTTTGATACCTTCATGCATTCATAGAGATATTCTCATAATGATATGGATCTATGTTTATATACGAAGAAGGCTCGTGATGGCAACCTTATGATTTTGATCCTCTATGTGGATGATATGTTAATTGTTGTGAGTGCTCATGATAAGTTGGATATCTTGAAAGGTTAGCTCAAGAAGAGCTTTAAGATGAAAGACATGGGACATGCCTCACATATTCTTGGGATGCACATTATGCATGATCTCTCAAAGGGACTCGTCTACTTGTCATAGAGAAGAAGTACATCCAAAAGATCCTTGAGCAATTTCATCTATAGGATGTTAATCATATTGGCTATTCTTTATCTTCTCACATGAAGGTTAGTCAGGCTGATTGTCCATAGTTTGATGAATGAGTAGAATGTTTAGATGTTCAAGTTCCCTTATACATCCACAGTGGGCAATCTCATGTATGCCATGATAGCCACTTGTCTCTTGGCATAGTATTTGCAATGGGAGTTGTGACATGCTATATGGCTCATGTATGCCATGATAGCCACTTGTCTCCTGACATAGTATTTGCAATGTGAGTTGTGGCATGCTATATGGCTACACCTAGCAGATGGCATTGGGATGCCACCAAGGGTATCATGAGGTACCTGAAGGGCATAATATCCATGTTCATCTATTATGGTCGCCAAGATACAATAGTCATAAGATACACTGACCCTAATTATGCAAGACATGTAGACATTAGAAATTCCACCTCTAGCTATGTTTTCACCTTTGCATAAAGTATTGTTTCTTGGATGTATAGGGTGAAAAAAATGCATGGACCTGTCTACTATAGAGACAGAGTATATTGCAACCACTTAGGCTTGCAAAGAAGGCTCTCTAGTTATGGGCTGAGACCTTGGCATTACTACTAATGTGGTCTCTACATTGTATTCAAAATCTATGAGTACTATTTAATTGGCTAAGAATCTAGTCTTCCATGTGAAGACGAAACACCTTAAGGTGCATTACAACTTTATTTGAGAGATCATTAAGGACAAGTCCATTGAGATTCAATTGACAAAAATCCTACAAATCTGCTTACTAAAATCCTCTCAGTAGACCGTTTTGCCTTCCTTAAGAAGTTGATGTGGGTGTGGAGCACCAAGAGAAACACCAAGAAAAATAGAGAATCTACTACAAGAAAATCTATATTGTATTATCAACAAGCACGTTCTTCATATTTTATGCAACCACAAGAAGAAAAACGACATCAATCTTCTCAAATCTTCATGCATCATCATATAACAAATCTCTCATGGATTTATCATAACAAAACTTCAACACATTCTTGATATTCCGATCATCAAAATAATAAGAGAACAAAAAGGAATACTCCTCTTTGAATGAAAATCGTCACATAGTATTCACCTTCAATAGCTTTATAATCTCTCTCATGATCTCTCACTTATAGATACATTGTTTTGCATGAAAATTTGGCTATCTCTCACACACACTCTCTCAATAGTACATTGGAATAATGAAAAATAATCATCTATAATCCTTCTTTGGTCGTGGATACCCCTCCCAAGAGTTATGTTTGATATAAAGGGTCACTAGAGCCACTATATTGTCCTTTTGTAGCTTAACAGTGTCACTGTCACTTTAGTCTTCACTTGAGTCTTTAATAGCTACTTATTCCACTTATTTGAGCTATTTTGAGCTTGTATTCGTCTCTTTCCAATATTAAAAAACTTCCCCAAGCTAGACATTCATCCTACAGAACACTTACAAAGGCATACAAAGTAAGAATAGAACGAAGACATAGGCTTTACAGAAGCTCAATAGAGGGTCTACATAGTACCATACAGAAGGTCATCAGAAAGCTTTTAGTTGAACTAAAACCATCCAAAACCATCAAGAATCATTCAATAACATTCCAAACACTCTTAAAATTCATCAATCATCATTCCAACCTCTCATACATAAAGAAAATAAAACAAAATAGAAGCTAAACAGAAGCAATGAGAACCTATCAAGCACTCAACAGGAGCTTTTAGCACATCATATATCCACTAAAAAACATCATGAGCTTTTTAAACCTATTTAACCTTATCGAAAAGTCTCTCAACAGTACCATATTAGAGAATTTGGGAATCTCCCAAGTTTCACTTTCAAATAAGGAGTAAAGATTTGAGCAAGCGGTTAAATCTTAACCCTATATTTGAGACTGGGAGTACTTGGGGGGATTTCTTATATAGTATCCAATGAAAATTTCACCTTCAAATAAGGGGATAATATTTGATAATGTGTCCAAATATTAATCACATTAGGAATTCCCGAAATTTATGAAAACTCCAAAATTGTCGAATATGTAGTTCAAACACTTCTAAATCAATAAATTAGCATTCAAATCATATAAAAATTATCTAAAAATCCAATAGAAAACAATAAAAATATAGTCATATAAACCCTTAATATATTCCCATATTTAATGAGGGAGCATCCTAATGACCTTAGAAAAAGAGAATAAAAGTTCAAAATATAACTCATCTTGATCTTCCATAGCAACTTCAAAAAACACCATCCAAGCATGACCCCAACTTATAACTTGCTTCTAATAAAGAATTGCAATGAAAAAAAAACACCTTTAGCCATTAACACAACTTAGAAATAGAAAATCTTAACAAACGTTTAAAGGATATAAGAAGTTACTTTCACAATAAGCATCCATCCATCAGATAGAATCACGAACCACCATCAATCAGCTTTTCAATTAGCCCCATCTTCATTTTCAACTCCAAGAAAGAAGGATAAAACACCACATATACATCATAGAACAAACATAGAACTCACATAGACACAAGCCAATATAGTCTAAATGGCACATGCTCCCAAACATGGAGAGCAAAGAGAAATATTTTCATTAAAAATATCAGTACAACTAGGAGAGTATCCACAAGCTATGTAGGATGAATATATTTTTCTTGAACTTCATACTCAGCTTGAGACATTCTAAACTCTTATTCTCATCCATAAAATGTAGAGGCACATTTTGGAGAAACTATAAACAACACATCCTTTCCAACATGATAATAAACCTAGTAGAAAAAACTTGTGCAAAAAAATATATGACATCCATCTCTGAGCAATAGTCACATCCTCATTTTCAAGTTCGCAATACTCTTCAGAGTATTCAGATGAGACTGTTGATGCATAAAAGCAAGATACCAACAAAAATGAGAGGCCAAGCGTACTGAGGTATCCTAAAAAATAAGCATGTGCTCTAGTAAATTGAATATAAGATTGAAGATAAGAAGTAGAACATTGTGCAAAAGTGTCCTAGGACCCGGGAATGATAGGCCAATTAAACACTAATCTTGTCAAATAATTATTCAATGTCCGCTACCATCGACAAAGGATATCACTGTCATACCCACCAAGAGTATCCACCATCACTGATTGTGGAGGAAGGTTAATATGGTCACATGGAGATGGTAAGGAAATAAGAGGGAAACAATGAAGAGGTGGGTAAGATAAATCATAAAATGAAGATATTCGAAGGGATAATGATAATGGGAAAAAAGGAAAAGAAAGATTTTTTTTTGAAGGGATTCTACTCGAAAAACACGAGGTATAGAAGGGACAACATGAGTAGATTCAATAGGAGTAGGTGAATATATAGTATCAACAATAAATGGGCAAGTAGTAAAAACTGGAATTTGAGGAGAAACTGTAGAGGTAAAAGATAAAAAAGGGATACTATCTATGTTATAAGTGAGGATGGCAATATACAAGTGTAATCAATAAGAAATTAGGGAATAATATTGGATATCATAAGGATCGTATGGATAGATGAAACATCAAAAATCAAAAGTTGAAAATAAATCTTCAGTGAATAAGGGATTGTTAGCAATATGGTTCAACACTTGAGATTTCAATGGCTAGATATTCGACTTATGAAAGGCACTCTATCGTCGCAATAACCGGGAGGATCCAGAACATCATCCTCTAAAGGAGGATGCCAAGCATAGCCTCTACACCACAATGTCTACTTATGATAATTATTTTGGCCATTTAAAAAAGTCATTTCAGTAGAATGTACATACATGACTAACTATAAAATCACATCTCCTACATAAAGATTCATGTTCTCCTCATCATCAGGATGTGCAGATCTCCTCAAAGATACATAAAAGATAATAATTGGACCTCGTGAGAGATTAACTCATCAACAAATCTATCAAACACCACTTTGAGTAAATTTGTAGACCACATGTTTTGTCGAGAGAGAGAGAGGATGTAGAGAGGGGTTTGGGGAGAGAGAAAGAGAGAGGGAAGAGAGAGAAGGAAAGAGGAGATGGCGAAATTCAGACGGTTGGGGAGAGTGGCATTTTTTTGTTAAATTTTATAACGTTTTTATTTTAATATTATGTTTTTGTTTTTAAATGAAAGCATGTCCCCCCATCATCTCACACACTAATGTGGGTGGGGGTAAAAAAATTTGCATTGATAGGAATGGACAAGAGCGAGGAAGAACCCAAGGCAACCAAACACAACATGATGAGTACCTAGCATGTGTTTTGAGGCAAAAACCAGTCAAGTATGCAACATGTGGGGGGAAAATAACAAAAAATTAGATGGAAAAATTAATTCAGAGGGATCCAAGCATCATATGAACACGCCATAAAAAGAAAAATTGGGCAAGTGAATGGAAGGAATGGCATGGACAATATGGTTGGCTCATTCTTTAGCAAATAGGGGGTTCATGTGGAAAAAGATGAAAAATTGACCACAAAAAACATATGAAAATTAATTTTGCAATCGGAATGAAATGCAAAAAGAGAGAAACTTATCCATAATGAGGAGGTAAATAGGGTTGTTATATCAGAATGTAGTTTTGATGAGAATAGAATCCGTTTGCAACAAAAAAATAGAAAAATAAAACTTAAAAATATAATGAAATTTTAATAATTAAAAATTAAAAAGTTGAAATGGCATATAGCAAGAAGGAAAAATATTTGGGTAGACAAGTTGGAGAGGGCCATCAAGTCAAAACATGATTCCGATGGCATATGAAGTGGTTCGCATACAAAAAACAATAAAAACACATCCAAAAATCAAAATAAAAATTAATTCCAAAAAATCCATAAGTTGAAACAAGGGCCAACAGAAAGAAACAATATTCAATGAATGGTGGCGACATGGCTATCAGATTAGAACATGATTCTGGTAGAAGAACGGTGCATGTGTACGAGGAAGTGACCCGCATAATCCCCACCGACAGGATCAAGGTGTTGGGACGCTACGATAAGAATGGGTACCAAAGGAAAGGATACCCTAATCTTCCAATGACTTATCAATTCCTGAAGATCCATGACCTAAATC
Organism: Lygodium microphyllum; assembly: GCF_053477565.2. Classification (NCBI taxonomy): domain Eukaryota; kingdom Viridiplantae; phylum Streptophyta; class Polypodiopsida; order Schizaeales; family Lygodiaceae; genus Lygodium; species Lygodium microphyllum. Next base: position 46,814,568 of record NC_141152.1, on the reverse strand, counting down.
CATACTATTACCCAGTTCCCGTAGCTGAATGTAACACAACCCTATTCTCCCCGAATTAATGTATCAGCTTGCTCTACCATCCCAAGAAATATTGTACTCCGAAAGGGCTATGCCCATATGAATGAAATAAGACTTCTTTTTATCAATGATTGTCTTGTTTATGAGTATTGATAAAAAGTTAAGTGATTAGGTTTCTTGGCTGAAAGCTGAGTTGGGCATAAATATGTAATGTAAGAAACGTTTAGCGATTTGTTAACATCAAGAATCTTTTACTTAGGCACAACCTTAGGTAAAGATTCCAAGTTCGACCCCTACACCAAGTACGGCCGTGATTCAGGAGAATAAGTTTCTTTAGATCAAGCCGCCAGAATTTAACGGGAAAGGAAGGACTGTCCAAGTTGATACTGAGATTTGAATCGAGTCCATGGAAGAATACTTTGAAGCGGCCGGTATTGCACTCACCAACCAGGCAATGCTTGCCAAGTTGAAGCTCACTAGCAAAGCCAGACTTTGGTGGAAGCAATGGTGCAAAGACCAAGGAATCTCCGAAGGGTGTGTTACCTAGGAAAAGCTGAAAAAAGCTATGCAAGGAAGATAGTTACCATGTGCATATTGCACGCAGAAGATGAATGAGTTCTATGAGCTAAAACAGCTAGGTCTGACTCTTGGCAGGACCATTCCAAGGAACCGCCCGTGGCCAAGGAGCCGCCACCCAAGGCAGAGGAAGAACCACCTGTGTTGCCAATAGGGAAATGTGCGAATAAGAAGACCTGACCATGGAAGCAGACTTTGAGAGGGCAACAGTCCATGCTGCCCTTCACAAGAAAGGTCCGAATTGCCAGTTTTTAGTGATTCAGACACCATCGGATTATCAAGGTAAAGCTTCAAAACTTGATTGATTGTGGCAATACGCATTTCTTTATCTCACTAGCTTGTGCAAGAAGATTAGGAATAGCCACAATAGAAGCACCTACCTAGCTTGTGGAATTAGAAAATGGTAGTGAGGTCACTTGTACCAGGCAAACTTCTAAGATGAAATTCTTTCTGGGAGGAAAGTCAACTTCGGCCGACTTCGGTCAGATTCAGGGTCATGAACCTAGGTATCCATGAGTGCTTACTCGCAATGGATTGGCTTAAACCTAATGATGCCCACATTCATTGTGGAAAGGGCCAAGTTTCCTTTCGAAACTCTGAAGGGGAATTGGTCACAACTCAAGGAGAGGCTGGAAAGCCGAAAATTCAATTGGCCAAAGCATCTCGGATTATAAAGGGAGTTAGAAAGGGACTACCTGTCTACTTGATTAAGCTTAATGAGCTAGATCAGAAGTAGGAGTCTATTGAAGAACCTTCATGGCTAAAGGAGTACGCGGACATCTTTCCTGAAGAGCTGACAGAACTTCCGCCCCAAAGGGAAGTTGATCATGAGATCAAGCTAGTGCCGAGAGCTGCGCCAATTGCAAAGAGGCCTTATAGAATGTCCATCGCGGAAGCAATTGAGCTGAAGGAGCAACTTAAGCAACTGTTAGATCAGGGCTACATCCATCCTAGTAGTTCACCATGGGGAGCTCCAGTGCTATTCCAGAAGAAAAAGGATGGAATGCTTTGGTTGTGTATTGATTACAGAGGGTTGAATCAATCAACCATTAAGAACAAGTACCCTATTCTAAGAATAGATGAACTTCTTGACCATCTTCAAGGTGTGAAGATCTTCTCCAAGATTGATCTCAGGTCTGGATACTATCAGATAAAGATCAAGGAAGAAGATATCCCAAAGACGACATTCAACACAAGATATGGACACTTCAAGTTCCTAGTCATGTCGTTCGGGCTGACGAATGCACCTGTCACCTTCAAGAGGTTAATGCAGGATATCTTTAGGCCATATCTTGATGACTTTGTACTCAACTTCTTTGACGATACCTTAGTCTATTCCAAACAGGAAGAAGATCATGAACCCCAGCTTCAGATGGTCCTTGAGACAATGAGGGCACACAAGCTTTATGCCAAGATGAAGAAGTGTGCATTCTTCAAACATCAGATTGAATATCTAGGATTCATCGTATCAGTGGAAGGAATCTCAGTGGATCCGTCCAAAGTCAGAGATGTGCTAGAATGGCCAATACCAACAAGTGTCAAAGAAATATGCAGTTTTCTTGGATTGACAGGATGGTATAGAGTTTTTATAAAAAACTATGCTTTGATTGCAGCACCTCTAACCGATCTACTGAAGAAGCAAACATCGATTGCATGGTCAACTGCCGAACAATCTAGCTTTGATAGATTAAAGTTTGGTATCAGCACCTATCCTAAAACTTTCGGACCTTAGTAAAGAGTTTGAATTAGTAACTGATGCTAGCACGCTTGCCTTAGGATGCGTGCTTATGCAAGAAGGTCATCCTGTAGCATACTCTTCAAGGAAGTTGAAGAGCCATGAGAAGAATTATGCTACCCATGATCTAGAGCTGTTACCTATTATCCATGCTCTCAAGCTTTGGAGACACTACCTGTTGGATAACAAGTTTACCCTAGTTTACCTAGAATGAACTCAACATAAGGCAATGCTGATGAATTGAAGTGCTCGAGGAGTATGATTTTGAGATCAAATACTGGCCTGGAAAGGAGAATGTAGCTGCCGACACACTGAGTCACAAGGCATTCCTTAATTCTCTAATCTTGCAAAATCCATCAACAGCTAGATCTCTAGCCACAAAGGTATCCATGCCAAACAACCCAATACCTGAGCTAGCTAGAGAAGAAGCATGCTATGATCCAACTTATCAGAAGATGCTAAGGGACATCCCTATCAAGGAACAATACCTGAAGCTACAGGTTAAGTATAAGGAATTCTCTATCAATAGTGGACTTGTCTACTATAGAACAAGGTTATGTATACCAGCAAGCCAGTCACTCAAGCAAAAGATACTTTGGGAAGCTCATGATTCCCCTTTTTCAAGACATCTTGGCTATGCCAAGACTCTCAATGCAGTCAGAAAGAGCTATTATTGGGAGAGGCTTAAAGGTGACGTTCTCAAATATGTCACTGAGTGTTTGTCTTGTCAACATATTAAGGCCGAACATGTCAAAATGCCAGGAAAGTTGCAACCACTTGACATTCCCCAAATGAAATGGGAATTCATCAGTATGGACTTTGTTGTTGGCCTACCCCAAGTTCAGGGAGGATTCAACTCCATTATGGTTGTGGTGGATATGCTCACAAAGGTTGCACATCTTATTCCTATTAAGACAAACTATAAAGCCTCTGACATTGCAAGATTATTTATCAAAGAGATATTCAAACAGCATGGGTTGCCCCAAAGAATCATTAGTGATCGTGATTCTCTTCTCACATCACACTTCTGGAGAGCTATCTTCGAAGCCATTGGGACTCAACTCTGTTTTAGTACAGCTTACCTTCCCCAAACTGATGGCCAAACAAAGTGAGTCAACCAAGTCATCGAGGATATGCTAAGGGCACACTGCTTCCGTGAACCAAAAAGGTGGATTCAATACTTGCCATTGGTTGAGTTTGCCTACAATGCTTCCTACCAACAAAGCATTAAGATGACCCCTTTTCAAGCATTGTATGGGCACTATTGTCGAAGTCCTTTAAACTTCTCAGATCCAACCTTGAGGGTTGAAGCTTCAAGGAAGATGCTGGAAGATATGGATGACCAAATGAAGTCAATAAGACAGGACATCCAAGCCGCCAAGGATAGACAAAAGGCAAATACAGATTTGAAACTTCAAGATAGAACATTAAAGGAAGGAGATATGGTCTTCATTCACGTATGCCCAAAGAAAAGTTCCCTATCCTTAGGAGATTGCAAGAAGCTAAAGCGAAGGTATTGTGGACCATACAAGATCCTCAAGTGCCTAAGACCCAATCCCTATAGACTGCAACTCCCTGAGAATCTAAAGGTTCATAATGTATTTCATATCAGCCTACTAGAGAAGTATGTACCTAATCCTAGCCATGTACTTGATGATCAACAAGTTGTAATGCCTAGCCAAGGAGTCCTCGAGCTACGGCCCGACAGGATCTTAGATGTGAGGGAAAGACAATTGAGATCCAAAACATTGAGAGAATGCCTCATCCAGTGGAAAGATTATCCCGAGGAGGATGCCACTTGGATGGATGAAAGCACTCTCAAGCAACAATACCCCCAGTTCTTCTCGAGATGGGGACATCTCAATTCCTCCAAGGGGGAGAGAATGTAATATTTCCGCTCAAAAATATTGTTGAATTTGACTCCCCCCACGCCGTGTAAAACCTGTGCAAGGTTATCTCCCACATCAAAATTATGGGTAGGTTAATCCGTACCCTGCACGCGCAAAAATGAGGCCTCTGCTTTGTGAAATCAAGGCGGGGGTTGAAGACTGTAAAAACCCGTGGGAAAACACCCTTTTGGAAGGGGCAAAATGGGATAATGGTAAGGATAAGTCAAAATTTTTTATTATTATCCCTTCCCCCAGCCGATGCATGGCTGGAGGGCAGAGAGTGGGAGAAGGAGGTGAAGACATGGAGATGCATGGGAGAAGAGGGAAGCATGGGGGGGCTACACGTGTGTGGAGTCTCTCCCCCCCTTAAGCTATAAGAACCACCCCTTAGCCTTGGACACAGGAGGATAGAGAGGGAAAGGCTGCGCGCTGTGCATGAGAGTAGAATAGGGGGAACCAAGGAATAGCTGCAGCTGGGCCGCCGTAAGGACCACCCCCCCACGCCCAGACCTACCGCCCACCGCTACCGTTGTAGCTCTACTGCCGCCTTAGCTCACGGTTGCCACCATCAAGTCAATCTTTCCCTTCATCATCAAATTCTCCTAATCATTGACCATTCTCCCATGTGGTCCTGGACAATCAGAAGCTTCTTTAAGAAGCTTCTAAAGGGATAAGGCCCATAGGCCTTGTTCTTACGTGCCTTCCTGGTTTTTAAACCGGGCTCATAAAGCTCCATTCCCACAAGCCTTCCCATAAGCCCCAAATCCCACAAGCCCCCGGGTTTTTAAATATCCGCATTTCGGTGAAGGAATCTCCTGCGTATGAGGGAGAAGGCAAATCTTGAGGCTGTTCGGAGAATCCGTAGAAGCGGGGTAATCCGCGGAGTTTAAGTCATCAACGATGGCTCCCAAAAAGTTGCAAGGCGCACCTGCGGGAGGTTCTTCCCCGAACTTACACGTGGATATCACTGCAGAGCCACAAACCTAGGTTCCACGAATTTATTCCCACATGAAGAAATGTTTTAAGTACGCTTAATTCCATAGGGAAAATGCATTCTATGTTTATCGTTAATTCATGGGTATTGATAAAAGTACATTTGATAAATTATCTCTTTGTACGATAGATAAGGATTTGTGCATATCATGCATCTCCAAAGTTATGAATAAAAAGCACTTACTCGCCCTATGAACTTAGTCGCAAATTGCCTCGTCATGCATTTTCAAAGTGGAAGCCTAAAACACATATTATCTAGGGTTAAAGAGGAAATTGTTAAGTGCATTGGCCGTGAAGGAAAAGAGTATCTTGCATTTAGTCAATAACTTCCTTCATTATGACTCGCATGAGGAAACTGTTAACTTCCGTTGCACAGCATGAAAATGAAACATTGGGCATTGCACGTTGCTTCCAAAGATGTTGTCAGACGGACTAAAGGTTGCATGTCACATGAACTTCATTAACAATGTTGTATTTAGAAAAGGTCGCATGTTATGTAAATTTCATTTCATTGAGTTGCATTTAGAAAAGGTTGCACGTCACATGAACTTCATTAACAATGTTGTATTTAGAAAAGGTTGCATGTTACGTAAATTTCATTTCATTGAGTTGCATTTAGAAAAGATTGTATGGCTTATCAAAGCATGAAACTCAAATACTTAGACAAAAGGTTGTAGGCATTATTCCTCGATGAAAATCCTAGTAGGCCCTATGTAAGTTACTCTTCAAGTTATTATGCATTTTGACTTTGGTAAGAAAAGATAGGGTTATTGCGGATCTTGTGGTGCGTAGAAGCAATGAATTGCATGTCTACATGTATTGTGACATTTTGCAACTACTTTTCTCCTTTAGATCAAGTTTATCATTTGTAAGAAAGGATCGTCCTTGTCGTAAGACAAGTAGGTCAATTTACCCAAATCATTTGTGGTATTATAACTGTTAGGGTTTCGTATAGGCATAACTAGCCGATTTGATAAAAACCTCAAGTACTAGCTAGGGCTTGGCACGTTGGAAGTGCTGCCTAATATCGCACTTGGAACGCCAAGTCGAAATCCTCAAACCCTAAGGTCCTACCCACATTCACGAAATGTTGGGTCAATTGGACGCTCATGCAAACAACGATCTAGGGTTTCTACCCTAAGGATCGTTCGACCTAATGCTAAAACTCAGATTGAGTTTGGAAACCCTAGGACCGAATGTTGTCGGCCTAGTACAATTAGGGTTTGGTTGGGTAAGAAGACACCCTAAACCCGCGTCTTGTCTAAACATAAATTCCTTGACCAGGAAATGTCGTTCAATGGGTGAAATGATCCCATGAGTTAGGAGCGACACTTCTGCAACAAGTTGCATCGTTGCGCAATTTTTTGGTTTAATCACAAGAGAGATTTGCCACTCCTTGGAATGAGGTTGGCAGGTTTTAGCGCAAGTCTAACTTGCAAGAGGATGAGTAGTCATCCTACTACATCACCTTTCTTGGGCTGATTTGCCAAGTTAAGGGAAGATATGTATTTTCTTGGTAAGAAAAGGATCAATCAAGTCAGAGCAACATGGTCGCCAGGAGTTACTATTAATTCATGAAACCTAAGGTGTTGGTTAAGCTGGATTAACAGGGTACGGCCCTAACCCAAGGACAAAAGGGTGAACAAACAAACCCTTGGGGATCTTGCCAAGTCGCAATTGATCCTGGATCGAATGCTGGAGGCATTCAGAGAAAAGGATTCACTGCTTAGCAATTGGCCAAATAAACGACCACTGGATTGATTGTGCTTGTAACAGTTTAGGAGCACTGTTTGCATTGTTTGCTCAAGGAACTAAAGATGGAAAGATAATTAATGCTTCAGGTTGAAGTCTTGAAGGGAGAGGCAGCATCAGTTACCCCCAACTGTATGCCTGACCCTAGCCAAGGGGGTTGTTAGCCGCGCTAGGAACGTGGACCGAACTTGCTGTGAGAGGTCTCTTCGTTGGGTGCTACTTGGAGCAGGAGGACGCTTGGGTGCCAGGGGGCTCTAGCCGTAAATCCCTTGCCTTCCGGGCCCTGCACAAGAGGCCAACGTGACTCGAGATTGGATCTCGAGGCCTACATACTAGTCTACGTGTGGAATCTTAGATTGGTAATTCCTGTGGATTGCTGGATAGCCTTCGAGCGGATTATGGATTAGCCTATGGGCTAGATTTTATGGATGTATTCCAAAGATAAGTAAGATAACCTGTTGAAAAGGAACTTGTTTGATATTGTCTTTCTATATCAAGTGCTAAGATTACATGAAGGAACATGTGTCTAACTAGCTAATTAAGGAAGCTATTTGATGCATGTCCAATTCAATGTGGTAGGTAATTAGACAACTAAAGCAACCCTGAGGAAAGTGCAGTCGATGTGGCCATGGGTCCATCCTATGGATGAGTGGTCCCGGTTGGCCGGAAAATTTTCTCAAATGAAATCGACAGCAGGAAACTTTGCTCGAAGGAAATGGACAGCAAGGAACGTTGACCTAGAGTTCAGGTTACCTTTCGATTTATGCTATTTTAGGGGAACAGAATGGGACTATGCCTTATGGGCAAGGAGGTTGAGCTTTGCATCTCTCTTATTTTCCATTCTCCTTGAACCAAGTGTAGCATGAATCCGCTTCGACCCTGGCGTTTCTGCTTAAAGTAGTTCGCCTGGGGTTCGACGCTAGCTACCATTCTAGAAGTTGACTACTAGGAAAACCTTGATTCAGGTCGGTCCTAAGTGGGAATGGCCAGAATACTTCCACTACGTGGCAGACGGAAAGACCTAGATTACAAACCCCGTAAAATTCCATGGGAGTGTCGGGTAGAGCTTTCTAGACTCTCTTTCCGATGGGCTGCTAAGACGTGTCCTGCACGCAACAGGTGGACACGTTACAGTTGGTATCAGAGTGAACCAATGCAGGATCTGTCTTTATAAGTAAAATTATTAAGAAGAAGTAAATCAAACATTGTTGTTAAGAACATTTCCTTACTTATCGATGTTTTCTTACAGAATTATGAAGCATGGAACAGGTTCATGGTGTTCCAAGTCATGTTTATGACCGCGATGCATGCCTCGGATTATCAACAAAGGATCGATATGATGAACATCCTAGATTGCTTTTACAATCCATCGCCTCTGTACGTGGAACGAAGATGGATGGGTTACTCTGGAATCTATTACATAGTTGCCCATCGGTTTTCGAATCAACCTAAAAAGAATCAAGTGGTTGGAGGACCTGAAGATCGTGAAGTTGTTCATTTTTGTTGAGGCTCACGTAAATGCAACATTACATGTCGAAGGTTGCAAGGTCAAGCTGAACACATATGTGTACGAGGAAGTGACCCGCATAATCCCCGCCGACAAGATCAAAGTGTTGGGATGCTACGAGAAGAATGGGTACCAAAGGAAAGGATACCCTAATCTACCAATGACTTATCGATTCCTGAAGATCCATGACCCAATTCCATACTATTACCCAGTTCCCATAGCTGAATGTAGCACGACCCTATTCTCCCCGAATTAATGTATCAGCTTGCTCTACCATCCCAAGAAATATTGTACTTCGAAAGGGCTATGCCCATATGAATGAAATAAGACTTCTTTTTATCAATGATTGTCTTGTCTATGCATATTGATAAAAAGTTAAGTGATTAGGTTTCTTGGCTGAAATCTGAGTTGGGCATAAATATGTAATGTAAGAAACGTTTAGCGATTTGTTAATGTCAAGAATCTTTTACTTAGGCATAACCCTAGGTACAGATTCCAAGTCCAACCCCTACACCAAGTACGGCCGTGATTCAAGAGAAGAAGTTTCTTTAGATCAAGCCGCCAGAATTTGACGGGAAAGGAAGGACTGTCCAAGCTGATGCTGAGATTTGGATCGAGTCCATGGAAGATTACTTTGAAGCGGCCGGTACTGCACCTGCCAACCAGGCAATGCTCGCCAAGCTGAAGCTCACCGGCGAAGCCTGACTTTGGTGGAAGCAATGATGCAAAGACCAAGGAATCTCTGAAGGGTCTGTTACCTGGGAAAAGCTGAAAAAAACTGTGCAAGGAAGATACTTACCACCTGCGTACTGCACGCAGAAGATGAATGAGTTCTATGAGCTGAAACAATTGGGTCTGACTCTTGACGCATACTAAATGTTTATCTCTCTTTTGAAATATGCGCCACAAATGGATATGACACAATAAGTGTCAAAGTTTTGTGTCAGTTTAAACCCACCTATGAATACCCGCCTCGAATCAATGCGCTCAATAGACCTTTCGGACACACTCATTCGAGCTGCGCCCATAATTCAGGAGGTGCAGGCCAAGCCAAGAAGTAACAAGACTTGATCTTATAATGATTAGAACAAAGGAGCATATAAGTTCTAGGCGAAGAGAGTTCAAGGTCAAAACCAGAGACAAAGAAAGAAAGTGAGGACCAACAATGTCAATAATTTTGTTCCTACCCAAGGTAATGGCCGCAATCTCCGTTGCTTCCACTGCAACGAGCCCGGTCATTTCAAAAGGCAATGTCCCAAACTTGGCGGAGGACCAGAGACAAAGAAAGAAAGTGAGGACCAACAATGTCAATAATTTTGTTCCTACCCAAGGTAATGGCCGCAATCTCCGTTGCTTCCACTGCAACGAGCTCGGTCATTTCAAAAGGCAATGTCCCAAACTTGGCGGAGGACAACGACAAGGACCATTCCAAGGAACCGCCCGTGGCCAAGGAGCCGCCACCCGAGGCAGAGGAAGAACTGCCTGTGTTGCCAACAGGGAAATGTGTGAAGAAGAAGACCCGACCATGGAAGTAGACTTTGAGAGGGCAACAATCCATGTTGCCCTTCACAAGAAAGGCCCGGATCATCAGTTTTCGGTGATTCAGACACCATCAGATTATCAAGGTAAAGGCTTCAAAACCTTGATTGATTGTGGCAGTACGCATTCCTTTATCTCACCAGCTTGTGCAAGAAGATTAGGAATAGCCACAATAGAAGCACCTACCTTGCTTGTGGAATTAGCAAATGGTAGTACCAGGCAAACTGCTAAGGTGGAATTCTTTTTGGGAGGAAAGTGGACTTCGGTCGACTTCGATCAGATTCAGGGTCATGAACCTAGGTATTCATGAGTGCTTGCTCGAAATGGATTGGCTTAAACCTAATGATGCCCACATTCATTGTGGAAAGTGCCAAGTTTCCTTCCGAAACTCTGAAGGGGAATTGGTCACAACTCAAGGAGAGGCTGGAAAGCCGAAAATTCAATTGGCCAAAGCATCTCGGATTATAAAGGGAGTTAGAAAGGAACTACCTGTCTACTTGATTAAGCTTAATAAGCTAGATCAGAAGCAGGAGTCTACTGAAGAACCTTCATGGCTAAAGGAGTACGCGGACGTATTTCCTAAAGAGCTGACAGAACTTCCGCCCCAAAGGGAAGTTGATCATGAGATCAAGCTAGTGTCGGGAGCTGCGCCAATTGCGAAGAGGCCTTATAGAATGTCTGTCCCGGAAGCAATTGAGCTGAAGGAGCAACTCAAGCAACTGTTAGATCAGGGCTACATCCATCCTAGTAGTTCACCATGGGGAGCTCCAGTGCTATTCCAGAAGAAAAATGATGGAATGCTTCGGTTGTGTATTGATTATAGAGGGTTGAATCAATCAACCATTAAGAACAAGTACCCTATTCTAAGAATAGATGAACTTCTTGACCATCTTCAAGGTGCGAAGATCTTCTCCAAGATTGATCTCAGGTCTGGATACTATCAGATAAGGATCAAGGAAGAAGATATCCCAAAGACGACATTCAACACAAGATATGGACACTTTGAGTTCCTAGTCATGTCATTCGGGCTGACGAATGCACCTGCCACCTTCAACAAGTTAATGTAGGATATCTTTAGGCCATATCTTGATGACTTTGTACTCATCTTCTTTGACGATACCTTAGTCTATTCCAAACAGGAAGAAGATCATGAACCCCAGGGATTGTCCTTGAGACAATGAGGGCACACAAGCTTTATGCCAAGATGAAGAAGTGTGCATTCTTCAAAGGTGAGGTTGAATATCTGAGATTTATCGTATCAATGAAAGGAATCTCAATGGATCCGGTCAAAGTCAGAGATGTGCTAGAATGGCCAATACCAACAACTGTCAAAGAAATATGTAGTTTTCTTGGATTGACAGGATGGTATAGGGTCTTTATCAAAAACTATGCTTTGATTGCAGCACCTCTGACCAATCTACTGAAGAAGCAAACATCGATTGCATGGTCAACTACTTAACAATCTAGCTTTGATAGATTAAAGAAAATTTTGGTATCAACACCTATCCTGAAACTTCCGAATCTCAGTAAAGAGTTAGCGTGAGACACGGGGTGGGCTCAGTGTGATTGGCGTTTCTTCAAACAATTATCGAGAGGTGAGGATTGAGGGACGTTATGACAATTGGAGTTAGGTACATTCTCGTTTCCCTCTGCACCCACGGGATGGATCTTTGTCATAAGCACTGGACACGTCACTCTGTTCTATACACTGCACTACAAGGCTCCCTGGCCTTTCTCCTTGCACCTACGCCATACGAGTTGGATGTACTGATGCACCATCAATATTACCTCGAGTGATGTTCGTAATGGGGCAAGTGACTGTTCTTTCATTTCATTTGAGTGATCGTGAGTTGAGTGCAATATCCCTCATCATTGATGACTTTCCTGCGATTTCTTCAATCAGTTGCCTCCCTAGGTGCTGCCGCGTGGTCCCTGCCACGAAGGATAAAGGTGTGCTGTGAAGACACCTTATTACCTCCTGCAGCCGACAATGACACAAGACGCAAGCTCGATAGTCAACATTTCTCCTCGACAATATGGGCTAAGTTTTTCTAACCCTACACCTTTTGTTTCTCAGTGAGACAGTCATGTCTTAAGTTTGGGGACGTTCATGGTTGGTCTAATGTGTGGTAATCGATCCTTGATGTTCGGTTTACCCTTCCTGCTAAGGTTTTAAGTGTGGGGACGCGTCCTTGTGCGTCGGACGCATCTATGTTGTATACCCCCATGCATTTACCCTGCTCTGATTTGCATCTATGCCATGACTTCATTTTACCTTGATGGGGTCCCTTCCCCACTCCTCCATTCTATTTCACCCTGTCCTCCGGAGCTGTTTCTTGACCGTTTGCCTTTATTCTTTGTTTTGCGATTTTTCTATACGAACGCTGTCGAAGGGTTTCGAAAGCAATGTCGCAACTTCAGAAGTCCTTAATAAATTTCAGGCTAGAAGATCAAGCAAGTGAATGAAGTCAAATCAGTTATGACTGCAAAAACTTCCTATGATGTTGATAAGTTGGAAAGATAAAAAATGATCATGATCATATAGAATTCTTTGTATTGAATGAATCATCTTTAAAAACATAGAAGAGTTCTGCATAGTATATATCATGTGTGTCTCTCTGTTAGAATAATTAATGTGTTTTGGTGATGGAGTAGATGGGGTGAAAAAGCGGCATATGGATGAGATGTTATCAAGAAGGACTTGTTGATTCTGACTAAATCTTCTATTTTTGCACGCTTCCACAGAGCAGCACTCTATCCACTATTTGAAAGTTCTAGCTCCTTGACATGTGACTAAAGGCCAGTTGCTACAGCTTCAATTTCTGCTAGATAGTTTCTCATGGTTTCAGCTTCTTGTACACTGTCCAAACGCAATCTCGTTTGCATTTGGTAAGATTAATTTAAAGACATCACTTTGCATGAGCATCCTCCCTTCTTCGTTAGACCATCTATTTATCCTTCCTTTCTGTTATGCTTCATACTGAACTGAGCTGCCAACATCTATAAGACTTGCCCTCACTGAAATAGGACTTTCCTTCCTTGATGTGATTGTTGCATCTGAGCATGGAACAGTTGATAATATGTTGGTCAAATCTGTTATAATTCAGGATACCCTGCATTCTTTTGAACATTCAAAGGGACTCCACCCTCTTGTCTAACTCCATAGTTGCCTCCCATGGCAACCTGCTTCTTACCTTTCTTCTGTGCAGAATACCTTTGTAATCTATTCTTGATCTGGTAGTAATGTTTCTCACACATGGTCTTGGCATCCATAACCCAGACAGAGCACCTCCATCTCAGAGGGAACTTGAGCATTAACTGCTAATGCAGCTTTCAAAATTTCGTTCATGCATGCCCTCTGCTGTTCTAGATGTCTTCAGGCATTACCAGAAAGACCATCAGAACAAATCTGCGGAACAGGAAGCCACCATTTTTCTTTTCTCAACAATGAACCACCTTTCTATACCTCTTGCATCACAGTTCGTCAGGGACGTCACCACGAGTGCTTGGTGCCCCGGCCGCAGGAGATAGGAACAGAGAATCTTCTTCGTTATTTGATTTTAAGTTGCAGGAAGTGGTGGATTGTGAGCTTCATTGAGCTGAGCCAGAATTTGAAATACATAAGGTGCCAATTCAGAAACATCGAGTGCCAGTATATCTTGGAAAACAGAGTCCAGGATTCCGAAATATTTTTCATTGATGAAGCCTCCTCACTCGTCGTCAGACTTCTCCCCTCTCAGATTAGCCTCGCCTTCCCAGACAAGTGCTCCCATGTGGCTTCTGCAAGAAGCTTGAGAACTGGTTCCTAATGTCGGTACTCCCAATCAATGTATTTGAAGGACTCTGACGAACGTTCGATATTTTGCTGGTCTGTGGAGGTGTGGCAGTTCTATACAACTGTTTCAGAAGGATCTCTTCGACTCGTCATCTCCGATTTCCAGTCCTTGGTCCTTCCTCAACTACGGCTAATAATTCCTTACCTCTCTCTTCTTCGTCAATCTTCAACCTTTCTTCTCGATGCCTCATCTCTGCAACCTTCCTCCCCTATAATGCCATAAGCAATCATTCGCAATTTCGTATGCTTTTGCCATGTTTTTGATGATCAGCGAGCCGGCTCTTACAGAATTCCCCCCATCAGCGTCTCTCTCTGTCTTTCCCCCATATCAGCTCCTCCTCGTCCAGTGCAGTGTACCTTCGATGTTGAAAAGCACGAAGGATCCATGAAATCCCCTGCTCTTTATTGTCAATGCCTTCCTCCGCAGTCAATCCTCGTCGACTGGGCAATGTTTGCTCTCCAGATGACGATCTTCAATTCAATTTCTGATACGTTCAGCTCTTGAAGAACAAGTCCCCCATCCCCTCTCTGAACTCCTCGTAGATCTCCTCCCGAATCCTCTCTCTGAACTCCTCGTAGATCTCCCCCCCGAATCCTCTCTCTGAACTCCTCGTAGATCTCCCCCGAATCCTCTGTTCCTCTGTGTGTATCCCCCTTCTTCCTATCCGTCCCGCCCTCTCGCTTTCAAAATTAGCTTTTTCCTTTTTCTGTCCTCCTAAAAACAGCCCTACCAAAAACAACAATTGATGCCGTTGAGCCCCTGCATGTCTCATAGAATGTAGGAAGTTTATGTAGCCTAAAGACTTCATTCACATTGTATATCTGCCTGCAGATTTCAGACATCCCCTTGCCTAGTACTTCAACATCTTTCAAGCACTTTCTTTTGGCTGCATTGTTGCTTGCCATATACAGTATGTTTGGCATCCAATCTTACATTCAATTCTGCTGAAAAGGTGCAACCACATCGATGTTTTGTTTGCCCCTCTTCATCTTCTCAAAGAAGTCATGAGATTCCCACATATACTCATACTTATCACCCTGATTCTCCATTGAGCATAATGCGAAACTCCTGTGAACTGTTGATCAAAACCTCCTCATCTAAATTGATTGACCACTTGGCAAGGCATGCCAATTAGAACATTATTGATAAGTTCCTCTTGCTCCAAACCCTTCTTCACTTTATTACCCACGCAGAACAAAAGTACAAACACAAACAACAACTAAATATGTACAAAGTATTAAATCACACGCACAACTTTTGGGTGGTTTACACACCTCGAATACGCAGCAATACGACAATGCACCCTAGGTTCACTGAGAATTACATCCAACCCTACAGCCACGTTCGTTCCTTCAAACTTCCCATTTCTCCTTTTTACCATCCCCTGTTCCGACAGACAGTTCTAAAGTTACTAATTTTTGAAGCAATTCCCGTAAATTGGACGGTTTTCCATGTGAACGCATCTTTCTTGCTTTGGAACACTGCTCTGATGTGCCATCCCTGTCCTACCCATTCTCCTTGATATTTTTTCTTTTTACTCCCTGTCATTCCGATGCACGATTGGTTCGGTATTAATACTTGCGGATTTTCAGGCCCTTTCCGTGCCTCTTTTTTACATTTTTCCATACAAACCTGCCCTATTTGCACTAGAATTCTAGTTTAATTTGATAGCCGTGTCCTGCTAGCCTTTTCCCCACTTTTTTCTTTTTCCTCCCCCTCTTCTGACAATCATATTTTTAGTTATTAATTTTTCCGAGTGTTTTCGGATGTGTTTTTCGTGTTTTTTCCATATAAACCTCTCCTAATTCCCCCAAACTGAGTTTTGATGCACCAATCCTGTGAATCCCTTTTTTTTGGACTTTTTTCTTTTTATTGTCCTCTATTCCGATGCATTGTTCTTCCCGTATTAATTTTCGAGTCCATTTTCGGGTTGGTTTTTTGGGTTTTTCCCATGTGAGCGTGTCCTATCTCGATCGGAACTATGTTTTGCCATGATAAGTTGTTGGACACATTATTCTTTACAATTTTTCTTCTTTTCGTACTTCGTTCTCATGCGCGGATTTTTTGATATTAATACTCGTAAGTGTTTTCGAGCTTGTTTCTTGCGTTTTTCCCATGTGAACACCGTGATTTTGCCCCGGAACCCATGTCGCATTTTTCTATCATCTTTCCCTCGTCTCTCGACACAAATTTCCTTCTTACGGTTTTTCGATCGGACGTGCGGTTTGAATTTTATTATTTTTTCATCCTTTTTGCCGTGTGGCCGCATTTCTCGTGTCGCATGTGAACACGCCTGTTTTTGGTTTTATGCGCCTAGGGATGCCCCCCTGACCTCGATGCCTCGCGCGTTGCCATCCCTGCCCTGCCGGATCCCGCCGATGCAAAATTTTTTTATTCCCGCCCCACGCATGCGCATGGGACGGGGGTGCATTCCTTTTTCACATCCCTACCCAATTTATTTTTATTAAAAACAAAAAAAACAACAAAAAGAGAAACAAAAAAAAACACACCAAAACCAAAAAACAACACACACAAAAAAAAGGAAAAGAAAAAAAAGGAAAAGAAAAAAAAAGGAAAAAAAACCAAACACACATCAAAACAAAACAACCCACATTAAATTTTCTTTTTTTAAAAAACAAACAAAAACATTAAATACATACAAAAAAAACCCAAAAAACAACCAACAACAACACATTAAAATACTCATACAAACAACTTAAAAAAAAAAACAAGAAACCATTCATCTAATTTATTAGAAAAACCCACAAACACCCATCTCCACGCAGCCCTACATTTTTATAAAGAAAACAAACAAGCGAAAAAAGAAAAAGAACAAGAAGAAAAAAGAAAAAGAAAGAAAAATAACAAAAAAAAGGTTACCTCGTCCTCCTCCCGCTTGATGCGTCGTCCTTCTCCTTCCGTGATCCACCGCTCCCACCTTCTCGCACCAACTCCCGCAGCCCCATCCATTGCTCCCACCTTCTCGCATCGACTCCTACTGCCCCGTCCACGGCTCCCACCTCCTCCCGTTGCCTCCTGCAACCCCGTTCACCGCGGCCACCGCCCTGCGGTCAGTCTTCCCCCCTGTCCTTTCTCTACTCCTCTTCTGCTCGCTTCTCTCTCCTCCTCTTCCCATGCCGCCACCCTTCCTCCACCTTGCCCTCTTTCTTCTACTCCCCCTCTGCTCGCTTCCCTCTCCTCTTCCTCTTCCCTCGTGGCCACCGCCCCACCAGCGTCCTCCTCTCCTCTCGTCCACCTCCACCCGCTTCGCTCTCCTCCTCCTCTTCTCCCGCTCTTCCGACCCTCCACCTCCAACTCCCCTCCGCCTCCTCTCCCACTTTTCCATCCCTCCACCTCCAACTCCCGCTCTTTCTCCCCTCCACCACCATCTCTCCACCACCTCCTCGCCTCCCCCACCATCTCTCCACCACCTCTTGCCCTCCACCACCACCTCCACCTCCTCCTCCTCCTCTTCACCCTCCTCCTCCTGCCTAGCCCCCCTCCACTTCTGGCCCCCCCTCCAAATTGCCCCCCCCCCCCCCCCCCCCTCCAAATTGACCCCCCCCACCTTAAACCCACCTTGGTTACCCTTAACCCCACCACCCCCCAACCCTAACCATTGTTCCCACCTTAACCCTAGCCCCCACTAACCTCAGTTGCCCTTCCCTTACCCCCCTTTCCCACCCACACCCCTCTCCCCTCGCCGCAACACCCCCCTCTCCCATAGTCCCTGTTCCCCCTCACCACCCACCAAACAACACCCACGTCACACACTCCCCACACCTCCCCGCAGGCCCGTGTTCCTTTTCGTGTGCGTCTCTGTATGTGCTAATGACGTGTTCGTGAGCTGCTAGCAGGTGTTCACGCACGAGGATGTCCTTCCGGTTTGTTCGTGCGATGGTGTGTTGCAGTCAGCTCTTCACATGCACTCATTCTCCACTATTCACATGCAGTGCAGGTACTACCTTTTATTTCCAAACCCGAAAAATACATAAAAACACATAAAAATACACATAAAATACCTAAAAACTTTTAAAATTCATTCAAAATTTAAAAAATTCTTAAAAATTTCCCAACATTGCTGAAATAATTTGCACTATTTTTTAAAGTGGGAATTCAAGAAAATAAACTATCAAAATTTCAAAACTTCAAAATTTCTTCAAAAATACATGCAAAATGAGTAAAATTCATTAAAAATGAGTAAAAATTTAGAAATATTTCCAAAAAAAATTCTAAAAATTTACAAAAATCCCCTTGCCCCTTTTTCCAATAATTTCTCAATTTATTTGAAGTCAAAACCCTAAATTTAATACTTCACCTCATGAAAATTTATTTTAAATTCCAAAAATCAGTTGAAAAATCAAATACAAATTCAAACACATTTTTGACACTTGTTGGATTGTTGAAATTTCACTCTCACACTTCACAACATATTCATGTATCCTATATCCCATTTTATTTCTTAAAAAAAAAATAAATAAACAAAACCGAACTCAATACACAATACAAACACACCTATAATACAACTATTTTTTAAAAAAGAAACAAAAATAAAAAAAGAAACAACTAAAAAAATCAAAATAACACAAAAACACTAAGGTGTTTTATTTTTTCCAGTTATTGGTGTTTGTTTTTTTTACTGGATTCCTTGCATTTGGGACTACTCAATGCTTCTTCAGTCTTTGCATACACACCCCTACCAGGTATTTATTTTTGAGCTTTATTCATTTTCATTATCTCTTAACCACAGTTAATTGCTAAAATGAACTTTATTCACCCACTTTTTCACGTGCTCTCATGCTAAACACACAGTTTCTAATAACTTAAAAATCAACTAGCCATTCACTTTGCACGCGCTATAAGCATCACTAAGTATCACTAATAACATCGCTATTTTCATCTATTAGTGTAACAAATAAGAATTTATGATTCTAATAATGACACTAATAACCACACAAATAGTAAGACTGCTATTTTGCATCGCAAATTGTCGTCGCTATTGTCCCATTCATGTATAGTGTAGAAGTCAAGATGCAAGAATCAAATGGATCACAAGAAGAAGATACAAAAGAAGATGAACATGAGGAGGAAGAGGATGGAGCTATCGGAGAAATATTTAATGTTCTTATGTATAAGCCTCAAAATGTCACTAAACTTTATCCATCTACTTCTTCTTTTTCACCTCCACATTTATGAAGATCCTTATTTCTTATCCACTTTTCTATCACCTAACAAGTGGAAACTTTATGCCACCTACCATCCACATACCACATTGATACTTTGTATATATACCATACTTGTGAATGCAATGAAATCAAGTTTTCTTCTTTCTATTGCACTCTAACCTCTCTTGTTCTCTATTTTCTTAAATGGTATCAAAGAATATCAATATCCTACACTAGCTCACATGCTTTTCTTCTATCTCTCTCTTTTTTCAAGAAAAGGTAGTGGTGATTTAGAGACTATCTTCAATCATTTCTCAACGAGTCTTAGCTTCTATTCAATCCTCCTTGCTCTCTTCTCACTTGTATAAAATGGAGAAGATGTGCACAAACTATTAGAGGTAGAACTTGTATGTGTAGCTTCATCTCACATAGTAAAATTATGATCCATTGTTCATGGTGTGGAGAAAGACTCACCACAAGAGACTAACCTAGGCTTCCCCATATGTAACCAAAAGGATACATCTATCTTAATGGAGATCATTCTTCATTACAATTATCACAATATGCAAAATGATATGTACCATGGATACCACTTATCTTATTCAAAAAAAAATTCAATAAATCTATGAAAGGAAGGATGCACTAGTCAAGTTAGTACTTTGAAAAATTTGCTTTCTACTCTAAGTAAAAAGGGCATTCAATAACATAGTTCTTCGAGAAGTGGCAATCTTTCCTTCATAAAGATTCATTGGCAAGCTTGGAGAGATCTCAGGAAGCTCTAAACCACCCTCCTTGTGTCCTCCTTATAATATTATAAGCATGCCTTCATAAGCATGTATTGCAACTCCTCTCATTTTGTCTCTGAATTGGTGGCTAAAATACAATGGTAGCAATTACTCATGGCAACTCCTCCAAATCAATAGCTCAAAAAACTTCCTTAAAACAAGCCTAATCCCTATCCATCGCAACAATAGAAATTTTGTTCTCTCCCATCCAAAATCAACAATCCTCACTCCTATGATATATGCTCTTACTGCAAGAGACATTAATGTGACCACAAGAATGCACATTGACCTAGCTTCAACCCTTGAAAATATTTTGGTGGTAGAGCCCAAGCCCAATGACCATCGTTAAGGCTTATGAAGGGGATCTAACTCCACTTTAGATCTTTGCAACCTTCTTGAACATTCCCAACCTTCAACAAGAGATATGCTTTAGGATATGGGGGCTACCAATCACATGACTCACTACTATGAGTGTCTCATCAACTTTGTCACTTGTTATGGATCTTTGTAAGTTGCATTAGGAGAAAACAACACCCAACAAGCTCAATCTCCTATTTTGTGTGTACATTCACCTCTAATATGTGCAATTAATGATTTTCACCTCCTATCCCTATAACCAATGGCTGTGACCTCTCCTCCAATCATCATCACATCCAAATGGGTCTTCATGCAACTAAAATATGGCATGAATTTTCAAGCACTTAAGAACTCTAAAATCTTTAATACAAAGAAAACATGTCAATCCCTAGGAAATCATGATGCATAAAACTTACTAAAGTTGATAAAAATTTGAGTACATACCCCTTACTACCCAATCGTGCTAGAATGCATGCTATTCCATCTCACTATGGTTCCTCACACTCTTTACACCACATATATCCCACAATAAGGCATTCAAAGGTCCATTTTGCGTAGCTTTGTGTGAATCAATATCCATTCTAAAAGATCATACCTCTCTATTGATCAACAAGAAGCATAACTCTCAAAAAAAGAGGTTGTTAATGGTATGAGCAGTTCTTTTATACGAAGAAAAAAAAGTATTGGTGAAAATTGAAAATAAACATTCCCAGTGGTAGCTACTAGTACCAACCTAGCAGCTACCAGTCCTAAGGTCAAAGCCACTACTCCTAGATTGGTAGTCTAATAGCTACCACTTTACTAACCTATGACTCTGTTATGTATTAAACCTAAATAAGTAGCTACCAGTTTCGTAGTTTGGGATTGGTATCCACCAATGTGGGCCTAGTAGCTACTAGTCTACCATGCCCACATTGGTGGGTACCATTGTACTAGTCACACCTATGTGGGCATGGTAGTACTAATGTACAGGTTTGGAAATGGTAGCTAGCATCAGGACCCATAGGTGGGAGTGATAGCTAGCAGATAGCTACCAAGTCTAGATTTGGGAAAACTAGTCTAGCTATGATAACTAATTGGTAGCTATTGGTAGGTTGCATCCCAATAGTAGCTACAAGTATGGGAGTAGTTGCTACCACCTAGCATACAGTTTGGTAGCATTAGAGTGGTAGCTTCTAGCTCCAGTCAACTACCAATTTGGAACTAGTAAATACAATGTCAAGCCCTATCATTGCATGAATAAAATATGGTTACACTTTAAAGCTCAATTGAAAACTTAAGGGATATACCTAGCTCTTGACCTTTTTAAGGATTACACTTGTTGACTAGGATTGAAGATGGTACTCCTTGTGCATTAATACTCTGTAGGGCAAACGATGACCTCATTGCATGTGATATTCTTTCTTTACAACCTAAACCCATGCACATGCTCTCACACATGGTAGCAACATGTGCAAGACAATAAATATGATAAGTATGGTTGCATGGTAGTGTGATTCTGGCAAGCACGTCCTCTTCATACATCAAAAGGCCACAATTAGTACAAATCTTTTTTTCATCACATATAACCTTGTGGGTGGCAACTTTGGTGCTGGGACATGGAATAGAACAAATAGACTTATGTTCAACTATATTTTGCAAGCAAATTCAAGACATGCATGCGTAAGCATCTCCTCATATTTGGCTTGATCATGCTCCTCTGATCCCAGTGTAAAGCTTCTATCACTTGGTCAAATACTGCTACCTGCACCATCTATACAGGGAGTGATAGTCTGTGAAGTAAAAATTTTAGAATTTCTATTTCTAATGCATCATGTGCATCTCCTTTGTCTTGTGCTAGTCACAAAGATGCCTTGATATCATGGATTTTTCCTTGTAGATTGTTGATGAGAGCCCCTTCGTCTATGTATATATAAACTTTATATAAGTCAAGTTAGTAGATTACTTTAGCATACTTTGGAAAAACCAATGCATGCTTCCTTTCTAATAGACTCTCTATTTTGTCCAAGTTTGGAAATGACTCTAGACCAAACAATAACACCTTCTTGACCTCATGCATATCAACAATAGTAGTGCCATGTCCTCCATAAAAATCAATAACCCTCAATAATTGTTGAGAATTTTGTTGCGTGGAGGAGGAATGAACCACACTCCATCTCTACTTCTTGGCCAACAATTAAACACAATCCATGGTTGCACTAATAGTTTTTGCAAATAATGTCGAGTCCATGGGACCTTCAATCAAACAAAAAGCCCTGATGAAGGCTTTTTTAGTCTCCATGCTATAATTATCTAGTGCTTCTTTATAAATTGAAATAAAGAGTGTATAAAACTTAGGCTAGAATTATAGTTATATCCTGCACTTGACTTTGATACCCCTCTTTGGTACATCCTATGATTAAATACTTTCATGAATGATGAAAATATGTAATCATATGGCATGATGTTTCTTCTTTATTCATCTTCACCACAATACAGTAATGGTACAAGTCATTACTGAACCGAGGTAATTGGCCACCATCTCCATTAGATGTGACTTGTGAGGTCTTGTTACATGCAAGAATGAATGTGTGTGTGTGTGTGTGTGTGTGTGTGTGTGTGTGTGTGTGTGTGTGTGTGTGTGTGTGTGTGTGTGTGTGTGTGTGTGTGTGTGTGTGTGTGTGTGTGTGAGAGAGAGAGACAGAGATTGAATCTAAGAATGATTGACATACATGAGTCCAAGAACCTTCTTATATGGACATGTGGGTTGTTACATGAGGGTGTCCACACACAAACTTCCACCATCATACACCATAGTATCAGAATACAGAAAAATAATAACATTTTTCATAAATGAAGGGGTCAATACTTAAGAGAGAAATCATCTTTCTTTGCTTGGTGGAGTCCTTGAAATTTTTGCACTTATTGTGGACCTTAGAGAGTTGGGAGAAAGAACATTTGGGACAAGGCCTACCTTTCTCTTTACTAACTACTTGGATGTTGTAGAGGTGACACCCCTTTTTATTTTAAGACTCATAGACTTGGTAGAGGAAATATGGAGGGATTCTAACTCTTTAGACATGCTTGAAGATTGGTAAAATGGAAAACCAAGAGGAGGGAGAAATATACAATAATGGTGCAAGGAGAGGAAATGGGAGATCCAATCAATGCATCAATTGAGAAGGGAAAGGTGGAGAATTAGCCCAAATGCAGTGACAACAACAACAACCATAGAGGAGGGATGATATGGACTATCACCATAATGGAAGGGAATAAATATAGACACACAAAACACAAAGTCAAGAGTATCCGTACAAAGAGTAAAAATCCCAAAAAAAATCTTTAGCAGACCTATTTATAGGCACTCCTAATCATTGGTGAAAAACTAGCCATTGGATTCAAACATTGGATACATGGTAGAAATTTAGTTGTTGGACATTTCAATTGAAACTAGCCATTTGAAACCCTAGCTTCTCCCACGAATAGGAGCTTGACATGTGGCAAGCTAGATGGGTAACTATAAAAGGTGGATTTTTTTGCATTGCTTCATTCACACTCCTCTCTTTTTGACTTCTTTCTAAAGGCCATCTACTCAAACATGTTGGAAAAAGTGTGATAGTATCTTTGTGGCCCTCATGGATATCCTCCATCATAACATGATGGCCATCTACTCAAACATGACTTCTTCTTTCTAGAGGCCATCTACTCAAACATGTTGGAAAAAGTGTGATAGTATCTTTGTGGCCCTCATGGATATCCTCCATCATAACATGATGGCCATCCTCTCGAGCACATGTGCAATGACATGATAGTTGCTTGATAGCCTCTATGTACATGCTCCATCGCACTATGGTGGCCATCTTCCCTCACTATGTGGTAGCAACTTCCCGGCTATGACCCACACTGGTGTGATCTTGTCATCCTAGTCTCCAAGGCAATCTCTCCTAGTGTTGTGATGGCCTTACTATGCATTAGCCAACTCATCCATCCTTTGCAATGGAGCGATCTTGCCAACTCAACCTCTAGGACAACCTCTCCTTGTGCCGTGATGGCCTTACTATGCATTCACCAATCGTCCACAATAGCATGATCTTGCCAACTTGGCCTTCATGATGACCTCTCCTTGCACTATGAGACAGCCTTACTACATGTCATCCAACCTCACCATCTTCCACAATGATGCAATCATGCCAATCCAGCTTGTAGGATGATCACTCCTCGTGCTATAATAGCCTTATTGCACATTTTCTAACAATCTACAATGGTATAATCTTGTTAGCCCAAGCTCCAAGATGATTCTCCTCACACTATGATGGCCATATTGTGCATTAGTCAACTTTTCCATCATCGATAATGGTGTGATCTTTCCAACCTAGCCTCCAGGACAACCTCTTCTCATGCCATGATGGCCTTACGACACCTTAGCACCTCGTGACCATAACAACCATTCTCTTGGCATCTTATAAGGTTCCTCTTCCTTCTCCTCCTACTTCCAAGAGAAAAGATTTCTAATGGCAAGGACCAAGTAGTCTGCAAGGAAGGTCTATATCCAATAACCATATCAACAAGCTTCTAATGTTTTTTAGAGCAACATGTTGGCTACTCTATTTGAGATCTTCCCATGGTCCCTCAAGAGGTTCCCATTGAGAATCCAACTAAAGCAACATCTTCAAACTACAATCACACTCTAGCTTCTCCTAGTCCTCAAGCGTCAACCCCTCCTACTGTTCTTGGCCAAAGGGGGTGTTCACTCTTCTTGATGCTCTTGAGCATGAAAAGCTTTTAGTTATGCTAGTTGAGGAACCTTCCAAACTAGCTCCAACCAAGAGGAAAAGAAAGTCAAGGTGGTTCTACATGTAGAGATGCTTCAAAGAAATAACGAAATTCCAGAAAGAAACTAACCATCTTATACCAAAGGATGCATTTATTAGAGTGGTATAAGATTTAGCTATTCTATGTTTATAAGAGGCTACAAAGGACTTTATCATAGATTTGATGAAAGATGCTACATTGTTGTTGGCCATGAACACAAGGTCATAGTGTTGAAGTGAATGCCCAATAACTGATTATTGAGTCTTTGAGATCCTCAATGTTCCCTCAAAGTTGAGAAAGGTGACATAGCCTATCATTGAATATATTAGTCATTATATCCACCAACTAGAGTTGTAGCTCAAAGAGAGACTGTCATGGAGGAGAAAATAAAAAAGGAGGTTGAAAGTGAGGATGTTATTTGCAAGAGGAATATTGATTCTCTTGACCTAGTTTATTATGAGAGGATGGCCAAGGTATTTGGCCAAATAGTTGTGAATGTCTCTCAAGATGTAGATAAAGAGGATCATCTTAGCATATCTTTTGAAGACAAGAGTATGCTAGAGGAAAAAGATGTACAACGATTAGATTTTGTTATTTATTATTGTCTTAGGTGAGGTTGTTGCTGGTTTCATTAACTTTCTCAAAGTTCCTTGTAGTTTGGTTCTCTTATTTTGGATTTCTTTCCTATACATGGCATACATTGCTCCTCTTAACAATGAAATTGCAAATTACATTTTCATTGTTGATCCACTTCTCTCTATGGATCGTTTTTCAAGATCTGGTTCAAATATTGCAAGGTTTCTTAGGTTTTTTATAGTGTCATGCACACACATATAATCATGCTCAATCAAGTATGCTAAATTCTCACAAGACCACCATTCAGCTCACAAGACCGTGATGATCCACACTTGATAACAAGTACGCTTTTATCTCATTATAGGGTGACATGGGAAGCTACTAGCGAGAGGGGCATGCATGGGGTGTGAAGAAATGATATGCCACAACTAAGATTGTGTTTGAGAGGTAAGAAGAAGAGAAGTAAGAGCTATAGAAGACTTCAATTTGTAAATGCCATTCTCCTCATACCCTGAAGAGAGAACCTTCCTCGATCCACGATCAAGGACTCAAATAGCATCATTGTCAAACTCCACCAAAAGGCCAAGAGAACAAATCTTATGTCCCAAAAGTAAATGATACCCTAAACTTGGTGCATTCAATACCTCGGAAGTATGGGTACCACCACGTCCATTTGGAATCAGCTGCTTGTATGTTAAAAGGTAAATAAATCTCTATAAACAATTGCTTTTGGTGATTTTTTTCATATTTGTTGCTAACTAATGTTTTCTTTACAATAGTCATTAGAGTTTAAACTACTTCAACATTCTTACTTGAGAGGTCATCCTTATGCATTCTGTTTCAAGAATTCATGGCATGGAAAAAAATATGGTCAATATTCTTCTTTGGTTTTCTAGTTTTGTTGCAGGTAGTCTTTACTATTCCCTAATAAGTTTTCACTTTCAATGTTGCTAGA
The DNA here is from genome assembly GCF_053477565.2 of Lygodium microphyllum. Taxonomy (NCBI): domain Eukaryota; kingdom Viridiplantae; phylum Streptophyta; class Polypodiopsida; order Schizaeales; family Lygodiaceae; genus Lygodium; species Lygodium microphyllum. The sequence goes on along the minus strand of NC_141152.1, from coordinate 46,788,094 downwards.
CTTGTTACCATCCACTTGGATGTCACATTTGAAGATATTGTTAACTTTGAGAGACCTTTCAATTTCTCCTTCAAGAGGTTGCACTACAAAGTGATGCACACGGTTGGGGATTTAGAGTTATCTTGAATGTTTGCAAGACTATAAATTTGAAGTTATTGAATATATACATGGTGAATGTAAGACTTTTGTCTTTTTCTTTTAAGTTAAATTTATCTTGTGTTCTCAACTAAATTGTTGTGTGCTTTGTTTTACTGCAAAGATTTCCCTAAGTCATATATGTTGTGGATAAGGAAGAGGTGTATTGAGGTATTTTGGATAGGAAAATCACATCAGTGAGTCTTGACTCCCCACTTCCTCCTAAATCTTTCAAGGGCAAATCCAAGAGATAGGTGAAAGCTATAAGTAGTAAGGGGACTGCCAAGTCAACCACCAAAATTCATTCTATAACTACCTCTATGAAGAAAGGTGAGGGCACATCTAAGTCAACCACCAAAAAGACTTCCATTGTCTCCACAAACAAAGATATGTTGAAGTTCTTTGCTTGATCTCGTAGAGGTCATTACATATAAACCCCAAGCATCATGTATGTCGTCATGCGGATTATTGTCCTTCATGTGAAAATGACAAGTCATTGGATCATGACTACTTTATGGGCTACTAGTAAGAGTGAGAAGGTTGTTGTCTTTTTGAGTAAGGCCACTCTATAAAAAGAATCTTTTGGGGAACTAGATGAAGATGGATGGTGTTATTTCTATCAGGTATTAAATGGGAAAATATTGACAAGTTGTTTGTTTTGTTGACCCAATTATAGTTAAGGGTAGAGTTTCATGAAGAGAGGCTAGTTGATTAATGCTAAGTTTAGGTGAATAAAACAAGAAAGCTTAGATCATTAATACTATGGCTATATTGGCTCAAAGCAAATAATGGTATGTGGAGAGAGAAGAAGATAGTCAATTTTCTTCACATTTTAGTCTATAGGCCATCACATTTATCTGTGGTTATTGAAGAACATGTGACAATTAATGTTTGCATGGTTTGAGGTCCGATTGTGCTTTGTGTAAAAAAAAGCTGACATGCATTAGCGAGGGTAACTACATCAGTATAAATTCAAGAGCCATTGCAAGAAACATTCAAAAAAGTTTTTGGAATGTGATAGTGCATGGGTAGGCTCCTGAGACCAAAAACATACCTGCAATGCAAAGTCTGCATACAAGCTTGTGTGTTGGGAGTCTAGGCTTTTTCATCATTATAAACATCTTTTTGACACCTCCTCATCATCGATTGCTTCAACCTTTCATCTATTCTTCTACATGGATTCACCCCAACGATCAACATAGTTTCTTCTTATACTTAAACTGGAGATAGCTAGTGCCCAAGCTTTATCTTATTGTCTCATTGTAGATGCATGCAGATCTATGCTTCTATATAACTAGATGAAAACTGAGTTCCTCTATTGGAAACTAGAGTTGCAGCATTGGAATGTGTGCACAAGAGGGAGAAGAGAGCTCAAAGTACAAGAATGAAATCTTGCTTACTAAGTTGCTTAGAGTACAACTTGGGTACACTCTCTCACACTTGATAGTGACCCATAGGCTATTTATATAGCCTTTTCCAAGCTAGGGTTAGGGCTTCCCCTGCCCCTAGGGCTATTCACACTCATCTGCCCTTATACTCCCTTGCTTACAGTGGGTTTCTATGCCTGTCTTCTAACACCCCCCCTCAATGCCAAGGTGGCATTGGATTACAAAGCATGTAAGAGATCCTCCCCCTTTTTGGGATGCCTTTATAGATCAGGCTTACAAGGTTGTTTTAGGTAGATGATTTAAATAGTCAAAACAGTTGATCTTCAGATGGATTGGAGGCATAGTTGGCCACCAATTCTTTGGGTATTTTAGGAGTGTTGGGGCATTTACTAGTGATATCCCATGTCTTCTTGCACTTGTTACATTTCATCTTCTCGGGATACTTCTTCCGGCAGTTGTTTCTTACAGAAAGAACATCTAGTGAGAACTGTAGGAACCAATACTTGTTCACGGGAATTTGAAGTTGCCTGACTGTTGCTACTTTCTTTGTGGTTCCTCTTTTCTTCATCCAAACAAGATTGAATGGTACTTGCCAAACTAGGATCTGGAATGTTGGTGAGAGTGGTTACAAGAGTAGGAAACACCTGTTTTACAACTTTTAGGAGAATAGCAATAGCATCTTCTTCATGTATTGGAGCTTGTACAAAAGCAAGCTGTGCCATAAGTCCCTTCATATGAGAAATGAATTTTCCCAAATCTTCTCCTGAACGATATTCCAAGCTAAAGAATTCAATTTTAAGGAAGACTTTAGTATTTTTTCCAGTGGCTCTATAGAGCTTTTCAAGCTCATCCCATTTTTCTTTAACAGTTTTTAGTTGATCAACATGATGAATCAAGGATTCATCTAAGTGTAGCATTATGATTGCTTGAGCACATTGGTCATCCTCTATATCAATCAAATTTGCAGAGTTTACAGCTCTACTGCCTTGAATGAGAGGCCAATACCCTCTTTCCATCATTTTGTATTTTATAAGTACCTGCCATGGGTGGAAATCCTTGCCATCAAACTTTCGAATTTGAGGACGGACATCAGCATATGTTATGGTCATTGGGAAGGTCTTACCACTTGTTAGGACAAGGGCAGTGTCTAGTCCCCTAAAAACTTTCCACTGAATGCAGAAGCAAATTAGACAATGTGAAATCAAAGTTGCAATGAAGAGAAAGGCTGAAAATCATATAAGTGTAATATTTCAAAGTATGACTTTGGTGGCCCTTTCTTATGTGCAAACTTCTTTCGAGTTTTAATAGTCTTTTTAGGTTTTAATGAAGTAAACCTAGACTGGACTTCAAGCTCCTCCTTGTGGTATGGCTTAGTGGATGAAGCTTGTGTTGGACACGGTTGGTCTATGATCTCAATGCTTGTTGCTGATGATTCCGAGGAGAGTACAATGACACTCATGCTTTTGATTTCATTGACCAATGTACTTGAGACAAAGTCACTCACGATATGCAATACACTTCTAGTGCATGATGGTCTATGTGTTAATTTTACACATAACCTTACAACAATATATGAAGAGGAATAAAAAACTCACTGGGTTTTAGTCAATGCCTAGCAAGCAATTAACTTGATGATTCATGATTAGTGTTTAGAAAACACTATTGTCAAGCTTAGTAAAGTGCTTGAATGGAACCCGGTTGGAAGTCGGCTTCCCGATGCTTAGTGATGTCCATTGAGCATGCCCAAGAGCTTTACAATCTAGAATAGGCTTCAGCGACTCTGCTTTAGTGATTAGAATTACTGTTAATGAAACTCAGAGTGAAAACATGACAAAATGTCAAGCTTGGAGCTTGTTGGCTATGGCTGTCCAAAAAAACACAGTTAGGGTTTGGCAGAGATCTCTCTCTGTGAGAGGAATTTCCAGGAACCCTTTTAGCTGAGGATAGCCCACTTGGGGGGCTATCAAACCCCAAGATAGCTGCACAGATTGCGCCGCCTACTGCATGTACAATAGCCCAAATTCTGCGCTGTCAGAAACTGCGCATGTTTTTGAGATTCACACAATGCTACCTACGCCGTCGACTAATCCTGAGGTCTATCGTGCTAGGAGGATTTGCCCTAAGATAGGCAAGAAATACCTAGAAGAAATTAGTGGGAGATATGGCCTCCTTTGTCCTCCCCAAGTCCTCCAATGGAGGTAGGTTGCAGGCAGCTATGGAGGAAAGAAGGATAAGATGAAGGAGATAGAGGCTCGTGCACTTAGTGATAGCTGAGTCTGAGGGAAGCTGAGGAGATCAGAGATGGATCTGATACCATGTTGAAAACCAGAGTTGCAGCATTGGAATGTGTGCACAAGAGGGAGAAGAGAGCTCAAAGTACAAGAATGAAATCTTGCTTACTAAGTTGCTGAGAGTACAACTTGGGTACACTCTCTCACACTTGATAGTGACCCATAGGCTGTTTATATAGCCTTTGCCAAGCTAGGGTTAGGGTTTACCTTACCCCTAGGGCTATTCACACTCATCTGCCCTTATACTCCCTTGCTTACAGTGGGTTTCTATGCCTGTCTTCTAACATCCTCACAATTGTATTGATCCTTGGTAATTTGCATTTCACACTTCTTCCTCTCTTGAAGTGAGCCTTCTATTTTCATTCTAGTATCTACTATCTCACTTGAATAAAAGGCACCTATTCCTAGACTTCATCAATCAAACAACATACCTAGCTCTTAGTCAAGAAATCCTTTACTTGAGGCAAAGGAGTTATATCTAGAGCTCTGTGTGATGAGTCTTAATCTTGAGTGATTTTTCATTATAACTAAACAAAAAGCCTCTCTATGTTAGCCTTGTTTACTTGGTGAGTGCTTAGTGAGTTATTCTTTCTTTGACATTATATTTGAGTACTATTGTATTTGAAAGTTTTCAGTGAGATAGAAGCAAAGGATTACACCAAAAAAGTATTCCATTGCCAAGTTTAAGGCAAGCTGAGTTGAGATGTGTTAGATGTTTTTTGAGAGTGATATGCCAAGAGAGGAGTTGAGTTAGAGGCCAGTTACCTAGAGTATGTTTGATGTGTATTAAGTTGCTCACATGATCTAAGAGGGCATCTTCTCCAGTGTCTCCTAGCTTTTTTTCTTATATCTCATAGGTACCAACACTTGCCTTGTCATGGCTTCTTTCTGAGACCCCACATCTTTCGGTCATCGAGTATGCAATGCCTCAAATGAATATTTTAAATATCCCTATGTGACCTATTTTTCACAATTTCCTTGATCTTTATTTGACTTTTTAGCAATATTTATAAATCCCTTACTCTACAAATTTATTTTTTAACAATTTAATAGATTCTTATATAATAGATATAAAGATACCAACTTATTATAAATTTGATCACAAAGTAGCTCTCAAGGTTTTGTAAGAATCTCTTAGGATTTTTAGTGACTATGGAAATATCTTTGTGCTATATGACATCCAAGTGTAAAATTAAAATTTTTATTCATAGAACTAAGACTTTGAAACAATTGTCAAATTATAGAGATATTATATATATAATTAAAGCGTACAATTCTTAAATTAGAGCCACTTTGTAAAGAGCATTCACATTAGTAGCCTTACTAGTACCTTTTAGCACATTCTAGGCATTGCCTAAAATTTGCAAACTATGATATACAATTACTAGTAAGCTAGTTATGCAATTCTAGCTCAAAGTTACTATTGTATATCTTTAATACAAAATTAATAAGAATAAACATTTTGATCATCCCATTATGATCTTAGGGCTCTCTTATATTGCAATATTGATCTCTTTGTTATCCTATTGTAGTGATAGTGGTGTATATGGCAGTATCTTTTGTATCTAGTTTATCTCAAAATATTCTCAACATTATTCCTACAAACTATATCAAAGGAATATGTAACGATCTTCTTTGTAAAACTATCAAATCTATTAATTTAATGATCCTTTCATGTGAATAATTATGTATATTGTATTATCTAGTCGATTGTAATATAATAAATAAATAGTGCTATTATCAAAATACATATCCATGAACTTATTAATAGGTAGTATTGTTCAAACTCTATAGTTTGTAGAGATTAAACATAGTTATATTAATTATAAATGATATTTTGATATTTTTAATTGATAATATTATTATTTTTATAATGAAATATATTATAGATCCTAAAATAGTGTGTGATTTGTAGAAAATTAAAAATATAATTTTTATAATACCTGATTTAAAAGTATAATGGTCCCTTACAAAAAGCCTACTTTCATAATTCTACCCATGCTACCTTGCCAATCAAACTTGTTCCCATCGATTTGAGTATTTGTACATCCATATTCTTAGTCCTTAGCAACAAGTTATGACAAAAACAAGTTAAAGACTAGATCACGACTGTTTAGGCTACATAGATACAATTGGAACAAGCTTTTCTTGAGGAATACATTATTCAAGAATACATGTACAATAGATACTATGGTTCTCAAGCAATTCAAGGATTCATATAGAAGATACCTGATCAAGGTAATCCTTCATCATCATCATCATCGTCTAGAAATTTAAGATAATGATTGTGATTATAATTGTGAATGAGAATGAGATTGGGATTCCTTATCATATACATGATATAAGCTCGGGGGTGGTCAAGAGGCTTGAGCTTTATATTGGAGCACATGTTGTGATATTTCATTGTTCCTACTCTATAGATTTGATCAGGTATTATATTGATTTTTCTTCTCTATTTTCTCCATATGTATATTTATTTAGTTCAATTGCCGATGTGATTTTTCATGATTATGAAGGAGTCATGTTGCAAGTGGCATCAAAGTAGTTATGTACTTAATTTATAGTGACTCAAGTGTAATTGTATTTTTCTATTCTTTGTCTATATGAATATAACAAATATTTTCTATTACTTATTGTATCATAATTTTTAAATTTATTCATCTTTGTTTAGCATATTGAAGTTTTATTCTAATAAGAAATCTCTTTCAAAGAGAATTGTTTTAAAGGAGAAGACAACGATGGTTTGATTCACAATTTTAAATAAAAATTATTTAAAAATACTTAATATCATGATTTAGATATTTAAAATAAAAAACAATGAAAATATTTTTAATTAGTTAAATTCTTGTTTTTAAAAATCTTGAGAGATAATTTTGATAAGAATATTTGATTATTTATGATAGACATATATATTTTTAAAAAACTTTTATCAAGAGTTTCAAACTTAAGGTAACTGTCTTTTGAATCTAGTAAAGATTGGATTTGAGACTAATATGATTTGATTTTTTAAGTTTCCTTAAAGTGAATGAAGTTTTACTATTAAGACATTGTCTTATTTCATAGGATTAGTTTTTACATAGAATGCATGCTCTAATCAAATTAATTGTAAAAGTAGCATATGGACCTTGGATGGCAAAACCTTTAGATTTGCAGTTTTTCTTTAGATGACAAAATTGATTAATAATAACTTAGTTTATGAGGATTATTTATTATATGGTTGTTCTTATATTGTATTTCATGGAATATTAAATCTCAAAACTCATTTGAAGAAAAAGAGTGAGAATCACATACAACCATACTATTTGGATTATTCTGAGTATATGATGCAACTCTCTTGGGAATATTCAAGGTATATAGCACTCCATACATAAGTTCTCACTTCTCTTTCGTATACTTATAAATTTAAATATATTGTTTATATTTATTCTTTTGAAAATGATGCAAATCATATAAAAAGTAAAATAAATGAATTGTATATACTAGAGTATGTTAAATTCAGTAGAGCTGTCACTTTGTGATTCTTAAGAACGAGTTATTGTTTATAAATGCTAGTTATTATGATCAAATGCTTCGAGTAAATTGATTTCTTCATGAATTTTATTTTTTAATTAGATAGTATAAAATCTACATTATAAGGTGGTGTATTTAGTTATGTGTATATAAATATTCTTTATTATTATTCTTTAAAAAATATTATTACATATATTGTGAAAATTAGAATCATATTATTGATAAAAAAGTAATTTTTATTGAGTATGAACTAAATGAGAGAAGATACATATAACTATGAGAGAGAGAGAGAGAGAGAGAGAGAGAGAGAGAGAGAGAGAGAGAGAGAGAGAGAGAGAGAGAGAGAGAGAGAGAGAGAGAGAGAGAGAGAGAGAGAGAGAGAGAGAGAGAGAGAGAGAGAGAGAGAGAGAGAGAGAGTGTGTGTGTGTGTGTGTGTGTGTGTGTGAGTGAGTGAGGAGCAAGCATGCTCTCATCTTCTTCATTCATTCATTCTCACATAACTACACACAAAAGGTAAGTGTATACAATAGTACTAAGGTCCGTAGGACCATTCACACTGGGTCTAAGACCACCGACTTATTTAATGTCCCACACTTGCTGATACAGCTGGACAAGACTAATGTCGGTCATACATACTAGCAGGATAATAGTATGAGCTTGATATTCTAACACTCCCCCTCAAGCTCAAATCATCTAATGAACTCCAAGTAGCTGTCTAAAACTACTAAACTTATCTTAACCCAAAGACTTGGTAAAGATATCTGCAACCTGTTCATCAGTCTTCACATGCATAAGATCTACTCTCCCTGCAAGAACCATCTCTCTGATAAAATGGTAGTGTGCCTCTATGTGTTTTGTCTTGGCATGGTATATTGGATTCGTTGCCAGGAGTACACTACTGAGATTGTCACATAATGTAATATATCAAATATTTATCATGGAATTTTTTTTCCTCTCTCAGCGGCGGTTCATGTTGGAGGGAAGTGAGGGATTTAGAAAGGACAGCAAGCTCCTCGTTGGAGCTTGCGTATCCTCAAGCTCATGCAGGGCAACACGACGGGAGGGAGGAATTCCTTCCCTCTCCCAATAAAACCCCCCCAACCAAGGGGAAGGGAGAGAGGACGACGCTGCCAGACTCGACGTTGTTGGAGTGGAGAGGAGGAGGTCGCCAGCCGTGTATTGGAGTGGAGAGGGGGAGCCATGAGCCGTGAGGTCGCCAGTTTCAGGGAGAAACGGCCACCGCCCGCAGTTGTTGTTGATTGAGAGAGGGCGCCACCGAGACCCATCACGGCCACCAATTGGCCCTGGCCGCTAGCAAGCCATCATCGAATCATCCTCTTTCTCCTCCACGTAGTGCCTCCACGTGGAGAAGCCTTCAGAAGCTTCTGGAAGCTTCCAAGGGGCTTCCTAAGCCCCCTTCCATACCACACCCATTTCTCTTGTGGTCTCCCACCAAGCCTCGGTTCATGTGGGTTTGTTAAATTACCCCCCTTCTTATACCATTTAATTCTTCCCCCCTCCCGGTTTTAATCCTTTCTAAGGGCCTTTCACCCTCCCTTGTGTCCCCTTTTTACACACCCTTCCCCCCCCCCCCCCCCCCCCCCCACAGTGCTATAAGCCCCTTTTACCCTTCACCTTTCCCTTTTACCCTTTCACCCCCCGGGTTTTAAGCCCCTAAGCCTTTTTCACCCTGTGTCCACACACCCCACCCCCCATGTCCTAAAACCCCTCCAAGTCCCCCTTCCTATACCTTTCACTCCCGTGCCCAAAAAAAAATAAAATCTCCCAAGACCTCTTCTTATGCCTTTTTGAACCACATACACCCACACACCCTTTTCCCCGTGTATATACCCCTATAGGGCCTTTTCTGAAGGCTTTGTAAAACTTTCCCTCCCAAAGAAACTAAGACCTTAAAGGTCTTATTACCCCTCCTCGTGGTTAATCCCTTAACGATTCCTTGCCTTTCCAAAATACCATTGGACTTGGTTTCTCCCCTACTCGAAAAAGAGAAGAAGATATTGACGTGCAAGGGAGCAACTGTGGAATTTCGAAAAGGAGTGTAAAGTTGCTTCCACGTTAGAAGGACTACATCTGCAATGCCTCCTAAGAAAGTCCAAGGAGTAGTTGCGGGAGGGTCATCTCCCGGTATCCATGTGGATATCTCACCCCAAACCCAGGTTTTTCCTTCTTAAATTTATATCGGTTTTAATTCAATTGTGCAAGATGAATTGTTAGGGATAAGATATATTTTGTCCTAGTTATTCACGACGAAGGAATTTAGTTTAATGGAACATGCAAAATAAATAAAGTATAAACATAGTTTTTCTTCAAATAGCATTAGGCATTGACACGAATTATGAGCAAGATTATCTACCCACTAAAGTAGTATACTTCGGTTAAGCCTAGAAGGTATAAAACTGCATCTTGCACTATTAACCCTATTCCTTTTTACAACAAATCATAATGGAAAGTGCAAATCTTGAAAGGATTCTTGCGATGCTTAAACTCTAGGAAGTTATCATTGCTAATTGCATAACTTAGCAAGGGAAATATTGCTTATTTAGCATGAGTTTGTTCACAAAGAAAAGGGAAGATTAGTTGGATTTAACCTAACCTCAAATCGATGAAGTATAAGATTGAAAAGTCAATTGACACGTAGATAACAAATCATACTGAAGTAATCTCGAAATTACCTTCTAGAGTTAACCAAATCAAAATGCTATGAAATATTCGTTGGGAATGAATTAAAATTCCAAGAAACGTCTATACCTTAAATACTTGTCCACATTCCCTGAATATAGGGTCAGTAAACTGTAATCGAAAAAAAAAGAACTAGGGTTTGTCCCTGAGTTTCTTAAAAGAAAACAATAAAGCTAGGAAACTCTAGGTCTGACAAACGTCAGCTTAAAGAAACTGAAAATGGATTGTTTTGTAACTCCATTATCGCATAGTATGATGTAGGACTTGCATGGCAAGTACGAAGTCATATGGTCTTCTGATCGATTCACAAGAAGAAAGGCTCAATTCCCGCAACAAGGATGGTGGATCCTTACGCAAGTTATCTTGCAAAAGGATGTATACTTTGATATCCTTCTAAGTAAGGAAGGTTAAAAACCGGAAACTGAAGTATCCAATGAACTTTAGGGTTTGACCAAGTTGGATTAATAGGGTACGCCCTAACCCAGAATATAAGGGATCTTGCCAAGTTGCAAGACACCTCGGATCGAGTGCTGGATGCATTCGAAAGGAAAGATTCCTTCCTTAGCAGTTTACCAACAACAAAATCGATCAATGGAAATGTTTGTGCTTGCTAGAGATTTTAGAGCGCTCTTTGACTTGTTTGACCAATGAATTATAAAATAAATAAGTATCTATACTTCAGGTTGAAGGCCTGAAGGGAGTGGCAGCTTTAGTTACCCCCGACTGTCTGCCTTACCCTAACCAAGGGGGTTGTTGACCACGCTTGGAATGTGGATCGAACCCCGCGAGAGGTCTCTCCATTGAGCGCTACTTGGAGCAGGAGGACGCTTGGGTGCCAGGGGGGGCTATGACCCTAAATTCCTTGCCTTCCCGGTCCTGCACAAGAGGGTAACGTGACTCGGGATTGGATTTCAAGGCCCGCATACTAGTCTACGGGCGAAAACTTGGAATAGTGATCCCTATGGATTGCTGGATAGCCTTCGGGCGGATTGTGGATAAGCCTACGGGCAGAACTTTTGTATTTCAAAGATAAATATAATGATATGTTAATAAAGAAATTGTCTGATATTGTTTTTCTATGTCATGTGATAAGATTACATGAAGGAACCAGTGCTTAACGGATTAATTAAAGAAGCTGGTTGTTACATGTCCAACTAATGTGTTAGATAATTACATAACTAAAACAAACCAAGGAAAGTGCGGAGGATGAGCCATGGGTCCGTCCTACGGTTGGGTGGTCCCGGTTGGCCAAGAACTTTTCTCAAATCTCGAAGAACAGCGGGATGATCGTCAAAGGACATGAACAACGAAAGCGTTGACCTAGAGTTATGTCTTACCCGTTTATGCTGTTTTAGGGGAACGGAATGGGACTATGCCTTATGGCAGAGAGGTTGAGCTTTGCATCCCTCTCGTTTCCCATTCTCCTTGAACCAAGTGCAGCGTGAATCCGCTTCGGACCTAGCGTTTCTGCGTAAAGTAGTTCGCTTGGGTCCGATGCTAGTTGCTGTTAGGAAATGACCAATCAGGAAAACCCTAATTCCGGTCGATCCTAAGTGGGAACAGCCAAAATACTTTCGCTACGTGGCAGACGTGGAAATCCCTAGATCACAAATCCCGTAACATTCCATGGGAGTGCCGGGCGGAGCTTTCTAGACATCCTTTCCGATGGACTGCTAAAACGTGTCCTAGATGATACTAGTGGACACGTTACAGTTGGTATCAGAGCCGACCAACAACATAATTATTTTTATGAAATTAAATAAAATGAAGCAAAGCAAATTTTGCTGTCTAAACATTTCCTTACCTTCAATGCTGTCTTGCATAATTACAAACTGTGGAACAAGTTCTTGGTATTTCGAGTCATGTTTATGACTTCAATGCATTCTCCGCTTTATAGACAAAGGATTGGGATGATGAACATCCTGGAGCAGATCTATAATCCATCACCTTTGTACATGGAACAAAGATGGACGGGTGCCTCAGGAATCTACTATATAGCCGCCCACCAGTTTGCTTATCTACAGACCAACCTAAAGAGGATCAAGTGGTTGGAAGACCTGAAAGTCGTGAAGCTGTTCGTTTTTGTGGAAGCTCACGTAAATTCGACTTTACATATTCGAGGTCGGAGGGTTGAGATTAACTCATATGTATATGAGGAAGTAACCTGTGTAATCCCCGCCGACAGCATTAAAGTGTTGGGCCGCCATGAGAAGTATGGATTCCAACAGAAAGGATATCCTGAACTTCCAATGACTTACCGATTCCTGAAGATCCATGACCCAAAACCTTATTATTATATAGTCCCTGTAGATAAATGCAATACAATGTTGTTCTCCCCAAACTAAATGTAACAATTGGCTTATCATCGCATGAAACGTTGTATTCAAAAGGGCTACACCCATATAAATACAAATAAAGACTTCTTTTTATGTCTGGTTGTGCATAAGAGTTGATAAAAAGTTAAGTAGCTACATTGTTTACGAGATAGCTGAATTAAAGATGTAATATAAGCTAATGTCGATTATCGTATAATAACGTTAAGAAAACCTTTATTCAGGCACAATCCCAGGTATAGGTTCCTAATTCGCCTCCTACATCAAGTACTGCTGTAATCCAGGAGAAGAAGTTCCTTCTTAAGCAGATTAAGCCACCCACATTTGACGGGAGAGGTAGATTCGTCCAAACTGATGCTGACATTTGGATTGAATCCATGGAGGATTACTTCAAAGCAGCCGATACTGCACCCGCCAATCAGCTATACTCGCCAAGTTAAAACTCACTGGTGAAGCCGGACTTTTGGTGGAAGCAATGGTGCAGGGATCAAGGGATCGCAGAGGACACGAACAATGAAAGCATTGACCTAGAGTTATGTCTTACCCGATTTACGCTGTTTTAGGGTAACGAAATGGAACTATGCCTTATGGTAGAGAGGTTGAGCTTTGCATCCCTCTCGTTTCCCATTCTCCTTGAACCAAGTGCAGCGTGAATCTGCTTCGGACCTAGCGTTTTTGCGTAAAGTAGTTCGCTTGGGTCCGACGCTAGTTGTTGTTAGGAAATGACCAATCAGGAAAACCCTAATTCCTGTCGATACTAAGTGGGAACAGCCAGAATACTTCCGCTACATGGCAAACACGGAAATCCCTAGATCACAAATCCCGTAACATTCCATGGGAGTGCCGGGCGGAGCTTTCTAGACATCCTTTCCAATGGACTGCTAAAACGTGTCCTGGATGATACTAGTGGACATGTTACAGTTGGTATCAGAGCCGACCAACAATGGAATTGTTTTTATGAAATTAAATAAAATGAAGCAAAGCAAATGTTGCTATCCAAACATTTCCTTACCTTCAATGCTGTCTTGCAGAATTACAAACCGTGGAACAAGTTCTTGGTATTTAGAGTCATGTTTATGACTGCAATGCATTCTCCACTTTATAGACAAAGGATTGGGATGATGAACATCCTGGAGCAGATCTATAATCCATCACCTTTGTACATGGAATAAAGATGGACGGGTGCCTCAGGAATCTACTATATAGCCGCCCACCGGTTTGCTTATCTACAACCCAACCTAAAGAGGATCAAGTGGTTGGAAGACCTGAAAGTCGTGAAGCTGCTCGTTTTTGTGGAAGCTCATGTAAATTCGACTTTACATATTCGAGGTCGGAGGGTTGAGATTAACTCATATGTATATGAGGAAGTAACCTGTGTAATCCCCGCCGACAGCATTAAAGTGTTGGGCCGCCATGAGAAGTATGGATTCCAACAGAAAGGATATCCTGAACTTCCAATGACTTACCGATTCCTGAAGATCCATGACCCAAAACCTTATTATTATATAGTCCCTGTAGATAAATGCAATACAATGTTGTTCTCCCCAAACTAAATGTAACAATTGGCTTATCATCGCATGAAACGTTGTATTCAAAAGGTCTACACCCATATAAATACAAATAAAGACTTCTTTTTATGTCTGGCTGTGCATAAGAGTTGATAAAAAGTTAAGTAGCTACATTGTTTACGAGATAGATGAATTAAAGATGTAATATAAGCTGATGTCGATTATCGTATAATAACGTTAAGAAAACCTTTATTCAGGCACAATCCTAGGTATAGGTTCCTAATTCGCCTCCTACATCAAGTACTGCTGTAATCCAGGAGAAGAAGTTCCTTCTTAAGCAGATTAAGCCACCCGAGTTTGACGGGAGAGGCAGATTCGTCCAAACTGATGCTGAAATTTGGATTGAATCCATGGAGGATTACTTCAAAGCAGCCGGTACTGCACCTGCCAATGAGGCTATGCTCGCCAAGTTAAAACTCACCGACAAAGCCAGACTTTTGGTGGAAGCAATGGTGTAGGGATCAAGGGATCGTAGAGGGATCCGTTACCTAGGAGAAGCTGAAGAAAGCCATGCAGGGAAGATACTTACCACCTGCATATCGCACATAGAAAATGAATGAGTTCTACGAGCTAAAACAGCTAGGACTCACTCTTGACGCATAGTACTCTAAAATCGTCTCACTTTTAAAGTATGCGCCACAGATGGACATGACACAGCAGCAGGTGTCCAAATTTTGTGCGGGTTAAAATCCACCAGTAAATACCCGTCTCGAATCTATGTGTCCATTAGATCTTCAGGATGCACTCATTCGAGCGGTGCCTATAATTCAGGAGGTGCAAGCTAGACCAAGGGGTAACAAAACTTAGTCTTATAATGACCCGAACAGAGGAGCATTTAGACCTCAAATGAAGAGAGTTCAAGGTCATAATCAGGGACAAAGAAAGAAAGCAAGGACGAATAACGTCAACAACTTTGTTCCTACTCAAAGTAATGGCCGAAACCTCCGTTGTTTTCACTGCAACGAACCCAGTCACTTCAAAAGGAAATGTCCCAAGCTTGGTGGAGGACATCGCCAAGCGCCTTTCCAAGGAACAGGCCGTTGTCAAGGAGCTGCTACTCGAGAAAGAGGAAGAACCGCCTGCATTGCCAATAGGCAAATGTGCAAAGAAGGAGAAGAAGAAGATCCAACCATGGAAGCGGAATTCGAAAGAGCGACAATCCATGCCACTTTACACAAGAAAGGGCCGAATCGCCAGTTCTCGGTGATTCAGATACCGTCGGACTATCAAGGTAAAGGTTTCAAGACCTTGATTGATTGTGGTAGTACACATTCCTTCATCTCGCCAGCATGTGCAAAAAGATTAGGAATAACCATAGTAGAAGCACCTACCCTGCTTGTGGAATTGGCAAATGGTCGTGAGGTTACTTGTACTAGGCAAATTGCTAAGGTGGAATTCTTTCTGGGAGGAAAGAAGACTTCGGTCAAATTCAGAGTCATGAATTTAGGTATCCATGAGTGTCTACTCGAAATGGATTGGCTTAAGCCTAACGATGCCCACATTCACTATGGAAAGGGTCAAGTTTTCTTTCGAAACTCTGAAAGGGAATTAGTCACAACTCAAGGCGAGGCAGGAGTGCCAAGAATCCAATTGGCCAAAGTATCTCGGATCATCAAAGGAGTCAGAAAAGGTTTACCTGTTTACTTGATCAAACTCAACAAATTAGATAAAAAACAAGAGTCTCATGAAGAACCTTCTTGGCTAAAGGAATATGCAAATGTATTCTTTGAAGAATTGACTGAACTTCCGCCTCAAAGAGAAGTGGATCATGAGATTAGGTTAGTACATGGAGTTGCGCCAATTGCAAAAAGACCTTATAGAATGTCCATGCCAGAAGCAATTGAGCTGAAGGAACAACTCAAGCAACTGTTAGATCAGGGCTACATTCAGCCTAGCAATTCACCGTGGGGAGCTCTAGTACTATTCCAGAAAAAGAAAGATGGGACACTTCGACTATGTATTGATTACCGAGGGTTGAATCAATCAACAGTCAAGAACAAGTATCCTATTCCTAGAATAGATGAGCTTCTTGATCGTCTTCAGGGTGCGAAGATCTTGTCCAAGATTGATCTCAGGTCAGGTTACTATGAGATAAGGATCAAGGAAGAAGATATCCCAAAGACGTCATTCAATACAAGATATGGGCACTTTGAGTTCCTGGTTATGTCATTCAGGATGACGAATGCATCTGCCACCGTCAATAGGTTAATGTAGGATATCTTTAGGTCATATCTTGATGATTTCGTGCTTGTCTTCTTCGATGACACTTTAATCTATTCTAAACAGGAAGAAGATCATGAACCTCAACTTTGGATTGTCCTTGAGACAATGAGGTCACATAAGCTGTATGCAAAAATGAAAAAGTGTGCATTCTTCAAGCGTCAGATTGAATATGTGGGATTCATACTATCATCAGAAGGAATATCAGTGGACCCAGCCAAGGTTAGAGATGTGCTTGAGTGGCCAATACTAGTATCCATCAAAGAGATCCCTAGCTTTCTTGGATTGACAGGATGGTATAGGGTCTTCATCAAAAGCTATGCTTTGATTGTAGCACCTCTGACGGACTTACTGAAGAAGCAAACTTCCATTACATGGTCAACTCTCGAACAGAATAGCTTCGACAAATTGAAGCAAAGTTTGGTATCAACACCTATTCTAAAACTTCCAGACCTCAATAAGGAGTTCAAGGTAGTAACTGATGCTAGCATTCTTCCCTTGGGGTGTGTACTTATGCAAGAAGGTCATCCAGTAGCATACTCTTCAAGGAAATTGAAGAGTCATGAAAAGAATTATGCTACGCATGATCTGGAATTACTAGCTATCATCCATGCTCTAAAGCTTTGGAGACACTACCTGTTGGGTAACAAGTTTACGCTAGTAACCCACCATAAGAGTCTCAAATGGATCTTTACCTAGAACGAGCTCAACATGAGGCAACGTCGGTGGATTAAAGTGTTGGAGGAATATGAATTTGAAATCAAGTACCGACCAGGGAAAGAGAATGTAGTTCCCGATGCACTTAGTCGCAAGGCATTCCTAAATTCCCTAATCTTACAGAATCCATCAACGGCCAGATCTCTAGCTACAAAAGTATCTATGCCAAACAACCCTATACTTGAGTTAGCTAGAGAGGAAGCATGCCATGATTTGGCTTACCAATCAATGCTAAAGGAGATCTCTATCAAGGATCAGAATCAAAATTTGCAGGCTAAGTATTAGAAATTTTCCATTAATCATGGACTTATCTACTACAGAACAAGGCTGTGTATACCAGCAAGCCAGTCACTTAAGCAGAAGATAATGTGGGAAGCTCATGATTCTCCTTTCGCAGGACATCCTAGCTATACTAAGACTCTTAATGTAGTTAGGAAGAGCTACCATTGGGAGAGGCTCAAAGGTGACGTTCTCAAATATGTCACTGAGTGTTTGTCTTGCCAACGTAAGAAAGCCGAACATGTCATGATGCCAGGGAAACTGCAACTGCTTGACATTCCCCAAATGAAATGGGAATTCATTAGTATGGATTTTGTTGTAGGCCTACCCCACGTCTAGGGAGGATACAACTCCATCATGGTTGTGGTTGACATGCTTACTAAGGTTGCACACCTTATTCCAGTAAAGACAAACTATAAAGCCTCAGACATTGCAAGATTGTTTATCAAGGAGGTATTCAAGCTACATGGTTTACCCAGAAGAATCATTAGTGATCGTGATTCTCTTTTCACATCACACTTCTGGAGAGCTATCTTTGAAGCTATTGGGACTCAACTCTATTTTAGCACTGCTTACCATCCCCAAACGGATGGCCAAACAAAGCGAGTAGATCAAGTCATCGAGGATTTGCTTAGGGAATACTGCTGTCGAGAGCCGAAAAGGTGGATTCAATACTTGCCTTTGGTTGAATTTGCCTACAATGCTTCTTACCAGCATAGCATTTAGATGACCCCTTTTCAAGCATTATATGGTCATGATTGCAGAAGTCCCCTAAACTTTTCTGATCCAACCCTAAGGGTTGAAGCATCAAGGCTAATATTGGAAGAGTTGGATAACCAAATAAAGTCAATAAGACAAGACATACAAGCGACCAAGGATAGACAGAAGGCATACGTGGATTTGAAGCGTCAAGAAAGAGTCTTCGAAGAAGGTGACATGGTCTTCATTCATGTACACCCTAAAAAGAGTTCTCTATCCTTAGGAGATTGCAAGAAGCTAAGTCTAAGGTATTGTGGGCCGTACAAAATCCTCAAATGCCTAGGACCCAATGCTTATAAATTGCAACTTCTTGAGAACCTAAAGGTTCACAATGTATTCCATATCAGCCTATTGAAGAAGTATGTACCTAATCCTAACCATGTACTTGATGACCAACAAATTGTAATGCCTAGTCAAGGAGTCCTTGAACTAAGGCCTGATAGGATCTTAGATGTTAGGGAGAGACAATTAAGACCCAGAACTTTGAGAGAATGCCTCATCCAGTGGAAAGATTATCCCAAAGAGGATGCCACTTGGGTAGATGAAGGCACTCTCAACCAACAATACCCTCGATTTATCTCGAGATGAGGACATCTCGATTCCTCTAAGGGGGAGAGAATGTAATATATCAAATATTTTTTGTGGAATTTCTTTTTCTCTCTCAGCGGTGGTTCGTGCTGGAGGGAAGTGAGGGATTTAGAAAGGACAGCAAGCTCCTCGTTGGAGCTTGCATATCCTCAAGCTCATGTGGGGCGACACGATGGGAGGGAGGAATTCCTTCCCTCTCCCTATAAAAACCCCCCAACCAAGGGGAAGGGAGAGAGGACGACGCTCCAGCAGACTCGACGTTGTTGGAGTGGAGAGGAGGAGGTCGCCGGCTATCTATTGGAGTGGAGAGGGGGAGCCATGAGCCATGAGGTCGCCAGTTTCAGGGATAAATGGCCACCGCCTGCAGTTGCTCATTGAGGGAGGTACCGCTGAGACCCATCACGGCCACCAATTGGCCCTGGCCGCCAGCAAGCCGCCATCGAATCGTCCTCTTTCTCCTCCACGTAGCGCATCCACATGCAGAAGCCTTCAGAAGCTTCTGGAAGCTTCCAAGGGGCTTCCTAAGCCCCCTTCCACACCACACCCATTTCTCTTGTGGTCTCCCACCAAGCCCCGGTTCATGTGGGTTTGTTAAATTAACCCCCCTTCTTATACCATTTATTTCTCCCCCCTCCCGGTTTTAATCCTTTTTAAGGGCCTTTCACCCTCCCTCGTGTCCCCTTTTTACACACCCCTTTCCCCCCCTAGTGCTATAAGCCCCTTTCACCCTTCACCTTTCCCTTTTACGCTTTCACCCCCCGGGTTTTAAACCCCTAAGCCTTTTTCACCCCGTGTCCATACACCCCACCCCCCACCCCCCCATGTCCTAAAACCCCTCCAAGACCCCCTTCCTATACCTTTCACTCCCGTGCCCAAAAAAAAAGTCTCCCAAGACCTCTTTTTACGCCTTTTTGAACCACACACACACACACCCTTTTCCCCGTGTATATACCCCTATAGGGCCTTTTGAAGGCTTTGTGAACCTTTTCCTCCCAAAGAAACTAAGACCTTAAAGGTCTTATTACCCCTCCTCGTGGTTAATTCCTTAACGATTCCTTGCCTTTCCAAAATACCATTGGACTTGGTTTCTCCCCTACTCGAAAAAGAGAAGAAGAGTATTGACGTGCAAGGGAGCGACGGTGGAATTTCGAAAAGGAGTGTAAAGCTGCTTCCACGTTCGAAGGACTACATCTGCGATGCCTCCTAAGAAAGTCCAAGGAGTAGTTGCGGGAGGGTCATCTCCCGGTATCCATGTGGATATCTCACCCCAAACCCAGGTTTTTCCTTCTTAAATTTATATCGGTTTTAATTCAATTGTGCAAGATGAATTGTTAGGGATAAGATATATTTTGTCCTAGCTACTCACGACGAAGGAATTTAGTTTAATGGAACATGCAAAATAAATAAAGTATAAACATAGTTTTTCTTCAAATAGCATTAGGCATTGACACAGATTATGAGCAAGATTATTTACCCACTACAGTAGTATACTTAGGTTAAGCCTAGAAGGTATAAAACTGCATCTTGCACTATTAACCCTATTCCTTTTTACAACAAATCATCATGGAAATTGCAAATCATGAAAGGATTCTTGCGATGCTTAAACTCTAGGAAGTTATCATTGCTAACTGCATAACTTAGCAAGGGAAAGATTGCTTATTTAGCATGAGTTTGTTTGCAAAGAAAAGGGAAGATTAGTTGGATTTAACCTAACCTCAAACCGATGAAGTATAAGATTGAAAAGTCAATTGACACGTAGATAACAAATCATACTGAAGTAATCTCGAAATTACCTTCTAGAGTTAACCAAATCAAAATGCTACGAAATATTTGTTGGGAATGAATTAAAATTCCAAGAAACGTCTATACCTTAAATACATTCCCTAAATATAGGGTCAGTAAACTGTAACCGAAAAAAAAAGAACTAGGGTTTGTCCCTGAGTTTCTTAAAAGAAAATAATAAAGCTAGGAAACCCTAGGTCTGACAAACGTCAGCTTAAAGAAACTGAAAATGGATTGTTTCGTAACTCCATTATCGCATAGTACGATGCAGGACTTGCGCGGCAAGTACGAAGTCATATGATCTTGTGATTGATTCACAAGAAGAAAGGCTAAATTCGCGCAACAAGGATGGCAGATCCTTACGCAAGTTATCTTGCAAAAGGATGTATACTTTGATAGCCTTCTAAGTAAGGAAGGTTAAAAACCGGAAACTGAAGTATCCAATGAACTTTAGGGTTTGATCAAGTTGGATTAATAGGGTACACCCTAACCAAGAATATAAGGGATCTTGCCAAGTTGCAAGACACCCCAGATCGAGTGCTGGATGCATTCGAAAGGAAAGATTCCTTCCTTAGCAGTTTGCCAACAACAAAATCGATCAATGGAAATGTTTGTGCTTGCTAGAGATTTTAGAGCACTGTTTGACTTGTTTGACCAATGAATTACAAAATAAATAAGTATCTATACTTCAGGTTGAAGGCCTGAAGGGAGTGGCAGCTTCAATTACCCCCGACTGCCTGCCTTACCCTAATCAAGGGGGTTGTTGACCACGCCGCGAACATGGACCGAACCCGCCGCAAGAGGTCTCTCCGTTGAGCGCTACTTGGAGCAGGAGGACGCTTGGGTGCCAGGGGGGCTCTGGCCATAAATTCCTTGCCTTTCGGGTGCTGCATAAGAGGCTACCGTGACTCGGGATTGGATCTCGAGGCCCGCATGCTAGTCTACGGGCGGAAACTTGGAATAGTGATCCCTATGGATTGCTGGATAGCCTTCGGGCAGATTGTGGATAAGCCTACGGGCAGAACTTTTGTATTTCAAAGATAAATACGATGATATGTTAATAAAGAACTTGTCTGATATTGTTTTTTTATGTCACGTGATAAGATTACGTGAAGGAACCGGTGCTTAACGGATTAATTAAAGAAGCTGGTTGTTACATGTCCAACTGATGTGTTAGATAATTACATAACTAAAACAAACCGAGGAAAGTGCGGAGGATGGGCCATGGGTCCGTCCTATGGTTGGGTGGTCTTGGTTGGTCGGGAACTTTTCTCAAATCTCGAAGAACAACGGGATGATCATCAAAGGACAGGAACAACGAAAGCGTTGACCTAGAGTTATGTCTTACCCGATTTACACTGTTTTAGGGGAACGGAATGGGACTATGCCTTATGGCAGGGAGGTTGAGCTTTGCATCCCTCTCTTTTCCCATTCTCCTTGAACCAAGTGCAGCGTGAATCTGCTTCGGACCTAGCATTTCTGCGTAAAGTAGTTCGCTTGGGTTCGACGCTAGTTACTGTTAGGAAATGACCAATCAGGAAAACCCTAATTTCGATCGATTCTAAGTGGGAATGGTTAGAATAATTTCGCTACGTGGCAGACGCGGAAAGCCCTAGATCACAAATCCTGTAACACTCCATGGGAGTGCTGGGCGGAGCTTTCTAGACATCCTTTCCAATGGACTGCTAAAACGTGTCCTGGATGATACTAGTGGATACGTTACACATAATAAGGTCACTGGAGCATCCACTTGAATATCCAAATCAGCCATAAGCTTGAGCAGCCATGAAATCTCACATGTTGTCAATGCAGCACACCTGTACTCTACCTCAGTGCTAGACAATATAACCGTTGGTTGCTTCTTGCTACTCCAGCTGATCATGCCACTTCCAAGGCCAAAAACATAACCACTCGTAGATCTGCGATCATATGAGCATCCTGCCCAATCCGCATCTGTGTATCCAACTAGTTTCAAGGGCTTATCTCACATATAGAACAACCCATAATCTACAGTGGACTTAACATATCTCATAATCCGCCTAACAGCATCCAAACGTGGCTTCTTGGGCTTCTGCATAAACTAACTTATGAGCCCAAGTGCATACTCAAATCCGGCCTAGTGATGGTCAAGTAGATCAGACTTCCAACCATCTGCCTGTACATAGTCACATCCTGAATTTCAGCTCCAGTGCTAATGTCCAGCTTGACATTCTGATCAAATGTGGCCTTTCCTAGTTCCTTGGGCCTCTTATTGCCCCATCCCAGCCTGTTATGACCTCAGAGGCTAGTCCCTCATACTCTTCCAGCCAGAAATCTGAATCTATGTCCCTATTTCCCTGTTTCAGCCTATTGTACAGCAACAGAAAACCCTACTGTTTTCCTTCTTTTTTTCTATCCTAACCTTATCCTAATGCAAAAAAAATCAAAACCAGAGATGGAGATGGATTGTCCTACTCTAATATTCAACAACAAATCAAAAACCTACTTGCTAAGGAGATTGAATACCTCTTCAAACTCCCTCGCTTCCTACCTATCTACCTCAAGCACCGGTTCGGGGAAAACCCTACTCCAATGCTCGATTCGAAGCGCGCAAGTGCTCAAGGCTTGAATCCGTTGGTCCTATAGTATCATTATCATTAAAAGAGTTTTGACTAGTTTAATAAGCCATAACACATGGATGCATATTGCCATTCATAACTTAACAACTATGTGTGTAATAAGTTTGTATTGTAGCATCTTGACTAAGAGATGAATATTTGCACTTGTAATTGTACTGACATCTCATGATGTGAATCATTATAAATATCTAAAAGATAATCAATCCATATATTCAAAATTTATGTTAAAGGAAGAAGATTTGTGCATATTACAATCTATAAAGGAACTTGTGCCTGACATGTTGTTTCTTAAGATAACCCTAGACTAGTTCATAGGACTCCATCAATTGTCTTTCCCCTTCTTGACATAGTTGATGGGTTTTGAAAAGTGTGTAACTATGATATGAAGATCATGGGGGACCATATGATGCCTTTCCCCACCTTCTACCCATGAAGCATAAGCATTAGCCAAATGATGATAAGAGAAGGATAATATGCTTTGTCCTAGCCCGTCAGCATTTAAGTTTGCACTTAAGTGGCTACTAGGATTTCCTAATATATTACTCTTTCCAATTCAATAGGGACAAAAAAATGCATGAAGCTTTGTAATATAAGGAAGGCATATTCATGAACACTTAGATATTACAATCCCTATTGTGAAAACAATACTTGTGGGGATAGTACAATCTTAAAAGGAACTTATGCTACACGTCTTGTTTCTTAAGATAATCTTAGACCCATTCGTAGGACTCCATCAACTATCTTGCCCCCTCCCAATGTGGTTGCTAGGTTTCAAAAAGTTGGTATCTATAATACAAAGGTTGCGGCATATAGTATGATGCCTTTCTCCACCTTCTACCCACAAACCATAAGTACCAACCAAATGATGATAAGATGAGGACACAATGCTTTGTCCTAGCCCATAGACATTCAAGCTCACACTTAAGTGGATACTAGGATTTCCCAAGATATTACAGTTGTAAATTCAACAAGGGCGCATAAATACAAGAAGCTTTGTGATGTTTGTATATGTTAGATGTGTTGTTTCTTAAGATACTCTAAGACCTAGACTAGTTTAAGAGCTACATAAATATAAATCATCTCAATACTTAGAGTTGCAAAACCAAACACAGTTGAGAAGGTTGTGTCTTTGCGACATAGTAGTCTATCACAACAGTTATTCCTTTTGAGTGTGGTTTAACATCTCTTGGCATGATGTATTGCTATGTATTACATTGAGTTTGATCAGTGGTGGCATGGATAAAATAATATTAAATGGCCTAGACTAGTTTAAGAGCTACATAAATATAAGTCATCTCAATACTTAGAGATGCCAAATCAGATGCAGATGGGAAGGTCATATCCCTGGACTTAGGAGTCTCTCACAACACTTATCCCTTCTAAGTGTGGTTTAACATCTCCTTATATGATGTATTAGTATGGCTCATGTTGAGTCAATGACTTTTTCTACTTCTCATGATAACTAAAGTGTATCCACAACTTATAAATACTATGTGTTTAGGTACATAGAGAGAGAGAGAGAGAGAGAGAGAGAGAGAGAGAGAGAGAGAGAGTGTGTGTGTGTGTAGTGAAAGAGTAATTTAAGTGCCAAGCATTAGATGTTTCTTTTCAATAAGCTCAATGACTAAAAGAGATAATATAAAACATTAGGTGCCTCTCTCTTTCCACGATTCTTTCTTTGCTTCAAATCATTATTGTAGTCCTATATATTACTTTACACATTATTGTAATCCATGAGTCTCATTATGATATTCAAAAGTTACTAGCACATCAAATTATTGAAATCTCATCATTGATAAAAGTGTATCAACAAACTTTAATACTTGAATCATCTAACCAACTCCTTCTCTTATTCAAACAATCTCCCCACTTGAGGCAAATGCAAGAGATCCATTCAACACCATTCTAGTTTACAACAATTACAATCAATTCATTACTGGTCCTCAAGTGTTAGAACAATAATACCACATGCAACCACTCTATGAAATTGTCCCAGACCTATATGATTAATAGTCACTAATTGTATGATACATCTTTACAAGTGTGTCTTGCAACCATTCCTTGAAGTAGTCTCAACCATACAATATTACTACTTATTTACTTTAATCTAATGTTGAGTAGTGTACTTTTAGATCGTAAAGCCTTTTTTCTTATGTTTAGGTTATACCATTAATATTTGCATGCAGGACATACATTCTAATGTTTGAGTCTTGAGATGTCATACAATATGGGGAGAGGGAGCTCTAAGGGAGTGAGCCATTTTTTTGCATTGGCTAGTGTTTGGAGACCAAGGAGAGGTAGCCGGCTTAAAGTAAGGAGACTAGGGGATTGATGGCAAGAAAGAGAGTGGCCCTATGTGATAGATAAAGATAGAAACTACTTTGTCAAGAGACTCGGAGTAGTCTAGGAAAGGCCTACTAGAAGGGGGCGAAGGCCATCAAACACCACAATTTTTTATGAGTGGTTGCTGTAGTCTTTCGAGGGGGGATGCTGCTGACTACAAGGCAAGAAAGGCTACTGCAATGAAAGCAAGAATGTGACTACATCCATGACAAGGAGAGCATAAGCTAGAAATGAAACCAAAATATGTAGGCAAGATGACGATTCACTAGTTCTAATGAAGTTATATCTCTACTAGGCTCCTCAGTCATTTACCATGATGAGGATACATATAGATCAAGGACTGTGGCAAACATAGGAGAAATGTGTATTTGAACGCTTATTAAGTAGCGTACTAGGATGGAGGCTCCATATTGAGAGGGATCAAAGGACAAAAAGAGACTGTATGCAGGACGCCGCTTTTACAGCTGAGGAAAAGAGACTGTATGCAGGATGGTGCTTGTAGCTGATCATCAAAAGATCGATGGATCCCGCTACTAGGGGAGAGCGTTCATCACGAAAGGTCTGTCTGATCCTGAGCATTAGTTTTGCCAAAGAGAGGCAAGCTCATGCTAGCGATGGAGTTTGGTGGTTGATCTTTGAGGACGGCGAGCTGCTCTAGCTTATTTTTGTCAACATAAGGCACTGTACTAGTCGGTGTAGGCCATGTAAGCGAAGACCAAAAATGTACTTCGCTTATTGACGTTGCGACGCTCGCTTCCCATAAGATCTGAATGCTCGATCCCACCCCAAACTTCTACTCAATAGGTAAAGGCCATATGTGATGTGAGCCTTGACGCTTGCACCCCCTTGAGCTCTGCCTACTGCAAATATGACTACTAAGGAAGAATTCAAGATTTTATGAGAAATTACAGATAATAGTCTTTGAAAAGACCTTTGATATAAGCAAAATGACTATTGTACAACTGGCCCCTTAATGGTCATACAACCATTAGCACCGCCGCACTAGTAGAATGCATTCTTCTTTCTCTCTCTCTCTCTAAACCAAAAAGAGTGTACTCTGTGATATCCTCTTCTTCCTCTCTTACACTCCTATTTTGGTACCAAAACAAAATAGTCAAAAACCCTAATATGATCTTTTAAAATTATCCACCTTTACCCTAATATTTAATATTTTCCCTCAAGTGCCTTGCACATGCAAAGGGGTAGTTAGAGTCCAAAGTTAGATAACTATTTCCAATCCAACATCAATTCAACCTACGTAGTGCATATTGGAATGGTCCAAAAGGCATTAGCCGGGGTCTTGAGCTTTGGTAGGTTATAAAATAGAAGCCCCATTTTACACTATGAGGGTAACATCTTTCACATATATTCTTAAAGAGATTATGCTTGAATTTATTAGGCATAAGATCTGAGCATTAGTGTAAACTAAGCCTAGGCAATGATAGGTCATTCATTCCTTGATACTTGAAGTTATGACAACATGAGCTACATTTTGTGGTTTTTTCTTTGGATTCTTGTTTACATTATTCATTTTTTCTTAGGTTTTTAGAGGGGAAAGTATTAATGTTACTAAATCAATGAAGTTATCTGTAACGTGTCCGCTTGTCTGCTTGTGGGACACGTCTTAGCAGCCCATCGGGAAGAGAGTCTAGAAAGCATCGCTTGGCACTTGCAAAGAATGTCACAGGGTTTGCGATCTAGGTCCTCCTGAGTTTGCCCTGAGTGGAAGTGTCCCGTCGTTCCCACTTAGGATCGACCTAAAGTCACGGTTCCTTTCCTATCAACAAAGTCTCTAGGAAGTAGCTAGCGTCGAGCTCCAAATGACCCATATTGAGTAGGCACAACAGAGTCCAAGCGGTTGCACTTGGTTCATGGAGAATGGGAAACGAGAGGGATGCGAAGCTCAACCTCTCTGCCATAAGGCATAGTCCCATTCCTTTTCCCTAAAATAGCATAAATCGGGATTCCAACTCTACTGATGCTAGGTCTTCATAGTCTCATTATCTCGTCTTTTGAGAAAAGTTCCCAGCTAACCGGGACCACCCTTCTATAACGGTTCTAAGTCACGTCCACCACACTTTCCTCCGTTTACTTAGTTATCTAACTACCTACCACATTATGTTTGACATGCAAAGGCAGCTTCCTTAATTAATCAACTTAAACACAGGTTCCTTCACGACACTGACACAAAAATAATGTCAAGCAAGTTCTTTTTTCAAATATCTAATCTTTATTTATCATAGTCCCAGAATACATCAAGTATCATGCCCGAAGGCTACTCCAGCAATCAACATGATTGCTCCTCCAAGTTTTTGCCTGTAGACTAGTACACGGGCTTCAAGGTCCCATCTCGAGTCACATCAGTATCTTGTACGGGATCAGAGGTAAGGAATTTACAGCCAGAGCCTCCCCTAGCACCTAAGCGTCCTCCCACTCCAAGCAGCACCCACGAGGAGACCTCTTGCGACAGGTTCGATCCACATACCGGACGTGGCTAACAACCCCCTTGGATAGGGCCAGGCAGACAGTCAAAGGTAACTCAGCTTGCCTCTCCCTCCAGGCTTTAAACCTAAAGCATTAAGTGTTTTGCCTTGAATTAGTTCCTTGAGCAAAGAAGTTCAAACAATGTACCTAAGTGTACAATCACGATCATTTCCGCGGTTGTTCGTACGACCAACTGCTAATGTGTGATTCCTTTTTCCTGGATGCTCCCAGCATCCGATCCTGGATCGTTCGCAACTTGGTGAGATCCCAAGGGCTTGGCAAGCTAGGTTGCTTGTTTCCCCTTTTATCTTCACGTTAGGGTTTGTACCCTACCGACCCTAATTATCCTTACCTTAGGTCTCCTTGTAAGATAGACCATGGACAACCTCGTTGTCCTCAGTTGGTCAACTTGCTGGTTATCTCCTAGATCCCTTGTAGTACCTATGTACCTTTATCTTTGATCTTAATTGTTCAAGATTGTCTATCCCCTTGACCATGGTTGGTCAAGGTGATTCTGTTTAGAACAGATCCTACTCCGACTTAAGTGTAATCTTCTTAAGCCCTCTTAACAATGCTCATAGGCGCTTAAGCTTTTACCTATCCCTCTTGAAGTCACCAAGGATTTGACATGGGACTTATGGATCTGAGTTCCATTTGGTGAATTACAAACAACGTTTGAATTCTCCCAACAACTTTAATGCACGCAACGTAATGCCATGCCTTCATTTCAATGCTTACAATTTTGATATAATCCATATGATATTTTGTGCCACACCTGCGAAGGTACTTTCTATGCGTGCAATCTTAACATTATCCTCTATATTATTCACATGATCTATGACCTTCTTGAATGATCTAACTTTATGTGATCATTATATGGGTCTAATTACACTTTAACCTTTTCTGAAGTTTATTATGTGTACGTTAGAATCCATCTTGCGATATGGACATGAACTTTGTTTTGTTCAATGTCCGTTGACATGCATTTTAAGCAAGAACTTGTGCAAAGATCAATGCACTTAATGCAAGAATTTTTGACAATTTACGATGCAATTTCTAATCAATTCCACCTATTATGATGACATCTTATGACAGAAATTATCTTGCTTGTTACATACATCCCAACTAAGTTCATACCTGGGTTTGGAGTGAAACTTCTCTCTCTCTCTCTTCTTTTTCTTCTTCTCTCTCTCTCTTCTCTCTCTTGGGTTACATACATCCCAACTAAGAAGCTTCTCTCTCTTCTCTCTCTCTCTCTCTCTCTTCTTTTTGTTGTTGTTGTTGTTGTTCTTCTTCTTCTTCTCTTCTTCTCCTCTCTCTCTCTCTCTCCCTCTTCTTCTTCTTCTCTTCTTCTCCTTCTCTCTCTCTCCCTCTTCTTCTTCTTCTTCTCCTTCTTCTCTTCTTCTCCTTCTCTCTTTCCCTCTACTTCTTCTTCTTCTTCCTCTCTTCTTCTCCTTCTCTCTCTCCCTCTTCTTCTTCTTCTTCTTCTTCTTCTTCTTCTTCTTCTCCTTCTCCTTCTCTCTCTCCCTCTACTTCTTCTTCTTCTTCTTCCTCTCTTCTTCTCCGTCTCTCTCTCTCCCTCTTCTTCTTCTTCTTCTTCTTTTTCTTCTTCTTCTCTCTTCTTCTCTCTCTCTCTCTCTCTCTCTCTCTCTCTCTCTCTCTCTCTCTCTCTCTCTCTCTCTCTCTCTCTCTCTCTCTCTCTCTCTCTCTCTCTCTCTCTCTCTCTCTTCTTCTTCTTCTTCTTCCTATTTGGCCGAGGGAGGGGAGGACTGCCCTTTTAAAGAGAGGGAGGAGGTCTTCACGAGGGGAGGGAGATGGCCGTTAATGGCCGCCACCCTCCACCTGGGGGGGTTGCATGCCCCCCCCCCCTTCACTCACTTCACTCCCTCTCTCTCTCTCTCCTTAATGTGCTATCGGGGGCAGGGAGAGAGACAAAATTAAAAATTTTAAGGGGGGATATATTACATTATCTAACATGTGAGACTAATAATGTGCAAATTTTAGTGGAAATAATGATTCTTGAATAACAAGGTAATTCAAACTATCACATCAATATGTTAATTTAAGGCTCATCTATATATTACATGAATGAATAAGATATTTGTTCTCTCATAATACTAATTTCTATTGAGTTCAAAGCTAAGCAATTAGAGTTGGTCAAACCTTTGGATAACATGTCCAAAGTTATCTCTACCCTTTCCAAGTATCCATAGAACTTCAAGAAGCTAGTCATCATAGCAAAGGAAACAATCAAAACGATCAGTCTGCGCATCGATCTTGTGAACCTACATGTAGTAAGTAAGTAGACAAACATTTGACCTACTACATTATGTGCTACCGTAGTAAGGATTTAAAACATTTATTAAAGTCTAAGGGTTCACACGCAATAAATGTTAGGGATTTGATATTGTTTGTGCATTGTGTCAAGTTTTAAATTTTTATTTTTTGTGTGTTTTAGATCTATTGTTTTGTGAGGTTTAGTGTTTACTTTCTTTTAAGTGATTGATGTTTTGTCTCCATCATGGCACCTATGTATCAAAATCTAGCATATAGCACTAACTATTCTCATTGGAAGCAAAAAACAAACTCATGGATTGTGTGCAAAAAAGTAGCACAAAATTATAGAAGAATTGGTTCATGTGGAAACATTAAGCTAGAGCACCACAAACATGTAACAAAAAGTCAAGAAGAGGAATCTTTGGAGTCACTCCAAGAGTGTAAGAAGAGGGACTTCCAAGGGTTTTACCACCCATTTTCGAATCTTTGAAATATAATATAAGGTTTGGGAAGTGCTACAATAGCTTGATGAATGGAGCTCTTCTTCTTGTCCCACTACTCTTCAAACTCAACTCAAATCTTATGTGATATCTAGCTTTCTATTGACACTCAAGGATACATTGTTTCAAGGTTCTACAAAATCCAAAACATAGAAATGTTTTCATGACTCAATTGCTTGACTCACATTAAGCGTATATGCAACTCATAAGAATTTGTATCAAAGCTTTATAAAGGGGCTAAAAAGTATATGTCTTTTCTGCAAAGTTGTCACTAAATTGGGATGAGGTATGTTATACTTTTGAGGGGCTTTTTAGATCTCATAGATGATCATCCAATAATCATGCCTCTTCTACACCATGAAGCAAGTAACGTGATATAGGATTTTAAAAAAAGCAACAGCTAGGGCATTCTCATGCAACTTTTGGAGCTATCTCTCATAAAAAGGGAAATTTCTTTAGGATGGTGCCCTAGTAGAGTTGTTCATAGTTGAATGTAAAACTCTATCTACCAATCCTAAAATTCTAATGATGTATGCTAATGTTTCTTCATTTAGGACACATGTGACTTGTGATATGTAAGATGTGTGTTTCTTTAGTCATTTATGATTAATGCTTCATGTCTATCTATGTGGAAGTCCTGAAATTTATGTGCAGCCTAGGGTTATTCCTTCATTCATAAAATTTCATGCTATAATATGAATATTTTAGGTAGATTACTATTTTGAATTTAACATGTAAGGCTATTACAATTATAGAATGGACTATTTATCCTAGAAGAGTCGATATTAGAACTTGAGCAAATATCCTCAAAGGATTGGTGACCTACCCCATAGCGGAAAGTTCCTAGATCCAATTTGTGGTTGAAATGTCAAGTGGAACCCAATGGGAAGAGTAACACAAGGTTGTTTAAATATTTCCTTCTAGGGTAAATCAACTTTTGAATAAATGCTAAATGAGATTTTGATTATGTATACCATGCTCTAATGATGTATCAAGAAGGAATTTCTTATGATTGTAAGCTAGAATTTTGACTAAATCTAATCAAATTCAAACTAAATAAGAGGAAAGATGCACTAGGAATCTCTCAATGCTATTTACAAGGACCCTATTCCAAGGGGGTCATAAATACCATTCTCAGAAGCTCAGGGTAGCCCTGTTGCAAGAGGTTTCTCTATGGGGAGTGAGGTAGGTAGGAGGAAATAAGGGTGCTAGGGAGGGCTGTGGCTAGTAAAGTATTTAACTCCTAGGTTTTTTCTAACCCCCACAAGATCCAAAGTGGTCTTTTTGGGGCCGTAACAATAGTTGATGGGGTGGAATCTTGAAGGATACCAAACCTTTGGGTTGATGTTACTTTTGTATGGGCAGAAGAAAATTAAAGTAAGAAACCTTAAAAGTAATAATGGACCTATTTGTCAATAGTTATTTCATCTTATTTTCGTTTTTTGCCCTAAGTTATGTGAATGGACCCTACACTATAAAAGGCTAATTAAGGAATTTGATTTTAGGTGTTAAAATATAATAATGGTAGGTAATTTGCTAATGAAAAATACCATCGAGAAGAGTGGTGTCAAGATAATTGGCATGTATATCGAGAAGACATCAAATCTCTGGCTATGGGAGTGAATAGGATTAGTAATGGATGGATATATGTATATGATGTTTGAGAGATTCTTAAGTGAGGATTAACAGTAGTAAGAGATTCGGCAGATTCTTGTATGAGAGAAAAGCTTATGATAGAGATTACATAGAGTAGAGATCAATAAGAGATGAAACAACACACATGCAAGAGATCAAAGGCTCAAGTATCTAAAAACCAATACTTGATCAAGAAAACTTGTTTAGAATGATTCTCCCCTTTATTGTGTCTCGTTTCACCCTATTATAGCCAAAAACTCGCACCAAACATTAGCTTCTACACTATTGCTCAAATAGCAAATCTAATGGTTCCTTTGGCTATGAAAGGATGGTAAAACCCTAGGACACCTATTCAAAATTCTCTCAGATTACTCCTTCTCCCTCTTCTCTATCCAGAGTGTAGCTTACTGCATGAAAGCTATGATCACATGCTGTGCTAGTTCGGGGACCCTTCCTTTTACATGAGATCTACAAAACTGACTAGAAAGTTACTTGTTTTTTTTATGACACCCTATTCTATAATTTTTCTACACATTTTTAGGATATTTACAAAAAATGAAGTAAAATATCAAAATTAGGCTAAAATTGCCCAAAAATCCTATCATTTTGAACCATCCATACTATGGACACTAACACTAAATGACTAATATGACATTGACTCTCTAGATTAATAAGTAAGCCAGATAATGATGTAGTCAAGGATTTTTTACACTATTTCTACACCGTAGCGACACGAGAGCGGGTGCACAAGTCTCTCGATGTGTATGCCCTTTGATGGTAGGGTGGTCTTAGTTAGCTGGGAGCTTATTTTAAGTATTATGCTAATTGGGAAGTTACGTTGACCTAAATCAAGATTGAATAGTAACTTAATTTTGTGTCATTTAGGGGATTGGAGTGAGAATATGCCTTATGGATAGAGGGATTGATGTATTACACTCCCCCTCATTTCTCACTCTCTTTGAACCAAGTGTAACATGAGTCCTCTTTGGTTCAAGTGATCTCATGCCAAGCAAACACTCAAAGGTTGATGCTAGCAAATCTCTATGTAATCCCAATTGATTCAAGAACCTAGAGTTCAGGTCAATCCTAGTGGGTTTGACTAGAGTACTTTTGCCATGATGTGGACTCAAGCAAACCTAAGCAATTTAATCTATGTCATTCCAAATAGTGTTGGGCAACATTGCTTAGAATTTCTGTTTGATGAACCACAACATTGTACTCTGAAAGTGAGTTTCAATAGGCACATTATACGTGGTATCAGAGTATCAATTTAGTTATAGTTGTATGGAAAAATCTTATGGAAAGGTTGTTAACCTAAGTTAAGAAATCTAGACATTTTCTTGTACTAACGTGGGTGCAACAGCCTTGTCAAAATATGAAAGCTTGGAATCATTTTTTAGTATTCCAAGCCATATGTACGCCAGTGATGCACTCTACTCATTATGAATGGAGAAGAGAAGTGATGTGCACCTTAGACCATAATGTACGATCTATCCCCACCATAGCAAGAAAGAAGATGGGTTTGGAAAGGTTGTAAGTGCTTTTATATTCTCACATTCTAGAAGGTTTCACACTCTATTCACCTATGGCCAAGCAATTTGGTTGGACTGTTATGTCTATGATGAAGTGACAAGAATAATCTTGGCTGATAGAGTGTCAGTATAGGGTTGTTTGCATCACCATGGGTTTCGTATAGTAGGTCTTCCTGATTCTCCTTTATAGTATAGGCTTCTAGATATCCACCACAAAACCACCATGCTATTATCCTATGAATCTAGCTAGTTATCATCCTTAGGGTTCTATTTGGAGTTGTAATGCCTTAGTCTATAAGTAAAGGAGTTTGTTTTCCTTACCCATATACAAATTCCTTGTTCAATGTAAATATTGGCTTATGCCAATTATAATGAACCGAGCCTCCATTTATTTTCATGATCCTTATACTCATTGTACTAAATTTTGATTTCTAAATGAGAAATTTTTGAAGTTTAGTAATGAAAGCATTAAGAAAAAGGTTTATTTCCAAGTTTTTTTAGCACAAATGTGTGACAACACCCATCCTAAAGCTACCCAATCTAAGTAAAGAGTTTGAGATTGTAACAAATGTGAGCTCTCTAAAACTATGTTGCACCCTTATGCAAGAAGATAATATTGTAGCTTACTCATCAAGGAAGTTAAAGACTCATGAGAAGAATTATACTAATCATGATCTAGAGCTATTAGCTTTGATTCATGCCTTTAAGTTGTGGAGACACTACCTACTTAGAAATAAGGTTTCTTTAGTCACTAACCACAAAAGCATCAACTTAGCTTAATCTTAATATGAGGCAACATCTATCGATTGAAACCTTACAAGAATTTGACTTTGAGATCAAGTACCTACTAGGAAAGCAGAGTGTTGTTACAGATGCCCTAAGTTGCAAAGTATTCCTCAATGCCCTTATCCTAGAGTAATCATCTACATTAGAGTCTCTAGCAGTCAGAGTGTGAATGCCTAGCAACCCAATCATCAAGTTAGCTAAGAAAGAGGCAAGAAAGGATTCAAAATACCAATAGGTGCTAAGGAAAATCCTAGCCAAAGAGACATATCCCTAAGTTCAAGATTAAGTATCAATACTTCTCTATTGATGAAGGACTCATCTATTTTAGAATAAGGCTATATATCCCCACAAGTTAGGAACTCAAGAAGAAGATACTATGGGAAACCCATGACTCCCCTTTCTCAGGACACTGTAACTCTTCTAAAACTCTCAATGCTATCAAGAAAAGCTACTATTGGGATGAAATCAAGGGTGATGTACTTGAATATGTCACTAAAGGCCTATGCTATCAAGGAGTGAAAGCTGAGTAGGTAAAGATGTGAGGAAAGATCCAACCTCTTGATATCCCTAAAATGAAATGGAAATTTACTAGTATGAATTTTTTAGTTGGTCACCTCCTATTTAAGGGGGGTATAACTCAATCATGGTGATTATGGATATTCTAACTAAGTTTCCTTACCTTATGATAGTCAAGACCAACTAGAAAGCTTTAGACATTGCAAGACACTTTACTAAATAGAGCTTCATGCTATGTGGATTACCTAAGAGAATTATAAGTGATTGAGATTCACTTTTCACTTCTCCTTTCCAAAGGAGCTTGTTTGAGGCTATTGGACTCAACTTTGTTTCACTATAGCATATCATCCACAAATTGATGGGAAAAAGGAGTTGAAAAATCAAGTCACAGAGGACATACTAAGAGCTTACTAATATAGAGAGCCTGAGTACTGGATATAGTATCTACCCTTGGTTGAGTCTATCTATAATGTGTCTTATCATCAGAGCATTCGGATGACTCCATTCCAAGCATTATATGGGTAAGATTGTTGAGTTTTCCTACACTATATCTTATCATCAAATCATCTAGATTAATCCATTCCAAGCATTGTATGGGCAAGATTTTCTTACAATGCTTAACTTCTCTCATCCCACCCTAAATGTAGAAGCTTCTATGAAGTTACTAGAGGAAATGGATGATCAAGTCAAAGTTGTTAGGCAAGATATTCAAGCTGCGAAAAATCAACAAAAGGCAGACATTGATCTAGGGAGACTTCATTATGCATGTTTGTCCTAAAAAGAGTTCATTGTCTTTTGGAAGAATTCAAGAAACTAAGTGCAAGATATTGTGGACCCTACAAGATTGGCAAGTGTCTAGGACCAAATGTATACAAGCTACAACTCCCTAAACACTTGAATGTTCATAATGTACTTTATGTTAGCTTATTAAGAACTTATGTAGCGAATCTTGATCATATTCTTAATGACAAGGAAATTTTAATGCCAAGTCAAGGAGTCCTTGATCTCTAGCTTGATGGAGTACTTGATATAATAAAAAGAATCTTGAGAATTAGAACCCTTACAGAATAGCTTATCTAGTGGAAAGATTATCTTGAAGAAGATGCCACGTGGATTAATAATGACATCCTATGTAAGCAATATCCCTAGTTTCTTTTGAGATGAGGATATCTCGATTCCTATAAGGGAAAGAGGATGTAATATCTCTAGTTACAAAAAGGTTTTCTCACTTGGGCTCTGTCTAGTGAGACTCATAAAAACCTCAAGTTCTCTCTTCCTCACATGCATATGCTTTGTATTTTATAACATGAATCGATGCCTATGCTCTCATTGGGGGGGGGGAGAGAGAGAGAGAGAGAGAGAGAGAGAGAGAGAGAGAGAGAGAGAGAGAGAGAGAGAGAGAGAGAGAGAGAGAGAGAGAGAGAGAGAGAGAGAGAGAGAGAGAGAGAGAGAGAGAGAGAGAGAGAGAGAGAGAGAGAGAGAGAGAGAGAGAGAGAGAGAGAGAGAGAGAGAGAGAGAGAGAGAGAGAGAGAGAGAGAGAGAGAGAGAGAGAGAGAGAGAGAGAGAGAAGTGAAGAAAGAGATAGATGAGCAAAGAGCAAGATAGATAAGATAACACAGAGAGAGAGAGACAGAGAAGAGAGAGAAATATATAGATGAAGAAGAATCTTTCTATCATCTAAGTTGAAATTCATCAAGATCATCAAATTCATAAAAGCTACACATCCATTGTGGCTCCATAGAGGAAAAGCTTAAGAGTCACAGGAATCGCATGACCCAAGAAGCTACTAGGGCCATGCTAGGAAACATGAGTGGAGATAACATTCCAATTCCCACCATGAAAATTCAGGTTCCTCTAATCCCTATAAATTGCAAAAATAGATTTGTTGTATTGTTCACAAAAAGGGATAGTTTACTTATGTTTTGAACAAGGTCAGTGATGCTAGAATTGTAGTTGATATTATCTTAATGAATGAATGTTAGAATTGGTAGCAAATACATAGTCTTAGAATGTTAGAATTGGTAGCAAATACATAGTCTTAGGTGAAGAAGAGGAAATTATATCAATACATTTTATTTTATGGATAACCCAATAAATATGCATCTTTTGGATATCTCTCTCATAAAAAAGGAAGAATCTTCAAGATGGTTCCCTATTAGAGATATTTGTAGTTGAACTTAAAACTCTATTTGGTAATCCTAAAAATATAATACCATATGCTATTGTTTCTTCACTGGGAAAACATGTGACCTATGATATTTAGGATAGTGTGTTCTTGTATATGATTAGGATGTATGCTACCTGTCTATCTCACGATCCTAAAAACTAGATGATGTATGTTACTGTTTCTTCATTTACAAAATATGTAACCTATAATATTCAAGATAATGTGGTCATGTAGATAATCATGATGAATGCTACTTATCTATATGGTAATATTGAAAATATCGTATTGGTTGCACATGTTCTTCATTCAAGAACAATGTGATCTGTAAGATTCAAGATAGGGTCATCCTATAGTTGATTATGACGCATTTTTTATGTCTAAGAGAAAGTCTTGAAAATTGCATGCCAACCATGGTTGTTCCTTCCCTCAAAAAACTTATGGTTTGCAACATTTAGGATAGAATGTTTCTATAGTCCTTTATGATGAATGCTTCATGTGTGGGGTTATTCCTTAATTTGGGAAGTTGTATGCTATAATATGATTATTTCAGGCACATTACTATTTTTCATTAATCATCTAAGGCTATGACAATGCACCATTTATCCTATGAGAATAAATCTTACAATTTGAGCAAGCATCCTAGAAGGATTGATGACTTATCCCATAGTAGTGAGTACATAGATTCAATTCATGGTTGAAGCCTTGAACAAAACCCAAGGGAAAGAATAATCCAAGGTTATTCAAAGATTTTCTTCTAGGGTAAGTAAAATTTTGAATAAATTCTAAATGAGATTTTGGTTATGCATACCATGATATGTTGATGCATCAATAAAGAATTGCATGTGACTATAAGCTAGGATTCTAAATGAATATGATCGAAATTAGGTTAAATAAAAGAATGGATGCATTAGGCTTTCCACAAGGCTAGTTGCAAGGATAGGCCTCATTCTGCAAGAGATCCCTTTATGGGGTTGGAAACACTGCTTTGGGAAGCACGGATAGGCCTCGTTCAGCAAGAGATCCCTTTATGGGGGAGTCAGTTAGATAAGAGGAATCAAGGGTGCCAAGGGGCTCTAGCTCTTAAAGTCCATAACTCGTAGGATTTGTTCAACCCCCACGAGACCTAGAGTGGCCTTTTTTGGGCCCCAATACTAGTTGATAGGGTAGAATCTTTGAGGATGCAAAACCTCCATGTTGATGCTACTTTTATATGGATGGAAGGGAAAATATAACAAGAAACCTTCAATATAATAAATGAGCTATTTGTTAATATTTGTTTGATCTTATTTTTGTATTGTGCCCTAGTTTACATGAATGAACCTTGTGCCATAAAGACTAAGTAAAGAAGCTACTTTTAAATGTTCAAATATAGTGGTGGTAGGTAATTAGGTAATTAAAATTTATATGAAGCAAAGTAGGAAGATGAGACCCCCAACAAGCTGTCTTATAGCAAGTTGGTCCCAACTAGTTGGGGGACTTCTTTTAAGAATTATACTAATTAGGAGTTTATGTTGAACCAAATAAAAACCCAATAGGAACTTGAATCCATATTGTTTTAGGGGACCGAGGTGAGACTATGCCTTAATAGTAGAGGGGTTGATGTGCTACACTCCCCCTCATTTCTCACTCTCTTTGAACCAAATATGATATGAGTTTTGCTTTGTTTTGGGTGATCTCGTGCCAAGCAAGCACTTGAAGTTTAATGCTAGCAAATATCTAGGTGACCCCAATATATTTAAGTACCTATATTTTTGGTCAATACTAATGGGTTGTCTAGAGCACTTTTGCTATGATGTGGACTCAAGAGAACCTAAGCAGTTAACCCCATGACATTCCTAGGAGTGCTGGGCAATGTTGCTTAGAATTGCCTTAGATGGGCCATGACATCGTGTCTTGAAAGCTTGCTATAGGTAGCATGTTACAAAGTTTAAAAATGTCTCTAAGGATTTAAGATAAAGAATGTTACTTCAAAGACATTGTGAGGGTAGACTTGGCCTAATGGATTAAGCTAGAAATTCTTTTTTATGCATGAAGTTTCTCGTTATTAATGATTAGAAAAGAATTATCAAGAGTGCAACTCTAGAATAGAATAGGGATTTTGTAATATGGAATTCAGGGTTTTATAGAAATTTCTAGTCCTTTTAAGGATAATGTCTTTGTTGGGTTGGGGTTGTAGGCCTTGAGGGTCTATCCAAGGGATTCACTTCTTTATGGTTTGGTTATCTTTGAGTACTAGATCCTTAGCATGTATTTATCTTTTGGTGTTGTGTTGGGTGTTAATGCCCTTTACAAAAATCCCACCTCAACGTGCTAACATGCTACTATTATGAGATCATAAATGCATAATCACATCATCGCAATCCTTGCATATCGCTCTAGGAATATGATCATGAAT
The DNA here is from genome assembly GCF_053477565.2 of Lygodium microphyllum. NCBI lineage: Eukaryota > Viridiplantae > Streptophyta > Polypodiopsida > Schizaeales > Lygodiaceae > Lygodium > Lygodium microphyllum. Next base: position 46,748,571 of record NC_141152.1, on the reverse strand, counting down.
GCATGAAATCATTAAACTTATGGTACCATTTTCTATAGGTGCTTTTGTAAGTCCTTAAAACTCTTCCTCAACTTGCATACCCCTCTCCACAATAAACTTAGCTTGTTGCATATACATATTCTCATGTAGGTTTCCATATAAGAAATTCAATTTCACATCCATGTGGTACAAGTCTAAATCCATCTATACAACAAAGGCCAAAACCAAGTGAAGGATAGTCCTCTTAACCATATAGAAGAATATCTCATCAAAATCAAATCCCTTTTCTTATTTAAAAGCCTAGCAACCAAATGGAAATGCATGTCTTCCATTGGGCAATGGAATTGAATCCTATTATGATTCTTTTACAATGAATCAAACTTAAGCCACATGGACATCTCTTGTGACCATAACATCTATGCATAGCATAATTTTTAGTGATGAGGGATTCATAAGAAAAACTGTAACCATGACATAATGTATAGAGGGGTCATAAAGATTAAGAGGACACAAGGCTCTAGTAGAGCATCTCAACACTGGTTTGGGGGGCATGTATATGTTCTCTTTATCTAAAATTATTGACCTACAAAATAGACATATCCTAGCCCACTAAATCATCAACAATTATATAACTTGTCTAACTAGGGATGGGTATATTGTAAACAATAGGGTTCTCCTGAGAGATCACCATTTACACCTCAATAACTTTCTTTGGTTGCTTTTACATCTTGTCCTCATGAAAAAAAATATCATATCTATGGATGGCCTTTCAAGCCTGCAAATTGCAAAGATGATAGCCTATCTCATATGCATGACTGTTGGGGGTGAAGGCACCTCTGCCTAGCCGCTTCTGTATTACTACACTGACAGTACCCACCACTGCACATTGTAGGTGGCGGGCACCCATCACCGTCACTTTATTCTTTATTCTTTCAGTGACAGTTTGAATAAAGGAAGGCCCAGTCACACATTGTGACTATTGGAGTTTCCATTTGTGTCTCTCTCTCTTCTTGCTCTTGCCCTCCGCCATAGCTCACTTCTAAGAAACCTTCGATCCTTTTTACCTTTCAACTGGTTTCAGAGCTTTGGATTAGAGCTTGATCATGGAGCTTGGCCCGGTATTACTTTAGCCTGGATTGAAGACCTAAAGCTTGGAGCTTCAATGTGAGCCGTGGTTTCTACCCCCCGAGGTAGGATTTCATCTCCCTCCTCTCCCGGGCCCTCATACACTCTTTGCAGGTGTTCCTTGGCTTCATTGGGCACCTTATATGCCCCCTTATCCTCAGCATAACTAGCATGCCCCACACTCAGCTCATGTTTTTTTTATGCTTGTTTGAAAATCTGACTTAAAAATCCCATTTTTTCTCATATCTCAAGCATTCGGAACCCGATTTAGGCAAGATAAGAGTCTAACTTGGGGTTTTGGCACTCTCAGATGGGATAGCGATGTCAAATCTACCAAATTATGATCACATCATTTTCTACAACAGATTTGAGTTGATTTACAGCAAGAAAATGTCATGCTCTTAGCTTATGTGATATTTCAGAGGCTTGGTATTTGATGCCTAGATACTTTGGGGATGTTTGCCCAATGTTTTGAGATGCTTTTGAACTTGGTTTAAGCTTCCATAGCTTCATTTATGTAGGGATTGACTGTTGTACATTGTTTGGGTAGCAAGGTTTTATCAAGGACGGCTTATGCATAATGCTCTTTGTTGACATTCGAGTGTCCTGTTGGATGTATTGATGCTTGGTCATCATGGTTTATGTCTGTATATGCTATTTGAGAGCTATTGAACCTTGATTTGGATGTGGACACTTTGTTGTTGGTTCGGATTTATGCTACCTTGGTTGACAAGCTATTTTATCTCCTATTGGTTTCGGGCTATGTCTTTGGGATACGCAATCAAGTATTGACCTTCAGGGTACAACATCAAGCTTGTCTTTGGTTCCAATCTTCATTTGAGCTTGATCTTGGCTTTGGAATGCATTTAATGCTCCGTCTTTGGATGTAAATATGGCATGTATTACCTATGTCTGACCGGTCTTGACATGCTTGGCCTATGCCACTACTACATGCTACTTACATTTTTTGGAGCCGATTGCTACTAGTGCCTTGTCTTGGCTTGCATCTGGCTTCCGAGAACTTACTTGGGATATTTCTTGGCTTGCCAGAGTTGTATTTGGGATATAGTTGATGTCTATGGATGTTCTAATTGGAGGCTACATAGCCTATATGCTCATGATGTCTTATTGATGTCTGGTCTTGGATCTTTCATCACTTGTGCTCTCATATTCCCTTCTTGAGCTTCTTGGCTTGATCCATACGGCTTTTGTGCTAGTGGGAGCATTGTTGGATGTTTGATAGACATTGAGCATGCGTTTTATGCTATTGAGCTTTGAGTCTTTTGAGATTGGGATCTTCTTCACTTGGATGTTGCATGGTTGATATGCCGTGGTCTGCATTCATGTACTTGGCTTGATTTGGGCTTCGCACTCCCTGAGAATACACCTCTTTGTGTCAGGTCTTGCTAGTGTTGTGTAGACTTTGCCCTATTACACAGGGGCTGTGCCGGCTTACTAACAGATTCGTTTGACATGCTTGGGTGTTTGTTCGATGTTCGTATGACTATCATATGCTGATTTATGCCCGCTTGATACTAGTTATGCTCAGACAATCAGTGGTTGACTTGGTGCATTGATTTTGCCTACAGTTTGCTCTCATTATACATGGCTGTAATTTATTATAGCAAGTAGTTATGTATGGACTAATGTGGAATTTTCATGATGAATCATCTCAAATTTATGTACTTTTTATGGTACTTGGTGGGTAGCATCATTAGCTATCAGTTCGTGGTCATTTTGCCTTATTTTTTGTGGTTTTTTTAAACTGTTTACAACAAAAAACAACAAGCAATTTTTGAGCTGTTTGCACTGTTTTGGACTGCATTATGAATTCTTTTTCCATTGATGTCTATTGGAAGAGCCAAGTTTGGTAGGTATTATTGAAAAAATCGTAGATAAAGCCACTAAGGATCTCACTAAACAAGTGCATTACAATGTGGTTGAGGAAGTATAGAGTGCTTGGTAGCTTTGGGATAAAATTAAGAACCTCTATGACAAGAAAAGTCTAGCAAGTGAGATGTATTGGTTGAAGCACCTTATGGACCTGCGCATGAAGGAGAATATGACAATGTCTGCTCATTTGAGCCAACTCCATGCTATTCTCAAGAGCTTGACTTCACAGGGTATTACCTTTAATGATGAGGTTACTCCATTGTTTTTTCTTGGGACTCTAAGTGAGTCATGGGATGTATTCCACACTGCCTTATGTTCTCTTGCTACTATTTTGAACTTACCTGATGTAGGGAGTGATCTTCTATAGAAAGAGATCAACTGTAAGAACTTGCATGCCTCTTGTGTCGCATGCTTTGACTGTTAGAGGTAGAGATGGTAATGGCAAGAATGACTGTGGGAATGGCCGTGGCAGAGACTCGCAGAAGTCTAGGTCTAAGTTGCGTGGTAAGTCACAAAGCAAGTCTCATGGGAGAAATGATAATGTGACATGTCATCATTGTGACAAAAAGGGGTCATATCCAGTGTCATGAGTTGCACAATGAGAAGCGCAAAGAGAAGGGGAAAGACAAAGTATAGGAAAAGTCCTCTGATCGCATCATTATACATTTGAAATCCAATGTGAAAATTGAGTAGATAAATGTCATGTAGACTGATGACTCCGATGAGGAGTACATTGTAGCTAGTTCTTGTGATACTACATTGTTGACCGATGTTCACTCTATGTATGCGTAGTGTTGGCTTTTGGATTCTTGTGCTTCATTTCATGTTACACCATGCCGGGAGTGGTTCCACTCCTACCGCACTGTCTCTGGTTCAATTCGCTTGGGTGATGATAGATCACTTGCTATTGTTGGCATTGGGGATGTACGGTTGTAGTTCTCTACTGCCAGTACTTTTCTGTTACAAGATGTACATCATGTACCTACACTTGCATGCAGTCTTATGTCTGTAGGGAAGCTTCATGATGCTGGGTTTCATGTTTCATTTGGGGATTCTGCTTGGAAGATCACTCGTGGCAGACTTGTGCTTGCTAGAGGTGCCAAAGCTGGCAGTCTTTATCCTCTTGTAGTTGATGGGTCCTCTATTGACCATGTTTTGTCAGTGGGTTCCACCGCACATGTATCTCTTTGGCATGCCCGTTTTCACAGTGCATAGGGTTGAAGGTCACCATAGGGGTTTGACAAGAGAAGAATGTATGGGGGTTCAAGAGCTTAGACTCCAGAGATGGTAGAGATAAGAGCAGGGTTGAAGATTTCAAGCCAAGTTCTTGAAGATAAGTGAGAGCAGGGCGAAGGTAGATTCAAGGAGAGGAGTAGATAGAAGAGAAGGGGTTTGAAGAGATTGAAGATGTAGAAGAATACTTCCAAAAATAATTAGAAAATATAGAATAATACTAATAGAGATGAAGCCTATTAGTTTCTTTCAGCATTATGAGAAAATATAACTCTAATAGACAAAAACGTGTACAAAATAATACTTTTCTCTATGTTTCTCAAATCACCAATCTCATCCTTCCAATGGCTCTAAAAGGGGGGTTAAATACTAGGACACTTGGCCAGAATCCTGCCAGATCACTCCTTCTTTATCTCCCACTTTCAGAGTCCTGTTCAGTGCCTCAAAACAGTGATCGCACATCGCACGATTTCGCTAATCTCTCTGTTTACATAAAATATTCTCAAATTAGCTAAAAGCTACGTGCTTTCTTTTACATGTTATCCTAATCTAGAAGTTGTCTATAGTTTAGTAGATTTTTTTTACAAGAGATAATATCTAGAATATTAAAAATTGACTAAAATCTAATATTTTTGAACCATGGACACTAACACTAATGTCTAAAATGGCATTGTCTCTCTAAATCTAGAAAGAAGCCACACTCTAGATTTATTTTCACATTGTGCGCATAGCGGCATGACATCCACCCCCTCCTAACCTATACATCCTCTGGCATGTGCTAAAGTCTTACGAATTTGCAGTGTTAGAAGAAGTATCTTCTGCCATGTCAATGTCTTCATCTTCTACCTCTTCTTCTTCATCTATGTCTTCATGCTCTTGAATTATATTCAAGAGTTCTAGCTCATATGTTGAACTTTCTCTTCATTTGAAGAGCTTGATTCTTTTTCCAACTATGGGTATCTTCATGCTTGTTCCATCCAATTCAGCCAATGAATATGTGGCATTGTCATGAACGATCTTTACCACATATGGGCCAAACTAACGCTTCACCATCTTCCTAGAAGCATCGTATTGATTGTCTAAGCTACTGTCATAGACAAGCACCCAGTCATTTTCTTGAATTACTCTTGGCCGAAGTCGATGTCGCTTATCAAGTCTTCTTTTGTTCTTTAGTATTGCTGTCTTTAGCTTCTCAATAGCTGCTTGAACATCTTCAAGCCTTCTTTCTAGCTGCCATATGTGCAAAGTTAGTAACTCTTCTCTACTTATGCCTTTGTCCCAAGGTAGAAGACTCCATGTGAGAATAGATTTTTCAATTGGCATAATTGGTTGTTTTCCATGCATAAGTTTAGCTTGCATATAGCCAGTCACTGAATTGTGAGTAGTCGGGTCAGCCCATAATGCAAAAGGTAGCATTTTAGGACATTCTTTGATCTTTCCTCTACAAGACCTTGCTAGAGCTTTAAGAATAGGTTGATGACCTCTCTCACTCTTTCCATTGCCTTCAAGGTTGTAGGCTAATGTTAAAGCCAACTTAATACCCAATTGAGCAAAGAAGTTGCGTGCCTCATCAACATCCAACTCTCCTCTATTTGCAGTTACTTTACCCACACAACCATATCTACAAAACACTTCTTCAAGAAAAAAATGACAAACAACTTGAGTGGATTTGGTTGTTAAGGCTTTGCCTTCAACTTGATTGGTTAGATCCTCTCTTGCAAGTACTAAATACCACATATTCCATATTCGTGTAGGCATGGTTACAAGATCAACAACCCATTTATAATGTATAGACGAGGTATAAGTCAGTTGTAACCCATCTCGATGCTTAACCATAGAATACATTTGACACACATAACAGGTTTCAACAAAATGTGCTATGTCCCAATACATGTGACTTTACTAAATGTTTCCCATATGCCTCTATGGCTAGCCCACAAGCTTTATGAAATTCCTTCATTACCTGTTGTTGCAATCTTTTGTTTCCTAAAACTCGGACATACACTCCTTTCTTCTTCTTTGCATGCTTCCATAGATGTCATTCTTTAAGAAAAAATCCATAAGCTTTCCTCTTGATGTGCTTGAACTCCTCATCAGTCCAAGTCTCTTTCTTCTTCATTGTGCTCAAATATTGGCCGATCTTCAACCAATCCTCTTTATAATCTTCTTCAAGGAAATGAACCAGAACTTGAGCAATGCAATGAGCATGCTGGCTTCTAGTTTCCATCCTGTTGTTTTCAGCTTTGGACCACTATATGCAATAACTAAAAATGTATTTTCAGTAGCCATGGAATGAAATTCAGAAAGTATAGATTCTTCAGCTTCATCTTCTTCCATCAGCTCTTCTTCATTGTCATATCTTGCATGTGATAGCATGTCAGCAACTAGATTCACCTTACCTGCAATATGCTTTAATTTGGGGTTGAGAGATTTAATATATGCAATCCATCTTAGCATAGCAATATCGGGTGTAGATTAGTTGGCAATCATGCCCAAGAGTGGAAGATAATCAGTTTCTACCACTATGGAAGCACCTATAAAGTATTCACGATCACACTTTAATGCTGTTATAACACCCCACAATTTCCTTTTTACTTGTGCATACCTTCTTTGACGTTCATTGAGAACTTTTGCTCCAAAATGAATTGCATACATGTTACCTTTCAAGATCCTCTTGGCCAACAGCCCATCCTATCCCAATGGGACTTGTATCCATAGTAAGGATGATGGGTTGACCATTTGAATAATCAACCCTTTTGAGAGTGGGGGCTGAAATTAATAACTTCTTTAATTTACGCATAGTGAGAGTATGCTCATTACCCCAAGAGAATATTTGGTCTTTTCTTAATAATTGATAAAGATTTTTGACTACATGAGCAAAATGTGGTATCCATATGAGATAGAATACACATGCACCAAGAAATCTTCTCACCTTTGAAACATTTGTGCATTTTTCTTGCATTCTGCTTATGGCATCTATCTTGATTGGAGAAGGTTTGCGTCCATAGGGGCCACATAGATGACCGACCACTAGGACTTCTTCTACTCCAAAAAATGACTTGGCTTCAGAAAGGGTAAGGTGTACCTTTTCTAGCCTTGTCAAAATCCTGTCACAATCATGAATATGGTTAACTAAAAATTTCGTGCAGCCATATTCGTCAAGCTCCTCATTCTTTTCATTGACTTCACATCCCTTGATAGGTACATCATCAAGAAATGGAAGAGTAAGTTGTGGAATAAAGTCCATTAAGACTTTGTGTATGGCATTCATCATATGGGCTATGGAGTTTGTTTCACCTTGTGGTAGAGTGCACATGCGGACCAATCCAAGAGATGTCTTCATTGTGATAATGTTTCGGCTTTCTAATGAAAGATAAACTGATCATATCTTGAATATAGGTCACCTATAGAATAAATTGCTCTACCTGCAAAAGCTTCAGCAAGCTCATTAGCAATTGGACCCTTGCTTCGGATTCAGAATAGGAAGAACCATCATCCTTGCTTCGGATTCAAGAATAGGAAGAACCATCATCAAGAGCTTTTGTTTCCAAGTGGGTTTGAGAAGTGTAAGGTTGCCCAAGAGTGATAGGATAACTACAAGAGTCTTGAACAAAAAAGTGAAAATTGTCTTTTATGTCTTTAATAGTAACCTACACATTAGGACATGCAGCAAGCATGCAGCATATAACTCTCCAGAAGAGTTATTTGCAGCTCTCATTTGCCATCCTGGATTAACATCTATGGGCCATCCACCACTTTCATAGAGACTCCTTGCCATGACGTTTACATCCGAGCCATGGTATAAGAGTGCAATACATGGTGTTTCTTTTTCTTCAATTTCGACGACTGTCTCCATTGTTGCTCTTCCCCAATGCGTACGGGAGTAGTGACTTCTTAGAATGAATCGAGCCTCTTCCTCCTCATGCATGTGCTGTAGACGGCCTTCTTTTTGAGAGGTGGGCTGGCCAACTGGTTTGGACCAGTCGACCATTACATTTTTAGCTTTCAATTCTTTAATTTCTATGGGCCATCCGCCACTTTCATAGAGACTTCTTGCCATGACGTTTACCTCCAAGCCATGGTCTAAGAGTGCAATACATGGTGTTTCTTTTTCTCCAATTTCAACGACTGTCTCCATTGTTGCTCTTGCCCAATGCGTACGGGAGTATTAACTTCTTGGAATGAACCAAGCCTGTTCCTCCTCATGCATGTGCTGTAGACGGCCTTCTTTTTGAGAGGTGGGACGCCCAACTGGTTTGGACTAGTCAACCATTACATTTTTAGCTTTCACTTCTTTAATTTCTATGGGCTATCTGCCACTTTCATAGAGACTCCTTACCATGACATTTACCTCCGAGCCATGGTCTAAGAGTGCAATACATGGTGTTTCTTTTTCTCCAATTTTGACGACTGTCTCCATTGTTGCTCTTGCCGAATGCGTACGGGAGTAGTGACTTCTTGGAATGAACCGAGCCTCTTCCTCCTCATGCATGTGCTGTAGATGGCCTTCTTTTTGAGAGGTGGGCTGCCCAACTGGTTTGGACCAGTCGACCATTACATTTTTAGCTTTGAATTCTTTAATTTTTATTCCAAAATCTTCATTCTGATCTTTTCATTTAGAAGTTTCAATAATTTGGGCAAATTCGCTCTTGGAACAGGAATAGGCTTGAAGTTCCAAGGCACATGTGGGACCGTAAAATGACCATAGGAGCCATAATATTGGGATCCACACAGCCTATTTCACTTGGTTGAAATGCAAAAGCTTTTCCATATTTCATTAGCATTTGCATGAAAGAGTGTTTTTCATCCGGCGAAAGGAAATAATTTTCACCTATTTTGAGTTATTTTATATTTTTAGATGTGAACTTGTGACCAATGTTGGAAGGATCACGAAGATTTGGCTGATTTGTTGCCCTATCAATTACCAGCCCTTCACTTTCAAGAGACAGTGGGACTACCATAGGTTGGACTTTCTTATCCACCATCTTTTATTTTGTCTCCACTTGTGCTTCAACCTTGTTGAGTAAACCAATGTCTTTCTGATCAACAAATTCTTGAATTTTTTGATAAAAATCCAATATACATACTTCTATGGACTGGTTTTTTACCTGATTTTTAGCATGAGCAGCTGCATATATTTCAGTCAATGTGTCAGTAGTAATCAGTTCCAAAAAAATGCTCGAAATATCTTCATTTTCAGCCATCATGTCATAAGTTTTTAGCTCCCTTTTTACATGACATAAATATTTTCTTTCAGCCTTAGTCATGGCCGGAAGAGACATATAACAGCCCATACTATTGGCTGTACATACATAAAAATTTTCTACAGACACAGTTTTTGTAGCATAAGGAGGTTCAATCTTTTTACATGACGCACTACCATATCCTCCTTTTATAGTAGTGCAGTCCGAAAACCATTGAAATCTCGGGCATTAGGAGGCACGTGATAATCATGCAGTCGATCTCTGTTTCAATGATGGTTAACACGCACAGTAAGAAATTGGACATCTCCTTCATTATCCTTGCTTCGTATTCAAGAATAGGAAGAACCATCATCAAGAGCTTTTGTTTCCAAGCGGGCTTCAGAAGTGTAAGGTTGCCCAAGAGTGATAGGGTAACTACAAGAGTCTTGAACAAAAAAGTGAAAATTATCTTTTATGTCTTCAATAGTTACCTGCACATTAGGACATGTAGCGAGCATGCAACATATAACTCTCCAAAAGAGTTATTTGCAGCTCTCATTCGCCATCCTGGATCAACATCTATGAGCCATCCGCCACTTTCATAGAGACTCCTTGCCATGACGTTTACCTCCGAGCCATGGTCTAAGAGTACAATATATGGTGTTTCTTTTTCTCCAATTTTGACAATTGTCTCCATTGTTGCTCTTGCCCAATGCGTACAGGAGTAGTGACTTCTTGGAATGAATAGAGCCTCTTCCTCTTCATGCATGTGCTGTAGATGGCTTTCTTTTTGAGAGGTGGGCTGCCCAACTAGTTTGGACCAGTTGACCATTACATTTTTAGCTTTCACTTCTTTAATTTTTGCATTTATGTTTTCTTTATTATCAGCTTCAATTGCTGCAATTAATTCTTTAATTGCTTCAAGATGAATTCCTTGTGAAGTCAGCTTCTCTTCATCCTGCACAAAAACTCGAAGAACTTGCAAAAAAGCATGCACTGTTTCTTCAGCTTCATCACCAACATATTGTCTTTTTCATTTGATTACATTATAATTACATCATGGAATTCACGTTTGACATTTTCAAGAATTTTGCCTAAGGTGAATTCAATTTTTCTTCCTAGAATTCATTCTTCTAGGACTCGTTTGAGATCGGTTGTAGATTCTATGTCAGACTGCAATTTGTAGCCTAGCTACTTGCATTTCTTCTTTGCTTCGGCCTTCTTTGTTTGTGGTGCATCTTCCATCTCTTGATCTGGGGTTATATTTTTAGCAAGCTTTGATTGTTCAGGCATTCTCTTAATTACCCGTTTTGGAGGGCCAGAAGAGGAAGGCCCTGGTTCATCTTCTCTTCTTCTCTTTTCTTCAATCAAGACTTATTTATGATTGACGTCAACCAAATGTGCGAAGGCGAAAAAAGAATCTATCGGTTCTTTCCAACCAGTTATTCCTCGAATGCACTGATTGGCATTATCCAAATCTTCTTTGGCTACTTTACCACATTTCATTTAATCTAGTGCTTGCATCCATATTTTAGATTGCACATTAGCTTTACATGCTTTCAAACTTGATTTAGTTGGCTCAATTTTCAGCCCATAGGTAGCTGCATCAATTGATACATAGGCATTCTTTACAACTAAATCTTCTAATCTTTTCTTCATTCCACCATTGCCAAAATTTGGCTCCAGTGGAAGACCAATTTGAGCTGCGTGGATTTTTCCATCTTTTCAAAAGATGAGCTTCTGTGCTTCAGTCTCATGGAAGGCAGAATACTCCCTCTTATCATGTTGTTGTCTATCGCACCAAATGTAACGCCTCTTAAAACCTTCTCTCATAGGTCTTTGAGTTGATGATCGTCCTCGTTCTTCAACTTTGACATCTAGCTTCTCTACTTTGGAAATAATTTCTATAAGATTCAAATGAACGTCATGCATGCTTTTAATAAGTTCATCCATGACATCATTTTTAGAAGGAACAGAAGAAGAAAGAGTTGGTTGATTAGTCAAAGGAATAGGGGATTTTGAAGGTGGAACAAGCTCCATCAATGGAGTTGTTGAAGTTGAAGTAGAGCCCAATCTTAGTCACATCCGCTCTCTTTGAGCAATCATGTTAACTGCATCATTAACATCTGTCCATGCAGTCTTAACTCCTGATTTGGAGGTAGCATCTTCTAGGCGATGAACAAGCTTTTCTTGCAGAATGGAATTTGCAGCCTTAAAGAATAATTTAATCTTCTGACCTTCCATACTTTGTTGGTCTTCAACATCAAGTTTTCCAAATTTACTTTCAAAATCATGGTATAGAGATGTTGCAGCTAAACCTTTGTTGGGTTTTTCAACCCATTCAATGAAACTTTTCTTCGTCATAAGGCCAGAGTCTTCTAAGAAGAATTCTTCACGTAGGGCTTTTTTGAATGTAGCCCAATCCGCATCTTGTTGGAAAAGACCATGGATTCTTTCTTGAAGACCATGCTTGGCTAGTCTAGAAAAATAACGGCTCCATGTATGTTGTAGTACACCAAAGAAGAGCATTTTCTCAACATACAAATGAATGAAAACAATGACATTTTTACCATTAAATTGTTTTAATTCATGCCCAACTTCTTCTAGGGCCTTGATAGTTGTGGAATCAATCTTCTTTTCTTCTTGCCTTTGTTGTTGTTGTTGTAACATTTGGATTTGTTATTGTTGAGTCTGTTGCAGTATGCGCACCAATTGTTATAGAATATCTCGTGCAGAATCCCCCATCTTGGAGTTCTCTTATACCAACCTTCACGTTGGATTCACCAATGTCGTAGCGCGTAGAGTTGAAGGTCACCATAGGGGTTTGGCAAGAGAAGAATGTATAGGGGTTCAAGAGCTTAGACTCCAAAGATGGTAGAGATAAGAGAAGGGTTGAAGGTTTCAAGCCAAGTTCTTGAAGCTTAGTGATAGCAGGGTGAAGGTAGATTCAAGGAGAGGAGTAGACAGAAGAGAAGGGGTTCGAAGAGATTAAAGATGTAGAAGAATACTTCAGAAAATAATTAGAAAATATAGAAGAATATTAACAGAGATGAAGCCTATTAGTTTCTTTTAGCATTATGAGAAAATATAACTCTAATAGACAAAAACGTGTACAAAATAATACATTTCTCTATGCTTCTCAGATCGCCAATTTGATCCTTTCAATGGGTCTGAAAAGGGAGTTAAATACTAGGACACTTGTCTAAAGTCCTACCAGATCACTCCTTCTGCATCTCCCACTTTCGGAGTGCTGTTCACTGCCTGAAAACAACAATCATGCGTCGTGTGATTTCGCTAATCTCTCTTTTTACATAAAATCCTCTCAAATTAGCTGAAAGCTACATGCTTTCTTTTACATGTCATCCTAATCTAGAAGTTGTCTATAGTTTTGTAGATTTTTAAAAAAAGAGATAATATCTAGAATATTAAAAATTGACTAAAATCTAATATTTTTGAACCATGGACACTAACACTAATGTCTAAAATGGCATTGGCTCTCTAAATCTAAAAGGAAGCCACACTCTAGATTTTTTTACACGGTATGTGTGTAGCGGCATGATAACGTTTGGGCCATATGTCCTTGAAGGGAATGAAAGTGCTTTCTGGTTTGTGGTACTTACTGCCCCTTGACTACGCATGTTTTGATTCATGTGAGCATTGTCTTAATGAAAGATAGACTAGGAATACACATAAGAAGTCTGGTAGGACACACATGAGTGAGCCCCTGGCATTGGTACATTATTCGGATGTCTGTGGGCCCATGCCCTGTCACTCTATGGGTGATGCAAAGTATTTTGTGATGTTCATTGACGGTTTTTTGTGTAAAGTCTGGACTTATCCCATTAAGCTTAAGTCCGAAGTCTTGACTGTGTTTCAAAGATGGCTTGCATTGGTTGAGAACCAGGATGTGCATAGGCTCAAATGCCTTAGGACTGACAATGGGGGAATATATGTGTCACGTGCTTTTGAGCAACTATGTGATGAGAGAGGTATTAAGTGTCAGTTGACTGCCCCCTATACCCCACCCCAGAATGGTTTGGCTGAGTGGATGAATAGAACCATCCAGGAGCATGTACGCAGTATGCTTAGCCATGCAAGCTTACCACAGAGCTTTTGGGCTGAGGTATTCAATACAGCTATGCATATCATAAATAGATCACCTTCTAGTGGTTTGGATTTCCATGTTACAGTCTGCCATGTACCCAAAGACAAGCATACTAAGTTGGATCCTAAGAGTGTCAAATGCATTTTTCTTGGCTATGGGGATGCAGGTGAGATGGGTTATCGCCTTTGGGATTTGCAAGTGCAGAAAGTCATCCGTAGCCATGATATAGTCTTCCATGAAGACAAGATACATAGGCAGCCTGAGAAGGTGGTAAAGATATGCAGGGTTATATTCCAGGAGGAGCCACATGCTCCTGCATAGCCAGTTGGACAACCTACAACAGTAGTTGGTACACATGGCCAGGGTGTTGGACCGCCACAGAGCCTGCCGTGAGATGGTCTACTAGAGATAGACGTCCCCCTGACATATTTGAGCCCTCGATGCATTATGTCTTGGTCACATATGTAGGAGAGCCTCTCACCTATGATGAGGCGATGTGCAGGGGTGGTAGTCACTCCTAGGAGAGGGCTATGTAGCCTGAGATAGACTCCTTGCACAAGAATATGACATGGGATTTGGTTTCCTTGTCTCATGGCAAGAAGACTTTGCCATCCAAATGGATGTACAAGCTGAAAAGTACCCCTAGAAACCCCAAGCCAGCTTATAAGGCAAGACTTATCGCTAAGGGTTTTAAATAGAAGCACGGAGTTGACTTTGATGAAGTCTTTTCTCCTATGGTCAAGATGACCACCCTATGCTTGGTTTTGGCCTTAGTTGAGCAGCTTGACTTGGACATGTATTATATGGATGTCAAGACTGCATTCTTGTATGGGGATTTGCATGATGAGATATACATGTAGTTGATGCCTTAATGCAATCACAAGGCTACAGCAGGAGTGCTATGGATCCGTGTCTTTACACAAAGAAAGCCCGTGATGGCTCCTTGCTTATTTTGGTACTTTATATGGATGATATGCTCATAGCAGGGAAAGATCATGATGGGCTAGATGATCTTAAATCTCAATGGAAGAAGAGCTTTGAGGTGTAGGATTTGGGACATTCCTCTCACATTCTTGGTATACGCATTAAGCGCGACAGGCATCAGGGACTACTTTACCTCTCACAGAGGGAGTACATTCATAAAGTCCTTGAGCATTTCCACATGTAGGACGTAAAGCCTATTGGTTGTCCATTACCTTCTTATGTGAAGGTTTCAGAGGCCGATTGTCCACATATAGATGAGCAGAGGGCCGAGATGGCCAAGATCCCTCATGCATCCACTATGGGCAGTTTGATGTATGCCATGATAGCCACTCGTCTAGATATTGCATTTGTAGTTGGTGTTGTGGTCGCACACTATATGGCTACACCTAGCAAAAAGCATTGGGATGCCGTAAAGGGTATCATGAGATACCTGAAGGGCAGAGAAGATATGTGTATTTGCTATGGCAGCCAGGATACATGAGTTGTGGGCTACCCAAAATCCGATTTTGTAGGACATGCAAATAGTAGGAAGCATTAGGAAAAAGATGAACTCACAAATGGGCCTTTTAGCTCCCCCTCTCTCCTCCTTAAAACAAGGAAAAGAGGAGAGAAGAATAGTAAAATAATCCTCCTCTCTCTCCACTTTTGCAATCTCGTTTTGCCTTTTTTATAATATCTAAAAAGATATACTCAGATTCCTTCTCTCTCCTCATTCAAGAAGTCTTTTTCAACTAAATTTTATATGCAAAAAAGAGCTAGTTACGGGAGTGTGGTGCTTCGTTTTCAATGCAAAATGATTAGTAGATACGAGGTAATTGATTTTTTAATCGAGGAAAAGGAAAACAAAATTTCGAAAGTTCCTTTTAAGATATTTTTGGGATTTTTTATATTCTAGATTTTGGTCAAAAAACAAACCAGCTGGTCAAAATTCGTGTTTTTCGGAGATGTTTTTGGAGGCAAAATAGAAATGTCTAAAATATAAAAAGTCTTGGACATCTCTACCCTCTGAGCTATTTCCCCCCATATCTATACTCTCTCATGGCTCTATTGTGACATCTTCTCTATGTTTATGCAACCTTCATTAACAAAGTGAATTACTTACACCCTCCTTTCCCTTGGCACCTTTATGTGCCTCTCTATGCATCTTCACTCTACCTCTTGTGACAACTAAGTAGGCTCCCCATTTCTATAAATAATAAAATGAATACATGAAAGAAGGAGCTACATATTGAGGTAGAGATTGAGTATGCCCCATTATTCAAAAGAACTCAACGTCCCAGTGTCAACCCTCAGGTTTTGTAGAGTTACAGACAAATGGGATTGAAATGTGTGGATTTGTGGGTTGATGGGGGAATCTACCTAATTGATCCCTTAAACAATAGACCTCCAACTTTCTCAGGAATCACAAATTTTCTGAAGTATGTGTGCGAGCGTGAAAATTGGCTACTCGGTTATACTAGGCGGCTCAATGATTAGGTGTTCAAATTATTTACAACTTGCCAAGCAACCATAAAAATTTTCCATGATGTTATCGCTGCGCATGAACTCCATATACAACAGCTCATAGAAAAGTGGTACAATTGAATGACACTATAATTCAACAAAACAATCAAATTATTTCAATACAGGACACTATCCATGACATTGGTATCTCATATGAGGAGGCAAAGGCACAATTGGACAACTTGAGAAAGATCAAGAGCAAGCTAACATAGGAGTGCAAACGAAAGAAGAAGCCAATCAATGAGTTAATTGTGAATAATGGCTAGTGGAAGCGACGTATCAAAGCATGTAAGGTAGCTCAGAAAGAGAACCTAGGTGAGGGTGAGATTGGATCGTATATTAGTAGATTGCTGAAGGCAAGTACATTGGAAAACGCTTTGAGCAATCCTAAGTTTAAGGCTGTGAAGGAAAAGGTGATTGAGTGCATATTAAAGATGTGTCAAATGAGTTCTCAACTGTGGATGCACAATCTATTTGAAAGATATTCAAAGGTGTGAAGGCTACGTTTGGTCATGTGTTGAAGAGAAATAGAATCGTGCCTCTTCCTCAACCTTTGAAGTTAATAGAGGCCCGACGGCAACTTAATACAAAGGTTTTGGATTGATAGGAGATCCCATGCATGTTCAATGTGTGGAAACACTAAAGGTTGGGACTAGAAATGCATATCAGGTGAAGTTCACTGAACTCAACAATTACCATTTAGATTTGAACAAGGTGTAGTCGGCAATGGTAATGTACTACAATATGTCTATTGAGGAATATAATGGTAAATTGTAGTTTGTTATAAAATTAGATGAAAGTGAGGTTGTCAAAGGAGTAAAGCTTGAAAGAGTCAGTGTAACTCTGATGAATAGAGCTTTACAATTCAACAAGAACAACCCAGGGAACTTTAGTGTTCAATCTGAGCGCCATGTGTGGTGGCTTGCTGCATTTGAAGTTCCTAAGGAAACATTTGAGGTACTGCAATTGTTCTTTATGCACACAAGCATTCCAAGCATCATCGATTGTCAGGAACATGGTGATATGCTCTCGATTGAAGAGTATGGCCAATACTTGGTTGAATGGCATCTGGTAGGAGACTTGAAAACTTTAAAATGCATGTGTGGAATTGATAGCATATTTCTTTCACATTGACAAAAAAAAAGCAATTCCTATCCAAAAGAGAAATAAGAAGAAAAATTTGATTGATATATATCATAGCATTACATCCCTTTGATAATTTATTTCATTGTTCTATGTAGGGGGACTTATTGGGCTACCATGCACCATCATAGCTTGCATTGGAGAAGATGTCTACATAAATAGTAGCACATAACAAACTAGCAAAGCACATAATATCAATTCCTATCAATGTAACTCAAAACTACACATACACACACACACACACACACACACACACACTCTCTCTCTCTCTCTCTCTCTCAAGCTTGTATCCCAAACAGCCCCCCTCCTCGCAACCCACCCTTTCCTAATTTTTAATCTTGGGGAGAAAAATTAGTGGAAACCTAAACTGATTGTTTCTATGGTTGTATATTCCACTCATCCATCAAATAAAGGTTGAAATTGAGGGAAAATCATCCAAAACTACCAAGAAGGGATGGATAGTATGTGCTAGTGGATAGACTCACCAAGGCATACCATTTCATTCCAACCAACACCCAGTTTACTGCTTCTCAAGTGGCCAATTAGTTCATGGAGTAGATTTTTAGACTATATGGATTACCGCATCTGATTGTTCATGATAGAGACTCAAAGTTCATGAGTAACTTTTGGCAGGTGCTATTCACATCTATGGGCACTAAATTGGCTCCTTCTACGACGGCCTATCATCCACAAACTGATGGATAGATAGAAAGAGTAAATAAATGGTTAGAGACTTATCTTCGCTATTTCTGCTATGATGTCCAAAATTAATGGGACTCTTGGTTACACCTGGCTGAATTTTTCTATAACAACTCCACTCATGCTAGCATTTGAGTTTCACCCTTTGAGGCTATGCATGGCTATAAGGTGCCCTTACCCACAGCCATCTTTAATGAGAGAATCAATCCTCATGGGAAAGAAGAGTTGGAAAGACTACAAACCCTTCTTCAGCAGTGTAAGATGAATCTTAGGAAAGCTCAAGACCAAATGAAGATGTATGCTAATCAGAAGAGGTGGCCTTTAGAGTTCCAAGAAGGGGAATTGGTCTTATTGAAGGTGCCCAAGTCTCATCAACTTTATGGTCCTTATCGAATCTTAAAGCGCATTGGAGATCTAGCATATAGATTGGAGCTACCCTCTTCCACAAAGATTCATAATGCTTTCATATTAGTTAGCTCAAGCCTTTGTATGGTTATCCAGTTGATATAATTGATGAGCTGCCACCTATTGATGAAGAAGGTCTTATTCAACACATCCCAAAGGTTGTTATATGTCGGCATGAGAAGAAGCTTCGATCTCATTCCATCATCAAATATTTGATCAAATGGAGAGGTTTACCACCCGAGTAAAATTCTTGGGGGCCTCATTCTATATTAGATGAGTTTCCTTTCCTATGGCATACATTGATGGCTGAAGCCTATTGCTTATGGAGCTAGTTAAGGTGCAGACATGGTTAGGACAACATGCTATTTTAGAACAATTTTTATTGTGCCTAATTTTTAGAATTAATCCACTTACATAGGATCAAAGTACTCTTCAAGAGCTATGTTTTCACATGTGGCATGCCTCATTTGGACACTTCTACTAGAAGTTATGGTAAATTTGGTTTAGCAGGGTTTGTTTACTCTACAAGCTATATACTTCATTCTAGGCTAATCAATTGAAGACTTTATAGCTCCATACCTTTAAAGTATTCTTGCTCATGTATATAGCTGAGGATTACTTTTATTCTTTCATTCTAGTCCATATGTCAATCATCTTTCATTCATTTTCTTATTTGTAAAGCTCTAAAAAATAGAGTAGTACTCTGTTTTATCCATCCTTTTTCAGTCTTTCTATGTTTGTTTTTTAGGGAAAAAACCTTTGGGAAGGGATGGATTGTAAGAAGCTGGGAATAATAAGGATTTAATGTGTGAATAATATTAATGATATGCCATGTCACATTGACATTGGTATAAAAGGAGAGGACATGTAATTTTTCTCATTTTTGGCACATTAATACATTACTATCCTTCTTCTCTTTCCTTGCTCATAGCTTCAATGGCTTCTTTCTCTTTCTTATCTTTCTCTCTCCTATTTTAGTATTTCTCTCTCCTTGTCACTCTATTTCTCTCTCTTCTGCACTCTTCCTTCTTTCTCCTATAGTTTTTTGTCTCCTCTTTCTCTCTCTCCAGTTCTTGACAAAATGATTCTTGTGTTAGAAATAAAATAAGAGACACATAATATTAAGTATCTTATAAAAAATTTATAAACTTTTGTAAGGATCGTTCTATTATCTATGAATAAAAAGGACTCAAATATACAAAACTTGTAAATAATCAAGAAAAAAACACTCTTATTTATTTTGAGATCCTATGTACAAGAAATTTTGCACAATGTTCCCCTTGGTCTACCAGATAGGGCCATAGTGCAACCTACACCACCCCTATAAGAGTACCTTTTTTGGAGAATTATGGATTGGATCTTCCCTCTACCTTGTGACCACTTCTTCAACACCTACCAATGGGTGCAGTACATGGGATAATACATGATACCTCCCAACCATTGCATGCATGTCACCATATCAATAACTTAGAGTATGAGATGTAGAGGATTCATTGGGCTGAAAGGCTCAACATGGCAATGACTCAAGCTTAGTGGGTTTATAAGAGAGTTACTTGGGTTATTTGATCCAACCATATTGTATCTACCCACTAATCCCAAGATTCTAATTATCAGGTGGAGGGATTCCCTAATCTTCTTGCATAGTATTTAGCCCTAGATATTGTGAGTCAGTGACCTAAGTATTTCATTGTTTCCTTTAAGGAATTTCATGGTTGATCTTGTATGAGACACATGGCTTCTAAGTAAAGTTCTTGCATATAAATAATGGAACAATATACTTTTGGGTTTTCTCTTTTCTTTTTGTGGGACCATGATAGTTGAAGAAAGACACTAATATAATGATACTTGTAAGAAAGATGATGATGCTTGAACAACCATTATCTTGCAATTATGTAATCTCACTAACTTCACTAATTTTCTCTCTCTTTTATTCTCACTCTCACTCTCAACAGCATTCTGTCCTCAATATGAGTTGACTTTGTGAGGAGGGACCTATGAGAGAGAGAGAGAGAACTTTTTTAGGGGGTTCTCTTTGTTAACCCTTTTAAGAATTAACCAACCCTTCCGATTTTTTTCTCTCTTTTATATTTTTCATATAAAAGAAACCAATACAATATGTTTAAAAAAAGAGACAAATTTTTTAAAATTAATTTGGCTAAAAATCTTACTCAAATTTGAGATAATTGAGGGATATTCTTGGTATAAAAAATTAGAAAAAATTGGTTTACTGAGATCAACATAACTAAGTGATATTCAAATTGGTTTATAAAAGATACATTAAAATAAAGTTAAAAAATAAACAAGAATTTAATAATAGCTCTAAAAAGTTGATGCTAACTCTTGATAAATTGAGTAAAGTAATAATAAATTGGAATAAGTTGAAAAAAAATAGTAATAAATCAAAAAAAAAATGAAAGATTACATTTTTTCACAAAAATCATTTAAGTTGAAAAAAAAGGATAAATCCAAATAGAATTCTAAAAATCAATACTAGTTCAATAGAAATAAGAAAAAAATGCATTTAGATTATAATAAAATATTTTAGATCAAAGAGATTTAAAAATGTGTAAAGTAAATTATTTGAAGCATAGATGAGTGTATACAAACATATATGAGAGCAAATATTTGGTGGTTCACATGTGAGGAGGTGAAAATAATGCACAGTCATGCATGATTGTGTTGAAAATTTTTGGGTATATTACAATGCCATGGTGATTTTAATAAACAATACTTGAAACCTCTCATGTAAACTTTTACTTTTGATTGCATTTATGCACATAGTTAGGAAGAGTTTTCTTTTGTTTTATGTCCACATGAAATTAATTGGGTTATGTCTTCGATAGGTAAACAAACTCATGTATTCACAACTAGTTTGCCGCATCTACTTTGATTCTTTTGTAGTGAGAGATCTCAATTATATAGTAAGAAAAGAAAGTTATATTATAAGCAATTGTTGTTGATGCCCACTTTACTTACTAAGACATCTATTTCAACTATGTATTGCACCTTTTAAATGTAATGACTATGCTACTTTGATGCAAAAAAAAACATTACCTAAAATTTTGAAATGGTTATATTCAAATTAGGGTTTACAAGTGAATGTTGTTTAGGTAGAGTTACAACATGTGCATTGGATCATAGTGTTACATAAAGACACTAAAAGTTTCAATCATTTTTTTGACACTTATATAATAATTATCTCAATTAATGAGAATAGGTCAATATCCAAATTTGGAATCCAATGAAAAGGTTTGATCATTGTAACCTTCCAAAATGAAATTTATTTCAATTTATGAGAGTGATTGTACTTAATGCATAACAACATTGAGCATTAGATCCTTACAAAATCTAATGTAGCACGATCAGGGAGAAGATTGTAACTACATGCGTTTTGAAAATAATCTCCAAAGCTTGTTGCCCTATAGCGAGGTGGATTTGCCTTGTCAAAAAACTTGGGAATAGGGGCTATAACTGTGTCCTTAGTGGGTCCAAAAAAGCAAGCTATGGACATTCGAGCCTTCTTTTTATTTGTTACTACTCTATGCTCAATGCTTTTGTACCTCCCGTTTGAGAGAATCTGCAATTAAGAAGAGACAATAAAATATCACAATAAGAATAATTAAGTACTTTTTACTATATAAGTAGCCAAAATAATAACAAGTATGGTTGACTCAATCTTAAAAGTAGCTAGAGCAAAAGTCAATACGTCAATTTGATCAGACAAGTTAATTATCAGGGCATTAGGATCAATAGGTATTGTAGGTATCCATTTTCCTCCTTTCTTGATCTCTAGACCGGGCACATCATCTGGATGTAGATAGTTAAACAACTCACATCTGAATGGCTACTTAAACCCATCGTGAGGCTTGGTTGAGGCTTGGTTTATTGCCATGTGAAGATTAGGAATCCTCGGCACCATCTTGTCTATGTACTCTTCATCCAAGCCTAAACTCTCAAATATGGCCCTGTAAATTGTTTGTCCAAGGACATCTATTTCTTCGACATAATCCAAGAGTGGTTTCCTATAATAAGAGAAAGATATATTAGTATTTGTAAGGGGCCTACTTTGGCTTCAAACATTTGTATATTGTAAACCCTTTGTCCAAAGAATATCGATGTCTTCAACATACCCTAGGAGTGGTTGCTTACAATCACAAAAAGACATATTAGTTATTTATCAAGGGCTTACTCTTGCTTCAGATTCTATATATTGGAACACATGTCACAACACACAAAGGTCTAATCATTTGATTAAACTAGTCATGGAGATGTTTATGTAGATGAGTGATAATCTGTGCATGCACATATAGTTGCAAGTCCAACTCCCACACACACATAGTGTTGTATACATATAGACTTCATGCTTGTACTTAGGAATGTTTACACATACGCGCATATAAGAAGTGTTTAAGCACACGTGTGTAAAGTTATTCTAGATAGGGTGGGATTTTCTGGCATTATAGCCATCGAAGTGGTTATTCCCATAGCTTTCTGACTTATTTTTCCTGGCAGGAAGTGGTAATGCATTATGTTTTTTCCCATAGCTTTCCGACTTATTTTTCCTTGGAGGAAGTGCTAATGCATTATGCTCCGTTTGCTTGAGGGATGTTCTAAGCATCCACTATTAAACAAATAACTTAAGGGGTTACGAGGTATATCCGTGAACACTTTTGAATACATATATAGGCATGCGTGCTTCTCTCTCTCTCTCTCTCTCTCTCTCTCATATTGCGATCTTACTTGCAAATATCCGGAGCTTCTCGAAATCCATTGTGTTCGCCAATGGTACGATCAAAACGTAAAGAATCCCTCCAGTCTCTCACTGACTCTTTTTGTGGGTTAAAGCTTGTCATATAATTGACACATGAAGGAAAGTCAGGGTTGTGCAGGCGCATTCGCTCCTCAGCATTTTGAGCAAAGAAAGCTAATGCAGCAACACGAAGTCTTTGGATGACAGCAGGTTGCAAATTATGATTTATAACCTGCAACATGAAATTGTTTTGAGAACCATGCGCATATAGCAAACTAATCAAACATGCCCATCCATGCAGTTTCTGGCCCCGCATGTTGCTCTAGAAGCGTTTGGAGAGCAGACTCACCTGGAAGAATCCCCATTCTTTGCAAGCGCAGCCTATCTCTTCAATAACTTTGGACCTTTCACTTACACGCTTGTCGGTAGAGGTAGCACTGTTAATTCCTGCCAGATGAGCCAAGTCGATGACAGGGAGTTCTTGGGTATCGTGATGACATATTAAGGGTTTGTGATCATCATCAGGTGGGGCGTCATTTGTTTGGCGGTCATGGGGTGGGCGGGACATGGAGGAGCCCGCCGGCGCCCGCAGCTTCATCCACCAGCTCTTTCACTCCACTTATGCGACGACTGGCCGCCATTGGCGCAGTTGCACGTGCGACGCGGACAACCGAGCTGGCGCAACACCCGAGTATTGAATATCGATCAGTTTAGAGAATGCTGTGAGCTGCGGCAACGACGAGTGAATACATTATATAACCGTGCAGCGAACTAGCAGTTTGCTTTGGGATGGAATTCTAATTCAGGTTGGTGATGCTGCAGATTCATTGCACTTGAATCATTGCAGTTCAATGAGTCCCGATGCATCACCACGTTGGCAAGTTCAATTTGGTCTCTTTCTTCGAAGTCTGCACCACATTGACAATGTGCTTCACGCCCAAAGGCAACGGCCGCCATGACGTCAAAATCACGCTGCATTCGCATTCTCTAAGGCTGTCTCTAAAGCAGGGCCCCGCCCAGGCAATCATTCTAAAGCTTCCAAGTTCCAGAATCCAGCGAAATTCGATTTAATATTTGCAACTCCAAGACAAAAAGTATAAAATTTATAAAAAGCCTAAAACAGCTCGAATGAACTAGTGACATTGTGTCGTCTTCTCGGTGCTGAGAGGGGTGGGGGTCACTGATAAATATATA
This sequence comes from Lygodium microphyllum, assembly GCF_053477565.2. Lineage (NCBI taxonomy): Eukaryota > Viridiplantae > Streptophyta > Polypodiopsida > Schizaeales > Lygodiaceae > Lygodium > Lygodium microphyllum. The sequence goes on along the minus strand of NC_141152.1, from coordinate 46,724,375 downwards.
GATGTATCATGTGGATTCAACATAAAGGATTTCAGAAATATGAATTTTATACATTTTTTCCATAACAATAGAAAGTTGTCATATCAAGGGGCTACTTATAGAATTTAAAATATCACAATATATAGTGCTTATAGCAATATTTGTAGTGATTATTTTAGTCTATCGAAAAAAATTCCCATTATCGCTAAAAACATTACAATTAGCTTCACCATAGAATCGTCACTTTTGGTACCACTATATAGTTAGACTACTAGTGATTGTAATAGTGAGCAAGGCTGCATGCAGTTGTGCCACCATTCTACCACATGGTCTCAATATTCTTCCACATTACATTTACAATTGACCATACAATTAAGTTTAGAAGTCGATAGACTATAAACATGTTGCCAAAAACAAGTAATCAATTCATTGATTGTCCAAAAAAGCACATTGATAACATGACTAACATAGAACTATAGTGAGCAACAGGGTAAAACAATAATAAGAAAAAGTATAAATAAATATTGCTCAATGTGAACCACATACAATGATGAAAGAAGGTATGTATAAGAGTAAGTTACATACAATGAGCTAGAAAAAGTGTATGAGCTCAAGGCCAAAAAAAAGAAGGGTGCTCCAAGAATCCAAGCTCCTATAGCTAGTTGCTATCCAAAAGCTCATCTCAATGCAATAGATCATTGAAAGGGATTTGCAACAAAACCAAACATCAATCCAAATCGGACAATGCATCATAAGAACTAAAAAATTCTTGCACTATCAAAAGAGGCATGATATACTAGACCATCACATGCATAAAGCTTAATGATGAGTGCAATCAGACTATGGCTTCCTACATATCATATTTCGAAGCATATACGATTGCAAATTGTGATGAACTGCTACAGCAAAAAAGATAAATTGGTACAATTAGAATTAGGTCTATTAGTAGGAGCAACACAGAAAATAAGAAATCCATCATAACAAATAGAGAATTTATAAAATCCTCAAGGTAGATCCTTGGGTTGCCACTCTTAAGATCATGCATCACTTCCACCCATCGTTGTAGAGAGGAAACGATATTCTCTTTAAGCTTCTTCTAATCCTCTTGATCTAGTCACTCTCTCTTCCCTATGCTACTCTTTTCTACCTTTCATGCATTTAATCCATTGCGGGGTATGTAGATGCGTATTTGCCCCATGATCCATCCTGTGGAGATACAATCATTCATAGCTGAAGGCACTAGGAACTCCTCATACAAGGACACTATCACATGGTCCTTGCTAGCCTTTAGCATGGTTTTTCAGTTATCCAATAGATTTCACATAAAGGCCTTCTGCCACAACTCATGCATATGTGCTATGAGTCTCTTTCATTCATCGTTCATGTATACAATACCAATGGACATATCCACTAAGTATCCATGCATTAGTGAGGTGGGTCTAGGTTATAGTGTTCCCCACCTAGAAGCCTGGCCTTGAGCATAACTAAAAGATCTATATATATCTAGTATACTTATAGGAGTGGCACCTATAGGAGTACCACTTGCAAATGAGTTAGCAAATCCTAGTGTAATAGAAGTGGAACTATCTATTATAGGTGTAGCCAATACAAGTGATGGACATTCACTCCATTGATGAGAGGGGGGCACTGCATTTAGATCTTTGCAACAACCACAAGAGTCACCCTCCCTAAAAACCTTGATGTAAGAGAAACTATCAACTAGCCATGGGGTCATCACATCTATATCTTCATAGCGCCCCTTGAAAGCAGTCCTCATATGATGAGGAGATGAAGTCTTCGGCTCTCCACAACATTTATTAAAGTCACTACTTCCACCAATCGAGTGAGGTATATTTGAGCCACCCCCCTCTATGGCTAATTACCTAGGGCATTGACTCTGCCTGCTGGAGATCGACGCATTTGAGCAAACAAAGGTAAAATGTAAGAATGTTGATTGAGACAACTTTAAATTTTCTCTATTGTGAAGTGTGCCATCTGATCTAGAGAGATACGTGTGAAAACCCCCTTCATCTTCTCATTTGTGAATTGTTAGGTCATGCCCATTTATAAACCAAGTGCAGTAACCTATATAATAATTTAAAAAATTGTATTATCATTATGATGTCATGCTGCACTAATGCTAATAGCTACCAAGACCCTCCTCACATCTCTATCTCTCCTCCTCTGTCTCTCTCTCTATTTCTCCCTCTCTCTCTCTCTCTCTCTCTCTCTCTCTCTCTCTCTATTTTATCATTCGTCTCTCATTTCCTCTTACCTCTCTCTTAATCTCCCTCCCTCTTAATCTCCATCTCTCTTACTTTCTTTCTCAAAGATCCTTTCTCTCTTAATCTCCTTCCATCTCTTAATCTCTCTTTCTTAGTCTCCCACAAATTCCCTGTCTCTTAATCTCCCTCCCTCTCTTACCCTCTCTCCCACTTTTACTATCTCTCTCCCTCTCAATGTCCTCTTACTCTTCCTCCCTCTCTGACCCTCCCTCTCAATCTCCCTCTCTTTCATACACTTTCTCCCTCTCTTAACCCCCTCACTCTTTTTTTCTCCCTCTTAATCTCCCTCTCTCTCTCAACCTTTCTCCCTCCTTATCTCTCTCTTATCCTCTCTCACTCTTTCCTAATCTTCCTCCCTCTCTTAGCCTCCCTCTTAATCTTCCTCCTTAATCTCCCTCTCTCTCTCTCTCTCTCTCTCTCTCTCTCCACATAAACAATAATATAACAAATAAAAACTCTCCCTCCATCTCTTTCTTGATCCTTGTCTCCCTCCTTGTCTCCCTCATTCTATCTCTTCCTCTTCTCAACTCCATATCCCAACCCCCCCTCTCTCTCTCTCTCTCTCTCTCTCTCTCTCTCTCTCCACATAAACAATAATATAACAAATAAAAACTCTCCCTCCATCTCTTTCTTGATCCTTGTCTCCCTCCTTGTCTCCCTCATTCTATCTCTTCCTCTTCTCAACTCCATATCCCAACCCCCCCTCTCTCTCTCTCTCTCTCTCTCTCTCTCCACATAAACAACATTGTGTAAAGGAAAGAGAAAGAGAATAAGAAAAGGGCTTACTTCAGACTCAAAGATGGACATTTGCTACCTTGCTTCTACATGACATTCTCTTTGTGCTTCCCTTAGCACTCACCTTTGCATTCTTTTAGCTCCACTTCTCTCTCTTACTACAACAGAAACGAGGCATAGACGCGCAAAGTCGGGCGCGTCTATCACAGCGTCTATACGCACGTCTAACCGTGCATGTAAATGGACGCAATTTTTGCGTCTATATATCCGCACAAATAGACGCGCTTATACACGCAAAAATAGACGCACACGTCAAAATTCAAATCATAATTAAATCATTTCTTTTAAAACTACGCCTTTCCTTTCCTACATTTTTTGCAGTTTTGAAGCTTAAGTTTAGCCGACATGCAGTCTCTTCATGCCTTACCTAGTCTTTTCATGCCTCACCTCCTCATGACTCACCTCTTCTTTCATTTCAAACACACAAGAAGGGAAAAAGGAAAGCCAAGGAGAGGAAGAAAGAGAGAACAAGAGAGAGGAGAACAAGAAGAAGCAGCAAGCAAGGAAGCAAGCATCAAGGGAGGGTAACTTACCAAGAAGAGGAAGAAGGAGAAGGAATAAGCGCTACCACCCGCCACACCAAACACCCAAGGTGAGTCTCTCTCTCTCTCTCTCTCTCTCTCTCTCTCTCTCTCTCTCTCTCTCTCTCTCTCTCTCTCTCTCTTTCTATCTCTGCTCTATCTGTGTATTTAGGATTTGTGATTTCATTATGTATTGCATTTTGTAAATCTATAATGGCGGTCGTCCGCTAATATCATCCGACCAAGCGCGCCTGATAGCGTGTCTACATCTCAGTGTAGACGCAGATATAGACGCGGAAAATGTTTCTCTGGGAGCGCGCCTTTGAGCGCGTGTGCAAGCGTGTGTGATCTGCAGTGTACACGTGAGGATACACGCGCTGACAGACGCTCACAGAGACGCAGGTATAGACGTGCACAGAGATGCAGGTATAGACACTGTATGTAATATGTTTCATCTACACAGGGTAATATGATTTTTTTTGTGTAGATATGGAATCCTGGATCCTCCAGCACCCCATTCAACAAGGAGCAATTCATGGGGAAGATGACCAATTATCTTGGTTGCCCTCCCACTGCAGATGAGGTTTTCATTGTGGTGTCTGGGACACCTATCACATCTTTGCCTACACAGGGATCAGCTGAGGTACATGGATCGGCCGAAGCAGGTATATCTGCAGAGGCACGTGTATCGAGTGAGGTAGAGGGTAGTGCACGTCCAGGGAGGAGGGAGAGTGGTGCGGGAGGACGAGGAAGTCGAGGGCTTTGTGGGGGTTGCCTAGGTGGTGGCTCTCGATCACCCTCACCGGAAAATGAGAGAGGTGAGCCTCAACAAATGTACTACTCTATCACTGATGTTGGTGGTATTTTGCATGACTTCAAGGGGAGGGAAGTGATAGCCTACTTGAGGAGTGTCGTGCATGCCACATACAAAGATTGCATGATTCCCTTCAAGCACAAAAAAAATGGTTTGTGGCAAGAGGTGTTGCGGGCAGTACATAAAAGGTACCCTAATCCCGAGAATTCACGATTCTCAGATGATTGGGGACGATCGAAGGTGAGAGACGCGCTTCATAACAAGAGGTCTCACCTTATGACGCACGCCAAGGAGTCATTGCTGAGACAAGAGCACGGGCGCCCTGGATATGGCCAACCACCCAATTGCCACCGCAAGGAGTGGAAAGAGGCCAAGAAGAGAGCAACGGAGAAAATGACAAGTCGCCAGCATGGAGAGGCGCGACGTATCCAGATGGCAACCATGGGATCGTCGCATTATGGATCGGGTGGCAGGGAGTCATGGGAGGCTGAGTTTGTAAGTATTATTTGATTTCTTTTTTTAAATTAAATTTTGTAATTTGTTTCACTTCATTATGTAGTGTGTTTTAATACGTTGTATGTTCAAATTGTTTTGTAGTTCCATATCGTTGGTAGGATGCCTACTCCTAGAGAGGTAGGCTACCATCGAGGTCATAACCGGGCGTCCACTTGGTAGCATTTCTACGAGGAGGGACTCATTACGGAGGAGCAATATAATCGCCCCATGAGGATTCCACCACTAGAAGAGGTATGTTTTATTTTTTACATGAAAAGTATAGATCAATATGATTTATTGTTTGTAATGGTATTTATATACTTTAATCCTTTGTGTAGACAAACCCTAATGCAGTTGAGGATAGCGAAGGGGGGACTAGCAGTAGCGGTGGCGGCAAGGGCAGCGGCACAGGCAGTGGTGGTGGTAGCGATGATGATGCCTCTTCTGAGGAGATATAGAGGAGCCCCATGCATGCATGCCTCCCCTTGGCTTATAATTTTCATTTTTGATATGTATTACTTTCAGCTATAGTGATTGCGATCATGACGTCACAAGCACTAGAACTCATAATGTAAAAACGTTTCATCTATATATATGAAATTTTGTGTGCTACATACATTGTTTTGTTTTCAGTATCCAATCTTCGAAATAATCTTTCTCTGTTTTTCCTAAGTATACAATTTGATGTTGATGGGGGGGGGGGGGGGGGGGGGGGGGGAACCAGAGAGCATGTGACTTGCAAAGCCACGTGCTCTCTGTTTTTTTTTTCATACCTTTGTTTTGTGCGTCTATCAACGCGTCTAAATTGTAGGATAAATGCGCGTCTATTCTCGTCAAAAACTTTCAGAGTAAACGCGGTGTTAGACACGTAGATACACGTGTGTATATACGCACAATATGAATATATCCACTTTTTTAAAAATATGATTATATATTTACGTAGTGCGTTTATATTTGCGTCTATAGGCGCGTCTAAATGTGTGTCTACTTCTGCCTATAAGCGCGCTTTTAGATGCGATTTTGTAGATGCGAAAATAGACGCATTAATAAACGCAGTCAACTTTTTTTTTCACAATTCAAATATTGCGTCTACAAGCGCAACTATGGAGCCTTTTTGTTGTAGTGTCTTTCTCTCTCTCACACACACACACTCTCTCCCTCTCTCTCCCAAGCTCACCCTTATGTTCTATTTTCGTGTCTCTCTCTATGACTCTATATACTCTCATCTCTTTCTCTTTTTGCAAAAAATAATCACGGTATTTTGCCATGACTATTTTTGTCTCTTTTTTTTTTCACGATGTAGTGTTGCTACTAACGTTTTTATCAATATCATTATCAACATTGCTATCAACATTTATAAATAGTGACAATGATAACAACTCTAATGAACAGTGTCATTACCAAGCATAATTATAGGTTTGTTTCCTTGTAGTGAAAGAAAGAGGTATATTTTATTCGTGATGGCCCACCTATAAGAAATCATTTATATAGCATGTGTTCAAAGAATATTATGAAATAGTCTTTTTTTACATGCGATAAGGCCTTAAAATGACCCTTTTGCTTTACTAAACTTATGAATTTTTTTTCAAATTGTAATTTAAAAATCCCTTTTGTAAATATAATCCTGTAAATTTTACTAAATATAATACTCTTTCTTTTGAACTCTCATAATATCTTACCTGTTCTATAAGTTGGACACTCGAGGATTTTATTCAAGGAAGATTCATAGATCAAGATATTTATAAATAGGCCTTGAACATATGTGAAATATATATATATAGTGAACTTGACAAGCATATTGTAGAGTGAAGATATGGTGGCTTTACTTCATGAGAATGATCTTGGCATGAAATAAGGGAAATCCTAAATAATACTCTTGAATTTGAAAAACTTTTCATCACCTTATCATGTTGAAAGGCTAGTAATTAGAAGATCAAGTTTCCTTATTATGGATGTATCTGATATTATAAGTAAGCATATAAATGCCTTAGAAAACCAAATAAGGAATAAGAGAAACATAATGCTAGATTAGTGGAAGAGCTATAGGTTGAAGAAGTATCTATCACCATTACTCAACTCTCTCCCAATGAGATAAAATCCAATTGGGCCTTTTGAACCTGGTCAATTGTAATGTATACCCCATTACTTAGTTTATTCTAATGTGCATATACATTCCAAAGAAAAATTGATTCATGTTGCATATTTATTTTTAAAAGAAAAAAAATACTAGCTCTAATTATGAAACTAACTCTCATTATGAAGATAATTGATGAGGCATTATATGCTAGTTCATGGAAGAAAGACTTGGGACACCCTCCCAAGACTAGCTTATTAAAACTATGTTTGTAGTATAAAACAACAAAAAAAGAACTAGCCTAGTAGATAGTCACTTTACAATTAAGCGCACTTGGGTGACGACATTGCCGGGATGGGTGACCTCCCGGGAAGATTTTCCTACAAGCTAGTGGGAGCTTCTTGCGCGCAGCCAATGGTGCTAACGAAGCCTTTGTAGCCCATTGCCAAGTATACCAAGGTCTATGCCTTGGTCGTCGCCTCAGTCGCCGCCTAGAGTGATGCTCGGACATGTGGCATACAGTGCATCCTCTCCCATATGTTCGTCAATTTTTACCTTCGCGCTGCAAAAATAGAGCCCCTCCCTAACATAATCAATGACGTCGTCAAAAATGCTAAAAGAAAGCGTTTTCTCTTTGTCATCGATGATGCCATTAAAAAATGCAAAAGAAAGCAAGCGTCCTCTCTTCTATCCCCCCTGCCTTGCAAACCTATAAATTGAGGGGTTGGGGATGACCAGAAGAGCGACAATGAGCAATATTGACGAGGATGAGACACTAATCGAGAAGGAGGAGACTCGATTCCACGAGACAAAGAGATATCATTCCGTTCAACCTAAGGAAGGGGATACCCTAAAGGACTCTCATCCTCTCCTACCGTGATCCCAAAAGAGAATACACTGAAGAACTCTATCCCTATTCTATCATACCTCTACTCTCATCTCTATTCTTTCATGGCCCCAAAGAAAAAGAATTCAGAAGAGAAAATCACAAATGCCCCTATTAATGTGGAATCAACAATTGGAGTTGCAAGCACGGGAGCCACTAACGGAGTCACGGGCGTGGATGACAACCCTTTGCCAATCGGGATACCACATGTTTTTTTTTCTAAAAAAGTTCTATCCAAATTCAATAGAAATAATATAAGTCTCTTAAGAAATAGTGACTTAAGGCCAAGAAACTTGGTTACAAGAATTGGGAAGCTAGAGTCTCCAAAATCTAGATGCCCCTAGTTAAATTCCAAGGGAAAGATTTCATTATGTGAAGCTCAAGTGTCGATTGCTACTAGAATTAAGTATCACTTGAAAGTTGCATGATTGATTGAAGTCATAACTGCTTGTAGACATCAATCTTGTTTGTGATCTTCTAGATTAGATCCTAATTGAATTAAGAATTGGAAGAGATAAGAATTGACGAGCCTATACCTCCCCCCAGGATAGGTGTTGAATCCCCATACCTTCATAGTTTCCATTTTGTCTACGTTACGACAAACAATTTGTTTTTGTTATCTTTTTTTTTTTCTTTCTTAAATTGTTTGAGAATGGATTTCTTCTCTTGTAACTCAGCAAAAATTAACATATGTAAAGTCTCCACCCACCCCCATCGGAGTGTTTCCCCTCTCGTGGTGTTGCACCGGACCTCGCCACCACTCTCTCTTTGTTTTTTATCCATTCATTATCTCTTATCCTTCCATCTCTCTCTCTTTTTCTCTTTCTTTATTATGTTGTATGTTTATTCCCTCTCTCTCGTTCCTTCTTCTTTTTTCTCTTCCTCCCCCTCTCTCATTTTCTTTAACGATCATGGCTACAACTACGATCAAGACCACGACTACGACCACGACCATGACCACGACCACGATTACAAGTACGACTACGACCACGACCATGACCACGACCACAACTACGACTATGACTACGACTACGACTACGACTATGATTACGACCAGGACCAGGACCAGGACCATGACTACGACTACGACTACGATCACATCCACGACTACGACTATGACCACGACCACGACCACGACCAAGACTACGTACCACTACCACTATCACAACTACGACCACGACTATGACCACCACATCTACCACTACCACTAGTACTACCACGACTATGACCATTATAATAAACAAGAAAAGAAGAAGAAGAAGAAAAAAAAAACAACAACAACAACTACTACTACTACAATAAACAAGAAAAGAAGAAAAAACTTCTACTACTACTACAAAAAACAAGAAAACTAAACAACAATAAATAAGAAAAGAAAAAAAACTACTACCACTACTACTACAACAATAAAAAATAATTAATTTTCTTTTCTCTCTTCCTCTCCCTCTCTCATTTCCTCTCCCTCCCTCACCCTCACCCTCTCCCTCTCTTTCTCTCTTTCCCTATCTTTCTCTCTCCTCTCCCTCTCTCATTTTTTTCTCTCCTCTCCCTCTCTTATTTCATTTTCTCTCTTTCTTTCCCTCTCTCATTTCCTCTCCCTCCCTCACCCTTACCCTCTCTTTCTCTCTTTTCCTATTATGTTTAGTGTTTTTTCTCTCTCCTCTCCCTCTCTCATTTCCTTTTCTCTCTTCCTCTTCCTCTCTCATTTCCTCTCCCTACCTCACCCTCTCCCTCTGTTTCTCTCTTTTCCTATTAGATTTATGTTTTTTCTCTCTTTTTCTCTCTCCTCTCCCTCTCTCATTTTTTCTCTCTTCTCCCCCTCTCTCATTTCATTTTCTCTCTTTCTCTCCCTCTCTCGTTTCCTCTTCCTCCCTCACCCTCTCCCTCTCTTTCTCTCTTTCCCTATTAGGTATATGGGTTTTTTCTCTCTTTTTCTCTATCATCTCTCTCTCTCTCATTTTTTTCTTCTTTCCTCTCCCTCTCTCATTTCCTTTTCTTTCTCTCTCTCTCTCTCTCTCTCTCTCTCTCTCTCTCTCTCTCTCTCTTTCTCTCTCGTATATGCTCCCTCCCTCACCCTCTCTCTCTCTTTCTCCCTTTCCCTATCAGGTTAAATGTTTTTTCTCTCTTTTTCTCTCTCCTCTTCCTCTCTCATTTTTTTCTCTCTTCCTCTCATTTTTTATCTCTCTTTATCTCCCTCTCTCATTTCCTCTCCCTCCTTCACCCTCATCCTCTCTTTCTCTCTTTCCCTATTATGTTTAATATTTTTTCTCTCTCCTCTCCCTCTCTCATTTCCTTTTCTCTCTTCCTCTCCCGCTCTCATTTCCTCTCCCTTCCTCACCCTTTCCCTCTCTTTCTCTCTTTCCCTATTAGGTTTAATGTTTTTTCTCTCTCCTCTCCCTCTCTCATTTCCTTTTCTCTCTTCCTCTCCCCCTCTCATTTCCTCTCCCTTCCTCACCCTCACCCCCTCTTTCTCTCTTTCCCTATTAGGTTTAATGTTTTTTCTTTCCTTTTCTCTCTCCTCTCCCTCTCTCATTTCCTCTCCATCCCTTACCTCACCCTCACCCTCTCTTTCTCTCTTTCCCTATTATGTTTAACATCTTTTCTCTCTTTTTCTCTCTCCTCTCCTTCTCTCATTTTTTTCTCTCTCCTCTCCCTCTCTCATTTCCTTTTGCTATCTTCCTCTCCCTCTCTCATTTCTTCTCCCTTCCTCTCCCTCTCCCTCCCTCTCTCTCTCTCTCCCTCTCTTTCTCTCTTTCAATGTTTCCCTCTCCCTCTCCCTCTCCCTCTCTCATTTCCCTATTATGTTTAATGTCTCCCTCTCCCTCTCTCATTTTCTCTCCCTCCCTCTCTCATTTTCTGTCCCTCCCTCTTTTTCTTTTTATTTTCTCTCCCTCCCTCTCTCATTTCCTGTCCCTCCCTCTTTTTCTCTTTTATTTCCTCTCTCTCTCTCTCTCTCTCTCTCTCTCTCTCTCAATACACACAAATTATACAAAAAACAAGTAAAAGAGAGAGAGAAAACTCCCTCCCTCTCTCTCTTTCTTTCTTCCTCCCTCTCCCTCTCTTTCTCTCTCATTTCCTCTCCCTCTCTCAATGCACACAAACTATACCAAAAACAAGTAAGAGAGAGAGAGAAAACTCCCTCTCCCTCTCTCATTTTGTCTCGCTCTCCCTCTCCCTCTCCCTCTCTTTCTCTCTCTCTCCCTCCCTCTTTCTCTCTCTCTCATTTCCTCTCCCTCCCTCTCCCTCTCCCTCTCTTTCTCTCTCATTTCCTCTCCCTCTCTTAATATACACGAATTATACATCATTTTCTCTCCCTCTCTCAATACACATGAATTATACCAAAAACAAGTAAAAGAGAGAGAGAAAACTCACTCTCACTACAATAAAAAGACTCCATAGACGTGCTTGTAGACGCAATATTTGAATTGTGTTTAAAAATATCGTGCGCTTTTATTACCCCATCTACTAGCACGTCTAAAATTTCGCGTCTACAAGTACGCTTATAGTGAAAACTGCACGCGTATATAGATGCGAAAACAGACACAAATATAGATGTGCCTATTGACGCACTCCGTAAATATATAATCATATTTATAAAAAAGTAGATATATTCATATTCTGCGTCTATAGAGGCGTGTAGCTGTGCGTCTAAAAAGGCGTGTACTTTATAAAAATTTTACTATTATAGACGCGCATTTTTCTTGCAATTTTAGATGCGTGGATAGACGCGCAAAACAGAGTATGAAAAAAAACTAGAGAGCATCTCTAGTTTTTTTTCTTTTCAAATTGTATGCTCAGGAAAAACAAAAAAAGATTATTATACTAAAAGCAAAAGAATATGGAGAGCCAAAGTCCATATATTGATAATAACACATGATGAGCGTACTGTGCTAAAACATTTGTACATATTTCAAAGATTTTTATATTGAAAACAAAACAATGTAGAATACGAAATTTCATATATAAAGATGAAACGTTTTTACATGAGGAGTTCTAGTGCTTGTGACCTTAAGCATAGTCATAGTCCCAAGCACTAGCTGAAAGTAATACATATCAAAAATGAAAACTATAAGGCCAAGGGTCGAGGCATGCATGCACGGGGATTCTCTACATCTCCTCAGAAGAGGCACCATCGTCGCTACCACCACCGTTGTCGGTGCCCCTATCACCACCACTACTACTAGTCCCCTCTTTGCTATCCTCGACTGCATCAGGGTTCGCCTACACAAAGGATTAAGGTATATAAATACCATTACAAAGAATAAATTAGAGTTATCTATAATTTTCATGTAAAAAATAAAACATACATCTTCTCACTGTGGAATCCTCATGGCACAATTGTATTGCTTCTTCATGATCAGTCCCTCTTCGTAGAAATGCTGCCAAGTGGACGCCAGGTTATGACCTCGATGATAGCCTACCTCTCCAGGAGTAGGCATCCTACCAATGATATGATACTACAAAGCAATTTTAACATACAACGTATCAGAACAGAATATATAATAAATTGAAAGAAATTAAAAATTTTAATTTTTTTAAAAAATTCAAATAATACTTATAAACTCAGTCTCCCATGACACCCTGCCACCCGATCCATAATGTGACGATCCCATGGTTGCCATCTGGATATGTCGCGCCTCTGCATGCTGGCGACTTGTCCTTTTCTTTGCTGCTCTCTTCTTAGCCTCGTTCCACTCCCTATGGTGGCAATTGGGTGGTTGGCGATATCCAAGGAACCCCTGCTCTTGTGTCCGTAGTGACTCCTTGGTGTGTGTCATAAGGCCAGACCTCTTGTTATGAAGTGCGTCTCTCACCTTTGACCGTCCCCAATCATCTGAGAATCATGAATTCTCGGGATTATAGTACCTTCTATGTACTGCCCTTAGCACCTCTTGCCACAAACCACTTTTTTGGTGATTGTAGGAAATTATACAATCTTTATATGTGGCATGCACGACACTCCTCAAGTAGGCTATTACTTCCCTCTCCTGAGGGTTATGCAAAATACCACCAATATCTGTGACAGAGTAGTACATTTGTGGAGACTCACCTCTCTCATTTTCCAATAAGGGTGATCGAGAGTCAGCTCCTAGGAAACCCCCACAAAGATCTCAACCCCCTCGTCCTCCCGCACGACTCTCCCTCCTCCCTCAACGGGCACTACTCTCTATGTGCTTCTGCAGATGCAGGTACTTCGGTCGATCCATGTACTTCAGATGATCCCTGTGCATCAGCTGATCTGTGTGTATGCATAGTGCATGGAGTACCTGGTAGTAGAGGTGTACCAAGGTTTGGTGTGCCAAGGTTTGGTGTTTGTGCGACAGTGCTAGGAAAAGATGTGATAGGTGTTCCAGACATGATACTAAAAATATCCTCCGCAATGGGAGGGTGACCAAGATAACTGGTCATCTCCCCCATGAATTGCTCATTGTTCGAAAAACCTCCAAAAAAACTACTAACACCTCTAGAAAACTCCGCTAACGTGTTGTTCATGCGTTCCAAATCAGGATCAGTACTAGAAGATCCAGGATTCAACATCTACATAAGCAAAAATCCATTACTACCATCGTCACTTGCGTCTATACCCGCGTCTATATACGCGTCTAGACTGTCAGCTAGATGCACCTATAGATGCGCAAAGTCGGACCATATTTTCCAAAACTGTTATAAAAAACGTGCAAAAAACCTCCATAGATTGTCTGAAGCATGTAAAGAGAGAGAGAGAGAGAGAGAGAGGGACAAACAGACGAAGAGAAAGCAAAGAAGATTGAGAGAGAGAAGAAGAACTCACCTTCTTTACTTATTCCGACGGGTGGCGGCTAGGTTGCAAGCTCCTTGTCCTCCTCCTTCCTTCCCTTGGTAGGTTGCTTGATTCTTCTTCTATTCCTTGCTGTTTGGCTCTTGTTCTTTACTCTTTGGCTCTTCTTTCCTCCTCTTTTTACTCTTATTTTATTCTCTCCTTGTCTTCATGAGGTGATAGATAGACCTGATTAGTGATGTTGCTCACATTGCAGAAAACACGCAAAAAACGCAGGAAAACACTAGTTTGAAAAGAAAGCCACAACTTTTTAAAAATATATATATATTCACGTGGCACGTCTGTAAGTGCGTGTAATTGTGCGTCTATATGCACATATAAAACATATTACATACGCTGATAGACGCGATTACAATTAAACTTATTAAAATGCTAGCTTATGGTTATTTTTGGATCAACATGACTTTCTTAGTCTTTCAATATCAAAATAATTGTCTCCATGTTGTAAGTATCAAAATATTTAGGGAATATGACATATATGCCAAATGAAATTATATATATCCTTATGATTCAGGTGTAATTATGTCGTCATCTTCTACTAGTATGGGACATGCTGAGTCAACAAATAGTACATCCTCCAGTGAGGACGAGACATTGCATCTTCACAATTGAGATGCTTGGCTACGACGGAAAATCAAATGTATGTGTGATTGTTGTCGAGGATGTTTTTTTCGAGTGCGTCGAATCACAATGTCACACCTCAGCATGTACGGAGAGTGAAACCAAGAAAAAGACCTAGTAATTTTTACTACTTTATTTGCATAAATATTATTGGTCTATGTTGCATCTTCACCATTGATGCCAGGAGGCATATTTTACGGTGGATTCCATGCCACAGTGGATTCCATGAGGTTTTATGGTGGATTCCGTAAACTTTGACGATCGGGGCTCATACACAAAGTGGATTCTTTGTGCAAGAAGTTGATGGCGACGCCTGTCCTTTTCGGGCGTTTCATTAATTTAGTGTGTACATGGGTGATTCCATAGCGGGTGATTCCGTAAAATGCATATTAAATTAATAAACGTTTATGAGTTTAGAGTGCGCACTCGTAATAAATTAAGGTTAGGATTGATTTCTAACCAGTTGATTTATTTATATAGCTGAAGACTGCTAGGTATTCACTTTTGTTGGTTTAATTGTATTATTTTACTAACGATTGTGAATGCTTCAGTTGATGTGTAGAGATAGCAGCAGTGGCGGAGGAAAGCATTGGAGGATAGCGAGTATTCGATTTATCATTTATATTTTGATGGGCGCAAACCTTAGGCATGGTGCCTATATTTTGTCGCGCCTATTTATTGAGGCGTTGGATATTTATTATTATTTTGTATGCGCATGGGCACACGATTATGTTATTTCTACTTGGACATTGTATTGGGCATGCCAGACTCTTTGGGCACCGTTCGTTAGCTTTATTCCTATTTTGTGCTAAAGCAAACTCAAAAGCTAAAAGCTTGCTATTTTGTAATTTGGGCTATTATTTGAGCTTGAAGATGAATAATACATAAAATACATGCTTTGTGAAGCGCTCACACAAAGGCATGGGGGAGATTGCACCCAATTGGTCTCTTGTTCATGTCGTTCATGCTTTTTACCTTGTATTTTGTGTAAAAAGTAGAGTTCTATTGTTCTTGGGGACCTTCCGGCATTCACTATGTGAGCGTACAGTGTCCAATCTGCGCACCAGTGGTATCAGAGCGAAGCTGAGATCAAGAGCTTCCAATCACTACCCATCTTGTGCGAAGGCGAAGATCCTGGAACGATCGGGCTCTACGGTCAATCTTGTCGCGAACGGTCGATGCAGGTGGATTCCTGGCGGTCAAGAACCCCTGTTTCTATCATCAGACTGCGAAGGACCGGCCTGTAGAGACGGACGACCACTCCTACATCCTCTTCTTCAAGTCGTGGAGTTTCAGAGAGATAAGTCATAAATTCCATATCTCAAAGCTTTAAAAATTAAAGCTTAGAAAGCTTAAAGAAGATTCAAGCTTAAAATTTTTTTCGTGAGGTATCTGAATACCTCCAAAATTTGCACCGCCTGAGGAAAAACGCCCCCCCCCTCCCCCCCCGATTCGATGTTTTTGTGATTAAACTTAAAGCTTAATCACTTAAGCTTTCAATCAGTCAAGTCATATCAAATCTCCAAGTCACACACAACCAATCAAATTCTGCAAGTCTATCAAGTTAAAGTTCTGCAAGTTACATAAAGTAACCAAGTTCTGCAAGTCTACAAACTCTGCAAGTCACATAAGTCTGCAACTCTGCAAGTCAGACAAGTTAGCTGGAGTTAAAACTGACTTCTGTTCAAAACTCATAGAAGGGCTGTTCCTGCGTAGAAACTCCGAACTTCAAAGTTGTTCATTGGAAGGTACTTTACGCATACGCAGGTTTGCTGAAGCATTTTCAGCATACGAAGAAGGATAAAACACAGATTTTTCAAAGATTGTGAAAGCCATACCCAAAAAATACATAAGCCTTGTATTCCCGAACTTGAGCTACGCTCATCCTGCTAACTTGATTTTGAGAGTGAGAGGTCTTTTGAGTTTTACAGGATGACGGAACCACATATTGATGATTTAATGACTGAAGGCAATCTACCTGAAGCTACGATGGAGCAAAAGCTGGACTTAATTATGATGCAATTGGATGAAGAACGACGAGCTAGACAAGCATTACAAGTTCAATTGGCAAATTTACAAAGATCGACTACCGACAAAGAGGAATCTCAATCTAAAGATCTTATTCGACGTATAATCGACGCGACTCTCGAAGCTCAAACCATCTGCAAGGAATCAAAGATAAGTAAAATAAATTTCAAATTCCGTACTTTCAATGGCACTCGAGAGGGAAAAACTGTTCTTGCATCCATTAGTCAATTTGATGACTACTTTCATGAGGAAACCTATGCAGAAAAAGATAAAATTAAGTGTGTCACTAATCATTTAGTGGATAGAGCATCTCTTTAGTAGACAATAATTCGTAAAAGTATAGATTGTCCCGCTACCTGGGAGAATTTTAAGAAGTTTATGCAGAATTTCATTCCTTCACAATTCCATGAAAAAGCCATAAAGCAATGGGATCTTCTTCAGCCAACGGGATCATGAGCCTATTCCTCAGTACACAGAGCGTTTTTGGAATGCATTACTCCAGTTACGCATGCTTGAAGACGTACCTGAAGCGACACACAAGCACAAGTATATGTCTGGACTCCTTGGGCATTACTACGCTAAAGTTAACATGTTCAAGCCTGCAACTCTAGAAGAGGCAATTTCATTAGCTCATGACACTGAAGACAAGCTGCGAGGTAGAGACAGATGTCCATAGCAATTCCAAGCCAATGGTAACTATGGATCTAAGCAATTCAATTCAAATTTTAGAAGATTTACTCAAGGTCGTTTCACTTCATCATCTTTCCGTAAAAATTGGGCAAAACCACCTGCTTTACCATCCAATGCCAACCAAAACCCCAAGCCTATTCCACAGCCAAATCCTAATGTACCTAGACTTCCCGCCATTGCAAACAATGTAACCAAAGCCAAGCCTATAGTGTATTATAAATGCCACCAGCCTGGACATCTAGCAGCAAATTGCCATTCGACTAAGCCACCTGCCCATATCAACTACCTTGGAGCAATGGAATAAGACGAACATGAAGATATGCCTGATTTCACAGAAGATGAGGACGACATTACTACTCCTTCGGATACTTTACCAAGTATGCCAACTCTACATTCTTTATTGACTATGAAATGTTTAGTGCATAGAAATGAAAATATTATTTTGCATGATGATGGTAGTACTCATGATTTTATTTCTACAAAGCTAGTAAAGGAATTGAAGTTACAGACTGTACCTACGCATTATTGCATTAAAGCAGCATTCTTAGGCACTAGGTATAATGGTACATAGGAAGTGCATGACTTAGAAATTCAAATTGGTCAATACACTGAAAGAAGAAAATTTCTAGTTGTTTTATTACAGTCGAGTGACATTATTTTAGGTATGCCTTGGCGACATCAGCATAACCCAGATATAGATTATTCCACACATTCAATTAATATTAAATTTCAAGGAAAACATATTACATTGTATGGTATGCATGCATCTAATGCTTTTCCACTGCTTTCGCATACTCAAGCTAAACGTGCATTATGCAAAAGTAGTAAATCTTATCTCATTTGGGTGAATGAACAGCAAGTTAAAGAAAATCATATGCACCCTAGGCATAAAGAATTTCTTGCACATTTTCAAGACTATTTTGCCGAAGATCTACCACCTGGTTTACCTCCTTCACGTCCAGAAGCCATAAAATAGATTTGATTCTTGGTACCCAACCACCTTGTAAAGCACCATATAGGCATAACCAGATAGAGCAAAAAGAAATTCAGAGTCAAGTTGAGGAATTACTAAATAGAGGATTGATTAGACCTAGTAGTTCTCCATTTGGTGCACCTGTTCTGTTAGTCAAGAAAAAGAATAATACCTATCGTATGTGCATTGACTATTGAGCTTTAAATAAGATCACTGTAAAGAATAGGTATCCAATTCCTAGAGTCGATGATCTTATGGATAAATTGCAAGGATCTGCTATATTTAGTAAAATAGACCTTAAGTCTGGTTATCATCAGGTGAGACTAGATAAGTCTGACATATTCAAGACTGCATTTAGGACACAGTTTGGTCATTATGAATTTTTAGTGATGCCTTTTGGATTGACTAATGCACCTACTACATTTAGTAGAATGATGAATCGTATATTTTTAAAATATCAATATTGTGTAATTGTCTTCTTTGATGATATTTTGGTGTTTAGTCAAAATGAGAAAGAACATTATGAGCATTTGTCATTGGTTTTCCAGTTATTAAAAGATAATCAACTATATGCAAATCCTGAAAAGAGTGAATTCTTTAAAACAAAAATTGAGTATTTAGGTCATATTGTATCATTTGATGGAATTAAAGTTGACCCTAAGAAAATAGATGCAATATTGAACTGGCTTGTACCTAAAAATGTGCATGAGTTACGATCTTTCCTTAGTCTTGCTAGTTTCTATAGGAAGTTTGTGCGTAATTTTTCATTACTTTACCATTAACCAAACTTCTAAAGAAAGGAATTGTTTATCATTGGTCCGATAATCAACAAAAATCCTTTGACTTATTGAAACATGTATTAACCCATGCTCCTGTCCTACAGTTGCCTGATTTTAATAGACCATTCTTTCTAGTAGTGACTGATGCTAGTGGATCAAGAATAGGAGCCGTACTTATGCAAGACAATCATCCTATAGCCTATTCTAGTTGTAAGCTCAAACCCTCAGAACTGAAATATTCCACATATGACAAAGAATTATTAGCTGTTGTATAAGCATTAAGACAGTGGAAACACTACTTAATGGATTCAGAATTTATAATTAAGACCGATCAGCAAAGTATTAGACATTTACTTAGCCAACCCCAAATATCTGACCGACATATCAAATGGGCATCCTTTATTCAGAGTTTTCATCCTATCATTCAATATCAACCCGGTAAAGAAAATGTACTGGCTGATGCATTAAGTAAAAGACCTGCCATTCATAATATTTATGTTATATCTTTTGATTATTTGATTGCTATGAAAGATACTTATCATCAGGATATTACTTTTCATGCTGATTGGAATAAATTAGTTCAAAATAACTTGATTCCTATTGATTCACTGTCATATAATGATGAATATATGTTTTATGAAAAGAGATTATGTGTTACAGTTCCATTCCGATCTTTTGTTTTGAATGAGATTCATTATCCTCCATATCAAGGTCATAAAGGTATCATATCTACTTTGCATACATTAACTGAAGATTTTTATTGGCCGCATATGGACACCGATGTATCTAACTTTGTTTCTGAATGTTTGATTTGTCAAAGAGTTAAGAGACATCATGGTAAATAGTATGGATTACATATGCCTTTGTCTATTCCATCAAGACCATGGGAACAAATTTCTATGGATTTTATTACTGGTTTACCTAATACTAAATCTAACCATGATATGATTTGGTCAGTAGTAGATAGGTTTAGTAAACAAGCATATTTCATTCCATGTAAGAAAACTTTAATAGTATCACAAGAAGCACAATTGTTTTTGAAAACTGTTTTCACTAACCATGGATTACCAAAAGTTATTATTTCTGATCGTGATTCTAGTTTTTGTAACAACTTTTGGATTACTCTGTTTACTAACCTTGGCACAAAAATTGATTTCTCATCTGCATTTCATCCTGAAACTAATACACAAACAGAAGCCACTAACAGTACTATACTAGATCTTTTACGTGCTTATACTATTTCTAAACCATAGATATGGGATACACATTTGCATTTATTATAGTTTACATATAACAATATGCCACACACATCTACAAAGAAAGAACCATTTGAAGTGATTTATGGTTATAGATTATCTACACCTGTTGCATCTTTGTCAAATAGAATTCAGAGTGCTGATGATATTGCTAGTATGCATAATACTATTTTTGATGAGGTAAAAGACATAATTGCCAAAGCCCAACAATCATATACCAAACAAGCCAATAAGAAAAGACAAGCAATGAATTTTAAAGTTGATGACTATGTTTGGTTGAGAATAGAAAAACGTAGATTACAAAGTGTAGATAGACACCCAATTGTGAAATTAGCCCCTAGATTCTATGGACCATTTAGGATCATTTACAAAATTAATGACAATGCATTCAAGTTAGAATTACCACCCCACTGGAAAATTCACAACACATTTCATATTAGTTTATTAAGACCATTTAGAGGCCAATTACCTGTACATCCTCTTTATGAAAACCCACCTTTGTTAAAGAAAGAGACTGAAATACTTGAACTTGAAGCTATCATAGACACTGACTTTATGACCACTAGAACTGGCCGAAGATATTCTAGATATCTAGTTAAATTTAAGAACCATCCTGTAGAGGAAGCCCAATGGATGCACGCTAGAGACTTAGATGCTTTCCCCACTGTGTTAGCTCCACATTGAGCTAATAGCAATTGATGTCAATTGCTATCCCACCTCGGGGGTATGATGCAAGGAGGCATATTTTACGGTGGATTCCGTGCCACGGTGGATTCAGTGAGGTTTTACGGTGGATTCCGTAAACTTTGACGATCGGGGCTCATACACAAAGTGGATTCTTTGTGCGAGAAGTTGATGGGGACGCCTGTCCTTTTCGGGCGTTTCATTAATTTAGTGTGTACATGGGTGATTCCATAGCGGTTGATTCCGTAAAATGCATATTAAATTAATAAACGTTTATGAGTTTAGAGTGCGCACTCGTAATAAATTAAGGTTAGAATTGATTTCTAACCACTTGATTTATTTATGTAGCTGAAGACTACCAGGTATTCACTTTTGTCGATTTAATTGTATTATTTTACTAACAATTGTGAATGCTTCAGTTGATGTGTAGAGATAACAGCAGCGGTGGAGGAAAGCATTGGAGGATAGTGAGTATTCAATTTATCATTTATATTTTGATGGGTGCATACCTTAGGCATGGTGCCTATATTTTGTCGCGCCTATTTATCGAGGTGTCGGATATTTATTATTATTTTGTATGCGCATGGGTGCACGATTATGTTATTTCTACTTGGACATTGTATTGGGCATGCCAGACTCTTTGGGCACCGTCCGTTAGCTTTATTCCTATTTTGTGCTAAAGCAAACTCAAAAGCTAAAAGCTTGCTATTTTGTAATTTGGGCTATTATTTGAGCTTGAAGATGAATAATACATAAAATACATGCTTTGTGATGCTCACACAAAGGCATGGGGAGAGATTGCACCCAATTGGTCTCTTGTTCATGTCGTTCATGCTTTTTACCTTGTATTTTGTGCAAAAAGTAGAGTTCTATTATTCTTGGGGACCTTTTGGCATTCACTACGTGAGCGTACAGCGTCTGATCTGTGCACCAATCATTAAATAAAACCTTCTTTTTTTTAATTGAGCAGGATGTGATACCACATCCTCAAATGGTCCCTCTAGGGTGTCGAGAGGCTGCAAAGCGTCGATGCGAGGAGATAGAGTCCTCAAGAAGAGTAGAGACTGATGACAATAATAGCAGCCCTCTTCAAATTCCCCATCAAGTTTTGGAGGAAGAGATTTTGGACAACATGGTGCACGATTTATTTTCCCATGAGGTTCAGGGGGAGGGTGCCACTAGAGAGACAGATGATTTGCTACAGATAGCGTCGAAAACTCTATTGTATGAAGGTAACATATACTCGGTTCTACGTGCATCTCTCAAGATACTGAACTTACAAACCACTTATGGATGGAGTAATACTAGCTTGAATACATTATTGAAGTATGTATCATTTGATATTAATTCATAAATGCTTCTAGATAATATTTGTGGTTTGTTAACTCTGTTTGTGCAATATATGCAGGTTATTGTCACAAATGCTTCTAAATGGAAATAAATTACCAACTAGAAGGGAGCAATCAAGGCATTTCTTAACATCTCTTGGAGGTCTCGATTACGTTAAAATCCATGCATGTGTCAATGATTGCATCTTGTTTCGTGGGAATCATACATCTACATGACAATGTCCTATTTGTGGTAAACTAAGATACAACCAGAAGATGAAATCAATGGATGTGTCTCGTAAGGTTTTGCGATATTTTTCTATTATTCCAAGTATTCAACTTATGTTTAAGTGTGAATCTATTGCGAGACTCATATCATGGCATGTTAGTCACCATTCAAGTGATGGAAAGTGAAAAATTCCTTCAGACATACCAACTTGGCAACACGTAGACAATTTGTGGCCTATTTTCAAAGAAAAGCCTAAAAATTTGAGATTTAGTCTAGGATTAGATGGAATAAATCCATTTGGCATCAAAAGCACCTTATATAGTGTATGGCCAGTGGTATTGGTGAATTATAATATCCCTCCTTTCATGGCAATAAAAAAAGGACATGTAATGTTGTCTCTTTTGATTCCTGGAAAACACAAAGTAAAAAACATGGACGTTTACTTAGAGCCTTTGTTCGAGGAGCTAGAAATGCTATGGAGAGGTATTGAGGTGCAAGATGTGGATGCATCATTGTCCTCTAGAGATTTCACTTTAAAGGACATATTGTTATGGACCATGTATGACTTTTCAAGCTATGGAGAGTGTTCAGGTAGTTGCGTACTCTATTTTATTCATTTTTACCCTTAATAAAATATATGTCATCATTAATCCACTTGTTTCTATAGGTTAAACTACATCAGGATATCATGTATATCCGATTTGCGATCCCTCTCTTGTTTCTTCTAGACCGACATGCTTGAAGAAGGTTATCTATGACAATCATCATCGTTTTCTTCCTATTGACCACCCCAAATATGCACCCTCAACTAATGGAAGAACTCCACAATTTCTGACCATTTAAGATTGAACAATTATCATCCTCCACTCGGCATGAGTCAATAACTAGTTTACTTCTTTTGTTTTTCTTTAAAATACACTCCATTATGAGAACGAGAAATAATATATTGTTTGTGCCTTAGATTCTCTATATTTTTTTATCTCCCATATTGGACTGAACTCAAGATCAATCACCTATTGGACCCCATGCATATATTCAAGAATGTTGCCTCTACATTATGGGATCACTTAATCAGGGCTCGTAATTCTGTCAATGTAAGGGAGGATTTACGTAGCATTGGACGTATGAGACGAGCTTGGCCACGCATTGGACCCAGAGGAAAGATCGAGTTACCGCGTGCACCTTGGATGTTGTCAAAGACTGAAGAAAAGATGGTAAAGCAGCAGATATGTAGCTTTCGAACTCCCAAAGGATATATGAGATGCCTCAAGGGAGCCTTCATAAAGAAAAAGAAAAGAGGTGTGGAGCAATTATCTGGTTTGAAGTCTCACGATTGGCACAAAATGATTCAGGTAAGGATTTTCATAGCCATAAACATATTAATAAGTGGAGTAACTATGTAGACTAATTAACAATGTATGAATATTTACATACAATTCATCCTTTCTACTAGCATATTCCATTATGTTTTGAAAGATGTGCGTGATATCATTTATAAGGTGGGTGAGCTCGCGATGTATGTATACATTATACTTAATTTTTAGTATACATATTACGTACATCATGTAGTAAATCCGCTTGAATTTATGGACAAAACTAATCATCGTTCTCAATTCCATGTTGGTAGATTTGTGAGTTTGAAGGAAATCGATCCAACTACATTCCAAGAGGCTCGAGTATTGTCCACTGAGGTGGTTTGTTTGGTGGAGGAAAATTTCCCTCGCTCCATTTTGACCACTCAAGTACACTTACTCGTACATCTGATTGATGAGATCACAATTTGTGGAGTAGTTCATGCAAGGTGGATGTTTTTTCTAGAGCGCTTTATGAAAACCCTAAAAGAATTTGTAAGGAAAAATGCACGGCCCGAGGGAAGCATGGCTGAGGGTTGATTAATGCAATCATCCCTTGTACAAATCTCTGAATATCTTACTAAAGTGGATCCCTCTTTACCACGACTATGGAAAGATGATGAAGATTTGAGGATGACCTTTATAATACTCTAAGGAAAAGGAAGGAGTAAAGTGCTAAGAAAAGAGAAACTTTGTAAGTTAAATGTATTTTCTGTGCTTAAGAGTGAAGTAATGAGCAAATGGGTGACACTATATAAAGAAGCAAGAGCAAGAAAGGTAAGTGATATGCAAGCATTTCGTGCTAGATATGGATGTAATGTCCCATATCTAGAATATTT
Source organism: Lygodium microphyllum (assembly GCF_053477565.2). NCBI lineage: Eukaryota > Viridiplantae > Streptophyta > Polypodiopsida > Schizaeales > Lygodiaceae > Lygodium > Lygodium microphyllum. The sequence continues at coordinate 46,699,929 of NC_141152.1, read as the reverse complement.
AAGTGCGCTTCCATGTCATATTTATATAGATTGGCTATATGAAGAAATGGAGAAGATGGAAAAAGAGGAAGCGATGGATATATCGCAAGAGGAGTGGGAATTCGCACGAGGTTGCTTATCAAAGGTGAGACATACTTATAATTAAATTATCTTTAGTTATATATGATATAATAATTTCACATATTTCATCGTTAACTAAATCATTAATATGATCTCAACATTGTACTACTAGTACACATTGTTCAATGCTATTTCGTGTGAAGGCAAACATTTTCGAACTCAACGTATAGATGATCATAAGAGAAATACCCAAGATTGTGGTATCCTTGCAAACTTCCAAGATACCAATGGCACCATGGAAGGTTATTGTGGCTTGATCCAAGACATTTTGAAGCTTGACTTTAGGCGATTTTTTCTATATGTACTAAATGTGAAGTGGTTTAAAGAAGTAGTAACAACGGGTGAGCATTGCACAATTAGACGTTATCCAAGTGGTTTTGTAGTGATGGACTCTACAAAATTTCACCAAGGCAAGAATGACACATTCATACTACCTCAACAATGCGAGCATATATATTAGAAGCTATTCATTTTCATATATATTATTTCTTGATACATTCTCAAAATATAATAAATATCTAAGTTGCTTACTTTTTGTTTTTTAAATGCAGGTTGTGTATCACTCAACGATAAACAATAACCGATGGTGGCACATCATCCCCATATCTAATCGTTCAAAACAAATATATGACAATGCTACCAACATAGAGATAGTTGATGACAATCCAATAATCAATGATTATGTACATGATGATGCCATGATCGATTATATACATGATGTAGTGCAAGATGATCCTCGGGAGGATGTTCAAGAAAGTGCAAAAGAAGATAACAATATGATTGCAGATGATGATGAAGAAATTGAGCATAGCAATACATCTGAGAGTAGGATAGACTTATTTGTTTCATTGCTCATAATTGGTAACACAGACCTAGAGGTAGATAGTCTAGGAAGGGCTGATCTCATTGAAGATGAGATTGATCATTCATTGTAGCATAAAATTAGCTTTGAATGATTGGATGTACTATATTTGTAATACTCAAAAATAACTAAAATATCAATTAAGAGCCGTTTACTTTTGTGATACATATAACGTTTGTTGTGTTATAGTATTAGACTTGAATGCGCACATCCAAAGAACAATGCACCAAGATGCACAAAGAAGTACAATTGAGTAAGCTATATTAGACCACAAAGAGGTAAAGTTGGTAATTTATTCTAAAAAATACTAGCTGTTAAGATGTTCGATCATATTTAGGAACTTTATAAGAAATGAAAAATCTATGCATTTATTTTCGTATCTTTAAGCATGTTTAAAAACACGGATATATAGACGTGTTTTTTGTGTCTATATATCTCTCTCATTTTCTCTCTCTCCCCCTCTCCCTCTCCCATTTCCTCCCTCTCCCTCTCCCACTACAAGATATAGACCTTATAGCGACGTTTAAAGCGACGAAAATACAAACAACAAAATTTGCCCCCGTCGTCGCAAAAAGCATCGTTATTAACGACGCCATAGAATCGTCACTATAACCGTCGCTATATGCGTCGCTATTTACGTCGCAAATGCGACGCATATAGCGACGGTTACAGAGAATTTGCGACGCTGATAGCGACGACAATAGTGATGCGTGTAGTAAATTTGTGACGCAAATAGCGACGGTAACAGAGAAATTTTTTTTTTGTGGCAGGGCAGCTTTCCATATAGCACTGTGTGCTGTATGAGAGCCATACAAAATAGTTTCTGTACTGCTGCATACAAAGTGTTTGCAAACAAAAAGAATGTATACTGAAATCATAAAACTGATGGATGAAATAAATACATGATATCGCATAAAATGCGATTGATACAATCATAAAACAATATCACTAATACATAGAAAATGTCTACATGGATCGGGCGACTAAAAACTAAAGGTATGTGAGCTCTAAGGATCCAAGGGCGAGCTATAAATCGTCGTCCCCCGAAAGCTCTTCCCGTTGTAAAGGAGCATCAAACGGATTCTGCAGAAAAAGAAACAACATATCAATCCACCATACAATAATGCATTCAAATATCTCATGGTAACTACGGACAAGAAAGATGAGTGACTTACTGGGCCGCCGCGTCTATACAATCGGTCGATCAATCATCTGAGACCGTGCCTCTCCGCATATCGAGTCTCAAGGCCTTGCGGATCGCGATTTGTAATGGAGTGCTGCAAAGAAAACAAAATGCTAACTGTTAGAAACATGATTGTCAGTACAAAGAATATCTCAAAAAAACAAATAAGCAAAACAAAAGAGAAACTTACAAAGTCCTCCAAATATGTCCTGTGGCCGCCACTCCCAAGATGATGTACCGATCCGGCCTCGATTCGTGCCCTCGCCGCCTCCTGCTGCTGACTCCAACGTCCTGGCGAATTTGTAGCCTCCTCCCTCAGTCGGTGCCAGTCGTCTGCATCTAACCACTCGGGCTTTGGAGCCCCACTCTTGATTGCCTTGCGTGCGTCGGATCGTCTATGTGACATGTATGCACGCATTCAATCCATCATCCAGCTCGTAGAGAATCTATCCACTGCGGCTGGCACCGGGAACTCCTCGTGCAAGGATGCTACTATGTACTCCTTGCTCCCCTCTGGTATGTTCCTCCAATGATCCAGGACGTTGTGCCGAAAAACTTGTTGGCACAACTCCCTCATGCGAGCCATCACCCTCCTCCCCTCATCATTCATGATGATGGCTCCTGACCTGCCATCCACTAGGTATCCATAATCCCTAGGAGTGTGCCTTGTATGGGCCTTCTCCCATCTCCGTCCACACTCCTGGGCATATCCAGGAGACCCCTGAACATCCGGTGTACCGACAGGGGTACCCTCTCCTGGAGTGCCACTCAAAGGGGTGCCACCAGAGGGTGTACCACCAAAAGAAGTGCCACCAGAGGGGGTGCCACCAAAAGGAGTGCCACCAAAAGGCGTGACATCTGCCGACGGCTGTGCAAAAGCCGGAGTAACTGGAGTGGACGTCCCCACAGGTGTGACAAATCCTGGAGGTGACCGAGCTCCAGCTGAACGACGAGACGGAGACACCACGTCCGTGTCTCCACAGTAGCACCCCCCTAATCCTCCTGCAGTCGCAGTCCCTCCCTCTGGCCCAAGTCGCGAGCGTCGAGATCGTCTGCTCGAAGCTGAAGCATCTGATCGCACTGAAGCTGATCTAGCAGAGCGCCCTGACGAAGAACAAGACAGCTCCTGATCTGCTATCTTTCTGAATCTCGCGAACTGATCTGGAGACATACGTGCCATCATCTCCTGAAACTCCTCATCGCTCATCCCTCGACTCATCTTGAAAATGTCGATACCTGCACAGATAAAAAATAATGTTATAATAATCAATTTAAACTATACAAAGCACATTAATATAAATCATTTTTGAAAAATCCCTCTTAAAATGCATATCTTATCTACCTTTATGGAAGATCTAAACAACGAATTGAGTAATACAATTCTCCAAGAATGAAGTATTCTATGGTCCCATGTTAATCTCCTGACACAACTCTGCATACACTGGAAGGTCGATAGACATGTCACCACAAAAGAATGAGTCTGCCTCGTTCTCAAAAAATTCTACGACTTCTGTATTTCAATCATTGTTAGCCGATGCGGGCTCCAAGCTTGTGGTGGCCTCCACCCCTTGTAATTTCGATCCCTCTATTTGCATATTTTCTTCATCTATGCCTGGAACATCACTTTGATCGTATACTCTCGCACCTCGAGGAGTTGAAGGTATAACATACCACCATTGAGGTTGTCGGGGATTTGGATAGAAGATTACATGTTCACAAACACTTACAAACCGTCTTCAAACCATTGTGACATAAACCATGTCGTATTACAATTAGCAAGCAAATGCCTAGTCTCGTATGCTGTCCTTGCAAGTCCTGTCGATACCTTTGAGAGATGGTCTGCCCTTGCAAGTCCTGTCGATACCTGTGAGCACCATACTTTGGACATGTCTCCATAGTCTTGTATTCATCTCGAAAAAATATGCAGTCGTTGATACATGCATGGATGTTATTGTAGTCCATGCCAAGCTTTCATAAAACATGTCGTGCATCATCACGAGACTCAGGCATGGTGTTTGCAGGTGGCAATATATGATATTTCAATAACCTGAAAAAATCATAAAACACCTTGAATAATCCATCCATGTTTGCAATAATACTGTTTTTAAAAAAAACAATGAAGTCTGTGTGCAAGGTACCTGAATAACTTAGTCACACTCGTATCGCTCCAACCGTATTTTGCTTGCACACTTAAGAGTGCAAGCAATGTCTTCAACCGAGATACTTGGCACCCATCATATAATGGTATGGATGCTTCCTCTCTAAGCGGGTCAGATGTCTCAACATCCATGGGAATCAATGCATCGATCATTGTCTCCATCTCAGGCTCCAAGATTGTAGGCAAGTCGGGAAGGTTGTCTGTCTTCTCTGGCATTAACGGTATAGATGGGCCTTGCGAGTGGTCGATTGGCTCCTGCAATCCATCCATCGCACGTCCACGAACTCTTCTAATTGGTCGCAAAGAGTGCACTCCCCCTTGGGTCGAGACATCACCCCCCTGGATACAAAATTTGCCAACAAGACCCAATCTTATTGTGTATGGTTTTCAATTAGCTTGAGAGTACAATGCATGAAAAATGCTAACTTCAAATTACCGTTTGCTAAAAGTCTGCAATCGCCTGATCAATGATCTCAGATTGAAACTCGCCAAATCGTCGTACGTGTTCTATAGACAATCGGCGTTTTCGTCTAATTGCCAACTTGCATTGAGAGCAAGGACATGGGACACGCTGATTAAGATACAACTCGCGGTCTTGAACAATAGGACCTTCTTTGTTTGCCATCTTATCTACATTACAATAAACGAGGCTTAAATGGATAGCTTTATGGAGATGTACGTCAAGTTGCAAGTTGACCATAAACCTTGCATTGTATATAGTAGTCGAGAGATTTTTCGATGTTATATCTCGGCCTTGTATCATGCTCAACGATTTGTTTGTCCCGGTAGATAATTTTTTGTTATATCTCAGCTTTGAGTATAAGTAATCCATTTTAAAATTAATGCGCGCCATCTATGAAATTTTATAACTATAGTAATAAAATTTATTTCAATCAATTCTACTCATAGTCATAAGACCTGAGAGAAATTATCCTATACTCAATTTAAGGGTTTCTTCTTCTATAACAATAATTTTGGGTTCATTTTGATGAAGTACGTGGCCATATGCAAAGCACATTGCATACTATTATCAATACGTATATTATCTTAAATTTCCTTCCCTTCCCTCTCCCTCTCTTCCTCTCTTTCTCTCACCCTCTCCCTCTCCCTCTCGTTCTCTTTCTCTCCCTCTCTCATTTCCTCCCTCCCCCTCCCTCTCCCTCTCCCTCCCTCTTTCTCCCTCTCCCTCTCCCTCGCTCCCTCTCCCTCCCCCTCCCTCTTTCTCTCCCTCTCTCATTTCCTTCCCCTCCCCCTCCCTCTCCCTCTCCCTCTCCCTCTCTTTCTCTTTTTCTCCCTCTCCCTCTCTATCTCTCTTTCTCTCTCATTTCCTAAACAAGCAAAAAATAAAGTGATTTAAACATCTTCCAAGCAAAAGGGAGAGGGAGAGATACAATGCACTCTTTCTCTCTTTCTCTTTCTATCCCTCTCTCATTTCCTTCCCCTTCCTCTCCCTCTCAGTCTCTTTCTCTCTCATTTCCTCTCCTAAACAAGCAAAAAATAAAGTGATTCAAACATTAAACAAGAAAAAGGGAGAGGGAGGGAGAGAGAGAATGCACTCTCCCTCCTTCTCCCTCTCTTTCTCTTTCTCTCCCTCTCCTATTTCCTCCCCCTCCCTCTCCCTCTCCCTCTCCCTCTATTTCTCTTTCTCTTTCTTTCCCTCTCCCTCTCCCTTTTCCTCTCTTTCTCTCTTATTCTCTCGTTTCCTCTCCTAAACAAGCAAAGAAGAAAGTAATTTAAACATTAAACAAGCAAAAGGGAGAGAGAGAGAGAGAATACACTCTCCCTCTCTTTCTCTCCCTCTCCCTCTCTCTCCCTCTCCCTCTCCTTCTCTTTCATTTCTTCTCCTAAACAAACAAAAGAGAACGATTTAAACCTTCAACAAGTAAAAGAAAGAGAGAGGGAGACTCACCAATGAGATATGGCGAGCGTGGGCGGCTTCTCTTTGCAACGAGGGCTCCTCCTCTCCTTCGCGAACAACGACGGTGCGGTGGCGGCAGCAAGTCTCTTCCTCCTCTTCTCTCACAAAGCCTTGGCTCTCTCCCTCGCTCTCTCCCTCGCTCTCGCTCTCAAAAGGCGAAGAAAAGAAAATGAAAACGACGCTCTGGTTTCGGCCGCGCTTTTTTTCCCTGCAGCGTCGCTATTTGCGTCGACGCAAATAGCGACGCCAATAGCGACGCCTATAGCGACGCCGATATCCGTCGTCGCTAATCGGCGTCGCTATTGGCCCATTCCCTTGTAGTGTCCCTCTCTCATTTCCTCTCCCTCCCTCTCTCTCTCCCTTTTTTTTCTCTCTCATTTCCTCTCCCTCTCTCAATACACACGAATTATACAAAAAATAAGTAAAAGAGAGAAAATACAAAAGCAAAGTAAGAATGGATAATGCACTCACCGTAAAGTCTCGAAGAAGGGTTTAGCGGCTCCTCTTCGCGACGACGGCTCCTCTTCGCCCTCCATACACCTCCTCCTCTTTTTCGCGAACGGCGGTGGCGGCAGTGAGAAGCTTTTTTTCTCATTTTTTCTCACTTTCTCTCCCTCTTAGCAAGATGCTCGCTTTCCCTCTCGCTCTCCCTTTCGCTCTCTCTTTCGTGAATGCGCGAAAAATGACACGCTCAGGTTTCAGCCCACGTTTTTTTCCTCTGTAATGATGCAAATAGTGACGCCGCTATTTCTTATCGCTATACCCTCGTATCCTTGTAGTGTATATAGAGGTGTTTTAATGTAACGTTTCAAGTAATCTTTGCCTATCGTTTTTTACAATAATACGTTTTTCTTGCCTTTTGGCGAAAATATCGCAATGGGATATATCCCATGAAGGATCGAATCCCACTTAAGGGGCTCTATCATTGCAAGTGAGAGTTCACGTTCTTGACTATTCCATAGATGCCTATGGTTCCACCTAGATTGAGGATTTTCTTAAATCTGTTGGTCTTCAGGCGACATGATTGGTAAGGTGTTCCTCCGAGAAAACTTGACGCAACAAGTAAATCTTTTAAGAACGACTAGAGATGTAGGGCCAAAAAGGACAAGCGATAGCTGCCTAGATAGCCTTCCATACTGGATCGAGAAGGACTGTTTCATTTTGATTCTGCCAATCGGGGAGGCGGCCGTCTCGAAGATGAAAAACGTGACGGAATTCTTCCTGCTCGACAGCCCCTCGCGTACGTATGAAAGTATATAAGGTGGTTGGTGCGACCCTGGAGTTCTTCACAGCTGCGCAGGTGAATCCTCGGCGTGCGCGCGTGTGAGATTGCAGCTGATAGCGCAATCGGTGTAAGTGACCAGCTATAGGCGCCGACGTAGCAATGGCCCACATTGCGTCTTTCGTGTCGCTCCTGAAGGAGTACGAAAGCACAAATGCGGTGGTCCTCAACGGCAGAGATCTCACAATCGCCTCGATTACGGCCGTGGGGAGGCGTCCAAATGTCAGCATTGTGATGGACGAGGTGGCTTGCAAGGCTGACGTGGACGAGTCCAGGTCGTGGGTGGAGAATCGAGATGGCCGTGGCCGCTGACAAGGACATTTACGGGATCACCACGGGCTTTGGGGCCTGCTCCGACAAGCGCACCACGCAAGTCCGGGAGCTTCAGGAGGAGTTCGTGCGCTTCCTCACCGTGGGCCTTTTCGGGCCGGATCGCGGCGGGGCTCAGCCGGCCTCAACAACACGTGCGGCCATGGCAATCCGGCTCAACAGCCTTCTCTTGGGCTTCTCCGGCATTCGCTGGAGCGTGCTGGAGTCCCTGGCCACCCTGGCCAACCGCAACAGGTGCCCCCAACATCCTGCCCAAGTGCCCCCTCAGAGGCAGCGTGACGGCTTCTGGTGACCTCCTACAGCTCTGCCACATGGCCGGCCTTCTGGTGGGATGCCCCACTGTGAAAGCTTTCCTGCACCCGCATGAGCAGGGCGGCAGCGTCAAGGTAGAGATTCCTGCCGGCGAAGCTCTCAACCTCGCGGGCCTGCAGCCCGTGCAGCTGGGCGCCAAGGAAGGCATCGCCTTGGCCAACGGCACTTCCTTCGCCACAGCCGAAGCCTCTCTCGTGGTGTACGATGCCCACCTGCTGTTCCTGCTGTGCGAGGTCTGCTGCGCGCTTTTCTGCGAGGTGATGTTCGTCCGCTCGGAGTTCGCCGACCCGGTGCTGCACCAGGTGAAGAACCATCGCGGCCAGATTGAGGTCGCCGCCACCATGCGCTGGCTGATGCAGGGCAGCAAGCTCATCGAGCGGGGGGACCAGATCTACAAGCGGAACGCTCTGAAGCGCCTCAAGCAAGATCGCTACGCTGTGAGGTCCATCCCACACTGGCTCGGCCCCCAGCTGGAGGCCATCCAGCAGGCCGTGCTGCCTGTGGAGAACGAAGCAAACAGCGTCAACGACAACCCCCTCATAGACGCCGCGCGTGACCGCGCGCTTCACGGGGCCAACTTCCAAGGCACGGCCATTGGCTTCTCCATGGATGGTCTTCGCGTGGCTCTCGCCGCCATAGGAAAGCTCATCTTTGCCCACTTCACGGAGCTCATGTTGGAGGTCACAAACAATGGTCTCACCAGCAACCTGGCGTATGGCCCTGACTTCGCCTTGGACTTCGGCTTCAAAGGGGTGGATATCGCGGTTGCGTCCTACTTGTCCGAGCTCTTGCATCTCGCCGCCCCGGTCACCACCCACGTCCAGAGCGCGGAGCAGCACAATCAAGAGGTCAACTCCCTTGGTCTCATTTCAGCTCGCAAAACTGCAGAGGCAATCCACCTCCTCAAGATGATGCTTGCCTCCTTCCTTGTCGCCATCTGCCAAGCTGCAGACCTTCGGCACCTTGAAGAGTCTCTCCATTCAACGGTGCTTGCAACCATTAAAAATGTCCTCCAGATCACTAACCTTCATCCGCAAGAGGACATCGATTCTACCATCTCCTCCGAGATCCTTGCCCTAGTTGACCACCTCAATGTGCTCGAATACGCTCATGATCCGGGCAATGCTTCTCTCCCTTTCATGTCCCGCCTCAACACCATCCTCTTACATCGTGTCGAGGAAGGCACGCTTGCTTCACATGACGTCTACTCCTTCAAGCAGACCCTCCGAGAGTACCTTCCGCCAGCTCTTGTCGCCGCAAGGAAAAATTTCCTGAATGAGACGTGCAGCACCAGCACCAGCACCAGCACCACATGTAATGGAACAAGTGGTCGTAAGTCATCACAATACAGTAATGGTAACTCCACTACATATAGTAATGGTAAGCCCACCACCTCAGCTTGCTGCAACACAGGCACTAACAAGATACGCTCATCCAAAGCCTATCCTCTGTATAAATTTGTGCGCAAGGAGCTCAACACTGAGATCGCGACGGGTGCCTTGCAAAGGTGCCGTTTCCTCGGAGAGGATGTTCAAAAGGTCTTCAATGCTATCCATGATGGCACCATCGTAACACCTTTATTGAAATGCTTCGATGGTTATCTTGACAAACGTCAGCCTGCTGAAGCATAAGCCCATCGAATGAGAGTGCCTTGAGCTGTATGGTGCAATAATACAGTGGCAAATTTTAGTCAATCCTAACATAGGCAACATAAGAAGGCATGTAAATTAGCGATAATAGTAAAGGTAACGACAATTGGCATTGCAGTGAGGATTCTAACATAGAGATGGGAGGATAGAGTGCGTATATGAAGAAATATATTGTGTGCAAGGGTCGAGTGTCACAAGTTTCAAATGTTTACATATATGAAATAACTTAACTTTTAAGAGTAGTCTATGCAATTGTGTTGAACATTTCCTTTGGATGAGGTACAACTAGGCTTTTTACCTTGTGATTTGTGTGCCAAAAGCTTTCTTACCTCTTTAAATTTCCAAAATATCATGGAGTTATTGGAACTATTTAGTGTTGCTTAGTCTTTTTGAATAGGTCTCTATATTGTACATGAACATGACAATGTATTGATAATGGGACGGTATTCTTAGTTTTTATAACGAGTGAGTGGAAAACTTATATTTTAGGAGTGAAAACTATACCAAGAAGTGCAAGTTATGAGAATCTATAATTTTGCAACAGCATAAGTAGATAATCCCATGCCAATGAGCAATATGCATATTGGGCCCAATGCTAGTGTTGCCAATTTGAAATCTTTTGTGATGGTGATCAGTGTGATCAATTATGTTAATGTAAACCCTTACGGAAGGAGGCCCCTGTCTTTTTCTATATGTCTTCCTTGAAGAGATGCAACTTTCTTTGGGAAAATGTGCAATGCCTTGAATGTTATACATGATTGTATAATTTTAGGACCTTTATTAGAACACTTTAATTCCACACGTCAACCCATCCAAGCATCAACAAATGGAAAAGTCTCTAGAGTTATATGGTGCAATAATCATGGTGTATTATGGGGTTCATATATTACGTTGGAGCAATCTATGTTGTTTTTCTACCTTAAACATGCAAAGTAGTTTTTAAATCTATCTCCGGATAAAGGTATATTGGTTTAGAAAGCTTGGCAATTAAACCATCATAATAGTATGAGCACTTATTATGTGCATTGTAATTGTTCATCTCTTACTCCTATGAAATACACTACAAGAGAAAGGCCCTATAAACGCAAACTGTACATGCGAAATAGTGGGCGCGTTTATCAGCGCGTCTATTGGCACTAGTATATAGATGCAAAAAACGTGTCTATATACCTGCGTTTTTAAATGCGCTTATAGATGCGAAAATAAACACACAAATTTTTCATTTTTCATAAAGTCCCTAAATATGATCAAACATCTTAACAGCTAGTTTTTTTTAGAATACATTACCAACTTTACTTCTTTCTGAGTATTACAAATATACATCCAATCATTCAAAGCTAATTATATGCTAATATAATGAATAATCAATCTCATGAATAATCAATCTCATCTTCAATGAGATCGGCCCTTTCTAGACTATCTACCTCTAGGTGTATGCTACCAATTATAGGCAATGAAACAAATAAGTCTATCCCATTGTCAGATGTATTGCTATATGCTCAATTTCTTCATCATCATCTGCAACCATATTGTTATCCTCTTATGCGTTTCCTTGAACATCCTCACACGGGGATCATCTTGCACTGCATTATGTATATCATTGATCATGGCATCATCATGTACATCATCATTGATTGTTGGATTGTCATCAACTATCTCTATGTTGGTAGCATTGCCATATATTGGTTTTGAATGATTAGATATGGGGATGACGTGCCACCATTGGTTATTGTTTACCATTGGGTGATACACAACCTGCATTTAAAAAACAAAAAGTAAGCAACTTAGATATTTATTGTATTTTGAGAATGTATCAAGAAGTGATATATATAAAAATAAATAGCTTTTAATATACCTGATCGCATTGTTGATGTAGTATGAATGTGTCATTCTTACCTTGGTGAAATTTTGTAGAGTCAATCACTACAAAACCACTTGGGTGACGTCTAATTGTGCAATGCTCACCCGTTGTTACTGCTTCTTTAAACCATTTCACATCTAGTATATATATATAAAATCGCCTAAAGTCAAGCTTCAAAATATCTTGGATCAAGCCACAATAACCTTCCATGGTGCCATTGGTATCTTGGAAGTTTGCAAGGATACCACAATCCTGGGTATTTCTCTTATCATCTATACATTGAGTTCGAAAATGTTTGCCTTCACACCAAATAGATTTGAATAATGTGCACTAGTAGTACATTGTTGAGATCATATTAATGATTTAGTTAAAGATGAAACATGTGAAATTATTATATCATATATAGCTAGAGATAATTTAATTTTACGTATATCTCACCTTTGATAAGCAACCTTGTGCGTATTCCCACTCCTCTTGGGATATATCCATTGCCTCCTCTTTTTTCATCTTCTCCATTTTTTCATGTAGCCAATCTATATCAATATGATATGGAAGTGCACTTAAATGTTCTAAATATGGGACATTACGTCCATGTCTAGCACGAAATGCTTGTCTTTTGCTTACTCTTCTTGCCCTTGCTTCTTTATATAGTGTCACCCATTTGCTCATTACTTCATTGTCAAGCACACAAAATACATTTAACTTATGAAGTTCCTCTTTCATTAGCACTTTGCTCCTTCCTTTTTCTTGAGGTATTATAGAGGTCATCCTCAAATCTTCATCATCTTTCCATAGTCATGGTAAAAAGGAGTCCACTTTAGTAAGATATTCAGAGATTTATACAAGAGATGATTGCACTAACTAACCCTCAGCCATGCTTCCCTCGAGCCATGCATTTTGCCTTACAAAATATTTTAGGGTTTCTATAAAGTGCTCTAGAAAAAACATCCACCTTGCATGAACTACCCCACAAATTGCGATTTCATCAATCACATGTATGAGTAAGTGTAGTTGAGTAGTCAAAATGGAGCAATGAAAAGTTTCCTCCACCAAATAAACCACCTCAATGGACAATAATTGAGCCTCTTGCAACGTATTTGGATCAATTTCCTTCAAACTCACAAATCTACCAACATGCAATTGAGAACGATGATTTGTTTTGTCCATAAATTTAAGCGGGTTTACTACGTGATGTACGTAATATGTAAACTAAAAACTAAGTATAATGTATACATACCTCGCGAGCTCACCCATCTTGTAAATGATATCACGCACATCTTTCGAAACACAATGGGATATGCTAGTAGGAAGGATGAACTATATGTAAATATTCATACATTGTTATATAGTCTACATAGTTACTCCACTAATTAATATATTTATGGCTATAAAAATCCTTACCTGAATCATTTTGTGCCAATTGTAAGACTTCAAACCGGATAGTTGCTCCACACCTCTTTTTTTTTTCTTTATAAAGGCTCCCTTGAGGCATCTTATATATCCTATGGGAGTTCGAAAGCTACATATATGCTGCTTCACCATCCTTTCTTCGGTCTTCGACAACATCCAAGATGCACGCAGTAACTCGATCTTTCCTCTGGGTCCGATGCATAGCCAAGTTCGTCTCATACGTCGAATGCTATGTAAATCCTCCCTTACATTGACAGAATCACCAGCCCCGATTAAGTGATCCCATAATGTAGAGGCAACATTCTTGAATATATGCATGGGGTCCAATAGGTGATTGATCTTGAGTTCAGTCCAATATGGGAGACGAAAAAATATAGAGAATCCAAGGCACAAACAATATATTATTTCTCGTTCTCATAATGAAGTGTACTTTAAAGACAAACAAAAGAAGTAAACTAGTTACCGACTCATGCGGAGTGGAGGATGATCATTGGCGTGTGCCCAAGTGTCCTTCCAATCTTGAATGGTCAATGATTGTGGAGTTCTTCCATTAGTGGGGGGTGCATATTTTGGGTTGTCAACAAGAAGAAAACGATGATGATTGTCATAGATAACCCTCTTCAAGCGTGTCAGTCTAGAAGAAACCAGAGAGGGACTGCAAATTGGACATGCATGATATCTTGATGTAGTTAAACCTATAGAAATAAGCGGGTTAATGATGACATATATTTGATTAAGAGTAAGAATGAATAAAATAGAGTACGTAACTACCTGAACACTCTCCAGAGCTTGAAAAGTCATGCATGGTCAACAACGACATGCCCTTTAAAGTGAAATCTCTAGAGGACAATGATGCACTCACATCTTGCACCTCAATACCTCTCCATAGTATTCCTAGCTCCTCGATCAAAGGCTCTAAGTAAACGTTCATGTTTTTTACTTTGTGTTTTCTAGGAATCAAAAGGGACAACATGACATGTCGTTTTTTTATTGCCATGGATGGAGAGATATTAAAGTTCACTAATACCATTGGCCATACACTATATGAGTTGCTTTTGATGCCAAATGGATTTATTCCATCTAATCCTAGACCAAATCTCAAATTTTGGGCTCTTCTTTGAAAGTAGGCCACAAATTATCTATGTGTTGCCAAGTTCGTGTGTCTGAAGAAATTCTCCACTTTCCATCACTTGAATGGTGACTAGCATGCCATGACATGAGTCTCACAATAGATTCACACTTAAACATAAGTTAAAAACATGGAATAATAGGAAAATGTCGCAAAACCTTACGAAGCACATCCATTGTTTTCATCTCCTAGTTGTATCTTGGTTCACTACAAATAAGACACTGTTGTGCAGATGCATGATCCCCACGAAAAAAGATGCAATCATTGACACATGTATGGATTTTAACATAATCGAGAGATGTCAAGAAACACCTTGCTTGCTCCCTTCTTATTGGTAATTTATTTTCATTTGGAAGCATTTGTGACAATAACCTGCATATATTGTCCAAACAGAGTTAACAAACTGTGAATATTATCTAGAAGCATTTATGAATTAATTATATCAAATGATACATACTTCAATAATGCATTTAAGCTAGCATTACTCCATCCATAAATGGTTTTTAAGTTTAGTATCTCGAGAGATGCACGTAGAACGAAGTATGTGCAATCTTCGTACAATGGAGTTTTTGACGCTATGTGTAGTGGGGCATCTGTCTCTCTAGTGGCACCCTCCCCCCAAACCTCATGGGAAAATAGATTGTGCATCATGTTGTCCAAAATCTCTTCCTCCAAAATCATCATCAGTCTCTACTTTTCTTGAGGACTCTGTCTCCTCGCGTCGACGCTTTGCAACCTCTCAACGTCCTAAAGGGACCATTTAAGGATGTGGTACCGCATCCTGCTCAATAAAAAAAATGAGATTTTGTTTAATGGTGAAGATGCAACATAGATCAATAATATTTGTGCAAGTAAAGTAGTAAAAATTAATGGGTCTTTTTCTTGGTCCCACTCTCTATACATGCTGAGGTATAACATTGTGATTCCACGTGCTCGAAAAAAACATCATCGACAACGATCACACATACATTTGATTTTCTGTTGTAGCCAAGCTTCTCGATTGTGAAGACGCAATGTCTCGTCCTCACTGGAGCATGTACTGTTTGTTGACTTAGCATGTTCCATACTAGTAGAAGATGACGATATAATTACATCTGAATCATAAGGACATATATGATTTCATTTGGTATATGTGTCATATTTCCTAAATATTTTGATACTTACATTATGGAGACAAACATTTTGATATTGAAAGACTAGGAAGGCCATGTTGATCCAAAAACAACCATAAGCTAGCATTTTAATAAGTTTAATTGTAATTGCGAGTCTATCAGCGCGTGTAATATGTTTTATCTGTGTATATAGATGCGCAATTACATGCGATTACAGATGCGCCACATGAATATAATTTTTTTAATAAAAAAGTTGTGGCTTTCTTTTCAAACTAATGCTTTCCAGCGTTTTTTGCACGTTTTATGCAGTTCGAGCTCGACATCACTAATCATGCCTATCTATCACTTCATGAAGACAATGAGGGAAGGAAATAAGAGTAAAAAGAGGAGGAAGGAAGATCTAGAGAGTAAAGAACAAGAGCCAAACAGTAAGGAAGAGAAGAAGAATCACGCAACCTACGAAGGGAAGGGAGAAGGAGGACAAGGAGCTTGCAACCTAGCCGCCACCCGTTGGAACAAGTAAATAAGGTGAGTTCTTCTTTTCTCTCTTAATCTTCTTTGTTTTCTCTTTGTCTGTTTGTCTCTTCCTCTCTCTCTTTACATGCTTCAGACAATCTATGGAGGTTTTTTTTGCATTTTTTATAACAGCTTTGGAAAATATGGTCCGACTTTGCGCGTCTGTAGGCACATCTAGCTGACAATCTAGACGCGTTTTTAGACGTGTATATAGACGTGCTAACAGACGCGAGTATAGATGCAGGTATAGACGTATCATGTAATATGTTTTATCTGCGCAGGGAAATAATGGACTTTTGCTTGTGTAGATGTGGAATGATCCTAGATCTTCCAGTACTAATCCTGAGTTGGAACGCATGAATCACACGTTAACAGAGTTTTCTAGAGGTGTTAGTAGTTTTTTTGGAGGTTTTCTGAACAAGGAGCAATTCATGGGGGAGATGACTAGTTATCTTGGTCGCCCTCCCACTGCAGAGGAGGTTTTTAGTGCCATGTCTAGGACGCCTATCACATCTTTGCCTAGCACTGCCGCACAAATACCAAACCTTGGCACACCAAACCTTGGTAAACCTCTATTAATAGGTACTCCACACACTATGCATACACACAGATTAGCTGATACACTTGGATCAGCTAAAGTACATGGATCGGTCGAAGCATGTGCATCGAGTGAGGTAGAGGGTAGTGCTTGTCGAGGGTGGAGGGAGAGTCGTGTGGGAGGACAAGGAGGTTGAGGGCTTTGTGGGGGTTGCCTAGGCGGTGGCTCTCAATCACCCTCACTGAGAAATGAGAGAGGTGAGTCTCCACAAATGTACTACTGTGTTATAGATGTTGGTGGTATATTGCATAACCCTCAGGGGAGGGAAGTGATAGCCTACTTGAGGAGTATTGTGCATGCTATATACAAAGATTGTATAATTTCCTTCAAGCACCAAAAAAGTGGTTTGTGGCAAGAGGTGCTGCGGGTAGTACATAGAAGGTACCCTAATCCCGAGAATTCACGATTCTCAGATGATTGGGGATGGTCAAAGTTGAGAGACGCGCTTCATAAGAAGAGGTCTCACCTTATGGCGCGCGCCAAGGAGTCACTGCGAAGACAAGAGCAGGGGCACCATGGATATGGCCAACCACCCAATTGCCACTGCAGGGAGTGGAAAAAGGCCAAGAAGAGAGCATCAGAGAAAAGGACAAGTTACCGGTATGCAGAGGCGCGACGTATCTAGATGGCAATCATGGGATCGTCGCATTATGGATTGGGTGGCAGGGAGTCATGGGAGGCTGAGTTTGTAAGTATTATTTGATTTCTTTTTTTTAAAATGAAATTTTGTAATTTGCTTCAATTCATTATGTAGTGTGTTTTAATACATTGTATGTTAAAATTGTTTTGTAGTATCATATCATTGGTAGGATGCCTACGCCTAGAGAGGTAGGCTACCATCGAGGTCATAACCCGGCGTCCACTTGGCAGCATTTCTACGAGAAGGGACTGATCACGGAGGAGCAATATAATCGTGCCATAAGGATTCCACAGCCAGAAGATATATGTTTTATTTTTTACATGAAAAGTATAGGCAACTCTAATTTAATATTTGTAATGGTATTTATATACCTTAATTCTTTGTGTAGGCGAACCTTGATGCAGTCGAGGATAGAGAAGGGAAGACTAGCACTAGCGGTGGCAGCATCAACACCGGCACCGACAACGGTGGTGGTAGCAACGATGATGCCTCTTCTAAGGAGATGTAGAGGAGCCCCGTGCATGCATGCCTCCCCTTGGCCTTGTATTTTTCTTTTTTGATATGAATTACTTTCAGCTAGTGCTTGCGACCATGACCATGCTTGAGGTCACAAGCACTAGAACTTGTCATGTAAAAACGTTTCATCTTTATATATGAAATTTCGTATTCTACATTGTTTTGTTTTCAATACAAAAATCTTCGAAATATGTACAAAATGTTTCAGCACAGTATGCTCATCATGTTTTATTATCAATATATGGACTTTGGCTTTCCACATTCTTTTGCTTTCAGTATAATAATCTTTCTCTATTTTCCCTAAGCATACAATTTGATGGGGGAAAAAAATCAAAGAGCATGTCTCTAGTTTTTTTCTTCATACCTTTGTTTTGTGCGTCTATCCGCATGTCTAAATTGCAGAAAAATGCGCATCTATAATCGTAAAAAATTTACAGAGTACACGCCTTTTTAGATGCGTAGTTACATGTCCCTATAGACACAGGATATAAATATATCTACTTTTTTATAAATATGATTATATATTTATGGAGCGCATCAATAGGCACGTCTATATTTGTGTCTGTTTTCGTGTCTGTTTGACTGTTGTGGATCGAGGTGACCAAATCTCTAACACAACCTTGCTATTGAGGAAGGGATCAACACAATGTCACAAAGACACTCCTCAGTGTACAATCCAAACATTGTTTAGGAAATATTTTTAACTCCTTAAATGCCCTCTATGATGGTACCGCTCCACTAACTATAGGAAATTGGCTAAGGTTTGAGAAAAAGTGTAGGTGTTTCTTGTCAAGTTGGTCATGCTATTGTATGTATGTTGGATAGGTGAGAAGCAAACAGAGGCAAAAAATGCAGGTGCAAATATTGTAGGACCTAATGACTTGATTGAGAAAATTTTTGGGGGTTTTATGGGGGTTTTTTCTATAACCACAAAATGTGTAGCAAAAGTTAAATTGATGTCTTACTAGGTTTCTACCTTAGATTTACTCATCTACTTAAATTAGGCCCTAGGCGCTTGAGAATCTTGTAGGGTCCACAATACCTTAGACTTAGCTTTTTGCATTCACCCAAGGATAGGAACCCTTCTTTGGACGTACGCAAATGAAGACCATATCACCTTCAACGAAGGATCGGTCTTGATGTTTCAAGTCTGCGTAGGCCTTCTGTCTATCCTTGGCGGCTTGAATGTCCTGTCTTATAGATTTGATTTGGTCATCCATGTCTTCTAGCATCTGCTTTGAAGCTTCAACCCTCAAGGTTGGATCCAAAAAGGTCAAAGGACTACGACAATCGTGCCCATACAATGCTTGGAAAGGGGTCATCTGAATGCTTTGTTGGTAAGAAGCATTGTAGGCAAACCAAACCAATGGCAAATATTGAATCCACTTTTTGGATTTGCGACAACAGTGTGCCCTAAGCATATCTTCAATGACTCGGTTGACTCGTTCCGTTTGACCATTAGTTTGGGGATGTTAAGCTGTACTGAAATAGAGTTGAGTTCCAATGGCCTCGAAGATAGCCCTCCAAAAGTGTGATGTGAAGAGGGGGTCACGATCACTAATGATTCTTCTGGGTAAGCCATGTAGTTTGAATATTTCCTTGATGAATAACCTTGCAATGTCTGAGGCTTTATAGTCTGTCTTAATAGGGATAAGATGTGAAACCTTGGTGAGCATATCTACCATGACCATAATGATGTTGTATCCTCCTTGAACTTGGGGCAAGCCAACAACAAAGTCCATACTAATGAATTCCCATTTCATTTGGAGAATTTCAAGTGGTTGCAATTTCCCTGGCATTTTGACATGTTCGGCCTTAATGCGTTAGCAAGACAAACATTCCGTGACATATTTGAGAATTTCACCTTTGAGCGTATCCCAATAATAGCTCTTCATGACCGCATTAAGGGTCTTGGCATAGCCAGAATGTCTTGAGAAAGGGTAGTCATGGGCTTCCCAAAGTATCTTCTGCTTGAGTGATTGGCTTGCGGGGATACATAATCTTGTTCTAAAGTAGACAAGTCCACTATTGATAGAGAGATGTTGATACTTTGAGTGTAGCTTCGGGTCTTGATCTTTGATGGGGATCTCCCTTAGCAATTTCTGATAGGTTGGGTCATGACATGCCTCCTCTCTAGCTAGCTCAAGAATTGGGTTGTTTGGCATGGAGACCATTGTGGCTAGAGATCTTGTTGTTGATGGATCTTGAAAAATCAGAGAATTTAGAAATGCCTTGTGAGACTGAGTGCATCGGCAACTACATTCTCCTTTCTAGGCCGTTATTTGATTTCAAAGTCATATTCTTTCAGTACTTCAATCCAGCGACGTTGCCTCATATTAAGCTCATTCTAGGTGAAAATCCATTTAAGACTCTTATGGTCCGTCACTAAGGTAAATTTGTTACCCAACAAGTAGTGTCTCCAAATTTTGAGAGCATGGATGACAGCCAACAGCTCTAGATCGTGGGTAGCATAGTTTCTTTCATGGCTCTTCAGTTTCCTTGAAGAGTATGCTACGGGATGACCTTCTTGTATGAGCACACATCCTAAAGCAAGTGTGCTAGCATCACTAATCACTTCAAAATCCTTACTAAGATCCGAAAGTTTTAGGATGGGTGCTGATACTAAGCTTTGCTTTAGTTTGTCAAAGCTGGTCTGTTCATTAGGTGACCATACAATTGATACTTGCTTCTTTAGTAGATCAGTTCAAAGGCACTGCACTCAAAGCATAGTTTTTGACAAAGACCCTGTACCATCCTATCAATCCAAGAAAACTACGTATTTCTTTGACAAAAGTTGGTGTTGGCCACTCCAGAACATCCTTGACCTTGGTGGATCCATTGAAATTCCTTCCGCTGATACAATGAATCCCAGATATTCAATCTATCACTTGAAAAATGCACACTTCTTCTTCTTGGCATAAAGCTTGTGTGCCCTCATTGTTTCAAGGACAATACAAAGCTAGGGTTCATAATCCTTTTCCTGCTTGGAGTAGACTAGGGTATCGTCAAAGAAGGCAAGTACGAAGTCATCAAGATAGGACCTAAAGATATCTTGCATTAACCTGTTGAAGGTAGCAGGAGCATTTGTGAGCCTGAATGACATGACTAGGAATT
The DNA here is from genome assembly GCF_053477565.2 of Lygodium microphyllum. Taxonomy (NCBI): domain Eukaryota; kingdom Viridiplantae; phylum Streptophyta; class Polypodiopsida; order Schizaeales; family Lygodiaceae; genus Lygodium; species Lygodium microphyllum. The sequence goes on along the minus strand of NC_141152.1, from coordinate 46,679,219 downwards.
CAAAGTGTCTATACCTTGTGCTGAATGCCGCCTTTGGGATATCTTCTTCCCTGATCCTTATTTGATAATATCTACACCTGAGATCTATCTTGGAGAAGATCTTCGCACCTTGAAGATGGTCAAGAAGTTCATCTATTCTTGGAATGGGGTATTTGTTTTTAATGGTTGATTGATTCAACCCTCTGTAGTCAATGCATAGTCAAAGTGTTCCATGGATGGATCTTCTTCATCACCCAGCTCCTTGTTGGCAACACTAGAGGTTCTCCCTCTGGCCACGATGGTGGCTCCTTGGGATGGCCCTCGACGTTGTCCTCTACTAAGATTGGGACACTGCCTTTTCAAGTGACTAGGTTCATTGCAATGGAAGCAATGGAGATTGTGGCAATTACCTTGTGTAGGAACAAAATTATTGACAGTGTTAGCCCTAGCTTTCTTCCTTTGCCCTAATTTTCGTCATGTGCTCTCTTAGCTTGTGACCTATACATTCCCTTGTTCTAATCCTTATAAGACCAAGTCATGTTATTCCTTGGCTTGGTCTGCACCTCCTGTATTATCGGTGCAGCTCGAATGAGCGCATCTTTTAAGTTTGTTGGACGCATTGATTCCAAGCGGGTGTTTATGGGTGGATTTAACCTAGCACAAAAATTTAACACTTGTTGTGTCATATCCACCTGTGGCGCGTATTTTAAGGGAGAGACGAACTTTGAATAATATGCATCCAGGGATAATCCAAGCTGCTTTAATTCATAGAATTCGTTCATCTTCTGTGTGTGGTAGGCAGGTGGCAAATATCTCCCTCGCACAACTTTTTTAAGCTTCTCCCAAGTAACTAACCCTTTCGAGATCCCTTGGTCTGTACACCATTGTTTCCACCAATGCTTGTTTCACTAGTAAGCTTCAGTTTTGGCGAGCATAGCTTGGTTAGTGAGTGGAGTTCCTGCTACCTCGAAATAATCCTCCATGGATTCGATCCAAACCTCGACGTCAGTTTGAACAGTCCTTCCCTTACCATCGAATTTAGGTGGCTTGATTTGTTTGAGAAGGAATTTCTTCTCTTGAATTACAGCTATACTTAGTGCAGGGGTCAGACTAGGAATCTACACTTGGGGTTGCATATGGGCAATAAGATTCTTTACATTAAAAACGTACTAAACCTTTCTCTCATTACATTAATATACCCAGTTCAGCTTTTAGCCAGGTGACCTAATCACATAACTCCTTTACCAACACTTACAGCCATGACAGACAGTGATAAAAATCCTTATTCATTCATGTGGGCATAGCCCTTTTGAGTATATTTGTTTTGGGAAGGTAGAGCAAGCTGATTGACACATCAGTTTGGGGAAAATAAAATTGTGTTACATTTGGCTATGGGGACTAAGTAATAATATGGAGAGGGATCATGGATTTTCAGGAATCGATAGGTCAAAGGAAGCTTGGGGTATCCCTTCCTTTGATATCCGTTCTTCTCATAACGTCCCAGCACCTTGATTGTGTCGGTAGGGATTACCCAAGTCACTTCTTTGTACACATACTTGTTCGTACATATACTTGTTCTGTCGGTAGGGATTACCCGAGTAACTTCTTCGTACACATACTTGTTCTGCTTGACTTTTTGATTGTCGACATGTAGGATTGCGTTTGCGTGAGCCTCAAAAAATATGCACAACTTCACGATCTTTAAATCCTCCATCCACTTGATTCTCTTCAAGTTGGTCTGAAGGTACGCAAGTTAGTGGCCCGCTATGTAATATATTCCTGATTCACCCGTCCATCTCCGTTCCACATATAGGGGTGAAGGATTGTAGATACAAACTTGAATATTCATCATACCTAGCCTCCGTCGATAATCTGAAGTATGAATTGCAGTCATAAACATAAGCTGGAACACCAAGAATTTGTTCCATGATTCGTGGCTCTGCAGCGCAACATCCATAAGTAAGTAAGAAAATGTTCTTAGTGGCAACATTTCTCTACTTCCCCTCGTTAAGTTACCTTGTAAATATTAGATCCCGTTGGTTCGCTCTGATACCAACTGTAACGTGTCCCCTTGTTCACTTGTAGGACACGTCTTAGCAAGCCATCGGGAAGAGAGTCTAGAAAGTGCCGCCCGGCACTGACAAGGAATGTCACGGGGTTTGCAATCAAGGTCTTCCCAAGTCTGCCACACGAAGCGGAAGCATCTAGCGGTTCCCACTTAGGACTAACCTGAATCAGGGTTTTCGTAATAGTAAAGTTTCTAGGAGATAGCTAGTGTCGTCGAGCCCTAGACGAATGACTTTGCGCAGAAACATTAGGGTTCAAGCGGATTTATACTGCACTTGATTCAAGGAGAATGCAAAACGAGAGGGATGCGAAGCTCGACCTCTCTGCTCGTAAGGCATAGTCCCATTCCGTTCCCCTAAAACAACATAAATCGAGACTCTAGCTCTGTAGATTCTAGGTCATTGTTACCTCACTGTCAATTTCCTTTGAGAAAAGTTCCCAGCCAATCGGGACCACCCTTCCATAGGAAGGACCCAGGGTCACATCCACTGCACTTTCCTCGGGTTGCTTGGTAATCTAATTACATACCACATTTAGTTTGACAAGCAAAAATAACTTCCTTAAATAACCAACTAAACACTAGTTCCTTCACATAACTTAAGCACTGACACAGAAAAAAATGTCAAGCAAGTTCATTTTTTAACATTTGATCTTTATTTATCATAATCTTTGGAATACATCAAATAACCTGCCCGAAGGCTCTAGACTGCTCTTCATGTTCCTTGTTTTCTTCATCCTCACTCAACGTCCTTTTGCTAGATTGTGCCTCTTGTTCCTGGTGAGGTGGCGACCTGCTTGGTGTCTCCATCAACTCCTCCTTCTCCCTTCCCTTGCCCCAAGGCTTCTCTAATGATGGCTGTAAGGACCCCACGAAATCCAATGATTGAGGCCTTTGAAGATGAATCTTTCCTTTTAGCCTTGGTGATAGGGGACTCTCCTTCGATGGGCTATCCTCCTATTGCCAAATCCTTTGACGAGGTCTCAATGGTCTTCCCCACAAAACCATTAAGGTTCACCTTAACAATGCTCTCTAGCAAGGGGACATTAATGCAACTCATAATTGTGTTGTACCTCTGGCTAGAGAACAATGCGTGCACCATCTTGGCTTGGAGTTGGATTTCAAGATTCAAAATATCCACCAATCTGATGCCGTCATTGGTGTGGACCTTCACCAATGACGTCATTGGTGTGGACCTTCACCTTGTCCATTCCTAGCATGGCATATATGTCTCTCTTGGGATTTCTCTCTACTTTGTTTGCCAAGGCCAATGCTCTTTCTACCAACTCTAGGGTAAATTCAATCTGCACCCCATGAGTTTCTTCTCCCTCTCACATGGTCACGGTGCCATGGTTCCTGTGGAATGTTCATAAGAAATCTATGCAATGGATGTAATCCACCCCTTGGCTCACTACTTCCATGTATTTGTGCAAATTGCACTACTCAATAATCTGCCTCATGGCCCGTTCTTCGATGGCTATATCCTCTAGGTTGAAGATATGCTGGAATTCAAATTGATTGAAAGCCCTCGTCTCCATTGAGAGGCAGTAGGCTGTATTTTGCCTTTTCTTCTTCCAAGAAAGGCAATCAGCCAGTCTTTTCTTGGCCTGCCTTGTTGGTTGCTTGTCATGAAGCCATATTTGCCATTAGTACTTTTCAAAGGAATTACTTGCAGAGGGAAAGAATTCATGCTTTGTTGACTTGAGATGCTTAAGCACATTAGTGGACTTTTCCTTCAAGAAATCCCTTCATTCTAAGATTTTATGACATTTTTCCTTGATTTACAAATTAATTTTTTCATCTATTTTGACCATTAACTTAGGCTTTTTAGTTTTCCTTGCGTTTTATTCACATTACTTATTTGATTTTTCCTTTTGATTTCCACTTACCCCCTCCCCCCCCTGAGAATGTGAAGAATTCTTCCTAGGATTAGAGGTTAAAGGGTTAAGGGTGTTCAATGTCTGTTCACAGTGCTTCACTTTTGCATGAGCCAAGCAGAGAAGTTTGGATTATATTCCATTTTAGTGTAGTGGTCCATGTTGATAGGGTGAATGCCTATGTGAGTGATGTAGGTAAGGACGTTCATTAGGAAGTCACCGAAGCCAATTCTGCTAGCAATATGCAGCTCCTCCTCAGTTAGAATACGATCCAAAGACGGATGGGTCAAGAGGTGCTCTTCTAGGAGTTTGTCACAAATTGTTGTCAAAACCCTATAGAAAGTTGGAGCTACATAAGTGGGGTCATACTCTAAGGTTTTGATAGCACGTCTCTATTCAACATTAGTCATGATTTGACAGCCCTCAAATTCCCATTGAAGTCGAAGAGCATACCATTTCCTCAAGAAAAAAGAGTCGTTGTCAGCAACAAGCTGCTTCAACTCTTTGATTTCTTGGTCAGTGGCATGGGCAGTGTGATTGTCATATCATGTGATGAGGAATCGTTTCTGTGCTTGCTCACAGGAAATCTCAATGTGGTGATTAACTCCTCAAGTACTTCAATAGCCTTAACGAATAAAAATTTGGATTCTTCCCATGAGCAAGGTAGCGTACACACCTTCGTTGCTAAAGCCTTATCCAAAAGGTCTAACTCCAAGCGGTCATAACTTTTAGCAAGTGACCAAAAAGTGGCATCTAAGTGTCTAAGGCAAGAAACCAAATCATCCCCCGTGTTCTCAATGAAGTCGGTAGCCAAGGTTAGAATTGATCTCCATTCATAAGAGGATTTAAGGCTGGCACATGGCTGTGGGGCTTGATTGAACTAGAGAGTTCAGCAATTGATTGTTGCAGCTCCAATTGCTTCAAAATCTTTTGTGGATAAGACCCATTAAAGCCATGGGAGGGGCTTAATGGCCTTATAATGACTCACACGAAATGTTACCGCAGTAAGTCATCGCTATTAGCGTTGCTGTCTGCATCACTATAATGACTTCCTTCCTTGCACGGGCGAACTTGGCCTAAAGACACGGTCTTAAAAAAAACGTGGAGGCATGGGCGAACTTGGCCTAGAGAAGCTTCAATGGAAGCTTCTCAAGCTTTTGGAAGAAACAGGGAGACGACGCGTGTTGGTGAGGATGATGAAGATGAGAATGAGGGTGATGATGATGATGGTGAAGACGTTGATGTCCCGCTGGCAGACAGTGGGGCAACGACAGCAGGAGGACCGGCGGGCAGCTCCACAATGCCCCTCCCAAGCTTGGGAGGGGGGTTTATATGGGGTGAAGGGGGGGTGGCCACACAAGTGCAGGTTGCATGCCCTCCTCCCCATGCCCCTCCACACTCCAACACATACTCCCTCTCTCTCTCCCCGCCATGCAACGGGTGAAGGAGAGGGATTTATTTAAAAACATTGCAAATAATTCATTATCCTTTTTCTCATGAAGGGGTGTTCCCGCAGTGGACTACGGTTTTGAGCCACGGTTTCCTATGCACAACGCGGGGGTGGGTGTTTGATAGTACATGAGGATGGAGCACTTAGCCCAAATTTTTTTTGTTGTGGGAGATTACTTTGAATCACTTTTGCATGAGATCTAGGGTCTTTAATATTTTGTTGTAGAAATATTACATTCTCTCCCCCTTAGAGGAATCGAGATGTCCTCATCTCAAGAAAATCTGGGGGTATTGTTGGTTGAGAGTACTTTCATCCATCCAAGTGGCATCCTCTTCGGGGTTATCTTTCCACTGGATGAGGTATTCTCTCAAGGTCGTGGATCTCAAATGCCTCTCCCTAACATCTAGGATTCTGTCAGGTCATAGCTCAAGGACTCCTTGGCTAGGCATTACAATTTCTTGATCATCAAGCACATGACTAGGGTTAGGCACATACTTTTTCAATAGGCTGATATGGAATACATTACGAACTTTTAGGTTTTGAGGGAGTTGAAGTGTGTAAGCATTAGGCCCTAGGCACTTGAGAATCTTGTAGGGTCCACAATACCTTAGACTTAGCTTTTTGCATTCACCCAAGGATAGGAACTCTTCTTTGGACGTACGCAAATGTAGACCATATCACCTTCAATGAAGGATCGGTCTTGATGTTTCAAGTCTGCGTAGGCCTTCTGTCTATCCTTGGCGGCTTGAATGTCCTGTCTTATAGATTTGATTTGGTCATCCATGTCTTCTAGCATCTGCTTTGAAGCTTCAACCCTCAAGGTTGGATCCAAAAAGCTCAAAGGACTACGACAATCGTGCCCATACAATGCTTGGAAAGGGGTCATCTGAATGCTTTGTTGGTAAGAAGCATTGTAGGCAAACCAAACCAATGGCAAATATTGAATCCACTTTTTGGGTTTGCGACAACAGTGTGCCCTAAGCATAACTTCAATGACTCGGTTGACTCGTTCCGTTTGACCATTAGTTTGGGGATGTTAAGCTGTACTGAAACAGAGTTGAGTTCCAATGGCCTCGAAGATAGCCCTCCAAAAGTGTGATGTGAAGAGGGGGTCACAATCACTAATGATTCTTCTGGGTAAGCCATGTTGTTTGAATATTTCCTTGATGAATAACCTTGCAATGTCTGAGGCTGTATAGTTTGTCTTAATAGGGATAAGATGTGAAACCTTGGTGAGCATATCTACCATGACCATAATGATGTTGTATCCTCCTTGAACTTGGGGCAAGCCAACAACAAAGTCCATACTAATGAATTCCCATTTCATTTGGAGAATTTTAAGTGGTTGCAATTTCCCTGGCATTTTGACATGTTCGGCCTTAATGCGTTGGCAAGACAAACATTCCGTGACATATTTGAGAATTTCACCTTTTAGCCTATCCCAATAATAGCTCTTCATGACCGCATTAAGGGTCTTGGCATAGCCAGGATGTCTTGAGAAAGGGTAGTCATGGGCTTCCCAAAGTATCTTCTGCTTGAGTGATTGGCTTGCGGGGATACATAATCTTGTTCTACAGTAGACAAGTCCACTATTGATAGAGAATTCTTGATACTTTGTGTGTAGCTTCGGGTCTTGATCTTTGATGGGGATCTCCCTTAGCAATTTCTGATAGGTTGGGTCATGACATGCCTCCTCTCTAGCTAGCTCAAGAATTGGGTTGTTTGGCATGGAGACCTTTGTGGCTAGAGATCTTGTTGTTGATGGATCTTGAAAAATCAGAGAATTTAGAAATGCCTTGTGAGACTGAGTGCATCGGCAACTACATTCTCCTTTCTAGGCCGTTATTTGATTTCAAAGTCATATTCTTTCAGTACTTCAATCCAACGACATTGCCTCATATTAAGCTCATTCTAGGTGAAAATCCATTTAAGACTCTTATGGTCCGTCACTAAGGTAAATTTGTTACCCAACAAGTAGTGTCTCCAAATTTTGAGAGCATGGATGACAGCCAACAGCTCTAGATCATGGGTAGCATAGTTTCTTTCATGGCTCTTCAGTTTCCTTGAAGAGTATGCTACGGGATCACCTTCTTGTATGAGCACACATCCTAAAGCAAGTGTGCTAGCATCACTAATCACTTCAAAATCCTTACTAAGATCCGAAAGTTTTAGGATGGGTGCTGATACTAAGCTTTGCTTTAGTTTGTCAAAGCCGGTCTGTTCATTAGGTGACCATACAATTGATACTTGCTTCTTTAGTAGATCAGTTCAAAGGCACTGCACTCAAAGCATAGTTTTTGACAAAGACCCTATACCATCCTATCAATCCAAGAAAACTACGTATTTCTTTGACAAAAGTTGGTGTTGGCCACTCCAGAACATCCTTGACCTTGGTGGATCCATTGAAATTCCTTCCACTGATACAATGAATCCCAGATATTCAATCTATCACTTGAAAAATGCACACTTCTTCTTCTTGGCATAAAGCTTGTGTGCCCTCATTGTTTCAAGGACAATACAAAGCTGGGGTTCATAATCTTTTTCCTGCTTGGAGTAGACTAGGGTATCGTCAAAGAAGACAAGTACGAAGTCATCAAGATAGGACCTAAAGATATCATGCATTAACCTGTTGAAGGTAGCAGGAGCATTTGTGAGCCTGAATGACATGACTAGGAATTCAAAGTGTCTATACCTTGTGCTGAATGCCACCTTTGGGATATCTTCTTCCCTGATCCTTATCTGATAATATCTACACCTGAGATCTATCTTGGAGAAGATCTTCGCACCTTGAAGATGGTCAAGAAGTTCATCTATTCTTGGAATGGGGTATTTGTTTTTAATGGTTGATTGATTCAACCCTCTGTAGTCAATGCATAGTCAAGGTGTTCCATGGATGGATCTTCTTCATCACCCAGCTCCTTGTTGGCAACACTAGAGGTTCTCCCTCTGGCCACGATGGTGGCTCCTTGGGATGGCCATCGACGTTGTCCTCTACTAAGATTGGGACACTGCCTTTTCAAGTGACTAGGTTCATTGCAATGGAAGCAACGGAGATTGTGGCAATTACCTTGTGTAGGAACAAAATTATTGACAGTGTTAGCCCTAGCTTTCTTCCTTTGCCCTAATTTTCGTCATGTGCTCTCTTAGCTTGTGACCTATACATTCCCTTGTTCTAATCCTTATAAGACCAAGTCATGTTATTCCTTGGCTTGGTCTGCACCTCCTATATTATCGGTGCAGCTCGAATGAGCGCATCTTTTAAGTTTGTTGGACGCATTGATTCCAAGCGGGTGTTTATGGGTGGATTTAACCTAGCACAAAACTTTAACACTTGTTGTGTCATATCCACCTGTGGCGCGTATTTTAAGGGAGAGATGAACTTTGAATAATATGCATCCAGGGATAATCCAAGCTGCTTTAATTCATAGAATTCGTTCATCTTCTGTGTGTGGTAGGCAGGTGGCAAATATCTCCCTCGCACAACTTTTTTAAGCTTCTCCCAAGTAACTGACCCTTTCGAGATCCCTTGGTCTCTACACCATTGTTTCCACCAACGCTTGCTTCACTAGTAAGCTTCAGTTTTGGCGAGCATAGCTTGGTTAGTGAGTGGAGTTCCTGCTACCTCGAAATAATCCTCCATGGATTCGATCCAAACCTCGACGTCAGTTTGAACAGTCCTTCCCTTACCATCGAATTTAGGTGGCTTGATTTGTTTGAGAAGGAATTTCTTCTCTTGAATTACAGCTATACTTAGTGCAGGGGTCAGACTAGGAATCTACACTTGGGGTTGCATATGGGCAATAAGATTCTTTACATTAAAAACTTACTAAACCTTTCTCTCATTACATTAATATACCCAGTTCAGCTTTTAGCCAGGTGACCTAATCACATAACTCCTTTACCAACACTTATAGCCATGACAGACAGTGATAAAAATCCTTATTCATTCATGTGGGCATAGCCCTTTTGAGTATACTTGTTTTGGGAAGGTAGAGCAAGCTGATTGACACATCAGTTTGGGAAAAATAAAATTGTGTTACATTTGGCTATGGGGACTAAGTAATAATATGGAGAGGAATCATGGATTTTCAGGAATCGATAGGTCAAAGGAAGCTTGGGGTATCCCTTCCTTTGATATCCGTTCTTCTCATAATGTCCCAGCACCTTGATTCTGTCGGTAGGGATTACCCAAGTCACTTCTTTGTACACATACTTGTTCGTACATATACTTGTTTTGTCGGTAGGGATTACCCGAGTAACTTCTTCGTACACATACTTGTTTTGCTTGACTTTCTGACTGTCGACATGTAGGATTGCGTTTGCGTGAGCCTCAAAAAATATGCACAACTTCACGATCTTTAAATCCTCCATCCACTTGATTCTCTTCAAGTTGGTCTGAAGGTACGCAAGTTAGTGGCCCGCTATGTAATATATTCCTGATTCACCCGTCCATCTCCGTTCCACATATAGGGGTGAAGGATTGTAGATACAAACTTGAATATTCATCATACCTAGCCTCCGTCGATAATCTGAAGTATGAATTGCAGTCATAAACATAAGCTGGAACACCAAGAATTTGTTCCATGATTCGTGGCTCTGCAGCCCAACATCCATAAGTAAGAAAATGTTCTTAGTGGCAACATTTCTCTACTTCCCCTCGTTAAGTTACCTTGTAAATATTAGATCCCGTTGGTTCGCTCTGATACCAACTGTAACGTGTCCCCTTGTTCACTTGTAGGACACGTCTTAGCAAGCCATCGGGAAGAGAGTCTAGAAAGTGCCGCCCGGCACTCGCAAGGAATGTCACGGGGTTTGCAATCAAGGTCTTCCCAAGTCTGCCACACGAAGCGGAAGCATCTAGCGGTTCCCACTTAGGACTAACCTGAATCAGGGTTTTCGTAATAGTAAAGTTTCTAGGAGATAGCTAGTGTCGTCGAGCCCTAGACGAACCACTTTGCGCAGAAACATTAGGGTTCAAGCGGATTTATACTGCACTTGATTCAAGGAGAATGCGAAACGAGAGGGATGCGAAGCTCGACCTCTCTGCTCGTAAGGCATAGTCCCATTCCGTTCCCCTAAAACAACATAAATCGAGACTCTAGCTCTATAGATTCTAGGTCATTGTTACCTCACTGTCAATTTCCTTTGAGAAAAGTTCCCAGCCAATCGGGACCACCCTTCCATAGGAAGGACCCAGGGTCACATCCACCGCACTTTTCTCGGGTTGCTTGGTAATCTAATTACATACCACATTTAGTTTGACAAGCAAAAATAACTTCCTTAAATAACCAATTAAACACTAGTTCCTTCACATAACTTAAGCACTGACACAGAAAAACAATGTCAAGCAAGTTCATTTTTTAACATTTGATCTTTATTTATCATAATCTTTGGAATACATCAAATAACCTGCCCAAAGGCTCTAGACTGCTCTTCATGTTCCTTGTTTTCTTCATCCTCACTCAACGTCCTTTTGCTAGATTGTGCCTCTTGTTCCTGGTGAGGTGGCGACCTGCTAGGTATCTCCATCAACTCCTCCTTCTCCCTTCCCTTGCCCCAAGGCTTCTCTAATGATGGCTGTAAGGACCCCACGAAATCCAATGATTGAGGCCTTTGAAGATGAATCTTTCCTTTTAGCCTTGGTGATAGGGGACTCTCCTTCGATGGGCTATCCTCCTATTGCCAAATCCTTTGACGAGGTCTCAATGGTCTTCCCCACAAAACCATTGAGGTTCACCTCAACAATGCTCTCTAGCAAGGGGACATTAATGCAACTCATAATTGTGTTGTACCTTTGGCTAGAGAACAATGCGTGCACCATCTTGGCTTGGAGTTGGATTTCAAGATTCAAAATATCCACCAAGCTGATGCCGTCATTGGTGTGGACCTTCACCAATGACGTCATTGGTGTGGACCTTCACCTTGTCCATTCCTAGCATGGCATATATGTCTCTCTTGGGATTTCTCTCTACTTTGTTTGCCAAGGCCAATGCTCTTTCTACCAACTCTAGGGTAAATTCAATCTGCACCCCATGAGTTTCTTCTCCCTCTCACATGGTCACGGTGCCATGGTTCCTGTGAAATGTTCATAAGAAATCTATGCAATGGATGTAATCCACCCCTTGGCTCACTACTTCCATGTATTTGTGCAAATTGCACTACTCAATAATCTGCCTCATGGCCCGTTCTTCGATGGCTATATCCTCTAGGTTGAAGATATGCTGGAATTCAAATTGATTGAAAGCCCTCGTCTCCATTGAGAGGCAGTAGGCTGTATTTTGCCTTTTCTTCTTCCAAGAAAGGCAATCAGCCAGTCTTTTCTTGGCCTGCCCTGTTGGTTGCTTGTCATGAAGCCATATTTGCCATTAGTACTTTTCAAAGGAATTACTTGCAGAGGGAAAGAATTCATGCTTTGTTGACTTGAGATGCTTAAGCACATTAGTGGACTTTTCCTTCAAGAAATCCCTTCATTCTAAGATTTTATGACATTTTTCCTTGATTTACAAATTAATTTTTTCATCTATTTTGACCATTAACTGAGGCTTTTTAGTTTTCCTTGCGTTTTATTCACATTACTTATTTGATTTTTCCTTTTGATTTCCACTTACCCCCTCCCCCCCTGAGAATGTGAAGAATTCTTCCTAGGATTAGAGGTTAAAGGGTTAAGGGTGTTCAATGTCTGTTCACAGTGCTTCACTTTTGCATGAGCCAAGTAGAGAAGTTTGGATTATATTCCATTTTAGTGTAGTGGTCCATGTTGATAGGGTGAATGCCTATGTGAGTGATGTAGGTAAGGACGTTCATTAGGAAGTCACCGAAGCCAATTCTGCTAGCAATGTGCAGCTCCTCCTCAGTTAGAATACGATCCAAAGACGGATGGGTCAAGAGGTGCTCTTCTAGGAGTCTGTCACAAATTGTTGTCAAAACCCTATAGAAAGTTGGAGCTACATAAGTGGGGTCATACTCTAAGGTTTTGATAGCACGTCTCTATTCAACATTAGTCATGATCTGACAGCCCTCAAATTCCCATTGAAGTCGAAGAGCATACCATTTCCTCAAGAAAAAAGAGTCGTTGTCAGCAACAAGCTGCTTCAACTCTTTGATTTCTTGGTCAGTGGCATAGGCAGTGTGATTGTCATATCATGTGATGAGGAATCGTTTCTGTGCTTGCTCACAGGAAATCTCAATGTGGTGATTAACTCCTCAAGTACTTCAGTAGCCTTAATAAATAAAAATTTGGATTCTTCCCATGAGCAAGGTAGCGTACACACCTTCGTTGCTAAAGCCTTATCCAAAAGGTCTAACTCCAAGCGGTCATAACTTTTAGCAAGTGACCAAAAAGTGGCATCTAAGTGTCTAAGGCAAGAAACCAAATCATCCACCGTGTTCTCAATGAAGTCGGTGGCCAAGGTTAGAATTGATCTCCATTCATAAGAGGATTTAAGGCTGGCACATGGCTGTGGGGCTTGATTGAACTAGAGAGTTCAGCAATTGATTGTTGCAGCTCCAATTGCTTCAAAATCTTTTGTGGATAAGACCCATTAAAGCCATGGGAGGGGCTTAATGGCCTTATAATGACTCACACGAAATGTTACCGTAGTAAGGCGTCGCTATTAGGGTTGCTGTCTGCATCGCTATTTGCATCTCTAAATAGCGACGCAAATAGCAACGTTTTTAGCGACATTGATAGCCACGCTAATACCAACGCCGAAAAAAAAGTCGCTACTTAGCGTCGCTATATGTGTGTATCCTTATAGTGGAGGTAAACTTCGACTCATCAAACTCTCCCTTGGCTCTCTTACGCATTTCAAAGTCACTAATGCCCAAGACATCCTTCCTTGCATGGGCGAACTTGGCCTAAAGACACGGTCTTAAAAAAAACCGGGAGGCATGGGCGAACTTGGCCTAGAGAAGCTTCAATGGAAGCTTCTCAAGCTTTTGGAAGAAACAGGGAGACGACGTGTGTTGGTGAGGATGATGAAGATGAGAATGAGGGTGATGATGATGATGGTGAAGACGTTGATGGCCCGTTGGCGGACAGTGGGGCAACGGCAGCAGGAGGACCGGCGGGCAGCTCTACGATGCCCCTCCCAAGCTTGGGAGGGGGGTTTATATGGGGTGAAGGGGGGGTGGCCACACAAGTGCAGGTTGCATGCCCTCCTCCCCATGCCCCTCCACACTCCAACACATACTCCCTCTCTCTCTCCCCGCCATGCAACGGGTGAAGGAGAGGGATTTATTTAAAAACATTGCAAATAATTCATTATCCTTTTTCTCATGAAGGGGTGTTCCCGCAGTGGACTACGGTTTTGAGCCACGGTTTCCTATGCACAACGCGGGGGTGGGTGTTTGATAGTACATGAGGATGGAGCACTTAGCCCAATTTTTTTTTGTTGTGGGAGATTACTTTGAATCACTTTTGCATGAGATCTAGGGTCTTTAATATTTTGTTGTAGAAATATTACATTCTCTCCTCCTTAGAGGAATCGAGATGTCCTCATCTCAAGAAAATCTGGGGGTATTGTTGGTTGAGAGTACTTTTATCCATCCAAGTGGCATCCTCTTCGGGGTTATCTTTCCACTGGATGAGGTATTCTCTCAAGGTCGTGGATCTCAAATGCCTCTCCCTAACATCTAGGATTCTATCAGGTCATAGCTCAAGGACTCCTTGGCTAGGCATTACAATTTCTTGATCATCAAGCACATGACTAGGGTTAGGCACATACTTTTTCAATAGGCTGATATGGAATACATTACGAACTTTTAGGTTCTGAGGGAGTTGAAGTGTGTAAGCATTAGGCCCTAGGCACTTGAGAATCTTGTAGGGTCCACAATACCTTAGACTTAGCTTTTTGCATTCACCCAAGGATAGGAACTCTTCTTTGGACGTACGCAAATGTAGACCATATCACCTTCAACGAAGGATCGGTCTTGATGTTTCAAGTCTGCGTAGGCCTTCTGTCTATCCTTGGCGGCTTGAATGTCCTATCTTATAGATTTGATTTGGTCATCCATGTCTTCTAGCATCTGCTTTGAAGCTTCAAACCTCAAGGTTGGATCCAAAAAGGTCAAAGGACTACGACAATCGTGCCCATACAATGCTTGGAAAGGGGTCATCTGAATGCTTTGTTGGTAAGAAGCATTGTAGGCAAACCAAACCAATGGCAAATATTGAATCCACTTTTTGGGTTTGCGACAATAGTGTGCCCTAAGCATATCTTCAATGACTCGGTTGACTCGTTCCGTTTGACCATTAGTTTGGGGATGTTAAGCTGTACTGAAACAGAGTTGAGTTCCAATGGCCTCGAAGATAGCCCTCCAAAAGTGTGATGTGAAGAGGGGGTCACGATCACTAATGATTCTTCTGGGTAACCCATGTAGTTTGAATATTTCCTTGATGAATAACCTTGCAATGTTTGAGGCTTTATAGTTTGTCTTAATAGGGATAAGATGTGAAACCTTGGTGAGCATATCTACCATGACCATAATGATGTTGTATCCTCCTTGAACTTGGGGCAAGCCAACAACAAAGTCCATACTAATGAATTCCCATTTCATTTGGAGAATTTCAAGTGGTTGCAATTTCCCTGGCATTTTGACATGTTCGGCCTTAATGCGTTGGCAAGACAAACATTCCGTGACATATTTGAGAATTTCACCTTTGAGCCTATCCCAATAATAGCTCTTCATGACCGCATTAAGGGTCTTGGCATAGCCAGGATGTCTTGAGAAAGGGTAGTCATGGGCTTCCCAAAGTATCTTCTGCTTGAGTGATTGGCTTGCGGGGATACATAATCTTGTTCTACAGTAGACAAGTCCACTATTGATAGAGAATTCTTGATACTTTGTGTGTAGCTTCGGGTCTTGATCTTTGATGGGGATCTCCCTTAGCAATTTCTGATAGGTTGGGTCATGACATGCCTCCTCTCTAGCTAGCTCAAGAATTGGGTTGTTTGGCATGGAGACCTTTGTGGCTAGAGATCTTGTTGTTGATGGATCTTGAAAAATCAGAGAATTTAGAAATGCCTTGTGAGACTGAGTGCATCAGCAACTACATTCTCCTTTCTAGGCCGGTATTTGATTTCAAAGTCATATTCTTCCAGTACTTCAATCCAGCGACGTTGCCTCATATTAAGCTCATTCTAGGTGAAAATCCATTGAAGACTCTTATGGTCCGTCACTAAGGTAAATTTATTACCCAACAAGTAGTGTCTCCAAATTTTGAGAGCATGGATGACAGCCAACAGCTCTAGATCGTGGGTAGCATAGTTTCTTTCATGGCTCTTCAGTTTCCTTGAAGAGTATGCTATGGGATGACCTTCTTGTATGAGCACACATCCTAAAGCAAGTGTGCTAGCATCACTAATCACTTCAAAATCCTTACTAAGATCCGAAAGTTTTAGGATGGGTGCTGATACTAAGCTTTGCTTTAGTTTGTCAAAGCTGGTCTGTTCATTAGGTGACCATACAATTGATACTTGCTTCTTTAGTAGATCAGTTCAAAGGCACTGCACTCAAAGCATAGTTTTTGACAAAGACCCTGTACCATCCTATCAATCCAAGAAAACTACGTATTTCTTTGACAAAAGTTGGTGTTGGCCACTCCAGAACATCCTTGACCTTGGTGGATCCATTGAAATTCCTTCCGCTGATACAATGAATCCCAGATATTCAATCTATCACTTGAAAAATGCACACTTCTTCTTCTTGGCATAAAGCTTGTGTGCCCTCATTGTTTCAAGGACAATACAAAGCTGGGGTTCATAATCTTTTTCCTGCTTGGAGTAGACTAGGGTATCGTCAAAGAAGACAAGTACGAAGTCATCAAGATAGGACCTAAAGATATCCTGCATTAACCTGTTGAAGGTAGCAGGAGCATTTGTGAGCCTGAATGACATGACTAGGAATTCAAAGTGTCTATACCTTGTGCTGAATGCCACCTTTGGGATATCTTCTTCCCTGATCCTTATCTGATAATATCTACACCTGAGATCTATCTTGGAGAAGATCTTCGCACCTTGAAGATGGTCAAGAAGTTCATCTATTCTTGGAATGGGGTATTTGTTTTTAATGGTTGATTGATTCAACCCTCTGTAGTCAATGCATAGTCAAGGTGTTCCATGGATGGATCTTCTTCATCACCCAGCTCCTTGTTGGCAACACTAGAGGTTCTCCCTCTGGCCACGATGGTGGATCCTTGGGATGGCCCTCGACGTTGTCCTCTACTAAGATTGGGACACTGCCTTTTCAAGTGACTAGGTTCATTGCAATGGAAGCAACGGAGATTGTGGCAATTACCTTGTGTAGGAACAAAATTATTGACAGTGTTAGCCCTAGCTTTCTTCCTTTGCCCTAATTTTCGTCATGTGCTCTCTTAGCTTGTGACCTATACATTCCCTTGTTCTAATCCTTATAAGACCAAGTCATGTTATTCCTTGGCTTGGTCTGCACCTCCTATATTATCGGTGCAGCTCGAATGAGCGCATCTTTTAAGTTTGTTGGACGCATTGATTCCAAGCGGGTGTTTATGGGTGGATTTAACCTAGCACAAAAATTTAACACTTGTTGTGTCATATCCACCTGTGGCGCGTATTTTAAGGGAGAGACGAACTTTGAATAATATGCATCCAGGGATAATCCAAGCTGCTTTAATTCATAGAATTCGTTCATCTTCTGTGTGTGGTAGGCAGGTGGCAAATATCTCCCTCGCACAACTTTTTTAAGCTTCTCCCAAGTAACTGACCCTTTCGAGATCCCTTGGTCTCTACACCATTGTTTCCACCAACGCTTGCTTCACTAGTAAGCTTCAGTTTTGGCGAGCATAGCTTGGTTAGTGAGTGGAGTTCCTGCTACCTCGAAATAATCCTCCATGGATTCGATCCAAACCTCGACGTCAGTTTGAACAGTCCTTCTCTTACCATCGAATTTAGGTGGCTTGATTTGTTTGAGAAGGAATTTCTTCTCTTGAATTACAGCTATACTTAGTGCAGGGGTCAGACTAGGAATCTACACTTGGGGTTGCATATGGGCAATAAGATTCTTTACATTAAAAACCTACTAAACCTTTCTCTCATTACATTAATATACCCAGTTCAGCTTTTAGCCAGGTGACCTAATCACATAACTCCTTTACCAACACTTATAGCCATGACAGACAGTGATAAAAATCCTTATTCATTCATGTGGACATAGCCCTTTTGAGTATATTTGTTTTGGGAAGGTAGAGCAAGCTGATTGACACATCAGTTTGGGGAAAATAAAATTGTGTTACATTTGGCTATGGGGACTAAGTAATAATATGGAGAGGGATCATGGATTTTCAGGAATCGATAGGTCAAAGGAAGCTTGGGGTATCCCTTCCTTTGATATCCGTTCTTCTCATAACGTCCCAGCACCTTGATTATGTCGGTAGGGATTACCCAAGTCACTTCTTTGTACACATACTTGTTCGTACATATACTTGTTCTGTCGGTAGGGATTACCCGAGTAACTTCTTCGTACACATACTTGTTTTGCTTGACTTTCTGACTGTCGACATGTAGGATTGCGTTTGCGTGAGCCTCAAAAAATATGCACAACTTCACGATCTTTAAATCCTCCATCCACTTGATTCTCTTCAAGTTGGTCTGAAGGTACGCAAGTTAGTGGCCCGCTATGTAATATATTCCTGATTCACCCGTCCATCTCCGTTCCACATATAGGGGTGAAGGATTGTAGATACAAACTTGAATATTCATCATACCTAGCCTCCGTCGATAATCTGAAGTATGAATTGCAGTCATAAACATAAGCTGGAACACCAAGAATTTGTTCCATGATTCGTGGCTCTGCAGCCCAACATCCATAAGTAAGTAAGAAAATGTTCTTAGTGGCAACATTTCTCTACTTCCCCTCGTTAAGTTACCTTGTAAATATTAGATCCCGTTGGTTCGCTCTGATACCAACTGTAACGTGTCCCCTTGTTCACTTGTAGGACATGTCTTAGCAAGCCATCGGGAAGAGAGTCTAGAAAGTGCCGCCCGGCACTCACAAGGAATGTCAGGGGGTTTGCAATCAAGGTCTTCCCAAGTCTGCCACACGAAGCGGAAGCATCTAATGGTTCCCACTTAGGACTAACCTGAATCAGGGTTTTCGTAATAGTAAAGTTTCTAGGAGATAGCTAGTGTCGTCGAGCCCTAGACGAACCACTTTGCGCAGAAACATTAGGGTTCAAGCGGATTTATACTGCACTTGATTCAAGGAGAATGCGAAACGAGAGGGATGCGAAGCTCGACCTCTCTGCTCGTAAGGCATAGTCCCATTCCGTTCCCCTAAAACAACATAAATCGAGACTCTAGCTCTGTAGATTCTAGGTCATTGTTACCTCACTGTCAATTTCCTTTGAGAAAAGTTCCCAGCCAATCAGGACCACCCTTCCATAGGAAGGACCCAGGGTCACATCCACCGCACTTTCCTCGGGTTGCTTGGTAATCTAATTACATACCACATTTAGTTTGACAAGCAAAAATAACTTCCTTAAATAACCAATTAAACACTAGTTCCTTCACATAACTTAAGCACTGACACAGAAAAACAATGTCAAGCAAGTTCATTTTTTAACATTTGATCTTTATTTATCATAATCTTTGGAATACATCAAATAACCTGCCCGAAGGCTCTAGACTGCTCTTCATGTTCCTTGTTTTCTTCATCCTCACTCAACGTCCTTTTGCTAGATTGTGCCTCTTGTTCCTGGTGAGGTGGCGACCTGCTTGGTGTCTCCATCAACTCCTCCTTCTCCCTTCCCTTGCCCCAAGGCTTCTCTAATGATGGCTGTAAGGACCCCACGAAATCCAATGATTGAGGCCTTTGAAGATGAATCTTTCCTTTTAGCCTTGGTGATAGGGGACTCTCCTTCGATGGGCTATCCTCCTATTGCCAAATCCTTTGACGAGGTCTCAATGGTCTTCCCCACAAAACCATTGAGGTTCACCTCAACAATGCTCTCTAGCAAGGGGACATTAATGCAACTCATAATTGTGTTGTACCTCTGGCTAGAGAACAATGCGTGCACCATCTTGGCTTGGAGTTGGATTTCAAGATTCAAAATATCCACCAAGCTGATGCCGTCATTGGTGTGGACCTTCACCAATGACGTCATTGGTGTGGACCTTCACCTTGTCCATTCCTAGCATGGCATATATGTCTCTCTTGGGATTTCTCTCTACTTTGTTTGCCAAGGCCAATGCTCTTTCTACCAACTCTAGGGTAAATTCAATCTGCACCCCATGAGTTTCTTCTCCCTCTCACATGGTCACGGTGCCATGGTTCCTGTGAAATGTTCATAAGAAATCTATGCAATGGATGTAATCCACCCCTTGGCTCACTACTTCCATGTATTTGTGCAAATTGCACTACTCAATAATCTGCCTCATGGCCCGTTCTTCGATGGATATATCCTCTAGGTTGAAGATATGCTGGAATTCAAATTGATTGAAAGCCCTCGTCTCCATTGAGAGGCAGTAGGCTGTATTTTGCCTTTTCTTCTTCCAAGAAAGGCAATCAGCCAGTCTTTTCTTGACCTGCCCTGTTGGTTGCTTGTCATGAAGCCATATTTGCCATTAGTACTTTTCAAAGGAATTACTTGCAGAGGGAAAGAATTCATGCTTTGTTGACTTGAGATGCTTAAGCACATTAGTGGACTTTTCCTTCAAGAAATCCCTTCATTCTAAGATTTTATGATATTTTTCCTTGATTTACAAATTAATTTTTTCATCTATTTTGACCATTAACTGAGGCTTTTTAGTTTTCCTTGCGTTTTATTCACATTACTTATTTGATTTTTCCTTTTGATTTCCACTTACCCCCTCCCCCCCTGAGAATGTGAAGAATTCTTCCTAGGATTAGAGGTTAAAGGGTTAAGGGTGTTCAATGTCTGTTCACAGTGCTTCACTTTTGCATGAGCCAAGTAGAGAAGTTTGGATTATATTCCATTTTAGTGTAGTGGTCCATGTTGATAGGGTGAATGCCTATGTGAGTGATGTAGGTAAGGACGTTCATTAGGAAGTCACCGAAGCCAATTCTGCTAGCAATGTGCAGCTCCTCCTCAGTTAGAATACGATCCAAAGACAGATGGGTCAAGAGGTGCTCTTCTAGGAGTCTGTCACAAATTGTTGTCAAAACCCTATAGAAAGTTGGAGCTACATAAGTGGGGTCATACTCTAAGGTTTTGATAGCACGTCTCTATTCAACATTAGTCATGATTTGACAGCCCTCAAATTCCCATTGAAGTCGAAGAGCATACCATTTCCTCAAGAAAAAAGAGTCGTTGTCAGCAACAAGCTGCTTCAACTCTTTGATTTCTTGGTCAGTGGCATAGGCAGTGTGATTGTCATATCATGTGATGAGGAATCGTTTCTGTGCTTGCTCACAGGAAATCTCAATGTGGTGACTAACTCCTCAAGTACTTCAGTAGCCTTAACGAATAAAAATTTGGATTCTTCCCATGAGCAAGGTAGCGTACACACCTTCGTTGCTAAAGCCTTATCCAAAAGGTCTAACTCCAAGCGGTCATAACTTTTAGCAAGTGACCAAAAAGTGGCATCTAAGTGTCTAAGGCAAGAAACCAAATCATCCCCCGTGTTCTCAATGAAGTCGGTGGCCAAGGTTAGAATTGATCTCCATTCATAAGAGGATTTAAGGCTGGCACATGGCTATGGGGCTTGATTGAACTAGAGAGTTCAGCAATTGATTGTTGCAGCTCCAATTGCTTCAAAATCTTTTGTGGATAAGACCCATTAAAGCCATGGGAGGGGCTTAATGGCCTTATAATGACTCACACATATGGGGAATAAATAAAGTGTGGAATCCCTTACAAGGGTTTTTTGAGTGGGAAAGGGAGGTGTTAAAAGCCCTCAACACTCTCTTCTCTTTTATGAGTGGGGAAAAAAGAACAAAGCTCTAAGGGTATTTTGCATGGGGTTTCAAGAGCACAAAGGAAAGGCTTAAGGGGGTTTTTTATGATAGGGCGTTTCAAGCCCAAAGGAAGGGGCTTAAGGGGATTTTTTACGATAGGGGGTTTCAAGCCCAAAGGAAGGGCCTTAAGGAGGATTTTTAAAAAAACCGGGGAGATAAGACCTTAAAGGTCAAAACCCTTTTGTGGGGGGAGAAAATGGGGCTTGTAAATCCTAAGGGGGAATTTTAGGGGGGGTATCTTCAAAGCCCAAGGAAAGGGGCTTAAGAGAGATTAAAAGCACAAGGGGGGAGGAGGGGGGTTCTAAAGCCCAAGGGAAAGGGGGGCTTAAGCGGGTTAAAACACTGGGGGGGGAGGGGATAATAAACCCAAAGGAAAGGGGGCTAAAAAGGCCCCCCCTTTGGAAGCTTCTAAGCTTCCAGAAGCTTACGTGGGGGGGGGGGGGGGAAGAAGATTTTGAGGCCGCATGTTGGCAGCGATGCCCAGGCAGCTGGCAGCTCTGTAGCTCCTCCTCGGCTCAGGCGACCCTCCTCTCTCCCTCAAGCGGCACAAGCGTAGGCTTCTCCCTTCCTCTTTTGCAAGGCAGCAACACCGATAATGGCAACGCCTCCTTCCCTCCCCTTGCTTGTATTCCCCCATGGTTTTAATAGGGGAGGGGAAGGGGATCCTCCCTCTCCTACATGTCAACTGGCATGGCACTAAGGGTGAGCAAGCTCCAGCAAGGAGCTGGCTGGACATTCTATTCCCCTCTCCCCCTCCAGCACGACCGTCGAACGGCTGGGGGGGAGATAATTTTAAAAAAATTCCAATAACCTTAGTAAATTTTCAAAAATGCAATATTATCATCCCCAATACTTTTAAAGAAAGGGGGTTCATGCGTGTAGTGTTCGGTATTTTACTGGTACCCAGATCCAGGTATTACCCTCATAGTAGCCTTGTGCTTGTAATAAGGCCTTGGGAACCCATTGCAGCTGATCATATATCAATGTCTATGGTTTTGTCTTGGCTTCCTAGGTTTTGAGTGTGGGTTCTTAGCCTTGCGAGGCTGGGGATGTGTGCTCCTAGGGGGTGGTTCTTGATATTTAGGCATCCATTGATGTCTTGGTTTATAGGCCTCATCTTCGGCTCTAGTGCTTTAGTCCTCTTGAGGTTTGGCGGGTTGTGATAGGTCATGACCCCCCTCCTTAGACTTGACAATGGGTTTCTCTACTAGTAGCTTTGCAAACTTTGAAGGAGTTGCGCAACCCTTTACTGAAAGCGGTAACTATATGCACGTTGCCTATGGTGAGGTGAATGCACTAGGACTCATAATCAACATTGCAATTAGCATGCTTTTTAAACGCGCGTCCTAATAGTGATTCCATGCTTGCATCTTTAGTGTTTGGAAATACATAAAAGATCATGGGTACGCTCTCAGACTCAATAGAGATTGCTAGTTTGCACTTTTCCAAGAGTGCATATGATCGGCCCCCAAATGGGCTCAGTTTGGCATTAGTGGGTTGTAACTTTGGTTTGCCAATTTGGGTCCAATGCTCTTGAGTAAAGTTAGCTCCCTCATCGATCAGGGCATTGAGGGTGGTTGTGTGTTTGGTAGTGACCATTATGCTTAGGTAAGCTAGTTCCATTGTTTCCTCATTCTCATCTTCAACCTCCATAATTATGACCCCTCATATGTTGACAGGTGACTCCATCATTGAAGGCTCATGCAATGGGTGCATGGGAGGGTTGTACTTCTTGATCCGACTGCCATTGAAGAAGCCTATGCCCTCTCCTTCCAGGGTTTCAAGTTTCACATTATCGGTTCTATTGATGGTGAAGACTCTGAAAGGCCCTAGCCCTCTGAACTTCATCTTCTGTTTATGACCCTTGACAAAGTATAAGATTACAAAGTCATCCCATTCAAAATCTCATTGCTTGACATGCTCTAAAACACCAAGCATACTAAACATTATTTAAAATAATGGAAAGGATAGAGGTAGGAGGAGACCATCATGCATAGCAAGATGCAAGGCACCATGTCATGGAATGATGCATCACATTCATAACGACTATGGTTGAGTCTTTCCTTCGTGAACTTGTTTGTGGAGGAGAAAGAGGAGGCCAAAAAATATTCCCTCTTCTTTATCTTTTTTTCCCAACCTTAGCATTGTCAACTCTAAGGTTGCTTTACACTAGCTAGGGTTTAGATTTAGAGGCTACTTCAGACCAATGTCCATGTGTGTGTGTGTGTGTGTGTGTGTGTGTGTGTGTGTGTGTGTGTGTGTGTGTGTGTGTGTTGGTACACCGCCCATGAATAATAGCTAGATGACAGCTATCCTTATCTACTCTAGTTCGTGGCTCAGTTAGTATGCCACATGCCACCTTAGTTAGTTGAGTTTGTTTTGAGACCCATATATAGGGTTCTTCTATTTCTATGTATGAGAGTTCTTTTTGGCTTACACAAACTAAGAAGAGGAAAACTGTTTTCAACCTCCATCTCTGTGTGTATTCCCCCATTGTGCAAGCAAGAAAGCTTCAAGTGAGACTCCTTCCTTCTCTCCCACTATCGTGACATGGTATCAGAGCCTTGTTCGTGGTAAGGAGCTCAAGAAAGCAAGCCAAGCTCACGGTGTTCTGGTAAGAGGAGCAGTGTTGCTTTCATTTTCTGTTTTGGGAGCAGATCTCTGTAGGCAGCACAGCCGGAAATTGCAAGAGTGCATTGTCTCAGGTTGAGACGCCCTTCGCGGTGAAGCAAGAGGATAGTATATGCTGCGGGAGAAGGCTTTAACCCTCGACGACCCTGTTTTTTTTATTTGAGGCCATTTCAGGGCCTGTTTTGGAGGCAGAATTTTTCTGCACGCCCTCAGGAAAAAGCCCTGTTTTATGCTATGTGACCACTGTTCTAGAGGTCGGTGAAAAGTTACCACAGATATTGCATCGTATGCTCGTGTGCAGAGACATTGGGAGTTACAGAATCATCCTTGGTTCATGTATATGTAAAATCGTCACTAGAAAGTAACTGTGTGGTCAAATACCACTTTCGCCAGTTTTGCAGATTTGCCCTTGTGAGGCTCAAGCTGTGTTCTTTGCAGTGACAGAATTTTTTGCAGTGTTCTGTAATGGCGTCTGATTCTCTTTCACAGATTGTCACTGAAAAGCTTGACAAGAACAACTTCCAAGCATGGAAGTTTAGAATGACGAATTTCCTTATGGGAAAAGAATATTGGGAATTTGTTGCAGGAAATGAAGAAGAACCAGTTCTTCCTGATATTCCCAGTCAACAGCAAATGCAGACATTTAAAGTATGGCATGACAGAGCCAGGAAAGTTATGTACTGGCTGTCTATCAGCATTTCAAACTCTATGATTGTGCATATTCAAGATGCAAGTACGCCAAAGGAGGCATGGGATACTTTGTCAAAAATGTATAGCACAAATACGCAAGCCAGGAAAATGCAAATCAAGCAAGAGTTGCACAATGTGCAAAGAGAAAATATGAGCATCAACGACTACCACATGAAGGTGAAGAAGATTGCAGATGCACTTGCTTCCATTGGGTCGCCAGTGGAAGATGATGATTTAGTTTCTGTGACCTTGAATGGTCTAGGAAAGGATTATGCACAGTTCCGAATATCCATTTCCATCCGTGAAAGATTTCCTGATTTTGAGGAGTTGATTGCTCTTCTAATTTCTGAGGAGCAGAGAAATGGTGGTGCATCTTCTTCAGGAGGAACTTCAAAAGAAGTTGTCTTCTACTCAAATGCTAGAAGAGGTAGAGGCAGAGGTAGAGGAGGCTGATTTGGAGGCCGTGGTAGAAATCAGAATATGCAGCAAACTCAAGAAAACCAGTCCTATGGAGGAGGACGTGGTAACTCTAGAGGCAGGGGGAGCCAAAGAGGTCGTGGTGGATGGCAAAGAGGCCAAAATGCAAACAGAAATGTTGAATGCTACTACTGTGGTAAAATGGATCATATGGCTAAAAACTGCTATAAAAAGCAGAATGACATCATGAATGGGAAATTGCAACAAGGGAATTTTGCATCTTCTAGTAGACAAGGTGATGACAGAAATGAGCATTTGTTTATGGTGCAGCACATGAACAATTCTGTGACAAGTGCAGAAGAAAGCAACGATGTATGGTATGTTGACTCAGGTGCATCAAACCACATGGCAGGTCATGCAGAATGGATGGAGGATGCAAGGAAAATGGAAAAACCAGGATTTGTGGAGACTGGTGATGATACTGCACATCCTATTGTGCAGATTGGAAAATTTTCTTTGTCTATGCAGGATGGGAAAAATAAATACCTGTCCAATATATTTCATGTCCCGAATATCACCAAGAATCTGGTTTTTGTTGGTCAAATGGTTGAGCAAGGCTTGTAGGTCAGATTTAATCATCATGGATGCTTTAATGTTGAGGATATGAAAAATAAAGGTCGCTTGATAGCAAAAGGAAAGAAGAATGTCAGAATGTCTACGTTGGATGCAAACATGCCTGAATTGAGTGCAGCAATGTTTGCACATGGGACCGGTGTAGTTGCAGATATTGATATCTGGCATAAACGCATTGGTCATGTTAATGTATAGCGACTTAAATCAATGCAGGCCCAAAATATTATTGCAGGATTGCCTAAATTCAAGGTTGTAGAAATGCATAAGGTATGTGAAGCCTGTCAATTTGGAAAACAGGCTAGGAAACCATTTCCTAGACATGTTCAAGAGAGTAAGAAGCCATTGGAATTAATCCACTCTAATGTGTGGACTACTAAAGCTGCATCTCTTGGAGGCTGTCATTATTTCGTCACTTTTATTGATGACTATAGCAGAAAAGTTTGGGTGTATTTTATGAAAAAGAAAAGTGAAGTTTTTGGGCATTTCAAAACTCTTAAAGCTATGGCTGAAAAAGAAATAGGTCTGCAAATAAAATGCCTAAGGTCAAATGGAGGGGGAGAGTACCTCTCAAATGAGTCTGCAAGGTTCCTACAGGAGCATGGCATAAAGCAGCAATATTCATGTAGTCATACCCCACAACAAAATGGAATCACAGAAAGGAAAAACAGGCATATTGGAGAGGTATCTTGTGCCATGCTCAATGAAAAAGACATGCCAGATTTTTATTGGGCTGAAGTAGTTGCTACAGCAGTCTACATAATGAACAGGACTCCCACTGTAGCAATACATGGGATGACTCCAGAGGAGAGGTATACTGGTAGGAAACCAGATATTTCTCATTTGAAAATTTTTGGTTGCATTGCCTATGTACATGTGCCAGATGAGTTGAGATCTAAGTTGGATCCAAAAGCTGAGAAGTGCATCTTTATTGGTTACTCTCTGCAGCAAAAAGGGTATAGATGCTATAACCCTTCTACTCGTAAGTTTATAGTGAGCAGAGATGTTGTTTTTTATGAGATGAGTAGCTGGTATAAACCAGTAAATGTGATTGATGATGTAGATGCACAAAATGGTAATGCTGCACAAAATTCACAACAGCAGTCACAAAATATTAGTGAACCTAGAGCGTTGTTGTATTGCTGCGCATTCGAGGTGTGAAAACCACCCAAAAGTTGTGCGTGTGATTTGATACTTTGTACATACTTAGTTGTTATGTTTGCTCTTTCATTCTATGCTGAAGACAGAGAAGAACAGGGATTTTTTGATATTTTAAGATATGCCGATTATGGGTTTTGTGAGGAAGTACTAAACTATTTCCAAGAGATGCAAATCGAAGTACATTGGAGGATAAAAATGCCAAATGTGGGAGCTTGCTTGATGTTCAGCACATGTTTGACTGCATACCACAATGTAATGAGTATTTTTTGGAGTTTCCTTATCCTTGGCTATGTTGACAAGGGAATTCAGCTATTTGCATCCATGACGAGGGTATATGGCACTATGGTGGACTTACTAGGATTTTGGCTTGGCAAGTGGGAACAACATTAAGCCTATTCCTTTTCATTTGTGTGCAATACACCACATGGAGAGTATTGTAGTAAAAATTGAACTTGGTTAAAACTCTTTGTGGTGAATACTCTCTATATAGAGTATGCTAAAAACAAAGGCGGTCTTTTTTAGGATTGATTATGGAAAAAGGTACCAAAAATGATTGGAGGGAAATCCGAAAAGGGGGGAAAGTTTTTTTCGAATGTTGGAACAGAGACGAATGTGCAGGGAACGCCGATATGGGAAGAAGAGGAACGGGGGACTCTACAGCTGAGAAGGGAGAATCACACTGGAAATAAAAAAGAGGAAAAGGAAGACATCTATGGCAGGAGGAGATCACCGCATACATTGAAGGATGACGAATAAGGTAGCATGCATGAGACAACAGAAGAACGGAGACAGTGAGTGGACAGACGAAAAGAATGTGCTGAGGAGACTGAGAACGTTGCAGAAGATGACAAGGTGACACAATGATTATGGCAAGTTTTGGAGATAAAATCAACAACGGAATCTTCAATCATAACAGTCAGTCAAGTCAAAGGTGTGACATCTGGTGAGAAGCTGCAGGAATAAGTGAAGTTCAAGATGAAGACATCGGCATCAACAAACATAATTGCAAAAAGGAGTCAATTGATTAGTCATGGAGATGTCGGCATGGCCGCCAAGTTGAGGAGAAAGCCTGTGGACTGACAGTCGCAGCGCAGTGCACCGGTGGCGTCCACGGTGGTAGACCCATCCGGATTCGAAGTTGAGCATCTCTCTCGGTTGCAAGCATAACGTATCATCGCAAATGTGGGAGTGTTCATGTCGAAGAAAAGAAGTCTCTCTCTGGACGAAAAGAGAAGTCAACCTTTATAGAACTTCCATGAAAGCCAGGACGTCTATCTTCTGCGCGAACTGGAGAAGCAAGGCCCAGGAAAGGGGTGGTCAGTCAAACTGTGAAGGATATGCTGCAGACCTTAGTTGATGACGATCTCCTGTTCAAAGACAAGATTGGCACGTATGAATATTTCTGGAGTTTTTCAAGCTCTGCTGATCAGCTGAGACGAGTTCGAGCAAAGCTCGAAGCTGATATAGGAAACTTAAAGTAACAGCAAGCACAGCTTACTAGAGAGATAGAGTGCTCCAAGAAAGGCAAAGAGGATACAGTTGAACGTGAGGCAACCTAATTAGAACTAAAAGGTACAGAGGAGAGGCATAAGTCTTTGAAGACGGATTTGGAAGTCTATGTGGACACTGATCTTGTTGCTTTTGAAGCTATGAGAAATGGTTGTAAACCTGCCCATACTGTAGTGAACCGCTGGATAGATAATATATTTGCTTTACAACATTGGTGTTCTACGAACTTCCCAGATGCAAAAGACAAATTGGAACTTATGTACAAAGAGATGGCTTGGACGGTCTTCTCCAAATGAAAGGGATTGAAGCTACTGTGCTGGGAACAGATACTCTGCAGTGAACCCCAATATAAATAGCTACTTACATGCAGGCATCTTGGTTGGCACATGATGTGACTCAAGTGTAGCTATTTCTGTCTGTGGTGCATCTTTAAAGTAAAGGTATTGTGACTTCTTGGTAGAGAATAGTTATATTTACTTGAGCTGCAACTGGCACTTTTTGATATCGTCTTGAGTGGCAGCCATTGTGTCAGTCTCGTTGGAAGCTTGGCAGATCTATTATTGCTCACCAATCTATTCATCTTGTCTATTTGTATGATTGATCGCCAATCCTAAAATTTAACAAGGACTTCTGTGGTTGCGACATTGCTTTCATAAACCCTTCGACATCTTTGGTGAACCCGACGTGAAAGCGTCGCAGAAATTTCAGGATGGGAGACACTTCAGCCTCTATTTCAGCTTCCTCTACAACTCCAGCTGCCTCTACTTCAGCTCCATCAATGACTGCTGCGACAAGTACTTCAACGGAGGATCTAAAACAGATTTTGCAGAATATGTCCATATATATGCAGCTCCAAAATCAGCAAACACAAATGTATATGCAGCAGCAACAACAATCGCATCAACAGCAGTTGTCTCAGCAAAGGCAACTCTATTCGGAGCAGGAGAATGCAAACAGCGCGACTAAGGCTATTGAAGCAGTTGAGAGTGAGAAGAAGCTATTTGATGGGCGTAATGTTTCAGCATATTTGAAGACATATGAGATCAAGGTGGGGTTTTTTGGAGTTCCTGCTGGACTTATGAGTAAGTACTTCCTTCGTCTTGTCACACCTGCTTTGAGGACAAAAGTGACTGATCTTTTTATTCAAAATACACATTGGCAAGATTTTAAGAAGGCCTTGAAAGAATAATACTTCCTTGAGGACTTTGGTATGGCTACTCGGCGGTCATTCCGAGAGTGGGTCTACATGCCAAACAAAGGTCTTGCTGCTTCGGAGTTGATTCGAGAATTCGAAGAGAGGTATAGTCAGCTTGATGCTATTGAACAAAGAGCATTGGATGTTGAAAAAGTTGAGCTTTTCTTGCAAGCTGCAGATCCTGCTCTTCAAGAAGAATTGGGTGAGCTTCTTGAAGATCGCACGAAGCCTATGGGTCTTAAAATTGATTGGCAGGATGCTCAGGATGTAGTCTCGACTTTGACCAAGAGGAGGATATGGAAGACTCGCCTACAGAATGGTTCCATGACACCTACACCATCATCTGCTCCTATGCCTACTTCTATCCCTGTTATTTCTTCTCCTCCTCAGCCAGTTTCTTGGCCTATGCCAGTGCCTACTATTTCTACTCCACCTATTCCTCCTGTTCCACGACCGATGCCTACACCTTCTGCTTCAAAACCATCCGCTCCATCGGTGCCTACCTCTATTGATGACATAATCAAAGGCATCACAGATTTGACACTTGAGTCAGTCAAAGTGGAGTTGGTGGGTAAGTTGAAGAAGCAGTTTGCTTCGACTGTGCCTACTACTTCTTCTAGTGCTCCTACTGCACCTAGGAGTGCTCCTAGTGCTCCTAGGAGAGATCGGAGATGTATTTGGTGTGATAGTACGGAGCATCAGCATTGCAGGGATTGTGATTCTTTCCAGGATGCAAGGAGGCAGAATTTGGTATATTGGGGGCAAGATGGTAAGATTTGGTTGACTAAGACAGGAGCTCCACTTGCTACCAACTTTGGTAAAGGTGGAATGAAGAAGTTAGTGGAGGACATGGCTGCGCGTCCTTCTTATGTGACAGCTAGAGGTGATGCTTCCGCATATGGAGTACAGATTGAGAAGGGATCAGAGACTCAGTCCGCACTATGGACTTATGCTATGAGACTGCAAACAAGGGGAAAATTCAGCAAACTGTTTTGACTAGCGCAGGCTCTAGTATCAGATCAGAGACAAGTTGGGACTCGCGTGTTGACAGGTATTCTATTTATGCTTATTTGGCTAAATCTCATGGTGCAGATGTATTTGTTGAGGAGAAGCGTAAGAGGGATGAAGAAAATCCAAGTGCAGCTAAGAAGACTAGAGGGGGTGAGTTTGTTACTCCACCTACTGCAGGACCGTCTTCAAGACCAGGGCCAGATCGACAGATGGAGGATGCTCAAAAGAGAGAAAAGAGGCAAGATCCTAGAGAGAGAAAGCAGCCAGGATTCAGATTGATGTCCGATATTGAGACATCTACAGACATGAAGAAAATCTTTAATGATAAGATACTTGGCAGTGAGGTGACTTTCACTATTTTTGAGATTTTGGGCATCTCAAAAAGAGAGTTTCAGGATCAGTTTCAGGAGGTCCTGAAGAGGAAAAGACATGCATTGGCTACCACTGATACACAGGGAGTTTTGATTGGAGAGTTGGATGAGGATGATGATGAGGTTATGGTTGATAATGCTTCTGTTTTGCCGCAGGTAGAGAAGAGGGTTCAGCCTATGCATTATGCTGAAATTGATGAGCCTGTCATGATACCGCGTAGTCACTTTTCGCGGAGCCATTGGGCTAGGGCAACTACAGAGACGATGGTAAAGATTGGAGAGAAACAGGTGCCTTATGTTGCATTGGTTGATCATGGTTCAAAGATTAATCTCATAGTTCGTGGAGTTTATGAGAGTAACAGATGGCCTATGGATGTAGAGCATGGGTGGCGTATGAGAGCTGCCAATAACACTGCAGGTGATTTATATGCTGCTTGCCCTAGTGTCAGGGTTTCTATTGGTGATGTAGAGGAGGATTTTCATTTCTTTGTGCAGGATTCATGCTCTTATCCCATAATTCTTGGACAGCCATTCATTAAAGAGATGCGCATGGAGACAAAGGTCATGGATGATGGATCTGCTTATGCACGGATTCGTAGTAAAGATGGTATGAGAGTAGTTCAGTTTATGACTGTATGTGTGAACCATGTTAGAAACAGGGATACTCTCAGAGATGCACCCTTACCCACTGTGAGGGATTCGGGTTTTCATTAGGTACCGCCATTTCGCGAGACGACGGTGATACAGAGGAGAGGAGATTGGAGTTCTCGCCTCCTGGCAGTGATGTTTTCTCCTCCAGTTATGTTGGGATTTCAGCAAACAGTTCGATGAGCTATCAGAAGACTTCTAGATTGTCTAGAGCTGCCAGGCAGTATATATGCAGGAAGGAGAGAAATTTGAAAAATGCAGGAATTTTGGAGGATGATGAGCACATAGATGGTATGTATGACAGTGTGATTTGTGCAGATACGATGACAGAGATGGGAGATATGCTGAAAACTGATATGCTGAATTGTCATGGTAATGTATTAGTGCAGTCCCTGGACATGTTTCATGAAATTGCAGATTTTGTGTCACAGATTGAGTCAGAGGCTGAGGAAACTCAGTAAAGAGTGTTGAGTGCTGAAGAAATTCAGCAAACAGAGTTTCCAGCTGGTTATGATCAGCTTTCAGAGAGACAGAGGGCTGAAAATTTTCAGCCAACAGAGTTTACTGCTGAAATATTTCAGCATTCAGAGTTTGGGGCTATTTCTATGCAGTCCATAGAGCAGAGGGCTGAGAATAATCAGCCATTGGAGTGCAGAATTGCTAATTTACAGCAAGGTTTATGTAATGCAGAAGAGCATAATGAAGCCAGGGTTGACACGAAATACAAAACTGTGGATAAGAAGGTGAAGCCGGTTGTTGTACCGCTTCCATCTGACAGTGATCAGCAAATAGAGAGGGCTGCTAAACAGCAAATTTTGAGGAATCGGGAGCATATTGGTCATAAATTTTCAGCAGAGACACTTGCTGAATTGAAAATTGGAAATGGCGATTTCTTGTTACCCATAGAGAAGCAATGCTTTTAAGAGATGCTAAAGCGTCATGGAAGGGGATTTGCTTTTTTGCCACATGAGATTGGATGTGTGAATCCTGATATTGTTGGTCCTATGGTCATTTTTACTATTCCTCATATTCCATGGAATCTCCGACCTATTCCAGTGCCTAAAGCACATTTGCCAAAGCTGATTGATTTATTAAATGAGAAAATCAGGATGGGAATCCTTGAGCCTTCATCTGCACCATACTCAAACAGGTGGTTTACAGTTCCAAAGAAGAATGGTACTCTTCGATTTATTCAGGACATGCAGCCAGTAAACAGAGTTACTATCAGGAATGTTGGTATAGGTCCAGTTGTGGATGAGTTTGCAGAGGCATTTGCT
This sequence comes from Lygodium microphyllum, assembly GCF_053477565.2. Taxonomy (NCBI): domain Eukaryota; kingdom Viridiplantae; phylum Streptophyta; class Polypodiopsida; order Schizaeales; family Lygodiaceae; genus Lygodium; species Lygodium microphyllum. The sequence continues at coordinate 46,646,354 of NC_141152.1, read as the reverse complement.
GGACGTTCCATCTATTCTTTGGGTGATTTGTATTCAGGATATGATCAGTTTCAGCTGGCTTTGGAAAGCAGGGACATAACCACCATGAGAACTCCTATTGGGCTTGTCAGGATGTGTACCTTGCCTCAAGGTGCCACTAATTCTGTTGCGCATATGATGAATGCCATGCATAAGGTCCTTCGTGATTACATACCTCAGCTTACTATGCCTTTCTTGGATGATGTGCCCATTAAGGGGTGTGCAGAAGAAGAGAAAAATGAGAGCCTAAATGAGCAGGGATGCAGATACTTTGTGGCTGATCATATTTCAGCATGTGAGAAGATTTTAGCCAGGTTAGAAGAAGTGAACTTGACACTTTCAGGGCAAAAATCTGTTTTTGGAGTGAATGAGGTTGTTATTGTAGGGCATATGTGTGGATATTATGGTAGGAAACCCTCACCTGATAAGGTGAATGCTATAGGCAAGATTGCAGAGTATTGTTCTACTACTTTAGAGGTACGGAGATTCATTGGTGCTTGTGTGTTTTATATGATTTGGATACCTCATTTTGCACACATAGCAGATTGTTTGTATCAGCTGCTTCGAAAGGGGCAGAAATTCTATTGGGATGAGAGTCACACTAGAGCCATGCGGAAATTGAAGAAGTTATTGCAGAATGCTCCTACTCTTAGGAAAGCGGATTATAATTGTGATAGGCCTATTGTGTTGACAGTTGACACTAGTCCAATTGGTATAGGTTGGGCTGTGGGTCAAGATGATGCAGATGAAAATAGGTATGCTATTCGGTTTGGGGCGAAAGTCCTAAACGAGAGACAGAGGAGATATCCGCAAATCAAGAGAGAGTTATTGGGGATTGTCACGGCTCTCAAATGTGACAAGGAGTACTTTATTGGAGCTTCAGTTGTGGTAGAGATAGATTGCTTGCCATTGATTGGTATGATCACGAGTTGCTCTACTCCGGATATAGCTATGTTGAGATGGATTGCATACATCAAGTCATTAAATCCGGAATTTAAACACATAGCAGGGAAGGATAATCCAGTGGCAGATATGTTGTCTAGAGCCAGGTATGATGATGAGGAGACTCTACTTGCAGAAGAGGATGATGCAGAAATTTCAGCCACTATGGTTGATCATGTTTGTCATGTTTATGATATTGTGGCTTTCACAGAAGAACTCTATGTTGGAGATTGGTTGCAGATTGGCAGGTACCTTAGTACACTAAGCAAAAGAGATGAATGGACAGATGAAGAGTTCAAGAAGATTAGAAGGAAAGCCTATGGATATTTTCTCAAGGATGGATTTCTTTGGAAGCATCCGAAGAAAAGAGGCGGATTACCTTTGCGGGTTGTCTGCGATAGAGAGACACAGTTACAGGTGATGAGGGAGTTTCATGAGAGTCCTTGGGCTGGTCATAGAGGAGTGTGGGCTACTTATGAGAAAATCAAGGAGAAATATTGGTGGAAAGGCATGTATAGAGATGTTTCTCACTTTGTTGAGACTTGCAGAGACTGCCAGATGTATTCAGTAGTGCGTCATCGAGATGAGCTTCATCCGACCTATCCGCTATGCATTCATTATAAGTGGGTAGTTGATTTGGTTACCATGCCTATGGGTCTATGGCAGATGAGATACATTGTTTTGGCTAGAGAGGATCTTACCAATCATGTTGAGAGCAGATATTTGAGAACGAAGACCACTAGTGCAGTGTGTAAGTTCTTATTGGAGGAAATTTTCTGCAGGTATGGTTGTGTGGTAAGATCACTGCGGATCGTGGTGAATTGGATGCAGATGAAGCTAGGGAGTTTTTCTCTCAGCTAGGAATCAAATTGGCTCTAACCACAGCATACAATCCAGAGGGAAATGGAAAGAGTGAAAGAGGGCATCCACCGATAGTGAAAGCATTAGCCAAAGCATGCAGAGGACGGATTGGAGAATGGCCGAGACTTCTACCATTTGCTTTATGGGCTGATCGTACGACTCATAGTGTTACCACAGGATATATGCCTGCAGAGTTGATGTATGGTCAGAAACCTGTTATGCCGATTGAGACTTGTGCTTTGACTTGGTCAGTTTTACCTTGGCAGGAGGATTTGACAAGAGAGGAGCTCTTAGCTCTTCAGATTCGACAGTTGGAGAGGAGACCTGAGGATATTCAGCTAGCTATTGACAGGTTGAAGGTTGCTAGACTAAGGAACAAGGACAGGTTTGATAGCAGGCATCGTTTGCGACCAAGAGCAATAGAAGAGGGAGATTGGGTATTGGTGTTTGATAGCAGTCTTGAAAATCAGCATACTGCACTTCGGAAGATGGTGAAAAGATGGTTTGGTCCATACATAGTTAGACATGTTTTTGATAATGCAACATATGAGTTGACTGAATTGGATGGGACAGTGCTTAGAGTGCCTATTGCTGGAAAAAGAATCAAGGTTTTCAAGAAAAGAGATGATGAGGATTATGCATTGGAAGAATTTTCAAGAGAAGAGCAACGACAAGAAACTCCAATGGAAGAGACAGATGATATGGCTGAAAATCTTGTTGATCTACCAGAAATGCATAACGAAGAGATTGATTTGTTTGTGGATCTTGATGATAATGATCATGGGTAGTTGGCCCATCCGGAGGATGCGCAGGATTAGAGGGGGTGGATGTCGTATTGCTGCGCATTCGAGGTGTGAAAACCACCCAAAAGTTGTGCGTGTGATTTGATACTTTGTACATACTTAGTTGTTATGTTTGCTCTTTCATTCTATGCTGAAGACAGAGAAGAACAGGGATTTTTTGATATTTTAAGATATGCCGATTATGGGTTTTGTGAGGAAGTACTAAACTATTTCCAAGAGATGCAAATCGAAGTACATTGGAGGATAAATATGCCAAATGTGGGAGCTTGCTTGATGTTCAGCACATGTTTGACTGCATACCACAATGTAATGAGTATTTTTTGGAGTTTCCTTATCCTTGGCTATGTTGACAAGGGAATTCAGCTATTTGCGTCCATGACGAGGGTATATGGCACTATGGTGGACTTACTAGGATTTTGGCTTGGCAAGTGGGAACAACATTAAGCCTATTCCTTTTCATTTGTGTGCAATACACCACATGGAGAGTATTGTAGTAAAAATTGAACTTGGTTAAAACTCTTTGTGGTGAATACTCTCTATATAGAGTATGCTAAAAACAAAGGCGGTTTTTTTTAGGATTGATTATGGAAAAAGGTACCAAAAATGATTGGAGGGAAATCCGGAAAGGGGGGAAAGTTTTTTTTGAATGTTGGAACAGAGACGAATGTGCAGGGAACGCCGATATGGGAAGAAGAGGAACGGGGGACTCTGCAGCTGAGAAGGGAGAATCACACTGGAAATAAAAAAGAGGAAAACGAAGACATCTATGGCAGGAGGAGATCACCGCATACATTGAAGGATGACGAATAAGGTAGCATGCATGAGACAGCAGAAGAACGGAGACAGTGAGTGGACAGACGAAAAGAATGTGCTGAGGAGACTGAGAACGTTGCAGAAGATGACAAGGTGACACAATGATTATGGCAAGTTTTGGAGATAAAATCAACAACGGAATCTTCAATCATAACAGTCAGTCAAGTCAAAGGTGCGACATCTGGTGAGAAGCTGCAGGAATAAGTGAAGTTCAAGATGAAGACATCGGCATCAACAAACATAATTGCAAAAAGGAGTCAATTGATTAGTCATGGAGATGTCGGCATGGCCGCCAAGTTGAGGAGAAAGCCTGTGGACTGACAGTCGCAGCGCAGTGCACAGGCGGCGTCCACGATGGTAGACCCATCCAGATTCGAAGTTGAGCATCTCTCTCGGTTGCAAGCAGAACGTATCATCGCAAATGTGGGAGTGTTCATGTCGAAGAAAAGAAGTCTCTCTCTGGACGAAAAGAGAATTCAACCTTTATAGATCTTCCATGAAAGCCAGGACGTCTATCTTCTACGCGAACTGGAGAAGCAAGGCCCAGGAAAGGGGTGGTCAGTCAAACTGTGAAGGATATGCTGCAGACCTTAGTTGATGACGATCTCTTGTTCAAAGACAAGATTGGCACGTATGAATATTTCTGGAGTTTTTCAAGCTCTGCTGATCAGCTGAGACGAGTTCGAGCAAAGCTCGAAGCTGATATAGGAAACTTAAAGTAACAGCAAGCACAGCTTACTAGAGAGATAGAGTGCTCCAAGAAAGGCAAAGAGGATACAGTTGAACGTGAGGCAACCTAATTAGAACTAAAAGGTACAGAGGAGAGGCATAAGTCTTTGAAGACGGATTTGGAAGTCTATACGGACACTGATCCTGTTGCTTTTGAAGCTATGAGAAATGGTTGTAAACCTGCCCATACTGTAGTGAACCACTGGATAGATAATATATTTGCTTTACAACATTGGTGTTCTACGAACTTCCCAGATGCAAAAGACAAATTGGAACTTATGTACAAAGAGATGGCTTGGACGGTCTTCTCCAAATGAAAGGGATTGAAGCTACTGTGCTGGGAACAGATACTCTGCAGTGAACCCCAATATAAATAGCTACTTACATGCAGGCATCTTGGTTGGCACATGATGTGACTCAAGTGTAGCTATTTCTGTCTGTGGTGCATCTTTAAAGTAAAGGTATTGTGACTTCTTGGTAGAGAATAGTTATATTTACTTGAGCTGCAACTGGCACTTTTTGATATCGTCTTGAGTGGCAGCCATTGTGTCAGTCTCGTTGGAAGCTTGGCAGATCTATTATTGCTCACCAATCTATTCATCTTGTCTATTTGTATGATTGATCGCCAATCCTAAAATTTAACAAGGACTTCTGTGGTTGCGACATTGCTTTCATAAACCCTTCGACATCTTTGGTGAACCCGACGTGAAAGCGTCGCAGAAATTTCACGATGGGAGACACTTCAGCCTCTATTTCAGCTTCCTCTACAACTCCAGCTGCCTCTACTTCAGCTCCATCAATGACTGCTGCGACAAGTACTTCAACAGAGGATCTAAAACAGATTTTGCAGAATATGTCCATATATATGCAGCTCCAAAATCAGCAAACACAAATGTATATGCAGCAGCAACAACAATCGCATCAACAGCAGTTGTCTCAGCAAAGGCAACTCTATTCGGAGCAGGAGAATGCAAACAGCGCGACTAAGGCTATTGAAGCAGTTGAGAGTGAGAAGAAGCTATTTGATGGGCGTAATGTTTCAGCATATTTGAAGACATATGAGATCAAGGTGGGGTTTTTTGGAGTTCCTGCTGGACTTATGAGTAAGTACTTCCTTCGTCTTGTCACACCTGCTTTGAGGACAAAAGTGACTGATCTTTTTATTCGAAATACACATTGGCAAGATTTTAAGAAGGCCTTGAAAGAATAATACTTCCTTGAGGACTTTGGTATGGCTACTCGGCGGTCATTCCGAGAGTGGGTCTACATGCCAAACAAAGGTCTTGCTGCTTCGGAGTTGATTCGAGAATTCGAAGAGAGGTATAGTCAGCTTGATGCTATTGAACAAAGAGCATTGGATGTTGAAAAAGTTGAGCTTTTCTTGCAAGCTGCAGATCCTGCTCTTCAAGAAGAATTGGGTGAGCTTCTTGAAGATCGCACGAAGCCTATGGGTCTTAAAACTGATTGGCAGGATGCTCAGGATGTAGTCTCGACTTTGACCAAGAGGAGGATATGGAAGACTCGCATACAGAATGGTTCCATGACACCTACACCATCATCTGCTCCTATGCCTACTTCTATCCCTGTTATTTCTTCTCCTCCTCAGCCAGTTTCTTGGCCTATGCCAGTGCCTACTATTTCTACTCCACCTATTCCTCCTGTTCCACGACCGATGCCTACACCTTCTGCTTCAAAACCATCCGCTCCATCGGTGCCTACCTCTATTGATGACATAATCAAAGGCATCACAGATTTGACACTTGAGTCAGTCAAAGTGGAGTTGGTGGGTAAGTTGAAGAAGCAGTTTGCTTCGACTGTGCCTACTACTTCTTCTAGTGCTCCTACTGCACCTAGGAGTGCTCCTAGTGCTCCTAGGAGAGATCGGAGATGTATTTGGTGTGATAGTACGGAGCATCAGCATTGCAGGGATTGTGATTCTTTCCAGGATGCAAGGAGGCAGAATTTGGTATATTGGGGGCAAGATGGTAAGATTTGGTTGACTAAGACAGGAGCTCCACTTGCTACCAACTTTGGTAAAGGTGGAATGAAGAAGTTAGTGGAGGACATGGCTGCGCGTCCTTCTTATGTGACAGCTAGAGGTGATGCTTCCGCATATGGAGTACAGATTGAGAAGGGATCAGAGACTCAGTCCGCACTATGGACTTATGCTATGAGACTGCAAACAAGGGGAAAATTCAGCAAACTGTTTTGACTAGCGCAGGCTCTAGTATCAGATCAGAGACAAGTTGGGACTCGCGTGTTGACAGGTATTCTATTTATGCTTATTTGGCTAAATCTCATGGTGCAGATGTATTTGTTGAGGAGAAGCGTAAGAGGGATGAAGAAAATCCAAGTGCAGCTAAGAAGACTAGAGGGGGTGAGTTTGTTACTCCACCTACTGCAGGACCGTCTTCAAGACCAGGGCCAGATCGACAGATGGAGGATGCTCAAAAGAGAGAAAAGAGGCAAGATCCTAGAGAGAGAAAGCAGCCAGGATTCAGATTGATGTCCGATATTGAGACATCTACAGACATGAAGAAAATCTTTAATGATAAGATACTTGGCAGTGAGGTGACTTTCACTATTTTTGAGATTTTGGGCATCTCAAAAAGAGAGTTTCAGGATCAGTTTCAGGAGGTCCTGAAGAGGAAAAGACATGCATTGGCTACCACTGATACACAGGGAGTTTTGATTGGAGAGTTGGATGAGGATGATGATGAGGTTATGGTTGATAATGCTTCTGTTTTGCCGCAGGTAGAGAAGAGGGTTCAGCCTATGCATTATGCTGAAATTGATGAGCCTGTCATGATACCGCGTAGTCACTTTTCGCGGAGCCATTGGGCTAGGGCAACTACAGAGACGATGGTAAAGATTGGAGAGAAACAGGTGCCTTATGTTGCATTGGTTGATCATGGTTCAAAGATTAATCTCATAGTTCGTGGAGTTTATGAGAGTAACAGATGGCCTATGGATGTAGAGCATGGGTGGCGTATGAGAGCTGCCAATAACACTGCAGGTGATTTATATGCTGCTTGCCCTAGTGTCAGGGTTTCTATTGGTGATGTAGAGGAGGATTTTCATTTCTTTGTGCAGGATTCATGCTCTTATCCCATAATTCTTGGACAGCCATTCATTAAAGAGATGCGCATGGAGACAAAGGTCATGGATGATGGATCTGCTTATGCACGGATTCGTAGTAAAGATGGTATGAGAGTAGTTCAGTTTATGACTGTATGTGTGAACCATGTTAGAAACAGGGATACTCTCAGAGATGCACCCTTACCCACTGTGAGGGATTCGGGTTTTCATTAGGTACCGCCATTTCGCGAGACGACGGTGATACAGAGGAGAGGAGATTGGAGTTCTCGCCTCCTGGCAGTGATGTTTTCTCCTCCAGTTATGTTGGGATTTCAGCAAACAGTTCGATGAGCTATCAGAAGACTTCTAGATTGTCTAGAGCTGCCAGGCAGTATATATGCAGGAAGGAGAGAAATTTGAAAAATGCAGGAATTTTGGAGGATGATGAGCACATAGATGGTATGTATGACAGTGTGATTTGTGCAGATACGATGACAGAGATGGGAGATATGCTGAAAACTGATATGCTGAATTGTCATGGTAATGTATTAGTGCAGTCCCTGGACATGTTTCATGAAATTGCAGATTTTGTGTCACAGATTGAGTCAGAGGCTGAGGAAACTCAGTAAAGAGTGTTGAGTGCTGAAGAAATTCAGCAAACAGAGTTTCCAGCTGGTTATGATCAGCTTTCAGAGAGACAGAGGGCTGAAAATTTTCAGCCAACAGAGTTTACTGCTGAAATATTTCAGCATTCAGAGTTTGGGGCTATTTCTATGCAGTCCATAGAGCAGAGGGCTGAGAATAATCAGCCATTGGAGTGCAGAATTGCTAATTTACAGCAAGGTTTATGTAATGCAGAAGAGCATAATGAAGCCAGGGTTGACACGAAATACAAAACTGTGGATAAGAAGGTGAAGCCGGTTGTTGTACCGCTTCCATCTGACAGTGATCAGCAAATAGAGAGGGCTGCTAAACAGCAAATTTTGAGGAATCGGGAGCATATTGGTCATAAATTTTCAGCAGAGACACTTGCTGAATTGAAAATTGGAAATGGCGATTTCTTGTTACCCATAGAGAAGCAATGCTTTTAAGAGATGCTAAAGCGTCATGGAAGGGGATTTGCTTTTTTGCCACATGAGATTGGATGTGTGAATCCTGATATTGTTGGTCCTATGGTCATTTTTACTATTCCTCATATTCCATGGAATCTCCGACCTATTCCAGTGCCTAAAGCACATTTGCCAAAGCTGATTGATTTATTAAATGAGAAAATCAGGATGGGAATCCTTGAGCCTTCATCTGCACCATACTCAAACAGGTGGTTTACAATTCCAAAGAAGAATGGTACTCTTCGATTTATTCAGGACATGCAGCCAGTGAACAGAGTTACTATCAGGAATGTTGGTATAGGTCCAGTTGTGGATGAGTTTGCAGAGGCATTTGCTGGACGTGCCATCTATTCTTTGGGTGATTTGTATTCAGGATATGATCAGTTTCAGCTGGCTTTGGAAAGCAAGGACATAACCACCATGAGAACTCCTATTGGGCTTGTCAGGATGTGTACCTTGCCTCAAGGTGCCACTAATTCTGTTGCGCATATGATGAATGCCATGCATAAGGTCCTTCGTGATTACATACCTCAGCTTACTATGCCTTTCTTGGATGATGTGCCCATTAAGGGGTGTGCAGAAGAAGAGAAAAATGAGAGCCTAAATGAGCAGGGATGCAGATACTTTGTGGCTGATCATATTTCAGCATGTGAGAAGATTTTAGCCAGGTTAGAAGAAGTGAACTTGACACTTTCAGGGCAAAAATCTGTTTTTGGAGTGAATGAGGTTGTTATTGTAGGGCATATGTGTGGATATTATGGTAGGAAACCCTCACCTGATAAGGTGAATGCTATAGGCAAGATTGCAGAGTATTGTTCTACTACTTTAGAGGTACGGAGATTCATTGGTGCTTGTGTGTTTTATATGATTTGGATACCTCATTTTGCACACATAGCAGATTGTTTGTATCAGCTGCTTCGAAAGGGGCAGAAATTCTATTGGGATGAGAGTCACACTAGAGCCATGCGGAAATTGAAGAAGTTATTGCAGAATGCTCCTACTCTTAGGAAAGCGGATTATAATTGTGATAGGCCTATTGTGTTGACAGTTGACACTAGTCCAATTGGTATAGGTTGGGCTGTGGGTCAAGATGATGCAGATGGAAATAGGTATGCTATTCGGTTTGGGGCGAAAGTCCTAAACGAGAGACAGAGGAGATATCCGCAAATCAAGAGAGAGTTATTGGGGATTGTCACGGCTCTCAAATGTGACAAGGAGTACTTTATTGGAGCTTCAGTTGTGGTAGAGATAGATTGCTTGCCATTGATTGGTATGATCACGAGTTGCTCTACTCCGGATATAGCTATGTTGAGATGGATTGCATACATCAAGTCATTAAATCCGGAATTTAAACACATAGCAAGGAAGGATAATCCAGTGGCAGATATGTTGTCTAGAGCCAGGTATGATGATGAGGAGACTCTACTTGCAGAAGAGGATGATGCAGAAATTTCAGCCACTATGGTTGATCATGTTTGTCATGTTTATGATATTGTGGCTTTCACAGAAGAACTCTATGTTGGAGATTGGTTGCAGATTGGCAGGTACCTTAGTACACTAAGCAAAAGAGATGAATGGACAGATGAAGAGTTCAAGAAGATTAGAAGGAAAGCCTATGGATATTTTCTCAAGGATGGATTTCTTTGGAAGCATCCGAAGAAAAGAGGCGGATTACCTTTGCGGGTTGTCTGCGATAGAGAGACACAGTTACAGGTGATGAGGGAGTTTCATGAGAGTCCTTGGGCTGGTCATAGAGGAGTGTGGGCTACTTATGAGAAAATCAAGGAGAAATATTGGTGGAAAGGCATGTATAGAGATGTTTCTCACTTTGTTGAGACTTGCAGAGACTGCCAGATGTATTCAGTAGTGCGTCATCGAGATGAGCTTCATCCGACCTATCCGCTATGCATTCATTATAAGTGGGTAGTTGATTTGGTTACCATGCCTATGGGTCTATGGCAGATGAGATACATTGTTTTGGCTAGAGAGGATCTTACCAATCATGTTGAGAGCAGATCTTTGAGAACGAAGACCACTAGTGCAGTGTGTAAGTTCTTATTGGAGGAAATTTTCTGCAGGTATGGTTGTGTGGTAAGATCACTGCGGATCGTGGTGAATTGGATGCAGATGAAGCTAGGGAGTTTTTCTCTCAGCTAGGAATCAAATTGGCTCTAACCACAGCATACAATCCAGAGGGAAATGGAAAGAGTGAAAGAGGGCATCCATCGATAGTGAAAGCATTAGCCAAAGCATGCAGAGGACGGATTGGAGAATGGCCGAGACTTCTACCATTTGCTTTATGGGCTGATCGTACGACTCATAGTGTTACCACAGGATATATGCCTGCAGAGTTGATGTATGGTCAGAAACCTGTTATGCCGATTGAGACTTGTGCTTTGACTTGGTCAGTTTTACCTTGGCAGGAGGATTTGACAAGAGAGGAGCTCTTAGCTCTTCGGATTCGACAGTTGGAGAGGAGACCTGAGGATATTCAGCTAGCTATTGACAGGTTGAAGGTTGCTAGACTAAGGAACAAGGACAGGTTTGATAGCAGGCATCGTTTGCGACCAAGAGCAATAGAAGAGGGAGATTGGGTATTGGTGTTTGATAGCAGTCTTGAAAATCAGCATACTGCACTTCGGAAGATGGTGAAAAGATGGTTTGGTCCATACATAGTTAGACATGTTTTTGATAATGCAACATATGAGTTGACTGAATTGGATGGGACAGTGCTTAGAGTGCCTATTGCTGGAAAAAGAATCAAGGTTTTCAAGAAAAGAGATGATGAGGATTATGCATTGGAAGAATTTTCAAGAGAAGAGCAACGACAAGAAACTCCAATGGAAGAGACAGATGATATGGCTGAAAATCTTGTTGATCTACCGGAAATGCATAACGAAGAGATTGATTTGTTTGTGGATCTTGATGATAATGATCATGGGTAGTTGGCCCATCCGGAGGATGCGCAGGATTAGAGGGGGTGGATGTCGTATTGCTGCGCATTCGAGGTGTGAAAACCACCCAAAAGTTGTGCGTGTGATTTGATACTTTGTACATACTTAGTTGTTATGTTTGCTCTTTCATTCTATGCTGAAGACAGAGAAGAACAGGGATTTTTTGATATTTTAAGATATGCCGATTATGGGTTTTGTGAGGAAGTACTAAACTATTTCCAAGAGATGCAAATCGAAGTACATTGGAGGATAAATATGCCAAATGTGGGAGCTTGCTTGATGTTCAGCACATGTTTGACTGCATACCACAATGTAATGAGTATTTTTTGGAGTTTCCTTATCCTTGGCTATGTTGACAAGGGAATTCAGCTATTTGCGTCCATGACGAGGGTATATGGCACTATGGTGGACTTACTAGGATTTTGGCTTGGCAAGTGGGAACAACATTAAGCCTATTCCTTTTCATTTGTGTGCAATACACCACATGGAGAGTATTGTAGTAAAAATTGAACTTGGTTAAAACTCTTTGTGGTGAATACTCTCTATATAGAGTATGCTAAAAACAAAGGCGGTTTTTTTTAGGATTGATTATGGAAAAAGGTACCAAAAATGATTGGAGGGAAATCCGGAAAGGGGGGAAAGTTTTTTTTGAATGTTGGAACAGAGACGAATGTGCAGGGAACGCCGATATGGGAAGAAGAGGAACGGGGGACTCTGCAGCTGAGAAGGGAGAATCACACTGGAAATAAAAAAGAGGAAAACGAAGACATCTATGGCAGGAGGAGATCACCGCATACATTGAAGGATGACGAATAAGGTAGCATGCATGAGACAGCAGAAGAACGGAGACAGTGAGTGGACAGACGAAAAGAATGTGCTGAGGAGACTGAGAACGTTGCAGAAGATGACAAGGTGACACAATGATTATGGCAAGTTTTGGAGATAAAATCAACAACGGAATCTTCAATCATAACAGTCAGTCAAGTCAAAGGTGCGACATCTGGTGAGAAGCTACAGGAATAAGTGAAGTTCAAGATGAAGACATCGGCATCAACAAACATAATTGCAAAAAGGAGTCAATTGATTAGTCATGGAGATGTCGGCATGGCCGCCAAGTTGAGGAGAAAGCCTGTGGACTGACAGTCGCAGCGCAGTGCACAGGCGGCGTCCACGATGGTAGACCCATCCGGATTCGAAGTTGAGCATCTCTCTCGGTTGCAAGCAGAACGTATCATCGCAAATGTGGGAGTGTTCATGTCGAAGAAAAGAAGTCTCTCTCTGGACGAAAAGAGAATTCAACCTTTATAGATCTTCCATGAAAGCCAGGACGTCTATCTTCTGCGCGAACTGGAGAAGCAAGGCCCAGGAAAGGGGTGGTCAGTCAAACTGTGAAGGATATGCTGCAGACCTTAGTTGATGACGATCTCCTGTTCAAAGACAAGATTGGCACGTATGAATATTTCTGGAGTTTTTCAAGCTCTGCTGATCAGCTGAGACGAGTTCGAGCAAAGCTCGAAGCTGATATAGGAAACTTAAAGTAACAGCAAGCACAGCTTACTAGAGAGATAGAGTGCTCCAAGAAAGGCAGAGAGGATACAGTTGAACGTGAGGCAACCTAATTAGAACTAAAAGGTACAGAGGAGAGGCATAAGTCTTTGAAGACGGATTTGGAAGTCTATACGGACACTGATCCTGTTGCTTTTGAAGCTATGAGAAATGGTTGTAAACCTGCCCATACTGTAGTGAACCACTGGATAGATAATATATTTGCTTTACAACATTGGTGTTCTACGAACTTCCCAGATGCAAAAGACAAATTGGAACTTATGTACAAAGAGATGGCTTGGACGGTCTTCTCCAAATGAAAGGGATTGAAGCTACTGTGCTGGGAACAGATACTCTGCAGTGAACCCCAATATAAATAGCTACTTACATGCAGGCATCTTGGTTGGCACATGATGTGACTCAAGTGTAGCTATTTCTGTCTGTGGTGCATCTTTAAAGTAAAGGTATTGTGACTTCTTGGTAGAGAATAGTTATATTTACTTGAGCTGCAACTGGCACTTTTTGATATCGTCTTGAGTGGCAGCCATTGTGTCAGTCTCGTTGGAAGCTTGGCAGATCTATTATTGCTCACCAATCTATTCATCTTGTCTATTTGTATGATTGATCGCCAATCCTGAAATTTAACAAGGACTTCTGCGGTTGCGACATTGCTTTCATAAACCCTTTGACAGCGTCCTCTAGCAGTGGTTCACATTCTTCGCCATGGACAGGCAGATTGAGATCTGGAGAATCTTCTCAAAGCAATGTAGATAGTGGTATGCAGGTATCACGAAAAGGAAAAGAGAAGGTTGATCAACCCATGTTTGATGTGAATGCAGGTCACTCTTATGTGGATGGTGAATCCAGTGGCTCAGAACAGAGCATTGATGATGAGTTGGGTATTCCTTCTATTGTTACACCTGGAGTAAGGAAGACCAGGGATGTTTTAAGAGCACTTGGGAATGAACCTATTTTGCGCAGGTCTACGAGAGCTAGGTATCCAGTGGATAGGCTAAAATATGATGGATTTACAGCCATTCACTATGCATATATGGTCAAAGTGATACAGGAACTAGAACCCACTTCTTTTGAGCAAGCCATGGGAAAAGAAAAATGGAAGAAGGCCATGGATGAAGAAATGGATGCCTTGGAAGCAAATGCTACATGGGAATTGGTACCTTTGTCTAAAGGTAAGAATGCAATTGGCTGTAAGTGGGTTTATAAGGTGAAGCACAATGCAGATGGTTCTGTGAACAAATACAAGGCAAGATTAGTAGTCAAGGGGTATGCACAAACATATGGCATTGATTATGAAGAAACATTCAGTCCGGTTGCAAGGATGGCAACTGTAAGAGCAGTCATTGCTATGGCTGCATCAAAGGAATGGTCTTTACATCAGATGGATGTAAAGAATGCCTTTTTGCATGGTGATTTGCAAGAAGAGGTCTATATGGAGCAGCCACCAGGTTATGTGCATGCTGTTCATCCTGAGTTTGTTTGCAGGTTGAAGAAAGCCTTGTATGGCTTGAAGCAAGCACCTAGAGCATGGTATGATAAGATAGGACAGTATCTTGTCACTATTGGCTTTCAGATTTCCAAGGCAGATTTCTCACTTTATGTGAGAAAAACAAAGAAATATATTATGCTACTTGTCATTTATATTGATGATTTGATTATGATAGGTGATAGTGATGAAGATATCCTTCATGTGAAAATGCTATTGAAGCAAAAGTTTGAGATGAAGGATGTGGAAGAGCTGCGTTATTTCTTGGGCATTGAGGTGATTAGATCACCATGTGGGATACAGCTCTTGTAGAGGCAGTATGGATTGGACATGCTGTCCAAATATGGGATGATAGGCTGTAAGCCTATTTCAGTTCCTTTGGAGCAGAATGTGAAGCTGAGCGTAGATTCAGGTGAGCTTCTGGAAGACCCTACTATGTACAGACGCATAGTAGGAAGTTTGATTTATATGACTATTACCAGGCCAGATTTGAGCTATGCTGTTGGATTGGTAAGTCCGTTTATGCAGGCTCCAAGGAAATCGCATTTGGATGCGGCTAGACGCATACTCAGATATGTGAAGTCCACATTGCAGTATGGACTATTTTATGAGACTAGGGTTCAAATACAGTTGCATGGATACACTGATGCCGATTGGGCTGGTAGTATTTCTGATAGACGATCTACCAGTGGGTATGTGTTCTCTTTTGGGAGTGCTGCAGTCACTTGGAGCAGCAAGAAACAGCCTACAGTTGCCTTGTCGAGCACAGAGGCGAAGTACAGGGGTGCAGCAATGGCTGCATGTGAGGTAGCTTGGTTGCATAAGCTACTTTATGATATGTATCAGCCTACAGATGGGCCAGTTGTCATTTATTGTGACAACATGAGTAGTATACACTTGGCAAATAACCCACTCTACCATGCTAGAACAAAGCACATTGAGGTGCATTATCACTATGTGCGGGAGAGGGTTTTACTAGGTCTTATTGATCTAGTTTATGTCAGCATAGAGGATCAGGTAGCTGACATATTTACGAAGGCATTGGGCGCAGAGAAGCTGCGCAAGTTCAGAGACTTGCTTGGTGTGCAGGAATTGGGATTGAGCTGGAGGGGGAGTGTTGAGATTCGAGCTCCACTCGTGATACGCCAGGGTGACCGTTGTGTATTTATGTCACCGACTTGTCAGTTGTAGATGCGGTTTGTACACCGCCCATGAATAATAGCTAGGTGACAGCTATCCTTATCTACTCTAGTTCGTGGCTCAGTTAGTATGCCACATGCCACCTTAGTTAGTTGAGTTTGGTTTGAGACCCATATATAGGATTCTTCTATTTCTATGTATGAGAGTTCTTTTTGGCTTACACAAACTAAGAAGAGGAAAACTGTTTTCAGCCTCCATCTCTGTGTGTATTCCCCCATTGTGCAAGCAAGAAAGCTTCAAGTGAGACTCCTTCCTTCTCTCCCACAATCGTGACAGTATGCATCCATGCTTTATCCAAAACTGGCAATTTAAGGGGTTCAACGAGAGACGATATGATCGACACCATTCAAAGAAAACTCGGAGTTTGTCTACATGCTCCTTCCAAGTGGAGTGAATACATAAATCATCAACAAAAACCTCTAACTCCTTCCTAAGCATATCCTTGAATATAGCACACATGAGCCTCTCAAAGGTAGCTGGTGCATTAGTCATCAATACGAAGGGCATGATTACGTAGGCAAAGACCCCCATTGAGTGAGTGGCAAAGGTGGTCTTGCGCATATCGTTAGGGTGCACTTGCACCTGGTAGTACTCTGAGAAGTCATCCAAGAAACTGTAGGCCTATTTACTAGGCATTCTCTCAAGCATGTGATCAGTATACGACAATGGATAATTATCTCTCTTCGTAGCAGCATTTACTTTTTTGTAGTTGGCATGCACTCTAATCTTTCAATTCTTCTTTAGTAATACAATGACTATGGGTGAAACCCAATCCATGTGCTCAATCTCATAGAATAATCCCGCTCTTATTAGCTTATCAATTCTCTCCTTAACAGTGTGAACGTGTTTTGGACTCGTGCGATACAGTCTGTGAGTCACTATACTCAAATATACCCCTTTATGTTCCTCTAGGGACCAAGCAAAGATGTCTATATACTCTTGCAAGAGAGCAATGAAACTTGCTTCCTCTTCCTTGGTCAAGTCGTCAACTATAAAGGTAGGTAGGGGTGTCTCCCCCTCCCTTGCTAAATTGACTTCTTTGACCTTGGTGGGTCCTTCTATTGGTTTGCTTGCTTACCCTTGGTGCTTGGCTCCTAGCAAGATCGCTACCCTATCGCCTTTCTTAAACTTGGTGAATCTCCTTGGTAGGTCTTGCCCTGTTCTTTGCTCCTTTGTCTATGTTTTCCTAGGCTACTTCATTCTTCCCTCCTTTAATCTACAATGCCTAAGGTGGATGGATAAGTCCCCCTTGATGCCTCTAGTCTTGAAAGGTTGAGTATCTCGGGATCACTATTTGAGCTTACTTCCAAACTCTCCCTCTTCCTAGAAAAGGGAGTCTCTCGTAGCTCTGATGGCAAAGTCATCCTGAGCAATGGTATGAAACTTGGTTGTGGACTAGGCCTACTTACTCAAATTCTATTGCACCTATACACTCCAACTAGGTGTGATCACAATCCATGCACATGACTACTCTTTCAATTCTAAAGGAATTTTCCTTCCGTGGTTTGGATTCTGCTCGTATTTGCTCTATCACCTCTCCCTTAGTGTCATATTCTATCATGTTAATTTTTCCTTCACTCTCATCGCTAAATGAGCAACAGTCCTCATATTCGTCGTTAGTGCTATCTTCATTCAACTACTCATCATCTCCTAAGTCTTGATATGCCTTGTCCTTCTTATCAGTGAGACTAAGGCCCAATTGTACATCAATTTTAAGTCGTGCACTTTGGTCCATTGTCACTTAGGTTTGTTCAATAGATCTTCGAGCGGTTTAAGGTTTATTGATGCGTTACTAGCTAACTTGTTAGTTAGGTGCTCTATGATCATCGATACTTGGAATAAGACTGGATTGGGCCCTCTCTGCATGCTCATAGCCATCATGCAGATTGCCACTAAGGGATCTTCTTGGGGTTTGCCAAAACTGCCTCAACAAGTTGCTTGCATTCCTAATTGTCAGAGAACGACAGGTCGATTGTAGCAAGGACATGCATCCAGTCTTGCTCGTCTTCAAGACAAGGGATATACCTAGTTAGTGTCCTGTAAAATTTCCTATTCAGGCTATTACCCTTCAGCTGCATAGTGAAGATGGCATCTAGGTTGACTATCATGGTCTTCGAGGTGTCCATCTCTACTCTTATGGCTTACATTTGATTGCCTAGGAAGATTAGACCATTGCCTCAGTCTTCGATGGCTATTGCATTGCGCATCTAAGGTTGGCGGCCTTAAAGGATATCATAGTCCACTCCCTTCATGACCAAAAAATCAATCAAGAATTGAACTCCTGCCCTTTTTACTAGCCAATTCTTTAACACACCAAATGGCTTCACTTTCATTCCATTAGATAGAGTGACGTTAAACTTTTCCATCTCAACTCGTGTGTTACCCTAGGTCTAGAGCACTACATGGCTCAGCACATTGACTCCTGCTCCCGTGTCCACAATTCCTTTCCTTGTCATATCGCCTAGAGCTAAGATTGGCAAGATAGTAGTTGTTTCAATGTCCTCCTAGAAAGCATTGACATGTAAATATTTTGGCACTGAGTGCAGTGTCAGACTTTGTATTTATGTCTCATCATCAGGTCGGTGCGAGTCTATGGTATCTTGCTCCATTGACCCTTCAACCCAATGTTTCAGCTCTTGCCACAATGGAAAATGTTGCCTAAGCAGATCTCCTAGGCTTAGCATCACAGGGGTAGTTAATAGTGAGGTGAGGAGATTGCTAGCTGCTTGCCACTCTCTTGTCCTTATGTTTCCTAACCAATGGCCTTGGCTAATTCACTAGCCCATAGCGTTAACACTTTGTCTATGTGGCACTACTTGTGGTGTACTCACATCTCTTGAATTTGGTTGTGGAGGACACACTGGTATGCTTATGCTTGAAAGATCATTGAACTCATCCCTCAATATGGATTTGGTGTCTCTTAGGTATTCCTAGGCTTCTTTCATCCACTCCTTTACCTTTTTGATGGCTTCTAGTTGGTGCTTTGGGTTGGGGTACTCCCCAACCTTCACACTTCCCTTTCTCAGCCATCCTTGGGGCTGACATTTTTGCTTCTACATTCGTCAGTTTCTTTCCCGTAGGTAGGGTTGTGGCACTTTCTCTTTTTAGCATGACCCTTGCGTCTAGTTTCTTCTTTCTTCTCCTATAGATCCTCTTCCCAATTGAGGTTGCATCTAAGTTTCTAGGCCGTAGAAATGATATGCCAGCCACAGGTCATGACATGCAATGGGATAGGCGTGGCATCCCCATCAAGTGTCTCGACACCGAACAATCCCAATGGGGCTAATGGTTTGTTTTCAAGTTAGAGGATGGCTTTCATCTAGGGCAATCAACAAAGAGGTGTATGATCCCACATTCAACACATCTCTAATCAGTCTTGTCTCGATTTTCTTGCTCCCTTTCAGCACAATATGAAGAGATATCTCCTAGGTAACCACAAGTCCAACATTTGATTTTGACTCTTGGTTCTTCCCTCCAAAGCCTCTACCTCTTCCTATACCTAACACCATCAGTAGTATTGGTTGGTAGTCCATTAAGGATTGTATTGTCTTCTTCGTCATACGATGCGTAAGGGTGCACGTAAGGCTCTTCGTCATTCGGCTCCTCCATGTAGTGGACTAAAGTGTCACTTGGTGGATGGGTCACGTAGTGACCATGTGGTCTAGGTATGCCCATAGGGTTTATCTCCATTCTAGGAATGGCTAGCTTGGTGTCATTGGGTTTCACGAGAGCCAATGGGGCTCCCCTTCAAAAGAAGTTTGATGGCCTATTCAAGTTCTTGGAGTTTCTCTCCTTGAGCTGATCATCCACTCTAATGGCCTATTCAAAGACCCTCATAGCGGGACTTGATGTAGCTCGAGTTGTTGGCCAAGGCCTTGTAGAGCTTCCATTAATGAATACTATGGACACTCCTCTCCCAGTTGGTCGCTCACCAGTTGGGATTTTCTTGAGGAGACTCCTCATGTGGGTCACGTAATCCTAGATATCTTCCTTATCCCTCTACTTGACATTCATTAGCTGCACTAACAGATTGTCTGAGTACCCAACCTCCGAGAATCTCTTAATAAAGAGATACTTGAGTTCATTGAAGTCATTGCGCTTTTGTGGCATCTAGACTGGTATACCAAGCCCTTCCCTTGTCGCCTAAGCATAAGCCAAAGGCTTGTAATCACTGAGTGAGATCGTTCAGGCCATTGGCTTCATAGACCTACTTGAACTGCTCCACAAAGCTATAAGGGTCATTGTCTACCTAGTATCTATCTAGCTACTTCATGACTATAGAGATTTTAGATTGGCTCTTAGAGCACTGAGTAACCCCTAATCCTACAAGAAACGAAATTGCCATTTTAGTAGCACTTTGTTTGATAGAAGCATTGCTTAATAGTCGCTTCTTGAGAAGCTCACTTAGCGTAAGATCTCCTTCTAGTGCTCTTTCCCTCTCACTATTAGGATCTATCCTATTCTTGTTTTCTAGTGCCAACACCCACTGAATTTCAAGTACTTCCATGTTTTGTCGCAAGCTCCAAGCTTGCTGCTCTTGATTGTAGGCCACTAGGCTTTGCAAGGCCTCCCATGCTAGTCTTCTCTTCTCTCCCAAGTCTGCCATGATATCCTCGAAAGTCCTACCATGGTGGTCTCTCCAGGCATGTAGATCATTATTGGTGACCAACCATTGGATTTCTATTGGGATACTATCTAGGTCAAGCTACTCATCCCACCATGCATGGTTAGTGCTTGTCTCTGCCATATCCGCGAGCTTGTGCTCCACCAAGTTGGTGATGAGATTGATTAGGTCATTTAGATCCACTTCTACGATGGAGTCTCTCCTTGCTATGCCTAGCTTCTCTGTTGTGTTTTCAGTTGGGACCTATGCTTGGGGTTTCAATCACCCAGCTAAGTCTCAAGGTCTTCTCCACTAGTGGGTTCCTTCAGGTTATTGTGTCTGAGTGAGTTCCTTGTTAATTATAGGCAATTCTCAATTTACAGTCACTTTGTGTGTGTGTGTGTACTCTTTTCCATGCACTGTGCGCAATTAAGCTTTCAGCTTTTATTAAGTGTACTTCAAGTGTTGGAAGACAGTACGAGTGTGAAGACAAGATGACTATTCAACTTCCACACTCCCGCTTGTGTTCATGGCCTAATGGGACTCTAAGCTAAGATTCTCACCTTTTTTGCTGCTTGCTAGGGTCTCTGCCATGTCGTTCAATTCATTCAGGGTTAATTTGGGGTCTGCTAGTCAGCCCACGTTCCTAAGCATGTCAAATTTTTCTACCAAGTATGTTAGCACTATTTTGGCCATTCGGCCACAATTTCTAGATCTGAAACTGCCTATAAGGTATTTAGAATATTCTCCTAGTGAGAGTTTCACTCTACGTCATCTGAGATATGTCAGATTTCCTAATTTGTCAATCCATGTGTGTTCGATTGTGTAGGGTCCTATTCTGGAAATCGGATGTCCGATTTACTAGTGGTCCGATTTAATCTAATTAAATTCATGTATGTCAAATTGTCAAAATCAGATAGGTTGTATTCGATTATCTAAATCTGACACAGTGCATCTGATCGAATGAGGTGACTAGTCTGATTTGGATGTGTCCAATTTTGGGAATCGGACAAAGAGAGTCTCATCGGTTGGGTAGTGAGTCAGATTCTTACCTGTTCGATTCTGAGAAATGAACAAGACAGGATGGTCTGAGTGATGATGTGGTAGGGTTTGATTTTAGTGGTTCGATTTTTGAAATCAGATAAGGCCTTTGGTTCTAGTGTCCAATTCTGCGGAATTAGACACTGGGAAGCCCATCCGGTCGAAACACACATCGACTACAATTTGACATAAATGTCCACACTCGAGCTATGATCGCCTATAAAACCTTCTAGAAATAAAATATGGGTGTAGGATAAGAGTCTCATATACCTGAATCTTGCAAAAAAGTTTGGTACACTCCAATCGATCCGATGTAAGCTCATGGGCTCCAAGCTCTCTCTCTCTCTCTCTCTCAAAGCTAAGACTACAAATGAGGCATTCCCTTGCCTCCTGAGGTCTTAAACCCTAGGATGCTGGGCACAACCTTAACCCTCCCAGTAACCCCCTTGCCATTCCAACACATCTAATGACTCCTTTTTCCCATTTTTTCCTTGTTTGTGCCTTGTTTGGGTTTGTTTTATAGCAAGAAACCACCCTAAGCTTTCCACTCCAATTTCTTGATCATCCTAACCTACTCTAAACACAAAAAAAATCAAAAGCAAAGTATTCAAATGATTTCTTCCACTCAACTAATCATCAAAAACCAAAAATACTTGTAGCATGGGTTAAAACCCAAAATCTCCTATCTAACTCAAGCTACGGTTCAAGGATGAAACCCTTACTTCAATGCTTGATTTAAGGCATGCAAGCACTCAAACTTGAATCCATAGGTCCCAGCAATGGAACCAAAATGTGATGGGAGCTCACGTGCGACCGCCAAGACCCACAGACCACTTATTGTTTAAGAATTTCAAGTGAGCACTAATGGATACCTCTCACATAGTCGACGCACTATCCCTCTCTACAAATGTAGTGAGCTTACCGTAATGCCCAAGTATGTTGCTTCCTCTCTCAAGCACTTCGATAGCTCCATGATTCATGATGCAAGCTCAAGCATCCTCAAGTCTCTTCCTCCAGGCTCCATCCTCCATAGCCACACGTGAGACAAGAGAAGAGAAGTGAAGAGAAGAATAAGAGAGGAGATGGTGGAGGGCTTCACATCCAAGATCCCTCACCCTCACTCACTCACTCACACTCCCTTCCTTAAGTAATCACAAGCAAGAAAGAGAAGAGAAGGAGAGAAAAAGAAGAGTCCACTTTGCTACATACCAAAGAATGAGCTCTTCATTCACTTTTCAACTTTATATGCAAAACCCTAAATCCCTTTTGCACGGTCATCTCCTTATCCCCTTTTACCCTCTTTCCCATAGTCCTTCTATCTTCCTAGCTTCTCGGGTAAGTTACTCATGAATATATGTGTGCATCATGTGGGTTCAAAATAAGGTACTTTTAAGATACCATATTTATATATATTTTACATACATAAGGGTGTAATATAAAGGGGCTATTTACAAATTGAATAGAAAAGGGTTATGTTTTATTTAGGAAAAATTCACAAATAAGGATATTTATAAATAGGCATTGAACGCATGTGATGTAGAGGATATATATATAGTAACTTCCCCTAGCTTAGCTTCATTTACACCGCCCATCTATCTTTACAATTTGCACAGGAGGGATCTTGGCACTCTTTTACAACAGTTTTAGGGGCGCCTTGTATTTAGAAATGCACTTTTTCCTTTGACTTGATTTTTTACACTGCCCTTGCACTTTTAGTTCTTCTCCTTCCTACCTCTTCCATTGTGTCGGATTTCCTCCTGGGCCACCTATCTTAGGTCCCGACTTGCGCTTTTCCACTTTTTCACTTTTTTCTTTTACTGAGGTTAATGATTATGTATGGTGGATTAATGTCTAGTTTTTTTATTTTGTAAAGTCCATTCAACGCTCCTTTCTGTCATATGAGTTTTCAGATGGCAAGGATCTATAGCATATGCTTGGAGTCTTAGAGTGCACATCATTTTCTATTTTGGTCCTGTGATCCATGTAAGTCTCTTTCACGTAGCATTCCTTAGATATATTTATCATCCTTTGTATAAAATAACACTTTGTGATATTTACATATAATCTCATGTTTATTTTGGCTCTTCTCTCCATGATTCCATGTAATTTGATGAGTTGTAATCACCAGTCTTGTACATATTTTATGAGTTATCAATCTCATGGTTTTAACTAGTTTTTGCACGTGTAATGATGATGATTGTATATTCAATATCTAATTGCCTTGTAGAATATTATTCAGCACAAGTGTTATCGATACCAAGGCTGTCCTACCATAATGTTTTTTCTCTAAAACTGCCACTATTTGTGTCATTAATTTACTACATGCATTGCTATCTTAGTTGGTATGTATTTTACAAAGTATTGCTATTTGCATCGTTATATGCATTGTTGTTAGTGTCATAAAAGCAATGCAAATAGCAACGCTATTAGCAACGAATTCGTAGACACACCTATATCGATGCTTTAAGTGATGATGGGGGCAATTTTTTTAATGAATATTTGCATCGCTTTGAATGTTGGTATGTGCCATGTATCTTGTAGTGCCACAATTGATATTTATTCCCTTGTCACTAAACTTCTCGGTACTATCCATGTCTCTAACTTCTATATTAATAGTTGAATAGATCAAGGGATATACTATTACCCACCACCACATATATAGTCTTTTTTATATCCAGCAAGCACTTCTTATCATTGAGATTGAATGAACAATTTTTATTACAACAATATCATCAATACTAGCATACAATCATTATGTTGTTGATTTACCAAACCTATGAATAGCAAGGGTGCATGACTGATCCAAATCTCATTGTTGATAGCAAAAGACTACTACCTATAACCCTTATTTTAACAATATAATCTATCTTACAAAGGTATATTAGACACCTTGGATAAAGCATGATAACTTTGTGCAACTAAATGCTCATCAACTCATAGGAGCACTTAGTTCTTTCTAGAATATGACCTCTTTCTCAATCATAATTAAACACATGTAGAGACACAGTATCATCGCAATCACTACATTTTTAATTTTAAAGGGTCCATTAGGAAATTACCATTATTGAAAGATGATTTTTGATGCCGATAAGTTCTTAAAAATAGGAAAAAATTATGAATTTTAGAGGAAAATAGACTTTGTCGAAGGCGGCGGTGGCAATCAGTACGATTTTAAGCGGCAATGCCTGGAAAAGGCTTAAAAGACCCACTCGATAACATTTAATGAATTTTCATAATTATTTGGCATGTCAGACCGAACCCTAAGAGATGCCCGGTAGTGGAGGACTTCAAGATGGAAACCCAAGATTTTTCAGACTTCGAAACAGTCATCGGACGACGAAATGGGAGCGCCTGGGAGGCCAAGTTCATAGTCAAGTGTGAATGGGACTTGCCAAGAGCCAAAAGGCATGACCTTTTGGGGCTCCCAAAAGGGGGCCCCTAAAAAAAAAAGTTTTTTGAGGGAAGAAGCAAGTGATCGATTTTCACGCCATGAAGAAGATGGCATCATCATTCTTGGGAAAGAAATGGGATATGGGGTCTACAAACAACCCCCCCAACCGATTACATGCCTGAGATACTCTTGATCTTCACCCTCCATCTCTCCAATCTCCTCCTCAAATGACTGCCTGGTTCAAGAGATCAGATTTTAGTCTTTCTCTCTCCTCCCTCTCTCTCTTGCAAGGGGCAGTTCCTGTGTGTGAAGAAGAATGAAGCTCGGTTGATGAATGCTCGTCCGGCATGGTACCAGATTGCTTCTAAACCAAAGGTAGATTGAAGATGGCAGAGTGGAGGCATGCTGAGGATCAAACAGGCTCTAATTTGCAGACCCGCAACAAGTTTCAAAACCCGAAATAATGAGAAATACACGATAATGACATTTTTACAAAGAAAATTGCTCTTTTTTTGCATCTGATGAGGTTAGCAATGTTCATATGGGCTGAAAATTGATGGGAATGTTGTTTGCTATTGGTTTTAGTATTTCATAATTAAAAAATCAGAAAATATGCACTTAAAGTGTGGGAAATAAATGGGAAAAATCCAAAGAGCATGGTTTTTAGAGTAAAAATGGAAATTTTGGGCTTAAATTTGGAAAAGCATGAAACAAAACACCAATAAAATCTACATGTTTACTGTTTAAAGACTCATGAGCCATAACTCTGAAATAATGCTAACTTTTTTCTATTTTTATTGATAATAAATAGGAAAAAATGAGAAAAAATGCTCTTTAAAAGGGAGAAAAATAGGAAACGGATGAGAAAAATTATGGAAAAGTATGGATGTGTCTGTGAGTGTATAATGAGGGTAAAGCATGATGGTTTGCCTCAGGCAGTCCCCATTTATATGTTTTTGTGAGTATTTACTACATATTTCATGTGAAATACACATGAAATTACCCTTTTATCTATCACCGCAAGCAAAACTCTAAACGGTAGGGAGAGAGGGAAGTTTGAGCATTGAAATATGTTACAAAATCTGATGTATTTACTGCATTATTCATATAGGATGATGTTAAGTTAAATAAAGGGAATGATAGCACGAGTGTAAGGCTCGATGTTTTTTCTCATTACAACAACTATGCATTAGTATATGGAAGCATGAAAAGAATGGATTTGCACAATGCACGAGGCTATTTTTCAATTGTTTGAGCACTTAATCATATACACATTTGCATCAAGTATTGTTAAATGGTATCAATTACAAGCTCCTAGATGCATAGCACTTGGTTTCTTTAGGACTTGACCCACGCAGAGAGAGCGAGCAACCGGACTGTAGGTCTAGACGGTGGGTTAAGAGGGGATGAATAAGTGAGGATAAGTGTATTCCTAGAATGTTAAATATATTGGCACTAAGAGGGGAGTTTGTTTTGAATATGTCTAAGTGTGGAAGCAGCGCATCGAGGGGCCAATCCCCAAGATGTAGGAGAGCTGCAGTAGGGCCACGACAATCAGCCCGGTGGGGTGCCCTTGTGTCTATGATATATGGAATTTAATGTAGATATATGTATAATCTACCTCTGAGGAGACGGGAAAGGGAATATCCATTGGATTACAGACTATAAACGCTGTCGTATTGCTGCGCATTCGAGGTGTGAAAACCACCCAAAAAGTTGTGTGTGTGACATTTGTTACTTTGTACATACTTAGTTGTTGTGTTTACATTTATTTTCTGCGTATGAGTATAGTGGAGAGAAGTTTGGAGGTATAGTGGTGAGCATGAAGGGATTCTTTTAGTCTATATTGAGCAGGGCTAAGGAGAGAAGGCTTTACATTGGACAAGCGTTATATGTTGATGCTCTTCAGAAAGGATTTACATCAGACATTTATGTTTATAGTGCCCTAGTGTCTATGTATAGCAAATGTGGGAGCATTGAAGGAGCAGAGAATGTGTTTGATGGGTTGTCTGAGCACACTGTTGTGTTATGGAATGCTTTGTTTTCTATCTATTTAGAGGTATAATCTGCTTCCTGAGTTTGGAATGGCATTTATCTGCACGTATGATGACTATTCATGTATGGTTGAAGCTCAAGCCCTCTTCAATGGAATGCTCGAATGGGAGAGAGCTATCCATCTTACCAGCTATGAGGTGTCTAAACATAATAATGTGGTTCATCCTACAGTTCAATTTGGGTACAAATCAATAGTTTGTCCACATTGTATGCTGTGGAAGAGGACAAAGGGGGCATGAAAAAGAAAAAGCAAAAGAGGACTATTTTTAAAAAAGAGCCTTTTTGGGGGGAAAGGAATTTTTTTTAAGAAAAAAAAGGGGAGAATGCATGATGGAGGAAAAAGGCAGAGAGCTGTGCTAGGGACATCGATGTTTTCCTGGCCGGAGCAACAAGCAGAGTTGTCGGTTTAGATGTTCTGCGATCGACCTTACCGAGCACAGCTACTCTGTCTCACTGAAATTTGCAAATGTTTGCTTGTGCTCCATCCGGATGGCTTGATTCAAAAACAGGAATATTTCCAGAGACAGATATTTGCTTGTGCTCCATCCGGATGGCTGTCGCTGAGATGACAGTTGTCGGTTTAGATGTTTAAGCATGTAGATTCTTTGAGGAGAAGGCGACGCATCAAATCGATAGAGGAGGCCGTGAATGGACAATCAAAGGGCGATATTCAAGCAAGTCAGTGCAGATGGGCAGTCATACTTTGTCCAGAAACAATTTGTAAAGCAATTGGATTAAACATTTTGATACTACCTATGATTTTAAGAGGATTTATGTGTAGTACGCCCTGAGGCAGGAGAGCTTTTACCTGAAGAGAAGATGTCTTCGACCACAGAGTTCAATGGCGATACTATGGCTCCCTTTTTCGGCTTCCTCGGTGCTGCAGCGGCGCTCGTCTTCTCATAGCAAATGCACAGCAACCAAAGCTCTTTGTGGAGCTGCATGCTTCAGGAAACGGGCCAGGCCAGGGTATCAAATTGATGTGCTTGCATTCAACAGTGGCTGAAAGTGCATAATGCGGAACAACCAACGGCTATGGAGTGAAAATTTTCTGTTTCTGGGTTTGCTAATTGGGTAAAAAGGCACATCAATGCAATCTCCTCAGATAACTCGTCTAAAGAGGCCTCATACTTGTTGCTTTCTGTTTGGTTGCTGCCTAGATTCTGAAAACTTCTGAATCAGAAATTGTGGATGCGCTTGTCTGAAAATTGCACTCAAAGCTGTGGACGCTTCAGGCCTCAGATATTGAAATAACTTATGCGCTCAGAAAGGACTGAAGTCGTGTTCATGATTCAGAAAATAACGTGACTATGGCTGCTTCTTAGAAGTGCTACTGTCTCTCCCTTTGTAATCGCCATTAACACCGCAGTGCTTTGCTCCTCCTATCAGAGAGACACATTTCGTTTTGGTGATACAAACGTTATAATTGCTCGAGAGTCAGCATGGCTTCTACAGGAAAAAGTTATCGATTGGAGGACAGTGATAAGTACATCGACACCTATGATGAAGAAAAAGCCCAAGAGAGGTAGTGGTGTTGCTTTGTTATAAGCCTCAAGGGAGTTGGATAAGCTCAAATCTGCCAATTTCGACCAAAAGATTGGCATTCAGATCATTCAAAATGTCAGCAAACTTCGCGCAGGCTTGAAGGTTTGTGCCATCAAAGCTCCAGGCTTCGGGGAGAACAGAAAATCTTATCAACAAAACGTTTCCATACTCACTAGGGAGAGGCAATTCCTTTGGGTGTAGACTGTTTTCAGAGATTACTGCATTAAGCAACTTCTTACGAGTGCATCTGAATGACATTAATCTATAATTCAGTAGCATTAGTGTGCTGAAAGAAGCAAAAACAAAGTTTTCAGATCTCTGTGGAAACCTTAGTTCTTTCTTGGAGCAATGGAGGGCAAAAACTGTGCAACAGGTTGAAGAGCTCTTGGTGGATAGATATAGTTTCCACACAGAATGGACTACAATTTGAGATATTAGTAAAGAGACTATATTACAGTTCATGCCTCTTGATTGTAAACTCACTGATGGCAGTTTCCCACACATTATCGATATCTGAATCCAAGAAGATCATGATAGTGTTGTATATTTGAATTCTAAATTTCTGCACATAGTGTTTGAGGTCAAGGATCTACAAATGCAGCAGAATTAAATTGAGAGGCCTAAAATCAGTGGACTGATCAGATTTGAAGTCATCTTGTATTTTGCAAACTTCATGGCAGTAATATAAATACTATTTGGCATCATTTTCACGTCTTGCTTATTCACATGCTGGATCTTCTATCTTGAAATTATTCAAGGTCCTCTGTGGTCGCGACTTTGCTTTCGAAAACCCTTCGACAACGCATAGTGATTAGTATTTAGAATAGTGTATCACTTGATAGATGCTCCTAGCCCGCAAGGCCATGTGGTGTGGTGGGGTTGTCTGTTGAAGGCATGAGATCCATTGAGCATAAGTGGTAGTGGTTCTAGTAACCTAAGTGTTACGAGTAGCTCTTTGAGTATAAGTGGAAGTCCTAGTACTTCCCTACTTTCAATTAATCAACTCATAACAGGTGGGGGTGTAGTTTTACCTACACAAACTCTTGTTGTCAATCCGGTTATAGCCATGGCACAACCTATCGCAATTCCAGCAGGAACACCGGATTTTCCGACATTAGGAGCATCGTTGCGCATTTTCCATGGGTTAGCAGAAGGAGATGGAGAACTCCACATTAATGAGTTTCAAACACTGATGCTCAATTATCGCATCCAAGACAAAGGACACCTAATGATGTTCTTTAACATGACGTTAAAAGGAAGAGCGACAGTATGGTACCACAATCTCGAAGTCGGAACCATAACTAGCAGTGCCCAATTCTTTATGGCTTTCCATAAAGAGTTTACCCCTGAGAAGGGTGGACAATATTGGTTGCGTGTCTTGAATATAACACGCCAAGTGCCAAATGAGAATGTCGAGGCCTATGCCAAGAAATTAAAGTAAGTTCTTCGTAAACTAAATGCTTATATCCCCATTCCAGAGGCTGCCCAGTTACAATATTTCCTACATGGATTGGATGTTAATATCCAGGTGCAGCTAAGTAGTGTTACTTTGGCCAACATTGACATTGCTATTACCCAAGCAAAAGGAGTAGAGTCGTGCTTGCAAGCGGCTTATGCAGCAAGGATAAATTGGACTCGTAATAACTTAGCCTTGACCAATGGGAGTCAAGGGGATCCCATGTCAAACGCGAATAGGAGAGGAGGGATCATGCCAAATTTACCTATGTTACCAGCTCCTCCTAGCATGACTATGCCCATGGCTAGTCAAGCAGCCTCACTAAATAGTAGGGGCCAAACAATGAATCCTAATGTTGTCCCAGTAGGTCAACGGCCAATCCCTAATCAAGTGGTTAGGCCCATGGGATGACGAACTGATGATCACGGCTACGAGTCGAGTGCTTCTAATGTCCTTGGTGAAGTTTAGGACATGATGAAGCATTACATTGATATGATCTCTGAATAGTATCGACAAATAGCTGTGGATGTCAATTTCCTTAAGAAGCAACAGAATTTGATAGGGAGTCTATGCCCTAAAGAGGGTGGCCCCTCAAGATTTAGTTGTAAGTGGTGTGGTGGCCAAAATTTCCCTAGGAAAGCTCGAATGTCAAATGTGATATTTGCGAAAAGTTTGGCCACTTAGCTGCTACTTGTTGGAGTAAGATCAGTTCTCCCCAACAAGGAAGTAAACAACCTGGTCCAGTTAACCATCACGCACAAGGGAATAATCTCCAGCAAGATGAGGGACCAAGACAAATACTGCAATGAGGAAAGGCTATTGTAGAGGAGTTGCCTCATGGCAGTGGAGTCAGCCTTATTGAGGTTATACATGTCAATGATGCTGAAGCTTCTTATCTACGAGCCGTAACAAGAGGGCAAAAGATTAAAGAGGGTGATAAAGTAATTGTAAAACCTGTCGAAGGAAACCCTAAGCAGTATTCTAGGGAAAAGCGAGTCCTAAATCCGGATATGGAGGGTGGACCTCTAGGGCCTATTGACGGTAAAGTGGATCCTGAAAAGGATAGAGAGGTACCAAGAAAGAAGACAAAATTCAAAAAAGAGGCACTAAAGCGGGCGGTCTAACCACCAAAGGAAAGAATGGTTTGGTGCAAGAAGAGAACTTTGGCTAACTACCATGACTTTGACCTAGCAAGTTCTCCTTGGGAAGTCAAACTAGATGTGAATCTCCTGCAATTGATTAAACTTTCTCCAGGAGTACGCAAGGAATTCAAGAAAATCCTGCGTATTGGGTATATAGTAGAACCTTTGGGCATAGCTAGAGTGGGAGAAGATTGGTTCGATCATGCTCAAAAGCATTGCCCTAGGTTTCTAACGTATGTGGATGGAATATTAGTGGAGCACGCTATCCTGGACACTGGATCCTTCGTCAATATCATAAGTTTAGACTTGATGGAGCGGCTAGGTCTCGAAATTCAAAAAGACGGCTCCATGCTTCTTAGGATGGCGGATGATAATCTAAGACAACTGAAAGGTTGCATCACTAAAGTCCACATTACTATTGCAAGCATGGAATGATATCTCGACTTTAGGGTGATAAGGTTTGCAGGACCTCCTAGCTATCAAAGGAAGGCCCTAGATTTTAGGAACAGGCTGTCAAGTCGATATACCCGCTGTTGATTTGCGGCCAATCAAATTGGGTTATGCTTAGTTCGGATGAGAGAGAGGACTATGTGTCCCTGATTCAGGAGTTCCACGACATCTTCGATTGGAGCTATGACGAACTTAGGGGTATTCCTCCTAGTCTAGCTGTGCATACTATTCTTGTAAAGGAAGGTACCCGCCCTGTACGTCAGAAAGTAAGGCATATGCCTTTTGAATTAAGGGACGGGTTGTTCAAGGAACTACAAAAGTTGTGGAAAGCGGATTTGATCTTCCTTATTCAGTATATTGAATGGTGCTCACCGGTTGTGATCAAGAAGAAGAATAATAATCAGATCCCACTTTGCGTAGATTTTAGAGAGTTGAATAATAAAAATGTTAAAGATTACTACCCATTGCCATTTATTGACCAAATTTTGGATCAACTAGCGGGTAGGAAAATCTATTCGTTTATGGACTGCTTTGCAAGGTATAACCAAATGGCGATTGCTGAGAAAGACAAGCTAAAAACGATGTTTATTACTGTCTTTGGTACCTTTGCGTACCATGTGATGGCATTTGGGTTGTGTAATGCACTAGGTTTGTGGCAGAGAATAGCTGATAAGACCTTTGGTGACATTTCCCTCGAGGAGTTGAAGGTATTCATTGATGATTTGGGGGCAGCCACCTTAAGAGAGAGATAGTTAATTATCTTATGGAAGTGTTTTGAGTGTTGCAGACAGTTTTGCATAGCTCTCAACCCACGGAAGTTCATCTTCGGAGTTCCTTATGGGCTCTTGTTAGGCCATGTGGTCAGTTCCGTAGGGATTGTGCGACTGATCCTAAAAAGATCAAGGTCATAGTCGCCATGAGTCCACTGCGTACTCCAAACAAAGTGCACAGCTTTCTGTCATCGATAGGGTATTATCAGAGGTTTATCAATGCCTTAACAGAAAGAACATTGCCACTGACAAACCTATTGTCCTTCAATTGTTAGTTTTCATGGAGTGATGTTGGTACCATCCGATAGCTTTTACTAGTCAGAAGTTGGGCATATAAGAAATTAACTACACCTATATGGAGAAGTTGTGCCTCACGATGGTATTTGCAACCAAGAAGTTTAGGCACTAAATTCTTTATGATAGGGTGGCTTTTTATACGAAGTCGGAAGGGCTTCGATTATTGTTGAATAAGTTACAGCCACCTGAGCGTTTAGCAAAGTGGTTAATCACTTTGTAGGAGTTCGATTACGAGGTTAAGAGTAAGCCCTTGAAGCTTCAGGGCATTGTCGAGTGTCTTGTGGATTTTAGAGAGCCAAAAGAGATCATGGCTGAAGGAAGTGACATGGAAACATTGTTTAAGATTGATACAACATCTATTTCCTCCTGGTATGCTACTATAATTTTCCTTGATCACAACCCGAGACTGGAGCTACTCTATCAAAACCCGAGAAGAGGAAGATTAAATAGCAGGCATTGAAATTTTCCTTGATCACAAGGACATTATATCGGCAAGGTGTTGATGATATCTATCGCCGATGTGTGATACCTCACAAGGTTCCCTTTATTTTGGAAGAGTGCCATGACTCCGCTTGTGCAGGTCACTTTGCTAGGCGGTTGACGGCAGAGAAGGCTTTACAAGATAGTTATTGGTGGCCATCCATCTTCCAAGATTCATTTGACTATGTTAAGAGATGTGATACATATCAAAGACACGACAATCGAGAGAATAGGAAGCGTCCACTTACGCCTATTATGGCTATCCTTCCATTTGAGAAGTGGGGCATCCATTTTGTGGGACCTATTATCCCATCGTCTACTACTCAGAAAAGATACATTATAGTAGTAACTTATTACTTCACAAAGTGGTCAGAAGCATCGGCGACGAGGCATGACAATGCAAAAGAGACTGCTAGCTTCTTACTTGAGCAGATTATCTACTGTTTTAGTCCCCCAAAGGAAATAATATCGAACCGTGGAACTCATTTTTTGAATAAGGTAATTAGAAGCTTGACTGAAGCATGGAGCATTAAGCATAACAAGACGACCCCCTATAATCTGCAAGCCAATGGACAGGTTGAAAGTACCAATAAGCAGTTTGTGGGTATCCTATCCAAGATAGTCTCTGAAAAGAAATGGGACTGGGATACAAAATTATATGTGGTGGTTTGGGCGTATAATATGACGTTTAAATGAGCCACTAGCCACACCCCATTCAAATTAGCTTATGGGGAGGAGTGTGTCTTGCCCTTAGAAATTGTGTTATTGACCATAAGATTCGCAATCAGTCATTCTTTGAGTGATGAAGATGCCTTATTTGAGGGGTTTACAACTATAGCCCACTTGGATGAGCTCAAATTGCACAATTTGTTGCACCAAGAAGTAGTTAAATGTCGGATGAAGCGGTTCCATAATCTAAAGGAGAAGAAGTATACCCTTAAAAAAGGGAAATTAGTTCTATATTACGATACGCGTAGGGAGCTATTTCCATGAAAGCTGGAACCTAGATGGGATGGCCCTTACAAGATAGTTTGGATAGGTAAAAATAAGTCCACGGTTTTATTAGCTGATCTACAAGGAGTGGAATTTAAGAATAAGCTTAATCTTAATAAGATTAAACCATATTGTTTCTAAATATGCTAACGTGCTAAATGCATTGCAGGTCCATGCTGGGGCTGATTTGAGACATGTAGGAGAGCTTAAACTGGTTGATGGGGTGGTTAATCCCTTATTTGGAGCACCCATATTTAGAGCAAATATATCATCAGGGGAGGCTTATCTGGTGGAGTAAGGGATACAAAGTGTTTGAGCAAGAAGATGGTACCTGTGTATGGGAGACTAGAGTTTTCTGCCATCATGGAGTCATCAGTGCATCCTCTAAATATGTTGAATTTTGATTATCATACTTATGAATAGAGGAGTTCGTGATGGTTGGTTGTGTAAACCCATTGTGGACGTACACATTATACTTTGATGGAGCGTCCAAGGGGCCTTATAGAAAAGGGAATATTGGAGTAGTTATCCGAGATCCCCGATGTAGAGTTACAATGAAATTAGATGCTTATCTTGGGGTGGGATTCACTAACAACATGGCGGAGTATAAAGCCCTGATTTTGGGATTGAATATTGCCAAGAAAGGTGGCATTAGGCGGTTGTTAGTAAAAGGGGATTCCCAGCTCATCTTAAATCAACTTAATGGGATATATACAATCCGAAATCCTCTCCTTCGTATGTATCATTAAACTGCTATAACCCTACTTGATGAATTTAAGAGTTTATCTCTTCAGCTCATTCCACGTTATTGGAATCTATTTGTGGATTCATTAGCCAATTTTAGTTATGAGGATGACATCTTTTTCAACTGTGGTCCTAGTCCGGATGTTGTTATTGATAATGAGTCAGGACCTGGTTGCTTGTGGGGAATGTTATCAGACCACACGTTATATGGCAGGCGATGGTTGATATGGGTAATGAGAAGAGTAGCCGAGTCCCATCTACCACTATTATCTTGGACCCAAAGGTTGATTCGATGACGTGTAATGCATACGTCTCTTGCTGTATATGCACGAGGTATGGGTCATAACTTAATGCATTTAGTTTAGGGCTAAGCGCCCTATCTTTCCCCTTGGATTGGAGTGTGTGTTTGTATATTTGCCTTCTTCCAAGGAGGGATCTATATGAGTAGGTTTGCTTGATTTCTTTAGGTCAAGAGGACCAATTGTTTTAAGGTTTTAGTGATCTATTTCCTTAGGCCAGGAGGGCCAGTTAGTTTGTAGTGAAATGTGCTATTCCTTTAGGCCAAGAGGGCCATTCGTTTGTTTGGTGCGAGTACAGTTAATGGTTTTTGTTGTAGTGATTGCATCATACAGGTTACCAAAGTCACTGGAGGGAGCCTTTGCTGTGAAGGAGCTTCTTGTGGTCATTCCAAGTGGTTTCATCCCCTTTTTGAGTCTTTTCCCTTAAGTGATTAATGATATACATACATGTAAGGGTTACTTTCTTTTCTTTGGTGGGGACCGGCACTTAAGGCATGAAGTCCCAGGATTAGGCTTTGTATGTCTAGGGGGGAGGTCTGAGTAGTCATTGTCTCCTCCAAGGCATTGTCAAGCATTGTAAGACTTGTTTTAGATGGGACTTCTAGTGACCCTATTCTGCTGACCTGCTAGGCGGCCGTTCTAGGAGTTCTTGTTAGTTGTGAGGTAGTTAGAAAAGGCTACTAAAATAATGATGGAAAGATACAAAACCCTAAATATCTAAACGACAATATATGAATATATGGAGGTGTGTAAAAAGGGGTTCTAACCCCTATAAAAATAGAAATGGAAAGAAACAAAAATCCTTGAGTTGTTGTTTATCGCATTGCGAAGGCCTAGTCGGTGCTTGGGGACGCGATACAAGACCCAGGGTTGATGCCTTGTCTTCCTAGGGATGGCTTCTAGCAAAAAAACAAAGAATAAAAGAAGGTTGGAGCGAAAATAAAAGTGAGCGTTAGAAAAGGATTAAGTGTCACCTTGCGTGGGCTTGGTAGGTTCTTAGGTACCGAGATAGGACCTAAGGACGATGCCTTGTTCTCCTTGGGTCACTATGCTCAGCTCCCTCCTTTTTATACGCCCGAGTATGGAAAATGAGAGGCTAAAGACCCAATGTGCTAAAAGATAATATTTGTTGATTCAGCTCTATAGGAGTCCTCACCTAGTAGGAGCTCCTAGTTGAGTTGTCCTTAGTTCGGTAGGTAGTTCAGACCACCACTGAGGATGACCTCTTTCATGGTTCTTGTTAGCTTGGTTGTGTTGGCATAGTTGGTTAGTGACTAGCTTTTGACTTTCTGTCAGATTATACTACACCTACTCATTGTGGATTTCATGTCTTGGTTTTGACAAGGGGGTAGGGTGGGAGTTGTGATGTGTTTTGTTGTGTATCTATTTTGTATCAACTTGATGCTCTTTGTGGTTGTGTTTATGTGAAAATTCGTTCGTGGGATTTGATGGGCTAAGTTGCCCTATCCCGTGTCACCGATGACATATGATTTTTTATGCCGAGAAGTGCTTAAAAATAGGCAAAAATTACAAATTCCAGGGGAAAAATAGACTTCGTTAAAGGCGGCAATGAAAATCAGTACGATTTTAAGTGGCAATGCCCCGAAAAGACTTAAAAGACCCACTTGACGACAGTTGATGAATTTTCATAATTATTTGGTATGTCAGATGAGACCCTGAGGGATGCTTGGCAATGGAGGACTTCAAGACGGACGCCTAAGATTTTTCAGACTTCGAAATGGTCATCGGACGAGGGAATGGGAGCGCCTGGGAGGCCAAGTCCATAGTCAAGTGTGAATGGTACTTGCCAAGAGCCAAAAGGCATGACCTTTGGGGGCTCCCATAGGTCAAAAGGGGGCCCCTTAAAAAATTGTTTTTTTGAGGGAAGAAGTAGGCAACCAATTTTCACGCCATGAAGAAGATGGCATCATCATTCTTGGGAAATAAATGGGATATGGGGACTGTAAACAACCCCCCTAACCAATTACATGCCTGAGATACTCTTGATCTTTGCCCTCCATTGCTCTAGTCCGCTCCTCAAATGGCTGCCTGGTTCAAGAGATCAGATTTCAGTATTTCTCTCTCCTCTCTCTCTCTCCTACAAGGGACACTTCTTCCTACGTGTGAAGAAGAATGAAGCATGGTTGATGAATGCTCGCCTAGCATGGTACCGGATTGCTTCTAAACCGAAGGTGCGTTGAAGATGGCAGAGTGGAGACAGGCTAAGCATCAAACGGGCCCTGGTTTTTGTAGACCCGCAACAAGTTTCAAAACCCGAAATAATGAGAAATACATGATAATGACATTTATACAAAGAAAATGGCTCGTTTTTCGCATTTGATGAGGTTGGCAGTCTTCATATGGGCTGAAAATTGATGGGCATGTTGTTTTCTATTGGTTTTAGTCTTTCATAATAAAAAATTTACAAAATAGATACTTAAAGTGTAGAAAATAAATGGGAAAAACCCGAAAAGCATGGTTTTTAGAGTAAAAATGGAGTTTTTGGGCTTAAAATCGCAAAGGCATGAAAAAAAAACACCAATAAAATCTACATGTTTGCTATTTAAAGACTCAAGAGCCAAAGCTCTGAAATAATGCTAATTTTCTTTATATTGATAAATAAGAAAAAACAAGGAAAAATGAGAAAAAATGCTCTTTAAAAGGGAAAAAATAAAAAATAGATGAGGAAAATTATGGAAAATTATGGATGTGTCTGTGAGTATATAATGAGGGTAAAGCATGAGGGTTTGTCTTGGGTTATCCCCATTTATATGTTTTTGTAATTACTTACTACTTATTTCGTGCGAAATACACATGAAATTACCCTTTTACCTATCACCGCAAGCAAAACTCTAAACGATAGGGAGAGAGGGGGGTTTGAGCATTGAAATATGTTATAAAATTGGATGTATTTACTGCATTATTCATATAGGATGATGTTAAGTTAAATAAAGGGAAAGACAGCACGAGTAGAGTTCGTGCAAGAGCTGCAGAACACGGAGTTCAAGTTGCAACAAGGAAAGAGCTAACAAGAAGAAATCGAATTTGTGATGCCAAAGTTCACTATATTCCTTGTCAAATAAATTACATGTGATCCACGTTCAGAAAAATCTGTAGAAACTCATAACCTATTTTCAGGTTTTTAAAGACAGTTATGCCATTAGCATATAGGCTTGCATTCAGATTTCAGCAAGTTTGTGTGGAGGAAGGTTTCAGTTGTCTTTGTAATGTCGAAACTCAGAATCATCAGAACAAACAGCTATGAGTTTGTCATCTTTCTCACCCTGGAACAACAAGTTTTTGCATAAGGACCAGCACATTCATGGAATCATTATCTTCACAGAGAGTTCGGAGAGTAAAGCCATAGTTTTGAGGGTATACCACTGATGAATACACCACTCAATCAACCTTGATGAGCCCTGTTTTCTTATCTAGCTCATACTTCACTTTGCTCCCCTTTACTGATCTCAGCAACACAATTGAAGATAGATGGAGCTCCAGGTCCAATCTCTAATCATGCCAGGGGTGTGCTAATGAGCAGAGAAAAATGAACGTTCTCTCAACGGTATCACCAGAAATGTTGTCTGAAAACTGATTGATGTGGTCAAGCGTTTACAGTCAGTTTTGACATGACAATGTCCTCGGAATTCTCAATAATCACGATAACCCATGCAGTTAATTGTAGCTTCTTCCAAGTCTTCCACATATATTACTCCATCTGAAAGTCGCAAATCTTGGTACCGAGTAGCATATCAACGAGCGAACATGAGCTGGAAGTCGGATTCCTTCTTAGAGAGTACCATAGTGGAAGTCATGGCAGCTTCTTACGAGTGATCTGATGATCTGCGTTCCAGCTCCTTTCTACAAGAAAACTCCCCCTTCACTTGACATCCTCAAAGTCAACATAGACTGCTGGAACTGTTATCTGATCATGCATCTTTTTATCATCTGAAGACTGAATGAACACATCTGAATCAGCGCCCAGAAAAGGTGATTCAGAGTAGCTTCCAAGAATATCTGTACTGTTTATGAGTTCAGCTGTGATATTTGACAGACTAAAACTATGAGGAAATGTCTCAAGAAGTCCTAGTGATTATCTGCCTCCAGGTGCATCTGCATCTGTGTCGATCTGAAATCCCTTCATGCTACTTCCTCTGCTTGACCGTCTTCACCCGATGGTATTGTTGCCGCCCAGCGCTGAAGTTGTCTTTTCGTTTGTTTTATTTTAATCAGAAAGAAGCTCGATTCCTTCCCCAATGCGGATCACAAACAACAACTTAACTTCAGGGTCAACATAAAAGCCCCCCCCTTAGCTTGGCTTCTCGTTTCTGTCTGATGAGATCCTCCTTAAGATATGCCTGATCATTACAGCTTCCTTTTTGAATTAATATCCAAAGAAAAATCACGTGCATCTGACGTTTGCACAGTAGAGCACCCATCTTCAGGACATTCTAATCCTCCTCCTGCTGTCTGTACTCTTTGATATATTGTTCAGCTCTCTTCAATATAATCTTTCTATTTGCTGTGCTCTTCAGCTTAGCCTCCTGCACCTGCTTTTTCTCTCCATTGTTCATCATGTTTGCACCTTTTTTCCCCCAAAACAGACTCGGGCACAGTTCCTGACGGGCAGTAGCTTCCTCTGAATTAGTCTTTTCTCCATCGTCTTTCTTCGGATCAATCCCCTTACTACCATCCCTTCAGCTCCTATTTCCTTCCAAGAGCTTTTTCTCTCTTTCTTCTACATGCACATCGCTAAAAATCCAGAGCTCAGAACCACTGGGAAGAAATGCGTCTAGAACCTTGATCATGTCATGTATGTATCGTCGCCAACCACAGAATAGAATCCGTTCTCGAAGTTTTGGAAGCGCATTTCCTTCAAACAAAGATCCTTTTCGTACCTGAATGTCACGAATTAAAAGAAGAGTTGCAAGGGAACGTGAATCAGCGATGACAACATTCTCCTCCAGCTTCTCATCCGCAAGAATTAAAATCGAATCAAAGCTCTGAAGCGGGAGACTTTCCAGGTGGCGACGAATCACAGGATTGCCTTCACGGTGCTGAAGTTTTATGTTCTTCCAGCGCTTCAAGATTTCCTTCCGCTTTCTTTCCTCTGGCGTCAGTTCTTCCCTCCATTCACTATTCGAATTCTCTCCCGAATTAGTCTCTTTTCCCCTTCCTTTTCTCCTCTATTTTTAGTTTTTCTTTTTCTTGTTCACATGTCAAAATTAGGCAAGCGACCTTCCTCATTTATCTGAAACTCCAATCTCTTGATTTTTGTGTATATGTCTCGAGAATCCATGCAGCTTTTGTCTCCTGCCACAAAACCATAGAGTCTGTGGACAATTTCAACAAAAGCTTCTCCTAGCTTCTTATGTAATCTCATGGAACATTGTCGCATCTTCTGTATCTCATTAGCTTCTTCTCGCATTCCATCACTTTTATAAAAGTCTGACATGAGCATAATTTTTGTCAAAGCATTGCTGTGCTAGCAATATGTCACCATGCCTTTTGCATTAATTTAACATTGACATCCAAGCAACCAAGATTATTTGCAAGAGGCATATCTTGCAGCAACTCTGCTTCCTCCTTTAAATGTCCTTCTTGTAGCATATCTTCAAAACACTTGCACCAAGGCTGTCATGTTGGAGCAAACTTTGACTGCAGAAACAAAAGTAACTTCATTTGGTTGTTTGAAAACTGTAACCTTTTTCCTCAACCCTGAAGTTCCTGGTTTTTGACCTTCATACCGAGATGTATAGCATGTGATGATCTTAAAGACTGTCATTGCACATAGAGCTAGAACAAATAGCAGCAGGACAAAGATCCTTTGGCATCAGTTTTTCATATTTTTCTAATACACGCACATCATGCATCCAAACAAAATCATGCGCATGCACTAAGGGAATATATACATTGGATGCGGATTATTAAAATGCATCACACAAACAATGAATCACACGCGAAAATTAACACAAATGCACAACAAAAGAAATGGAGGTGTATACGACTCGGATGCGCAGCAACACGACATCCACCCCCTCTAAACCTGCGCATCCTCTGGATGTGCCAACTAACCAGGATCATTCAACTCCACAAACAGGTCAAGTCCATCTTCTGATTCTAGTAGACCTGTTTCTCCATCGGCTTCATCATCTATGTCTTCTGTCTCTTCTGCTTGTCTTTCTCTTATCTACTCTTCTTCTGTCAATGCTTCAAGTACATATTCTTCATCTTCTCTTCTCTTGAAAATCTTGACTCGTTTTCCAGCAATAGGCACCCTCAATGTTGTTCCATCTAACTCAGCCAGCTCATAAGTACCATTGTCAAAAACCTTTTTCACTTCATACGGTCCAAACCATCTTTGAACCATTTTTCTCATGCTACTATGCTGATTTTCTAGACTACTGTCATAGACTAGAACCCAATCTCCTTCTTTTATGGCTCTAGGCCTCAAGCGATGCCTTAAATCAAACCTGTCCTTATTTCTGAGACGGGCTGCCTTCAAACCATCAATGGCTAGCTGCACATCTTCTGTCCTTCTCTCTAGTTGACGAATCCGAAGGGCTAACAGCTCTTCCCTTGATAAATTCTCATGCCACGGAAGAACACTCCAAGTGAGAGCACAAATTTCAGTAGGCATGACAGGTTTTTGCCCATACATCAACTTCGCAGGCATGTATCCAGTAGTCACACCATGTGTAGAGCGATCAGCCCACAATGCAAAAGGTAGTAATCTCGGCCAATCTCCAATCCGACCTCTACAAGCTTTTGCCAATGCTTTAACTATTGGCAGATGTCCTCTTTCACTTTTGCCATTTCCCTCTAGATTATAGGCAGTAGTAAGAGCCAATTTAATCCCAAGCCGTGAGAAGAATTCTCTAGCTTCATCAGCATCTAGCTCTCCACGATCAGCTGTAATCTTGCCTATACATCCATACCTGCAAAATATTTCTTCCAACAAGAATTTACATACTGTAGTGGTGGTCTTCATCCGCAACGGTCTACCTTCAACATAGTTTGTAAGATCCTCCCTAGCCAAGACAAGATATCTCATCTGCCAAAGTCCCACTGG
Organism: Lygodium microphyllum; assembly: GCF_053477565.2. Taxonomy (NCBI): domain Eukaryota; kingdom Viridiplantae; phylum Streptophyta; class Polypodiopsida; order Schizaeales; family Lygodiaceae; genus Lygodium; species Lygodium microphyllum. Next base: position 46,604,460 of record NC_141152.1, on the reverse strand, counting down.
CAAAGTAACCAAGTCTACCACCCACTTGTAATGCATACATAGTGGATAAGTCGGATGCAGCTCATCACGATGTCGCACTAAAGAGTAAAGCTGGCAGTCCCTGCAAGTCTCCACAAAGTGAGAAACATCTTTATACATCCCTTTCCACCAGTATCTTTCTTTGATTTTCTCATAGGTAGCCCACACACCTCTATGTCCAGCCCATGAGCTCTCATGAAACTCTCGCATAATCTGTATTTGCATCGCTACATCACAAACTACTCTCAAGGGCAAGCCTCTTCTCTTTCTTGGATGCTTCCAAAGAAAACCATCCTTCAAGAAATACCCATAAGCCTTCCTTCTGATTTTCTTGAATTCATCATCTGTCCAATCAGCTCTTCGAGTCAATGAACTTAGATATTGTCCAATTTGCAGCCATTCATCAACATAAAGTTCTTCAATAAAGGCTTCAACAGTAGATACATGACAATCATGAATAAGGACAGAAGCAGCAAACTCTGTCTCATCATCTTCTGCAAGCATTGACTCCTCATCCTCATATCTCGCTCTAGAAAGCATGTTAGCAAGTGGATTATCTTTCCCTGCTATGTGTCGAAATTCTGGATTTAATGATTTGATATAGGCAATCCACCGAAACATCGCTATATCTGGAGTCGAGCAACTAGTAATCATGCCAAGCAAAGGCAAACAATCTGTTTCCACAATAACTGAAGCTCCAATAAAATATCATTTGTCACACTTCAGTGCAGTGACTACTCCCCACAATTCTCTTTTAATCTGTGGATATCTCCTTTGTCGCTCATTAAGAACTTTAGCTCCAAAGCGGATTGCATACCTATTTCCATCAGCATCATCCTGTCCCACAGCCCAACCTATGCCAATAGGGCTAGTATCAACTGTCAACATGATCGGCCGTCCACACTGATAATCCGCCTTGCGTAGAGTAGGAGCTGATTGTAACAGCTTCTTGAGCTTACTCATGGCTTTTGAATGCTTCTCATCCCAATGAAATTTCTGCCCCTTTCGAAGTAGCTGATAGAGAACATCTGCAATATGAGAAAAATGAGGAATCCAAATCATGTAAAATACACAAGCTCCCACAAATCTCCGCACCTCTGAAGTAGTCAAGCAATACTCTGCAATCCTGTTTATTGCATCCACCTTTGCAGGAGAAGGCTTTCTGCCATAATATCCAACCATATGCCCAACTATGATGACTTCATTAACAGCAAAGACAGATTTCAGCCCTGAAAGTGTCAAATTTACCTCCTCTAATTGTGTCAATATTTGTTCACAAGCATTCAAGTGATCAGCCACAAACTGTCTACATCCACGCAAATCAAGACTTTCATTCTTTTCTTCTTCTGCACAACCCTTAATAGGCACATCATCTAGAAAAGGCATGGTATACTGCGGAATATAGTCTCGAAGAACTCTATGCATAGCATTCATCATATGAGCAACTGAGTTTGTAGCACCTTGTGGCAAGGTACACATCCTCACAAGACCAATAGGTGTCCGCATAGTAGTAATATCCCTGCTTTCCAAGGCAAGCTGAAACTGATCATAACCTGAATACAAGTCTCCTAGAGAATAGATGGCTCGTCCTGCAAAAGCCTCAGCAAATTCATCCACAACTGGACCTGTACCCGCATTCCTGATTGTCACTTTGTTCACGGGCTGCATATCCTGAATAAATCTCAAAGTACCATTCTTCTTTGGTATAGTAAACCACCTGTTAGAATAAGGTGCAGAAGAGGGTTCCAAAATCCCCATTTTAATCTTCTCATTCAGCAACTCTATCAGCTTTGGCAAGTGTGCTTTAGGCACAGGTATAGGACGTATATTCCATGGTACATGAGGAACAGTGAAGATGACCATAGGTGCAACCAATTCGGGACTAATGCAGCCAATTTCATGTGGAAAGAAAGCAAATGCCTTACCATGACGTCCAAGCATCTCTCTAAAACTTTCTTTTTCCACTGGAAGCAAAAAATCATCATTTCCAATCTTCAATTCTGCAAGAGTTTCAGCTGTAAACTTATGTCCAATATTTGCAGGATCCCTCAACATAGGCTGCTTCATAGCTTTTTCAATCTGTTCATCACTATCAGAAGGAAGCGGGCCTGCAACCGGCTTAACCTTCTTATCAACTGTTTTATATTTTGTGTCAACCTTGGCATCATTCAAGCACTCTCTTCTTTGCTGCAATTTCTACAAATTTTCAGCAACTTTCAAATCTGTTGGCTGAAAAATTTCAGCCTTTAGCTCTATGGACTGCATGGATGCAGTCTGAAACTCTGTATGCATAAATTTTTCTGCATTCAACTCTATTGGCTGAATGGATTCAGCCCTCGGCTCTATGGACTGCATAGATGCATCCTGAAACTCTGTATATAGAAATTTTTCTGCATTCAACTCTGTTGGCTGAATGAATTCAGCCCTCTGCAATTCTATTAGCTGATCAAGATCAGCCATAAATTCAGTTTGCTGAGTTTTCTCAGCCTCTAACTCTGTTTGCAGCATAAAACCAAAAATTTCCTGAAACATATCCAAGGTTTGCACAGGTATGATCTTTGAACCCTTGCATACATCAGTTTTCAGCATTGCTCTTATCTCAAACAATGTATCTGCATAAGACATCCCTTCATACAATCCATCCACATGCTCTTCTGCTTGCAAAATACCTGCATTCTTCAACTCTTTCTCCTTACGACCAATGTACTGCCTGGCAGCTCTAGGCAAATCTGAAATTTTCTGATAACTTACTGAACTATCTGAAGTAAACCCAACAAAGTTATTGGAGAAAGACTGGCTTCCAGGAGGCGAGATCTCCTCTTTTCTCCGCTCCGTACCACTGGCGTCTCGCAAGACAGCGGTACCTAATGAAAATCCAACTCCTTCGCAGGTAGTGGTGCCTCACGCAAGGAGTCCCTATTTCTCGGATGATTTACCCCAACAGTCATAAACTGAACAGCTCGCATACCATCTTTACTGCGTATCCGCGCATAAGCTGACCCATCATCCATCACTTTTGTTTCCATTCTTGCTTCTGTAATGAAAGGCTATCCAAGAATAATCGGATAAGAGCATGAATCCTGAACAAAGCAATGATAATCCTCTTCAACATTACCAATAGAAATTCTAATACTCGGACAAGCAGCATACATATCACCAGAAGTATTATTGGCGGCTCTCATGCGCCAGCCATGCTCTGCATCCATAGGCCACTTGCCACTCTCATAAACACCTCGAGCAATAAGATTAATCTCAGAACCATGATCAACTAAAGCAATCAAGGGAATTTGTTTCTCTCCAATCCTTACCACTGTCTCAGTGGTTGCTCTAGCCCAATGACTTCGTGAAAAATGGCTGCGAGGAATGAGAATAGGGGACTCATCATCTTCATACTGCATAGGTTGCACTATTTTCTCCAATTGCGGATTAACAGAAGCATTCTCAACCATCACTGCATCATCATGCTCTTCCCCAAGAGCTCCATGCCACAATCCCTATAAAGCAGGTCCTTCCATCGCATGTCGTTTCCTCCACAAAAGATCCTGCATCTGATCCTGTATTTCTCTTCTAGCAATCCCAAGAGCCTCTCCAACAGTAAAAGTGACTTCACTATTCAAAATTCTTTCATGAAAAATCTTACTCATATCCGTTTGCATATCAAGGTCTGACAAGAGCTTGAATCCTGGCTCTTTTCTTGGTTGCTTCTTTTCTTTCTGCTTGTCTCCCATTGGTTGATCAGAACCTGTTTGAGTTGGAGAATTTGACATAGGTGGAGCTGTAACAGGTGGTGAAACAAAGTCACCCCCTCTAGTCTTTTTGGAGGAGCTAGGACCCTCCTCATCTCTTCTTCTCTTTTCCTCAACCATGGCATCTAAACCCTGCGTTTTAGCCATATAAGCAAAAATAGAATACCTGTCAACAGGAGAATCCCATCCTGTTTCTCCTCGGATGCTAGAGCCCACACAAGTCATAGTAGAAGTTTGAACTTTCCCTCTTCTCGCTATCTCCAAGGCAGAAGACCATAAAGCAGAGTCTCCATCAGATTTCTGCTCAAGCTGGACTCCAAAAGCTGAAGCATCTCCTCTAACACTCACATAAGCTGGTCGCACAGCCATATCATCAACAAGCTTCTTCATACCTCCCTTACCAAAGTTCGTGTCAAGAGGAGCGCCAGTCTCTGTCAGCCATATCTTCCCATCTTGTCCCCACAACACTACATTCTTCTTACGTGCTTCCTGAAAAGCATCACAATCTCTGCAGTGTTGGTGCTCTGTACTATCACACCAAATACATCGTCGCCCTTTTCTTTGACCAGCTGGAAAAGCAGTCACTGGAGCAGGTGCTACAGCAGGTACTGACATAAGTTGCTCCTTTAACTTACCAACTTCAGCTTTGACTGCTTCAATTGTCAAATCCGCCAAACCTTTAATAACATCATCTACAGATAAGGGCACTGGAGCAGCAGGAACTGGTGGATTCACAACAGGAGGAGTAGGCTTAGGCAAAGAAGTTGCAGCAGGGGTAGAAGAAGAAGTCTCCAAAGATTTCTCAGGAACTGATCCTGTATTTCGATGCAATCTGACTCTCCTGCGCTGCTTCTTGACAAGAGCATTCACAGCATCAATGACATGTCTCCACTCAGTCTTTAAACCTGAATCAGTAGCTTGATCTTCCAAAAGATCATCCAACTTTTCCTGTAAATCAGCATCTGCAGCTTGCAAAAATAACTCCACTTTCTGCATCTCCAAAGCTTGCTGTTCAGTCCCATCCAACTGATCATAACGGCTTTCAAACTCTCGCAGAAGAGCGGTAACAGAAAGTCCCTTATTAGGCATAGAAACCCATGCTAAAAAATTCCTGCGATTCATAAGACCTATATCCTCCTGGAAATATTCATCTTTTAATGCCTTTTTAAATTCAGCCCAACCTGCATGTGCCTCTTGAATTTCTGCAATTCGACCTTCAAGAGCGCGCACCACGATCCGCAAGAAGTAGCGGCTCCAAACATCTTGAGAAACCCCAAAAAACTTCATCTTTTCTTCATACAAATGCAGGTAAGTTGACACTTGCTGGCCATTAAACTGCTTCATTAGCTTTCAAAGCATCCATAGCATCACTGTCACGTTTTGCATGAGCTTGCTGCTGCATATACATGGTAAATGACTGAAACAGGTTCTTCATGACATTATCATCTGTCATCTCTTCTTGCGAGTCTCCCATCTTGCTGATGACGCAGCACTTTCACGTCGGGTTCACCAGAAATATCGTAGAGTTCGTGCAAGAGCTGCAGAACACGGAGTTCAAGTTGCAACAAGGAAAGAGCTAACAAGAAGAAATCGAATTTGTGATGCCAAAGTTCACTATATTCCTTGTCAAATAAATTACATGTGATCCACGTTCAGAAAAATCTGTAGAAACTCATAACCTATTTTCAGGTTTTTAAAGACAGTTATGCCATTAGCATATAGGCTTGCATTCAGATTTCAGCAAGTCTGTGTGGAGGAAGGTTTCAGTTGTCTTTGTAATGTCGAAACTCAGAATCATCAGAACAAACAGCTATGAGTTTGTCATCTTTCTCACCCTGGAACAACAAGTTTTTGCATAAGGACCAGCACATTCATGGAATCATTATCTTCACAGAGAGTTCGGAGAGTAAAGCCATAGTTTTGAGGGTACACCACTGATGAATACACCACTCAATCAACCTTGATGAGCCCTGTTTTCTTATCTAGCTCATACTTCACTTTACTCCCCGTTACTGATCTCAGCAACACAATTGAAGATAGATGGAGCTCCAGGTCCAATCTCTAATCATGCCAGGGGTGTGCTAATGAGCAGAGAAAAATGAACGTTCTCTCAACGGTATCACCAGAAATGTTGTCTGAAAACTGATTGATGTGGTCAAGCGTTTACAGTCAGTTTTGACATGACAATGTCCTGGGAATTCTCAATAACCACGATAACCCATGCAGTTAACTGTAGCTTCTTCCAAGTCTTCCACATATATTACTCCATCTGAAAGTCGCAAATCTTGGTACCGAGTAGCATATCAGCGAGCGAGCATGAGCTGGAAGTCGGATTCCTTCTTAGAGAGTACCATAGTGGAAGTCATGGCAGCTTCTTACGAGTGATCTGATGATCTGCGTTCCAGCTCCTTTCTACAAGAAAACTCCCCCTTCACTTGACATCCTCAAAGTCAACATAGACTGCTGGAACTGTTATCTGATCATGCATCTTTTTATCATCTGAAGACTGAATGAACACATCTGAATCAGTGCTCAGAAAAGGTGATTCAGAGTAGCTTCCAAGAATATCTGTACTGTTTATGAGTTCAGCTGTGATATTTGACAGACTAAAACTATGAGGAAATGTCTCAAGAAGTCCCAGTGATTATCTGCCTCCGGGTGCATCTGCATCTGTGTCAATCTGAAATCCCTTCATGCTACTTCCTCTGCTTGACTGTCTTCACCCGATGGTATTGTTGCCGCCCAGCGCTGAAGTTGTCTTTTCGTTTGTTTTATTTTAATCAGAAAGAAGCTCGATTCCTTCCCCAATGCGGATCACAAACAACAACTTAGCTTCAGGGTCAACATAAAAGCCCCCCCCTTAGCTTGGCTTCTCGTTTCAGTCTGATGAGATCCTCCTTAAGATATGCCTGATCATTACAGCTTCCTTTTTGAATTAATATCCAAAGAAAAATCAGGTGCATCTGACGTTTGCATAGTAGAGCACCCATCTTCAGGACATTCTAATCCTCCTCCTGCTGTCTGTACTCTTTGATATATTGTTCAGCTCTCTTCAATATAATCTTTCTATTTGCTGTGCTCTTCAGCTTAGCCTCCTGCACCTGCTTTTTCTCTCCATTGTTCATCATGTTTGCACCTTTTTTCCCCCAAAACAGACTCGGGCACAGTTCCTGATGGGCAGTAGCTTCCTCTGAATTAGTCTTTTCTCCATCGTCTTTCTTCGGATCAATCCCCTTACTACCATCCCTTCAGCTCCTATTTCCTTCCAAGAGCTTTTTCTCTCTTTCTTCTACATGCACATCGCTAAAAATCCAGAGCTCAGAACCACTGGGAAGAAATGCGTCTAGAACCTTGATCATGTCATGTATGTATCGTCGCCAACCACAGAATAGAATCCGTTCTCGAAGTTTTGGAAGCGCATTTCCTTCAAACAAAGATCCTTTTCGTACCTGAATGTCACGAATTAAAAGAAGAGTTGCAAGGGAACGTGAATCAGCGATGACAACATTCTCCTCCAGCTTCTCATCCGCAAGAATTAAAATCGAATCAAAGCTCTGAAGCGGGAGACTTTCCAGGTGGCAACGAATCACAGGATTGCCTTCACGGTGCTGAAGTTTTATGTTCTTCCAGCGCTTCAAGATTTCCTTCTGCTTTCTTTCCTCTGGCGTCAGTTCTTCCCTCCATTCACTATTCGAATTCTCTCCCGAATTAGTCTCTTTTCCCCTTCCTTTTCTCCTCTATTTTTAGTTTTTCTTTTTCTTGTTCACATGTCAAAATTAGGCAAGCGACCTTCCTCATTTATCTGAAACTCCAATCTCTTGATTTTTGTGTATATGTCTCGAGAATCCATGCAGCTTTTGTCTCCTGCCACAAAACCATAGAGTCTGTGGACAATTTCAACAAAAGCTTCTCCTAGCTTCTTATGTAATCTCATGGAACATTGTCACATCTTCTGTATCTCATTAGCTTCTTCCCGCATTCCATCACTTTTATAAAAGTCTGACATGAGCATAATTTTTGTCAAAGCATTGCTTTGCTAGCAATATGTCACCATGCCTTTTGCATTAATTTAACATTGACATCCAAGCAACCAAGATTATTTGCAAGAGGCATATCTTGCAGCAACTCTGCTTCCTCCTTTAAATGTCCTTCTTGTAGCATATCTTCAAAACACTTGCACCAAGGCTGTCATGTTGGAGCAAACTTTGACTGCAGAAACAAAAGTAACTTCATTTGGTTGTTTGAAAACTGTAACCTTTTTCCTCAACCCTGAAGTTCCTGGTTTTTGACCTTCATACCGAGATGTATAGCATGTGGTGATCTTAAAGACTGTCATTGCACATAGAGCTAGAACAAATAGCAGCAGGACAAAGATCCTTTGGCATCAGTTTTTCATATTTTTCTAATACACGCACATCATGCATCCAAACAAAATCATGCGCATGCACTAAGGGAATATATACATTGGATGCGGATTATTAAAATGCATCACACAAACAATGAATCACACGCGGAAATTAACACAAATGCACAACAAAAGAAATGGAGGTGTATACGACTCGGATGCGCAGCAACACGACAACGAGTGTAAGGCTCGGTGTTTTCTCTCATTGCAGCAACTATGTGTTAGTGTAAGGAAGCATGAAAAGAATGGATTTGCACAATGTACGAGGCTATTTTTCAATTGTTTGAGCACTTAATCACATACACATTTGCATCAAGTATTGTTAAATGGTATCAGTTATTGTAACAAAGATGCATAGCACTTGGTTTCTTTAGGACTTGACCCACGTAGAGAGAGCGAGCAACCCGGCTGTAGGTCTAGACGGTGGGTTAAGAGGGGACGAATAAGTGAGAATAAGTTCATGCTTGGAACGTTAAATATATTGGCACTAAGAGGGGAGTTTGTTTCGAATATGTCTAAGTGTGGAAGTAGCACATCGAGGGGCCGATCCCTAAGATGTAGGAGAGCTGTAGTAGGGCCACGGCAATCAGCCGGTGGGGTGCCCTTGTGTTTGTGATATGTGGCATTTAATGTCAATATATGTATAATATCCCTCTAAGGAGACGAGAAAGGGAATATTCGTTGGATTACAGAATATAAACGCGCAGTGATTAGTGCTTAGGATAGTGTATCCCTCGAGAGACGCTCTTGGCCCGCGAGACCGTGTGGTGTGGTGGGGTTGTCTGTTGAGGGCATGAGGTCCGACTAGTGCCTTAGCTAGTGCCGGCCCCTTTCAGGTCCCATCAATTATCCATCTTATTACTACTCCGAGAGTGCAATCTTTCTGTATAGGGTAAGCACGCCAACTATAGAACACCTAAGGAAAAATATGTATTCTTCAAGTAGGGAAGGTGGGGCATTCACATATTGTAGTATTAATGAGATTTGAATATATGAGTATATGTGGGATACCAAGAGGAATTGAATGAGTCTAGTATTGAAACTTGTATTTTCAAAATTTTCACACAATTTTTTAAAATAACATTTTGAGAGATAGTGATACAATTTTGAGAAATTGTCTTAACACTTTTTAGCAAACAATAATGATACCTAAGAAATATTTTCAACATGCTCCCTTTTTTTAAAATCACATTACTAACCCCCAATGTATTTTATTTTTGTTACTTGTTTCACAATTTCTTAGGTTACCCTAACTCTTACCGCTTTGTAAAAATGATAAAGAAACTAGAGGCTAATATATATATATATATATCTCCACTTCTACAACCACCACCACCACCACTTTTATCCCCACTTATTATCTCCTCACATGTTCTCTTTCTAATGGAACTCTCTTCACTATTGAATGTCTCCAAAAGGACAATCTCTATCCCTCAAATGCACATGTGTTTATGTTTTTTCTACATTAAGATCTCAAATTAAAAAATAATACCATATTAGAGAATTTGGGAATCTCTGATTTCCACTTTCAAATAAGGAGTAAATATTTGATTAAGTGGCTAAATCTTAACCCCATATTTGAGAGTGGGACTTGGGGCAACTGCTTATATAGTATCTAAGAAAAACTTGCCCTCCCTTACCTATGAATATAGCTACCTATTTCAACCAAGGCGTGAAGAAGATTTACAAGATACTTTCTCTTTTCAATTGATTAGTACAATGAAGACAGAGGTTCAATATAAAAACTGCCTATATCAACCTTTGAATGATTCAAGGTTATGGAACTAGCATCACTGTTGCCAGTTTTTCGTAAAAAAGATCATGAGATTCATGACTTAGATCAACATAACTTCCATAAAGTAAGTGCATAAAATCTTTAGCTTATGGATTGACTGTTTTAGACAACCAAGATTAATTCCAAAGCATGGCAAGAAATCACCAAAAGACTTTTTTGAATCCTCCCTTGAACGAAGAGGGAGTAAGATACTATGTAGAGGGAATATCAAGGCTCGTTTGTACTTGCAATGATTGTAGCTGAAGAAGAATCTTTATTTATAAGTTTTATCCCTCAAATACACTATTTTAGGCTGAGAAGAAGAGGCCAAAAATGTCATAGAATAGTGTCAAAAGATATCCTGGAAACTTTCTTACAAAGAGTATGGCTTGTAGTCAAATTGATACAAGAAGAGTCTTGCCCTTCCTTGCCTATGAATATAGCTGCCTATTTTAGCCTAGGCATGAAAAAGGTTTACAAGATACTTTCTCTTTTCAATGGATTAGTACAATGTAGATAGAGATTCAAGATAAAGACCGCCTATATCAGCCTTTGAATGATTCAAGGTTATGGAACTAGCATCACTGTTGCTAGTTTTTTGTACAAAAGATCATGAGATTCATGACTTAGATCAACAAAACTTCCATAAAGCAACTACAAAAAATCTTCAGCTTATAGATTGAATATTATAGACAACCAAGATTGATTCCAAAGCATGGCAAGAAATCAACAAAAGACTTCTTTCAATCCTCCCTTGAATCAAGAGGAAGTAAGATATTATGTAGAGGGAATATCAAGTCTAGCTTGTACTTGCAATGATTGTAGCTAAAGAAGAATCTATGCTTATAGGTTTCAGCCATGAAATACCCTATTTTAGGCTGAGAAGAAGAGGCCAAAAGTATCACATAATAGTGTCAAAAGATGTCCTTGAAACTTTCTTACAAGGAGTATAGTTTGTAGCATCATGAGAACCAAGAACAGCCCATGATTTACCAAGATTACAGAAGACGACCACAAATTAAGCTTCAGCCCATGAGTTCCCTATTTTGGGCTACCAAGGATAATCGTAGATAACACCAATAATCTCCCAAAGAGTAGTTGCAATGCCCTTTCAAGGCAAGAGTGATTAGATGTAGCAATTACAAGTGAAAATAGAGCATGTTCTCTTCATAAACCATAAGAGTAAAAAATGGAACATCAATGAGACATGAATCCACCCAAAGAAAGTGTTGGGCTGCATATGACAGTCCGAAGTCAAAGTTTCATATCTCCCAAATATCTCTTCTTGATGCAAGCAAACTGGACAAGATAGATGGAGATGTGTCTTCAAGAGATAAGTAGATTCAAGTGAATGTTTATAGGTTCAAGAGAATCTTCACAACCTTCAGTTCACCATATACTTTGGATTTTCTTGGAAAGATAGATTTATACATAAGACGGTTGAATAAACGGGTTAAGATCTTGAAACTTATGGTCACATGGATGAATTGCAAACAGGAGTACAACTTCAATTGATACAAGAAGAGTCTTACCCTTCCTTGCCTATGAACATAGCTTCCTATTTCAGCCTACGCATGAAGAAGATTTACAAGATACTTTCTCTTTTCATCTGATTAGTACAATGAAGATAGAGGTTCAAGATAAAGACTGCCTATATCAGCCTTTGAATGATTGAAGGTTATGGAACTAGCATCATTGTAGCTAGTTTTTCGTAAAAAAGATCATGAAATTCATGACTTAGATCAACATAACTTGCATAAAGCAGCTACATAAAATCTTCAGCTCATGGATTTACTATTATAGACAATCAACATTAATTCCAAAGCATGGCAAGAAATCACCAAAAGACTTCTTTGAATCCTCCCTTGAATCAAGAGTAAGTAAGATACTATGTAGAGGGAATATCAAGTCTAGCTTCTACTCGCAATGATTGTAGCTGAAGAAGAATCTATGTTTATAGGTTATAGCCCTGAAATATCCTATTTCAGGCTGAGAAGAAAAGCCCAAAAATATCACATAACAGTATCAAAAGATGTCCTTGAAATTTTCTTACGAACAGTATAGCTTGTAGTCACTCATGAGAACCAAGAACAACACATAATTTACCAAGATTATAGAAGAGGACCATAAATTAACATTTAGCCCATGAATTCCCCATTTTGGGATGCCAAGGATAATCCAAGATAACACCAATGATCTCCCAAAGAGTACTTGCAATGCCCTTTCAAGGCAAGAGTGATTAGATGCCGCAATTACAAGTGAAAGTAGAGCATGTCTCTTCCTAAACCATAAGAGTAGAAAATGGAACAACAATGAGACATGAATCAGCCCAAAGAAAGTGCTAGGCTACATATGTCAGTCCAAAATCAGATTTGTATATCTCCCAAATATCTCTTCTTGATGCAAGCAAACTAGACAGGATAGATGGAGATGTGTCTTCAAGAGATAAGTAGATTCAAGTGAATGTTTATAGGTTCAAGAAGAACTTCACAACCTTCAATTCACCATATACTTTGGCTTTTCTTGCAAAGATAGATTTATACATTAGACGGTTGAATAAATGGGTGAAGAGCTTGAAACTTATGGTCACAAAGATGGATGAATTGCAAACAGGATTACAACTTCAATTGATACAAGAAGAGTCTTAATCTTCCTTGCCTGTACATATAGCTTCCTATTTTAGCCTAGGCATGAAGAAGATTTACAATATACTTTCTCTTTTCAATGGATTAGTACAATGTAGATAGAGGTTTCAATATAAATACTACCTATATCAACCTTTGAATGGTTCAAGGTTATGGAACTAGCATCACTGGTGCTACTGTTTTGTAGAAAAGATTATGAGATTCATGACTAAGATCAACAAAACTTCCATAAAGCAGTTGCAAAAAATCTTCTGCTTATGGATTGAATATTATAAACAACCAAGATTAATTCCAAAGCATGGCAAGAAATCACCCTAAGAATTGTTTGAATCCTCCCTTGAATCAAGAGGGAGTAAGATACTATGTAGAGGGAATATCAAGTATAGCTTCTACTTGCAATGATTCTAGCTGAAGAAGATTCTATGTTTTTAGGTTATAGCCCCGAAATATCATGTTTTAGGCTGAGAAGAGAAGGCCAAAAGTATCACGTAACAATGTTAAAAGATGTCCTTGAAACTTTCTTACAAAGAGTATCGCTTGTAGTCACACATGAGAACCAAGAATAGCCCCCATGATTTACCAAGATTACAGAAGAGGACCACAAATTAAGCTTCAACCCATGAATCCCCTATTTTGGGCTACCAAGGATAATCAAAGATAACACCAATAATCTCCCAAAGGGTACTTGCAATGCCCTTTTAAGGCAAGAGTGATTACATGCAACAATTACAAGTGAAAATAGAGCATGTTCTCTTCATAAACCATAAGAGTAGAAAATGGAACATCAATGAGACATGATTCAGCCCAAAGAAAGTGTTGGGCCGCATATGACAGTCCAAAGTCAGAGTTTTATATCTCCCAAATATCTCTTCTTAATGCAAGCAAACTGGACAAGATAGATGGAGATGTGTCTTCAAGAGATAAGTAGATTCAAGTTAATGTTTATAGGTTCAAGAGGAACTTCACAACCTTCAGTTCATGCTTTTCTTAGAAAGATAGATTTATACATAAGATAGTTGAATAAATGGGCTAAGAGCTTGAAACACATGTCACAAACATGGATGAATTGCAAACATGAGTACAACTTCAATTGATACAAGAAGAGTCTTGCCCTTCCTTGCCTAGGAACATAGCTTCCTATTTCAGCCTAGGCATGAAGAAGATTTACAAGATACTTTCTCTTTTCAACTAATTGGTATAATGAAGATAGAGGTTCAAGATAAAGACTGCCTATATCAGTCTTTGAATGATTCAAGGTTATGGAACTAGCATCACTGTTCCCTGTTTTTCGTACAAAAGATCATGAGATTCATGACGTAGATGAATGTAACTTGCATAAAGCAGCTACATAAAATCTTTCACTACAAGATATAGACCTTATAGCGACGTTTAAAGCGACGAAAATACAAACAACAAAATTTGCCCCCGTCGTCGCAAAAAGCGTCGTTATTGACGATGCCATAGAATCGTCGCTATAACCGTCGCTATATGCGTCGCTATATTCGTCGCATTTGCGACGCATATAGCGACGCTATGCGACGCATATAGCGACGCATATAGCGACGGTTACAGAGAATTTGCGACGCTGATAGCGACGGCAATAGCGACGAATGCAGTAAATTTGCGACGCAAATAGCGACGGTAACAGAGAAAAAAAAAAATTTGTGGCAGGGCAGCAAGCTGCCCTGCCACATATAGCACTGTGTGCTGTATGAGAGCCATACAAAATAGTTTCTGCACTGCTTCATACAAAGCGTTTGCAAACAAAAAGAATGTATACTGAAATCATAAAACTGATGGATGAAATAAATACATGATATCGCATAAAATGCGATTGGTACAATCATAAAACAATATCACTAATACATAGAAAATGTCTACATAGATCGGGCGACTAAAAACTAAAGGTATGTGAGCTCTAAGGATCCAAGGGCGAGCTACAAATCGTCGTCCCCCGAAAGCTCTTCCCGCTGTAAAGGAGCATCAAACGGATTCTGCAGAAAAAGAAACAACATATCAATCCACCATACAATAATGCATTCAAATATCTCATGGTAACTACGGACAAGAAAGATGAGTGACTTACTGGGCCGTCGCGTCTATACAATCGGTCGATCAATGATCTGAGACCGTGCCTCTCCGCATATCGAGTCTCAAGGCCTTGCGGATAGCGATTTGTAATGGAGTGCTGCAAAGAAAACAAAATGCTAACTGTTAGAAACATGATTGTCAGTACAAAGAATATCTCAAAAAAACAAATAAGCAAAACAAAAGAGAATCTTACAAAGTCCTCCAAATATGTCCTGTGGCCGCCACTCCCAAGATGATGTACCGATCCGGCCTCGATTCGTGCCCTCGCCGCCTCCCGCTGTTGACTCCAACGTCCTGGCGAATTTGTAGCCTCCTCCCTCAGTCGGTGCCAGTCGTCTGCATCTAACCACTCGGGCTTTGGAGCCCCACTCTTGATTGCCTTGCGTGCGTCGGATCGTCTATGTGACATGTATGCACGCATGCAATCCATCATCCAGCCCGTAGAGAATCTATCCACTGCGGCTGGCACCGGGAACTCCTCGTGCAAGGATGCTACTATGTACTCCTTGCTCCCCTCCGGTATATTCCTCCAATGATCCAGGACGTTGTGCCGAAAAACTTGTTGGCACAACTCCCTCATGCGAGCCATCACCCTCCTCCCCTCATCATTCATGATAATGGCTCCTGACCTGCCATCCACTAGGTATCCATATTCCCTAGGAGTGTGTCGTGTATGGGCCCTCTCCCATCTCCGTCCACGCTCCTGGGCATATCGAGGAGATCCCTGAACATCCGGTGTACCAACGGGGGTACCCTCTCCCGGAGTGCCACACAAAGGGGTGCCGCCAGAGGGTGTGCCACCAAAAGGAGTGCCACTAGAGGGGGTGCCACCAAAAGGAGTGCCACCAAAAGGCGTGACATCTGCCGACGGCTGCGCAAAAGCCGGAGTAACTGGAGTGGACGTCCCCACAGGTGTGACAAATCCTGGCGGTGACCGAGCTCCAACTGAACGACGAGACGGAGACACCGCGTCCGTGTCTCCACAACAGCACCCCCTTGATCCTCCTGCAGTCGCAGTCCCTCCCTCTGGCCCAAGTCGCGAGCGTCGAGATCGTCTACTCGAAGCTGAAGCATCTAATCGCGCCGAAGCTGATCTGCTATCTCTCTGAATCTCGCGAGCTGATCTGGAGACATACGTGCCATCATCTCCTGAAACTCATCGCTCATCCCTCGACTCATCCTGAAAATGTCGATACCTGCACAGATAAAAAATAATGTTAGAATAATCAATTTAAACTATACAAAGCACATTAATAAAATCATTTTTGAAAAATCCCTCTTAAAATGCATATCTTATCTACCTTTATGGAAGATCTAAACAACGAATTGAGTAATACAATTCTCCAAGAATGAAGTATTCTATGGTCCCATGTTAATCTCCTGACACAACTCTGCATACACTGGAAGGTCGATAGACATGTCACCACAAAACAACGAGTCTGTCTTGTTCTCAAAAAATTCTACGACTTCTGTATTTCCATCATTGTTAGCCGATGCAGGCTCCAAGCTTGCGGTGGCCTCCACCCCTTGCAATTTTGATCCCTCTATTTGCATATTTTCTTCATCTATGCCTGGAACATCACTTTGATCGTATACTCTCGCACCTCGAGGAGTTGAAGGTATAACATACCACCATCGAGGTTGTCGGGGATTTGGATAGAAGATTACCTGTTCACAAACACTTACAAACCGTCTTCAAACCATTGTGACATAAACCATGTCGTATTACAATTAGCAAGCAAATGCCTAGTTGCACCTGTTCACAATGGGCCGGCAACACAAAGGTGTCGTGCAAATCCATCCATTTTTTTTCGGAATCTATTTCGAGAAATCCAGATGGACCTCGTCGAACTGTTGCGCCAGCTCCTCCAAGTACCACTTTGAACCACTGCACGTCGAATATTATCATGGAGAAGCTACGGTAATCCACCGTAATAATACTTTGCAAATTCCCAAAATACTCCATCTCATCCACAACCGTGTTCGAATCCGTTGCTCGTCGCCGGCTCTCTTGCTTAAACCTTGCCATGACACCACAGTCCATTGTGGAGCGCATTTTGTCAATACGCTCCACCTGAAAATGCCGTCCGCGCGACCACGCTGCACTATATATTTTGTACTACACATTGAAACACTCAAATTAGATGTAGCAAGCAAATTTAGATACGACACATTCTAAACCCCTCATTACCTTTGGACTACATCCCCTCGAGAACTCCCACTCCTCCATTGAGACCTCTGTCCCTTCGCTGGATGCTGCGGTCAAGGCTCCATGCAACCATCGTGTTGACATAAACCGTGGCATCTCCTCCATGCCTTCGGGATATCGAATCGGTCGGTGGCGCGTACTGCGTCGGAATTCGGCTCGTGCTTCCTCTCGATCTTGCCTTGCAATCTGGTACTTGGCGAGCCAATTCTCCATGGAGGCATGGTGCAACATACAAAAGCGATTCACCTTCTCTTCCATTGAGGCATCCATTCTTTTTTCTACCCCATTTCCAACCACCACATCTCCAGTCAGCCTGTCATCGTCCTTCAGCGTCCATAGCATTTCATTGTCTGGTTCCACCGTTGGTAGCCATTGTGAGATATGCACTAACGCCTCTGACACCAGCCAACCTTCCGCCATGCTACCTTCCGGACGAGCTCGTTGTCGCACAAAGCCTTTCAGGGTTTTCATGAAGCGCTCCAGGAAGAACATCCATCGCGTATGGACAGGTCCAGCAATCTCCACTTCATCCACAAGATGCACAAGAAGGTGAACTTGTATCGTGAGCATGCTAGTGGGCAGGTATTTCTCAAAGAGACAGACCGTCTCAACTGCTCCCCGCCTTGCGGATTCAATAGAGGACGTCTTAATCTCTTTCTGTGAGATCCATTGCACCAAAGTCGACAGCTTGTAAATGGCCCCGCGAATTTCTGGAGTTAGGCATCCCGCGATCGCGATCGGTAGGACAAACTGCCAAAAATGAGAAAGCATTAAGAATAATGGTCACTTTTCAAATTTCAAAATGTCCACGCTAATTAAAATCCATTCTGTTCACAAACCTGACATATCTTATGCCAATCATGGGATTTTAGCCCAGAAATCTGGTCATCTTTAGAAAATGCGGACCTGAGAGAACGCATCATACCCGTCGGAGTGCGGATAGACTTGATTACTTGCTTCACAATGCGCTCTTATTTGGTAGACAAAACCCAGGGAGCGCGAGGAAGCTACACTCCCCCTTCAGCACTCGACTGCGGCCAAAGTGCCTCCATCTTACCTACCTCCTTTAAATCCATTCGTGCCCCTGTAGTGTCTCTCTTTCCTGTGATGTGGTCCCATAGCAAGCTGCCCACATTTTTGAAAATATGCATGGGATCCAACAAGTGGTTGACCTGTAAGTGGGTCCAATATGGCAACTCGTAGAAACTAACCGCCGCATTCCATTTGGATGTGAATCCGGGTTTACCATTTTCAGCTCGTACCAGCTTGCAGCGTTCATACGTGCTGGAGGTCGTCCAAGAAAACCTTCCCTGAGTTCATGATCCTCCGGCAAGAAAGTGGCGTGTCCTTGGTATACCATCTTCTTCATGGTTCGTGACCTTCGGGAGTCTAACTATGGCCCACACAATGGACATGCATGATAACCTGAGGTAACGAGACCTGCAAGGCGATCCACAACCTAGTGAATACTTGATTGAATAAAATAAAATATAGATATTACCGGCGAGAACAATTCGGTCTGCTCACCTGAGCACTCTCCCAATCCCGGAAAGTCATGCATCGTCCACATGAGAATGGCTCGAATATTGGCTAACCGCCGACCATCGCGCCTGCTCATATCTTGCACCGTGACCCCCTCCTCCCACAAAATCTTAAGCTCATCGACTAATGGACGAAGATACACGTCCATATTTTTTACTTTGTAGCGGCCCGGGACGAGCAAGCTAAGGATGAGATGTCCTTTCTTCGTAGAAAGCCATGGAGGAATGTTGTAGTTGACAAGCACTATAGGCCACACATTGTAAGAAGTCGAGCGCAGACCGAATGGGTTCACACCATCCATGGCGAGACCGAGCCGAAGATTCCTTGGCTCTCGCGCAAAGCCTGGGAAGGTAGAGTCAATGTGGCTCCATGCGCGCGAATCTGCTGATATTCGTTGAACTCCATCCGTGGATCTATTCTGCACATGCCACATTGTCAAGCTTGCCATGGCAGACGTGCGAAACATGTGGTTTATGCGGGGGATGAGCGAAAAGTGTCTGAGGACTTTTTGAGGGATGGTTTGCCCTTGCAAGTCCTGTCGATACCTGTGAGCACCACACTTTGGGCATGCCTCCATACTCTCGTATTCATCTCGAAACAATATGCAGTCATTGATACATGCATGGATGTTATTGTAGTCCATGCCAAGCTTCCGTAAAACATGTCGCGCATCATCACGAGACTCAGGCATGGTGTTTGCAGGTGGCAATATATGATATTTCAATAACCTGAAAAAATCATAAAACACCTTGAAAAATCTATCCATGTTTGCAATAATACTGTTTTTAAAAAAAACAATGAAGTCTGTGTGCAAGGTACCTGAATAACTCAGTCACACTCGTATCGCTCCAACCGTATTTTGCTTGCACACTTAAGAGTGCAAGCAATGTCTTCAACCGAGATACTCGGCACCCATCATATAATGGTATGGATGCTTCCTCTCTGAGCGGGTCAGATGTCTCAACATCCATGGGAATCAATGCATCGATCATTGCCTCCATCTCAGGCTCCAAGATTGTAGGCAAGTCGGGAAGGTTGTCTGTCTCCTCTGGCATTGACGGTATAGATGGG
Source organism: Lygodium microphyllum (assembly GCF_053477565.2). Taxonomy (NCBI): domain Eukaryota; kingdom Viridiplantae; phylum Streptophyta; class Polypodiopsida; order Schizaeales; family Lygodiaceae; genus Lygodium; species Lygodium microphyllum. The sequence continues at coordinate 46,584,959 of NC_141152.1, read as the reverse complement.
CCTTGCGAGTGGTCGATTGGCTCCTGCAATCCATCCATCGCACGTCCATGAACTCTTCTAATTGGCCGCAAAGGGTGCACTCCCCCTTGGGTCGAGACATCACCCCCCTGGATACAAAATTTACCAACAAGACCCAATCTTATTGTGTATGGGTTTCAATTAGCTTGAGAGTACAATGCATGAAAAATGCTAACTTCAAATTACCGTTTGCTGAAAGTCTGCAATCGCCTGATCAATGATCTCAGATTGAAACTCGCCAAATCGTCGTACGTGTTCTAACGACAATCGGCGTTTTCGTCTAATTGCCAACTTGCATTGAGAGCAAGGACATGGGACACGCTGATTAAGATACGACTCGCGGTCTTGAACAATAGGACCTTCTTCGTTTGCCATCTTATCTACATTACAGCAAACAAGGTTTAAATGGATAGCTTTATGGAGATGTACGTCAAGTTGCAAGTTGACCATAAACCTTGCATTGTATATAGTAGTCGAGAGATTTTCCGATGTTATATCTCGGCCTTGTATCATGCTCAACGATTTGTTTGTCCCGGTAGATAATTTTTTGTTATGTCTCGGCTTTGAGTATAAGTAATCCATTTTAAAATTAATGCGCGCCATCTATGAAATTTTATAACTAAAGTAATAAAATTTATTTCAATCAATTCTACTCATAGTCATAAGACCTGAGAGAAATTATCCTATACTCAATTTAAGGGTTTCTTTTTCTATAACAATAATTTTGGGTTCATTTTGATGAAGTACGTGGCCGTATGCAAAGCACATTGCATACCATTATCAATACGTATATTATCTTAAATTTTCTTCCCTTCCCTCTCCCTCTCTTTCTCTCCCTCTCCCTCTCTTCCTCTCTTTCTCTCACCCTCACCCTCTCCCTCTCCCTCTTGTTCTCTTTCTCTCCCTCTCTCATTTCCTCCCTCCCCCTCCCTCTCCCTCTCCCTCTCCCTCTCCCTCCCTCATTTCCTTCCCCTCCCCCTCCCTCTCCCTCTTCCTCTCCCTCTCCCTCTCTTTCTCTTTTTTTCCCTCTCCCTCTCTATCTCTCTTTCTCTCTCATTTCCTAAACAAGCAAAAAATAAAGTGATTTAAACATCCTCCAAGCAAAAGGGAGAGGGAGAGATACAATGCACTCTCCCTCTCTTTCTCTTTCTATCCCTCTCTCATTTCCTTTCCCTTCCTCTCCCTCTCACTCTCTTTCTCTCTCATTTCCTCTCCTAAACAAGTAAAAAATAAAGTGATTCAAACATTAAACAAGCAAAAGGGAGAGGAAGGAAGAGAGAGAATGCACTCTCCCTCCTTCTCCCTCTCTTTCTCTTTCTCTCCCTCTCCTATTTCCTCCCCCTCCCTCTCCCTCTCCCTCTATTTCTCTTTCTCTTTCTTTCCCTCTCCCTCTCCCTCTCCCTCTCTCTTACTCTCTCGTTTCCTCTCCTAAACAAGCAAAGAAGAAAGTAATTTAAACATTAAACAAGCAAAAGGGAGAGAGAGAATGCACTCTCCCTCTCTTTCTCTCCCTCTCCCTCTCTTTCTCTCCCTCTCTCTCCCTCTCCCTCTCCTTCTCTTTCATTTCCTCTCCTAAACAAACAAAAGAGAACGATTTAAACCTTCAACAAGTAAAAGAAAGAGAGAGGGAGACTCACCAATGAGATATGGCGAGCGTGGGCGGCTTCTCTTTGCAACGAGGGCTCCTCCTCTCCTTCACGAACAACGACGGTGGCGGCGGCGGCGGCGGCAAGTCTCTTCCTCCTCTTCTCCCACAAAGCCTTGGCTCTCTCCCTCGCTCTCTCCCTCGCTCTTGCTCTCAAAAGGCGAAGAAAACAAAATGAAAACGGCGCTCTGGTTTCGGCCGCGCTTTTTTTCCCTGCGGCGTCGCTATATGCGTCGCTATTTGCAGCGACGCATATAGCGACGCAATTTGCGACGCATATAGCGACGCCTATAGCGATGCCGACATCCGCCGTCGCTAATCGGCGTCGCTATTCCCCCATTCCCTTGTAGTGTTTAGCACTGTTATAGACAACCAAGATTAATTCCAAAGCATGGCAAGAAATCACCAAAAGACTTCTTTGAATTCTCCCTTGAATCAAGAGGGAGTAACATACTATGTAGAGAGAATATCAAGTCTAGCTTGTACTTGCAATTATTGTAGCTCAAATAAGAGTCTCTTTTTACAAGTTTTAGCCCCAAAATACCTTGTTTTAGGCTAAGAAGAAGAGGTGAAAAATATCACATAACTCTATCAAAAGATGTCCTTGAAATTTTCTTACAAAGAGTATAGCATGTAGTCACTCATGAGAACCAAGAAGAACCCATGATTTACCAAGATTATAGGAAGACGAACACAAATGAATATTCGGCCCATCAATTCCCCATTTTGAGATGCCAAGGATAATCCATGATAACACCAATGATCTCCGAAAGAGTACTTGCAATGCCCTTTCAAGGCAAGTGTGATTAGATGCAACAACTACAAGTGAAAGTAGAGCATGTTCTCTTCCTAAACCATAAGAGTAGAAAATGGAAGATCAATGAGACATGAATCAACCCAAAGAAAGTGTTGGGCTACATATGACAGTCCAAAATCAGATTTGTATATCTCCCAAATATCTCTTTTTGATGCAAGCAAACTAGACAAGATAGATGGAGATGTGTCTTCAAGACATAAGTAGATTCAAGTGAATGTTTATAGGTTCAAGAAGAACTTCACAACTTTCAATTCACCATATACTTTGGCTTTTCTTGCAAAGATAGATTGATACATAAGACGGTTGAATAAATGGGCTAAGAGCTTGAAACTTATGGTCACAAAGATGGATGAATTGCAAACAGGATTACAACTTCAATTGATACAAGAAGAGTCTTGCCCTTCCTTGCCTATGAACATATCTTCCTATTTCAGCCTAGACATAAAGAAGATTTACAAGATACTTTCTCTTTTCAACTGATTAGTAGAATGAAGATAGAGGTTCAAGATAAAGATTTCCCATATCAGCCTTTAAATGATTCAAGGTTATGGAACTAGCATCAATGTT